>NC_045677.1:23326603-24526603 GCF_003331165.1 Xiphophorus hellerii
CTCTACCTCAAAGGAAAAGATTTTTTTACAGTAACTTAGGATTTATGCAGGTTCCACCACCTCAGATTTAAGACCTTTTTAAGACCGTTCTGAATTAAATTTAAGACCTGTATCAAGACAGAAATTTACTGAAAAAAAATGCATATTTTGCTATGCTCTCTACGTAATTATCCCCCAAAGTGCCAAGCTTTTTTGAACAGAATGCACCTCATATGGTTTGGCAACAGACACGAGCCAATAGCGAAGACGAACTGGCAACGCATTTGCACTAAACAAACGATAGACATAAAAGACTTAGCAAACTAGCTAGCAAGGTTATATTAGCGGCCTGACAGAAAAGTCCTGAGATGAACTAAATAAAAAACTACTAGATTAGATAATCATGCCAAGAAAAATTCTTTATCATGTGACGAATGAATTTGTAGACAATGTATTTTAATCTTTTAATGCTTTTAAGACATTCTAAAGTTTTAGACACTTTAAGGATGTGCAAACACTGACTAGTGCAATACAAAAATTAGCACTGGTTTAGTGGAGAAAAACAATTAGAAAGTATTTTAGTTGCAATGAGTAATGACAGCGTCATCTTTCCAAATAGAACAGTAATTGTAAGCTGAAATTTTAATAATTTTCTTGAATCTAATCTACAATGAAGCACTATTGAAACGTCATGAACTCATTTTGTTTAAGGACAGGGTAGAAAATTAATCTGAGACACTATAGTAGATCAAATTTTCCTCCAACCTGATGAGTTTCCCTTTGCTGGGCCTGTCTGTGCAGGTAGCTGCACACTGTTGTCACCATCTTTAATTAGAACTGATTTTTTTCCACACACACTGCTGACTCAAGCACTCGTCTGGTTGATTTTGGCCTTAAATGCTCCTCTAATGACTGAACACTTGGGAAAGTTTAATGCAGACTCAAATTAATTTAGAATGATTTTACCCATCATTAGCCAAATATCTGGATTGATCTGCTTCGCAAGTAAAGACAGGGACAAATCAATTTTGTTTCATGTTGAGATGATCCTTTTAAGATTGGAAATTGAATAAATTAGGGATGTAGCTAATGATTATTTTAGTTGTCGATTATATTGACAATTAATCGATAAATCTAATTAAAATAAACTGGCATATTCTGCAGATTTTCCATTTAAATATTACAAATACATTAGAAGATGCTAAAAAAACGAATAATCAATTTTCTTATATAAGAAACTGAACATTTTATTGCCTAAAATGCAATAACATAGCATTCCTTTAGTGTACTCTTAATCATTTGTAGCAAAAGATGCTTCTGCATTTAAAACGTCACATGAAAAGCTCAGTGTTTTGTGCTTGACTTATAATTTGTTGATTATTTTTTATTAAACTATTAATAATTGGACAGGAAAAGGTGGTAAATATAAGATTTTTTGGTGATTTTTATTACATATTTTGAACTTGGTGAAGGTAAAACTGCCACTTGACGAGTTTTGGGTATAACAGATAAAGTAGGGTTTGTTTTATCTTTAATGGAAAATTTATATATTTTTGTACAGTTTTGGCTTATTTACCCGTCGTAATATGTTCTTCTTTCTGCAAATTACCTTTATTGGAGTCTGTATACTCCAGTTAATGATTAATTGATTACTAAATTAGGTGATGATTATTTCAATAATCGATTAATCATGAGTAATTTGATTAATCGTTTAACCTCTAGTATAAATGTAAGAGCGTAAGAGAACTTTGCTTGAGCCGGTCATTAGAAATGTTTTTCCTTTTATGTTTTTACAAGGAAATAAAGCAGCAGAAGAAATGAAAATTAAAGTAAAAATGTCCCCTTGATCGAACAGAACCGCAGTAAAGTGTCTTGAACTAACCTGGAAGTCCGTGACCAGGTCTCTTCCGAAGGTGCCGATGGGAGAGTCGCGGGACATGGACGTAACCGTAGACAGGAAGCTGCTGGACTCTGTGAGGTTCGGCATTGGAGACAGATCGTCGGTCCTCTCTCTCAGCCCGTCTCCTACATGGTCCAGCTTCTCCATGAAAATGTGCAGTTCTGTACGGAAAGCCTTCATGCGAGTGTTGATGGTGTCCAGAACTTGAGTATCTGGTTTGGATCCGCCTTCCAGGCTCTCCCCTGTGGTCATCAGCAGCCTGCCTTCGAAGATCAGACTGTCTGTGTCAGTGATCAGACGATCGACGGTCTTCCCCAGCCGGTCGGCCTCTCTTTTCACGTTGGCGAACGACTCCC
This sequence comes from Xiphophorus hellerii, assembly GCF_003331165.1. Classification (NCBI taxonomy): domain Eukaryota; kingdom Metazoa; phylum Chordata; class Actinopteri; order Cyprinodontiformes; family Poeciliidae; genus Xiphophorus; species Xiphophorus hellerii. The sequence goes on from NC_045677.1 coordinate 23,328,839, forward strand.
GCTCCTCCCTTCTGCGATTGGCGAGCTCAACGGCACTCAGGTCGCTGCTATCCAAGGGTTTGATGCTTCCCAACCCTGAGGTGGTTCCCGTTTTCTCAAACAGGTCTTCGGAGTCACTCTCTCCGCCAACTGGACCCTCCCGTTTTGGCTGTAGGAGAAGAAGTCGGCCCATTTCCTCCTCTTCTGCTGCCTCTCGGCGGCCGGCGTCACTCTCCGCGTCGCTGTCTCGAGGGCTCCCGGTGCGAAGGCCAAGGTGCGCAGCCAGGTCGCAGCGCTGGACGTTGGATATGAGGACTCGGTTCTCGTACTGGAGCTTCATCACCTTCCCGCTCAGCTCGTTGATCTGCATCCGCGCCGATTTAAGCTCCTCCATCATCATACCGCCGCCCCCGTTCCCAGATTTAAACAATCCCACCTCACTGCCTTCGTCAGCGCCGGAGGTGCTGCTGGGGCCAAACTTGAAGCGATTGAGTTCAGACGTCAGCTGCCTGTTGTGGTCCTCAATCTCGGAGATGGATCGGCGCAGAAGTTCTGCTTCCTCTTCAACAAACTGGAGATGTCGCCGCAGCTCACCCGCGGACTCCAACGGGTCTCCGCCGTAAGGAGACGAGGGCATGCTGGCGAAGGGTTCCCTCCCAAAGCAATCTCTTTCGTACTGACTGCGAATGTCTTCGTTCTCCGCTCGCAGGCTGCGGTTTTCCACCTCCAGCTCCACAATCTTCCTCCCCAGGATGTTGGCTTCCTCCTCCACCAGCTTCAGGCGCAGTCGGAGCTCGGCCTCTCGAGTCGTATGAGGGCCGCCACCTGTGCACTCTGTCAGGGGAAGGGGACTGTCAATGTCGCCGTAAACTGATTTGTACTTCTGCAACTCCTGTTCAAGTTCATCCTTCTCGCGACCCAGCTTTGCCATCTTCTTCCTCATGAGGCCGGACTCCTCTTTGGCGAACTGGAGCTGGCACCGAAGGTCTGCACTATCCTCCTGCGAATAAAGACGAGGCAGGTCAAGACTGGAGAATGGCAAAGTTGAGATTTTAATTGGCGGAGTGACATTTTGTAGCGCAATCAAATAAGTTTAGTTGCTATATACGTCAAATATGACTTAAAAAGAAATATGACTTTGTAATTTAAAGTCTTGAAATTGGGTCTCTGTCTCTTTAAGAAGCTCCTGTTCTTTCTGAAACTGCACCTTCAGGAAGTCATCATAACATCGCTCCTCTGTTAGCCCTTTAGCAATGTTTTCACCAACGTTTCACTGAGATGTAGCTCATGTAATGAGTTCAGCAGATGCACAGTTCCACAGGGAGTTTGCTAATTGCTGCCGCTAGTCTGAAGGAGTGCTCTGTGAGGCGGAAGCTCAGAGCCTTCAGAAACAGCAACTCTGAATTTTTAGACTTGTTCTTTAGCGCTTTTGATAACTCTCAAAACATTTGGCGCACTTAGCTTCCCCTAAATAACTTTTCCAGATAAATTATAAACCGCTAGTTTTTGTTTTGTAAACTTTTAGCTGAATAAAATTTGACATCTGTCTTGAACTTCTGGTTATCAAGTAGTTTATGTAATGTACGTTTATATTCAATGCACTTATTTAGAAGTTTATGCAGCAGTTCCATTTCCTCTCTCTTCTTTTCCACCAATAACTTTATTTAAAACAAGAAACATACAGGAACAAAATAAAACGGAAAATGGAGAACAAGATATAAACATAAACATGACATATAAGGGCATTATTGAGCATGTAAATTATAATGTTAAAAATAAATACATACTGCAGGATTGTAGACTTTCAAGGGTACAGACATAATCTAAATGAAAGTTAGCGCTCTAGCATCAGCTTCCACTAAAAATCATGTTGATTTTACACTTTAGGATTAGAGGAACTAATATTTAGGATTAGTGGTTGCGGTGCTGAAATAAATCACCTTTTCAATAATATTCTAATTTATTAAATGGGTTAGTTTGTGGAAGATGCTGATACTCTAAAATATCCAATATTTTCTCTTGAAAAATTTTGTTTTTTTTTACTCCCAGATTTCACCTTCAATCACTTTTATAAGGCTGACGATGTATACTGCATAACACAGTCCAAGTAAAAGGGATTTATTTTTACCTGACTCGAGGATTTCTTGTCCTTGAAAGCTTCCCTGCTTCCGCGTCGCCTCAGTGCAGTCTAAAAGAGAGAAAATTAAGTTTTTAAAATGTTCTCCTAGATCATAAATGTTGCTGCAAATTAAAAAAAGATGATCAAGAACACCAACATTGAGACAAAAACCAAGTAAAGAACATTAATGTTTATGATATGATTGGTATTTGATTATATTTGCTACAAGAAGCGTCAGAAATAAGATATAAGCGGGTTAATCTATGCAATAGGTTGTAGATTAAAATAACAGAAATGCATACTGGGAATTATCCCACATAAATACAGACTGAAAACATTTCCTGATAAACACGATGCAGTGAGCTCTGCTGCATGCTTTGCAACACGATGCTGCTTCACACCAACGCGTCCTCTCGCCTTGCATTGTGTGACACTTCCAAAAAACACCAAAGGGGAGGGGAGAAAAGCATCTGCCTGCCCAGCGTGGAAATCTGTCCTGCAGCTAATACTGCAGTGCACATCGCATGCAAAGCCGGGATAAAAACCAAAAAACAAAAACAAGGCAGCCTTCTGCACGCCGGCTTAGCCTCACCAACTGATCAAATCATTCAGATTTTGTCTTACATCATCATATGACAAACGGGGGGAGAAGATGGAGGAGAAGTCAGGAAGAAGAAACCCCAGCTATAAATGGAGCTGCTGCCAGAGACAGATTGCTGCTCGGACGGTTATTTAAAGTCTGACGATCAGCAGAGCTTCCTTCTAGGAACCATAACTGGCTGTTAAACTGTCATGGAGCATCGTTCAGGAATACCTACTACTTACTTATGATATGAAAAAAGTCATTTAAGTGTCAGATTTTCTCAGAAATCCTTTGAGTCAGTTTTTAGAATAGTTGGGTTTTTATGTGTCGTGTCCAGACGACTTTATACCTATAAGGAGGAAATAAAACCTTTAAGGCTGCGATCACACTGCAGTCCTAAGTGGCCCAATTCTATATATGCCTTTATGCGACCTGAATCTGATCTTTTTATGACAGTCGGATTTTAACACAGGTCAGATTTTGTTTTTTTTTTGTCGAATGCGACCCAGGCCACTTGGATATCCGATACGTATCTGATCTTTTCGAAAGTGACCTGAATCCTAACGGCCAGGTCCAGGTGACAAACGTCACGATGTTTATCAAGTCGTGATAAAGTCCCGCAAAAAAAAAACCCAACAATCATGGCAGACAATAATGAGGATTAAGTTGTTACTGTGCTGCTCCGGTCGGACAACAACTTCAAAATCGTAAGCTACGCTCCAGCATCCATATTTACTTCCACAAACACTTAGCACTTCTTCTTCTTTTAATGGCGGTTGACACGCTCAGTGTTTTGTGTGACGTTATTGCGCCCTCTACTGCGCATGCAGGACACTTTCAGGTCGTTTGCCGTTCACACATACTGTACAAGCGGTATGTACTTGGATGGGTGAACGACCATGCCAAAAAAAATCCGATTTGACCAAAAATAGGAATTGGGTCACTTTGGGCTGCAGTGTGAACGAAGCCTTAGTGAAATTGGAAAAATCCAATTTTATTTAGATGTAAATAATTAAACATTCAGAGTAGTGAAAGTTATGTATTATGTCAAAGTATATTGAAATTAAGGTTTCACAGAGATGAAGTAGTTTATACTACTTCAGGATTAAAGGACTAATGTCTCAGCCAGATCTAGAGAAACTAATTCATGCGTTCATCTTCAGTCGCATTGATTACTGCAACAGCGTCTTCACAGGTCTGTCCAACAAATCAATCAAACAGCTGCAGCTGATCCAGAATGCTGCTGCTCGCGTTCTCACTAAAACCAGGAAGATAGAGCACATAACACCAGTTTTAAAGTCCCTCCACTGGCTCCCTGTAGCTCAAAGAATAGACTTTAACATACTGTTGTTAGTTTACAAATCACTGAACGGCTTAGCACCACAATACATTAAAGATCTGCTGTTGTTGTATCAACCTTCCAGACCTCTCAGGTCTTCTGGCTCTGGTCTGCTCTGCATCCCCAGAACCAGAACCAAACGAGGAGAAGCAGCATTTAGCTTCTATGCACCACAAATTTGGAACAAACTTCCAGAAAACTCTAAAACAGCTGAAACACTGACTTCCTTTAAATCTAGACTAAAAACCCACCTGTTTAGGATTGTATTTAAAACATAATCAATTACAAATTTAATGATGGAACTTTACTTAATGTCATGGTTTGATTGTTGATTGTATGTTGAAATTGCACAAAAATCCGTGAGGGACGACGGAGTCCCAGAGCGAAGTTCCGTGAAAGACGTGTACGGAGCCTCCTGCCAGAAGCCCATTAAAATGCTGTCTACATCGTTTTAAACTGTGTGATTGTGAGCGTGAGTGGGAATAAAAATAGCAATAGGTATTTTGTTCCATATAACACATTAGGAGTGTAACCGGTAAACCTTCTATGGATGCAAACTCGACTAAAAACCCACCTGTTGAGAATTGTATTTGAAACGTAATCAATTACAAATTTATTGATGGAACTTGACTTAATGCTGTGTTTTGATTGTTGATTCTATATTGCATTGTGTTTCTGTGTTTGATATGATGTAAAGCACTTTGAAATGCCTTGCTGCTGAAATGTGCTATACAAATAAAATTTGATTGATTGATTGATTGATACAATCAATCAATATTAAATATTTATTTGAATTAGGCTGTATAGAATTGGCTAATGGGGTTGGTTTTGTCTAATCTCAAAATGCATTTTAAAGGCTGAATAAATAAGATGAAACTAATTTAACTTCTCCTTAATGCTTTTAAATAAAATAAAAATGTCCTAGTTGCTTTTTTAAATATTGTTCTGTATTTATAAAAGTCTTCCCTGCCATCCGAAATGGGCCAGAGTGAATCATTCATGGCCAAATGGATGGAAAACATGAGGAATAAAACCCATTTTATCCACAGCAGCCTGTGACTCACTTCCTGTTTCCTAAATATGGACTGAACTCCATTCCGTCACTTTTCCTCTAAAAGATTGGTTCTTTTTCTAGAACTTTGTCCATTTTTTTTTTGGGGTTGAGGCGTGGCATGATAAACGACAACACTGCAAAAACACAACATCTGAAGTTTTTTCATTTAGTTTCTAGTACAAATATCTTAGTAAACTTGAAATACAACAAAGCTAACTTACAAGTCACTTTTCAGCAGCTTGTTGTGAGTCAATAATTCCTAAATATTGGTGAAAAAGTTCTAGTTCCACTGACAAATATATTCACTTATAACAAGATATTTTACTCATCTTATAAGTGAAACAATTGACAAAAAAACTAGACCAAGATTTTGTGTTTTTGTAGTGAATGATTCCTTCTCTTTGCAGCTGGAACAATGTTTGCTCCTATTTCCATCCATCCATCCATCCATCCATCCAACCAACCAACCAACCAACCACTCATCCATACATCCAACCATTCCTTTGTTCATCCATCAATCCATCCACCCAACCACTCATCCATACATCCAACCATTCCTTTGTTCATCCATCAATCCATCCACCCATCCATCCATCCATCCATCCATCCATCCATCCATCCACCCACCCATCCATCCATCCATCCATCCATCCAACTAACCACTCATCCATACATCCAACCATCCCTTTGTTCATCCATCAATCCATCCATCCACCCATCCATCCACCCATCCATCCATCCATCCACCCACCCACCCATCCATCCATCCATCCATCCATCCATCCATCCATCCATCCATCCAACCAACCACTCATCCATACATCCAACCATTCCTTTGTTCATCCATCCATCCATCCATTTCTTTTTGTCTGAATGTCTCCGACCAGCAGAGGACAATCACTCTAAATAAGTTGCAAAATAACAACACAGCAGTGACTTTTACTTATGTTGGTACTTAGCATTAATTAACTGCTCTCCACCGTAATTAGCAGAGCCTCACAGACCAGTCTGTGTGTCTGTGTGTGTGTGTGGGTGTGTTTGTGTCAGGGTGTCTGTGTGTGTGTTGGCGTGTGGGTGTGTGTGTGTGGGGGTGTGTTGGCGTGTGTGTGTGCATATGGGTGTGTTTGCCTCTGCTCGATTAGCTTAAACACAAATCACTGAAGCCAGAAATGATGCTGCAGATGCGGCTGAAAACAGACGTTCCCACCATGAAAATGAGGAACTCTGTGTCACTCGGACCCGCCTTGAAGCTGGATGACATCACCCAATGACATCACCAGAAAAATATTTTAAAAATCCCCTCTGTGGAAAACATTTTGGGAGGAGTGAAAGACATTTCAGCTGCATCTGTACTCATCAGCTTGGCCTATTTATGATTTTCCTCAAAGAAGGAAGTTGCGCCTGTTAGACGGGGATTAAACGGGAGCGGAGATGTAAGGGGGTAAGTGGGCGGGATTAAAGGGGATTGTGGGTATAAAAGGCGCTGGGGCGGCCGTCAGATGCAGATAAAGCCCGACGGAGGATTCTGGCTCCACAGAACAAACGAGTCTCAGAGAGATAAGTCGCTCTGAAATGTTTAGAGGCAGATTATATTAGTGAGATCTGCATGAATGAGAGCTCAATCTGGCCTGTAATCCCTTTGAATAAATTAATTAATACAACACAGCCCTGACTGAACACATTTAGGAGCCAAAAGGCCTCCCCTTTTGTTGCTTGATTTAATTTTTTGGGCCAATCCAAGGACACACAGTGGAGCTACAGCTGCATCGAGATGGGTTATTTTTACACGGACGATCAATCTCTGGCTTGCAGCACCTGCAGTAGTCTAAATATATTTTATCTGGACGGCATCCATCCTACAAACACACACGGAAACTCAATTTACAGCTGAAAATGGAGCAAAATTATAACAAAACCATTAAAAACTTTGTTTATTCCAGCAATTCCACTGAAACTCATAGTAAATACCTCAGTTCCACAATAATGTAAATTTTGAAGCCATTATTTCTGGGAAATTTGATTATGAAATGAAATATTTAACTGTTGCATTAACAAAACGTTGGCTGTTCATACGGAGTAATATCTCAATATATTGATGGACAATTTAGTGGAAGGAAAAAGTCTGGTTGAAAACACTGGAATAAATGAGAAAAATACAATTCAATTCAACAAGTGAAACTCCTGTTAAATATCTCCCTCACAAGATGATATAATGTATTTGAAGCTATTATTTCTGTAAATTGTGATGATCATAACTATTACATTAGCACAATAAATGATCATTTTAAAAGGAGCTGGCCATTCACAGAAAGCTATATCCAAGCATACTGATTGATAGTTGAGTGGAAGGAAAAAGTCTGGTTGAAACCTGTCCTTCAGTCAACTTAAAGATAAACATATTTTTCAAACATTGGAACAAACTGGAAAATATGTCAAACAATAAATGCTGGATAATCAAAAGCAAGAAATATGTTTTAGGAAGTCTTTGTAAGCCAAACTGCCCGTAAAAATAAATCATTAGAATGGAAATTATCAAGTGGCCGGAACCCCCGCGGTGGCCAATAGGCCGGAGCGGCGCTTGCTGCGAGGGCCGCCCGAGGCTGCTTGCAGCTTTAATTTCAGTTTATCATGCGATTAATTGATTAATTACTTAATTAACATGTGTTTATATTATCAGTCATTATGAGTTTCTCTAAATCCGTTGCCTAATCAGGAAGTCGTGGCGACAGAAACTTCTGAGGAAGAATCCAGAAAGCATCGTAAGCCGGGCGAAGCGTCTCTATCGCCTCACATTAATGGCCGCCCAGAGACACATTTCCAATGAATTTTGACTTCTTGCTGTCAGACTCAGCTAACAGAGAAAATTAACGCCACAGCAGTGAGGAAATTTACTTTGTTTTGTCTCCATTGAATCAGAAATGGGTTTTTTTACCCCTCCAGGGGGTCTTTTGTGGGCTCTAGTGTCCCTTATATGAAAGTAGGCTGACAGGAAGGGGGGAAGGAGAGGGGAGAAGACAAATATCATCTGGTCCAGGAGTCGAACCAGCGACGGCTGCGTCGAGGACTCAAGGCCTCATGGGTCGCGCTATCCCCTACGTCACCACGGCACGCCCCTACCAGAAATGGTTTTAAAGTAATTATTGAAATGACTCTTTCTGGCTTTTCACTTCAGTGAAGTGTGCTGATAACAATGAATGATGATTTTTTTTTTATAGCCAGTATGAATTATTTAGTTTACAATTGGTACTTAAATGCAGCATCACTGAAAGCTCTGAAAAACTGCAAATATCTACTAGCTTACTAAAGAATGGCAAAATGTATCGATTGGGACAAGCAGGAGATAAGAAATGTAGATTTCTGCAATACAAGGTTAGGGAAATCCACATTATTTTTTGACATGAAACAACTTAATGATAAATAAGCTGTTTGTTTCCAGCATGCGTTGTGAATCAACGCATGCTGGATTCTCGCTGGATGCATGTAGAACCTATAGATCCAGGAAACACCGAATTCCCATTAGGACTGAACCTCGTTGCTATGGTGACCTTTGCCAGGATGCACAGGTTGTACATCATTCTGTACAGCAGAATGAAAACAACTCCCTCACTGCTCCTCTCCGCTAAGCCGACTCTGACCTCTGAGAGCAGACGTGGAGCATCAGTGAAAAAGACAAGGGAGCCTTTCATGGAGGAATGTTGCTCACGCTTTAAAGATCTTCCCAAACAACCCAGGAAGCTGATGGCAGAGGACACGCTGCCACGCAGCCAACTGGCATCAAGGGAGCAGTGAAGAGGCACTTCATGACATGTCAGATTAATAAAACAGATACAAACAGGACGGAGGTAGTCATAAGATTTCCAAGTTCAAGTAAAGTCTCAAACGACTAGACTGATGCATAAACTCCATGGGGAAGTAGAGCGAACCTCCGACAAAGAGTGTTATGATGGTAGGTAGTGGAATACAATGCATTATCCGAGACATTTTCTGGGTCATTTTTGCCTTATGAGCCAACACCGAGGCAGAAAAATTCTCCAATGAGTCCTACATCAGGTCTGCAAACTTATTAGCAGGAAACAACAACAAAAAAATCAACAATAAAGTTCAAGAGGAAAAATTGTGAGGGATACAAAGTATCGTTGGATGTGAGTGTGAACGCTGTGTCGGACACATTTAGAATGTACAAAACAGGTGAGTAATGACTTAAATAATACCGGCTTGTGAAAATCTGTCTTCAGGAAAATGCTTAAAAATAAACATTAGCATAAAAAACTGCTTAAATGTAAATACCGCAGTTACTGCAGCACATGTTTTTATGCTGCCATAGAGCTACCATTGGAATTTACACACAAAAAATCAAGCTACTACATTCACTTATTGATCTTTGATTTGACTATCAATAAGTGTCATTATGACAAAAAATGGGATGTTTACAACCAGTTACCTTTGTGAGACGAACATGTGGTAGTTGCTGCAGATCACAGTTTCTTAAACTTAATCTCACAAGTACGTATATATTAGCTTTAAAAAGTACAGAGATTTGTTGATTTTGCGTGAAATTCCACGATAATTTGACGAGGAACTAATTGATGTAATTTGGAAGAAAGAAAGTAAAAACTACTTTGAATTGATTGATAAAATAATATTTAAGCACACTGTTATCCTGACCGTTCTATTTATGTGTCCCTTTAGAGTCCGTAGAGCCACATGAAAAAGCTATGATGGGCCGGATTTGGCCTGTGAACCTTGGGTTTGACAATTGCTTTAAAGGGTTGAAGGGCTTTTCTTTTCATTTTATTGAGAAGATTTGAAAGATTATTATAAAGTAACATGGGACAAATTTGGATTCAAGTACAAGTTACTGGTTTTTTTTAGGCTGCCTCAAAAAAATAATAATTTGAATTAAAATTACTTACACCAACATTTCATTTTTGAATTTAAAATTTTTAGTCACTACAACCTCTTTTTCTATGCAAATGGCATCCTGAGATTTTATCAATATTAGAAATATAGGGCCTGATCAGTTATTTACATAAATTGTTGCCATTTTTGGTCTCTTTTTGGACTGGGCTTTTTTCACCCTGATCTGCAGATTAGACTCAAGTACCAAAACTTGAGTCTGAGTCAAGCCTAAAGCTTTTAAAATGGAAGTCAAATCTTTATTTTTGTGACAAAAGTGACCAATTCCATGTCTCTGATTTGAGTCTCTATGTCACATAAACCTCATTTTAAGTAAAACATAGCAGGTAAAGTTGTAAGCTAACAAAGAATAAAGCTACCTTTTCCTCAGTCAGTGTTTTTATGCAAGAGAGTGTTTTGTTTGCATAAGTTACTGGCATGCTGGTAAACTGGTTATGGCATACTCAGAGTGTAGTGCTGACTCTGCAGATCCCACGGTGGGGAGAAAATTAGATGAGAGACGAGGGGAAGGCTTACACTTCAGTGAGCACTTCTGTAAGCTGCTTTAGCTTCTTTGAAATGTATAATTACAATCAGGTCCGCTTCAGGGTCCCATGATGACACGCAAACCGGCCACAACCATTTTTATTCTAAATAAACCCCTGACGGAAGCATAAAGGAGGAAAAAGGTTCAAATACAGATAAGGAAGAGAAACCTGGGAGCCACAAGGAGTTGTATAATTACAGGAACCATATTATAAGAAATGGAAAGCAGGAAACTTAAATTAAAAGCAGTAGAGATTTCTTTTTAACAATAGCAGAGTAACAGATAAAAACCAGCTAGTGGAAGAAAGTCAGAAGTTTACATGCTACTAGAGCTGAAACGATTAATCAGATTAATCATCTTATGAGCCAACACTGAGGCAGAAAAATTCTCCAATGAGTCCTACATCAGGTCTGCAAGGCTATTAGCAGGAAACAACAAAAAAATCAACGACAAAGTTCAAGAAGAAAAATTATTAAAATAATCATTAAATAATTTAGTAATTGATTAATTGATTGGTGAATGAACAACAAATTCAGGCCACTAATTACACTGTATTTGTCATAAGGTGGTGGATGAGGCAGACGCTTGAGACCCAGGTAAGATGTATGATGACAGTTTAATGGTGAAAGTGCAAGATCCAAAACACCAGGCAGCACGACTGAGCGGAAGCCAGGGCTCAACGCCGGTAGCAACTGGTTATTAGAATGGACAGCAAACAAAACGGTGCATACGACACGCACAAACGACTGCAAGACAAGGACCCGACGAGGACGCAGACACACAGGTGGCATTAAATACACAGAGGGTAATCACAGAAACGAGACACACCTGGGAATGATCAAGGGGAGACAGGACGGCACAGAGACTCAGGGACACAGAAAACTCGAAATAAATACACAGAAAAACACAGATCACGACAGTATTGATGTTAAGCAGAAATGTCTGAGTTGCTCACATGTTGATGTTAGAAGTATTTTATAGCTGAAGATGATCAAGCTGTACTAAAGAAATGAATTTTAGGCAGCAATATGTTTATTTTCTTATTTAAAAACAGAATTAAAATATTTGTTTGAATTTTCTTATGTATTATTAATATTGTATAAAATATATATTTATATTGTATAAAGTGCTTAAGTGAAAAATTTGCAGAACGAGGCAATAGTTTTTATTAATCAAATTACTCTGTCAGAATAACAGAATAATGGAGTACTAAAATAACTATTAGCTTTAGCGCTAACTGACAATGATGCTTCATGATTTCATTCATGCAGGTCATGACAGGGTGAAAAAAGCATAAACAAAGGCTCAAATGCATACATCTACTTCCACTACTCCAGTTCAGTGTATTTATGGCGTAAATTCACAACAAATGTTGCCTCAAGCCGCTTTATGAAAAATCATTTCAATTCAGTCCTGAAATATCAACCAATGTTTGATTAAGTCAACAATCAAACATTTGTCTTTTTCATAGAGCGGTAAAACCAGGTGACCAAATGTGCTGAGTTCCGCTGTGGTTGTTAGGTAACGGGTTTGGGCTCGGCTGGGGTTGCTGGGTAACGGTGAAGCGTCCACCGTTTGCGACTTAAACGGAGTGATTTTAGTAATAAATCATTTTCTAGACTTCAAAAAACATTAACTTATTGCCATAAAACAACTAGCTGGATTTTTTTTAAAGCGTTTAGACTGTTTTTAGAAGAAGTAGAAACCCAAATGGAAGTACAAAAATGTGCAAAAAGTGAATTTTGAATTACAGTTCCCCTTTAGAAATCCCCCAAACCTTTAAATTTCTGACCTGAAGATCAAAACTGTTGGGGTTTGCGATATGGATTTAGATCAGAATATGATTTAGATTTATGGTTTTATTGTGATAACGAGAAAGACTATGATAAAAACAACAATTTATTACTTATATTTTAACTAGCTGTATGGCTATTCCCATGTGAATCACGCTTCTGGACTGCAGTTACTTAAACAATTAAGTTTTATTTAATTAAACTGCACACTGTAACTGCATTTAATCCTATTTTCAACGTTACTGATATTCATTGAACAAACAATTGGAGAAAATTGTAAAAATAACTCTTCTGATAATACTGTCAGTTTTGTTTTTTATTTAACATCATTAACTGGAATCTATCAAAGCAAAAACAAATCAAATTTCTCATCACAATAAATGATAAACGATACAACACTGGAAACATGTTTCCCATCAAACAAGAGAATACCAATAGAAACTGCTTCAGCTTGCAGCACAAAGCTTCTATTTAACAGCGTTTTTAACTCTCAGCTATAAGCTCCAAGTTACTGTCTCACTTAACATATTATTGATTTATCTTCAGTAAGGAAATTCTCCCTCTGCCTCTTGTCGTGACGCGCTGCAACGCTGAACAACCACACCGTAAAGCGGCGGCGTGTTAATTAAACGCAAACACTCCTGAGCAGACAGTAACGAACCGTCGCAGACGTCCCTCTTGGCTCGCAGTCCGAAACTGTAGCCGCTTGGTTACTCTGCGACCGGCAATTAAGGCAGCAAAACTTTTCGCGGTAATTAATGACGGGCGCCCATCACCTGTTGCCGTGGTAACAGACGGTTTAAAACACCCAAATCTGAAGAAGAAAAGAAAACCTAACCTGAAAACAGCAGAAATGAGGTTTATTTTACTCAGATAGTTGATTTATTTAGTTGAACCGTTGCTGGGTTTATGTTTTCAGCTTTTTAAATGAACTCCACCTTGTTCTGTTTGAACCGTTTGAGTCGCTGCGGGTCTGACAACAAGCCCTGATGAGTCCAGAAGTGGCAGCTACGCCTCGAGGTTTTGGGGGTCTGACGAGGACAGTGCGAGGCCGGAGTAGAAAACTGGTAGAAAAAGGTCATCAGGACAAGATGGAGGGGAAAAAACATCAGCAAACAAGAACGTGACTAACGCCAGATCCAAACAGCTCTTGTACTAATACAAAAGTATTCAATTCAAAATACTTTATCCATCCATTTTCTGTTCACCCTTGTCCCTAATAGGGTGGGGTTGATGGTGCCTCTCCAGCTACGTTCCGGGCGAGAGGCGGGTTCACCCAGGACAGGTCGCCAGTAATTAGCAATTAGGTCGCCACACACACGTAGGGAGAATATAGAGAGACCAATTTACAGTCATGTTTTTGGACTGTGGGAGGAAGCCAGAGAACCCGGAGAGAACCCAACATGCACAGGGAGAACATGCAAACTCCATGCAGAAAGACCCCGGGCCGGGAATCGAACCCAGGACCTTCTTGCTGCAAGGCAACAGTGCTACCAACTGCGCCACTGTGCAGCCTTACTTTATATATCCCAAAGGGAAATTAAATGTTGTCATTAAATGTTTGTTGTCATCAAATCATCCAAGTATTTTAATACATTTTTACTTCTACGCATTCCTTTCAACATTAATTATTGCATTACTGTAACTTTACTTGTAATTTAGAACGTTAAGTAAACTTTGAAAGTACAAAAAAAAGTATCTAAAGGGGCAGTGTTGTGTTTTCCAACCACATAGTCAAGTAACTATGTTACCTTCAGTTGCTAAAAAAAAAAATGCTGTTAATTATATCAAATATGACTTAAAAGACTTCCTTGAAAGTGGGCCTCTGTCTGTTTAAGAAAATCCTGCTCTTTATGAAACTCCGCCTTCAGGAAGTCATCCGAACATTACTCCTCTGTTAACCCTTTAACGATGTTTTTATCAGCGTTATACAGAGAAGTAGCTCGTAAAATGAGCTCAGCCAGATGTGCAGTTCCTCCAGATGTTTGCTAATTGATGCTGGCTAGTCTGAAGGAGCTGCTCTGTGAGGCAGAAGCTCGGAAACTGCATCTCTAAGGAGGAGCTGCGTCTTGAAGGCGGAGCTAGGTTCACCCAGGCGTTTTGCACAGCTGAATGGTTGCCATGGAGACTAAAGGATTTCTCAAATATAAGAACGAATTAAAGCAACACGCCATTGATGAGGGAATAACATTATAACACAATGTAAAGCTCAAAAAAGTCAACTTTACATGATACCGCCCCTTTAAAGAGTTACTGTTGATGGTGAGGATCTCCAGTAGCAGTCAGTCTTGCAATGAATCTGAAGATGCCTCTGACTGAACACTGTTGATGTGACAATCTCATGACATGCTACTACTTTTTTAATCAATGATAAGGAATTATTTAGATAAAACAAGCTCCTATATCTCACTGAAAAGTTACTTGTAAGTTAGTTTTGTCTTATTTCAAGTGTACTAAGATATTTTTACTAGACAAATACTTGGTAATATTTTCTGTTTTTGCAGTGCTGTTGTCCTTATTTGTATATTTTAAAGCATTTAATTTTAAAATGTATAAATGAATAACAACGATGAGAAAACACGGCACATTACTGCTTAAAGATGCAGGTAGGCAGATTATTTCTTTCCACTTTAGAGCCGGGCAGGTGTGAAAGGTCAGCTCCCAGGTGAGACTATGAGTAAACGAGCTGCAGGACGGCGAGCTTTCCTCAGCTTTTGTCTCTCATCCTACGAGGGACCAAAGGGACGAATGGTCCCTCGTGTGAAAGGCATCGACTCGGCGTCTCAGTCTGGAGGTCACATCAAACTCTGAAAAACTGGGCTCTGAAACCGGCTGAGGCTCTGAGCAACGCTATAAAAAATAAAAAATACGACGTGTTTTTTATTTGAGCAACACCAGCAGCTATAAATGTCGCTGCAACTCAGACGGGCCAAGAGGAGGGAAGAGCTGCTGTGTTTTCTGCCCGACTCAACAAGCCGCCAGGCATTCTGGGACGGCAGCGTTTGCAGCCAGCGAACGGCGGCCATAAAGGAGAGGCGGATGTGACTTATAGTAAGACATTTTTCCCATAAGTGAAAAAAACTTGCCAATGAAACTAGCATTCTTTCACCAATATTAAGGAATTATTCACTTAAGACAAGTTTCTGTATCTTGCTGAAAAGTTACTTGTAAGTTAGTTTTGTCTTTTTCAAGTGTAATAAGATATTTTCACTAAGAACTAGAAAAAAATATGTGGTAAGATTTTGTGCTTTTGCAGTGTTTGAGAAACTGGACAGCTTTTAAGCCCCAACAGAGGATGCTGGTTTGCTAGGTATCCAAGCTGCTGCTCCTGATGTTTTCCTCATGAATGGACAAACTACTGATTTAAAGTTTTTGTTGTGAGGTTTTGAGTTTCAAGAAATCTGGAATTTTGAAGCAGAATTTTAAAAAGAAAATTAATGTTTCTCCTGTAAAAAATCAAAAAAGTAAAATAAAATAACCCCCTCCCCAACATTTCCAAGATGGTTTCTGTGGTGTAATTAAATCAGAAGTTTATTATCATCTGTTGTTTTTTATGATAATTACCAGCAGCTCAGAGAAGTGAGACTCGGATAAATAAAACTTTATTAACTTGGGATCATAAACTTGTATCTGGGTCTTTCCATCCGAGCTGCCCCGATGTTTTCTGGTTCAGACAATGGGGCATTATTCTCATCTCTGACAGGAGCTCTGAAAAACGAGAGGCCATGAGTCTCCATCTGTCTGCTAATGAGGTTAGCATTTTACAGTGGCCTCGCGGTTCACAATAGGAGGGAGGGGTTCCCTCTTCTGCACACTTGGATGAAAAAAACGTCCCAAAGGGAGAGGAAAGTAAAATTTTAAATGTTTTATCAGCAAAGATTGTGGAGCTGCAGTGAAGCTTAACTACATCTAAACCCTGATGGACTCTGCAACAGTGTGTCTAAGAGCAACAGCTACTGGGTACAGTCACAGTTTCTGAAGATGTCCAGATTTATATTGCAGATTTTTGGACCTAAATGTGTGTGTCTCTGTCTAACACACCTGAATGTTTCATTCTAACATGTTTGTTTTTCAGTCAGTGGGTAGAGAATCCAGAAATTTACTAAAAAGTAGAAAGTACAGCGTAGCAAAAGCTCTTTTTTTTTCAGAAAAGATACTCAAGTAAATCTAATTAAGTAAATGTAACTAATTACTACCCATCATCCATTTTAGATGTGGACCTGACATCTTTTCTCCTTCATCGACTCTTAGCGAGAACCACTAAACTTTCCCGACTATATTTCCTTCGATGCGACGTTCCCCTCTATTTTATCGAAGGCTCTATTTTCCCGACAGCCTGTTTCTTTCCTTCTGCTTGAAGCGGAGGTGAGGAACGCTGTGAATCCGTCAGAATTACCGCCTGCCAAGCTGCTGTCAACCTCCCTAAATATAACCGCTGAAACCATTCGCCACGCTGAGGAGAAGCTTCCACAACACCGGCTTCTGGGCGAAACATTCTGATGTTTTGAGGTTAAAGCCCGTGCGCTGCCAGACGACGAGGCGTCTGTCGCTGCCACTGATACGGCGGCGGTTTGCAAACTGAAAGAGGTTTCGGTATTTTTAATTTTTCCTGCATATCAAACATTTGCACTCCAGATAATCTACTGGGATTCTCTTGCAGCTTCAAAGAAATGGAACTGGATTATTTAGCGTAAAATACTCAAACACAAAAACGCCTTGTAGAAGGGAAATATATCTGAATATCCATCTGTCATGGATCTGATTTCTGTTCTACATGGAAAATAAACCCTTTGAATTCTGTTGATTTGTTTTTTGCTTCTTATGATTTAATGGGTAAAAATAACTTACAGCTAGAAAACAAAGCCACTGAAAGTGGTTTCCTGTTGTTTTCTTAAAATGGAGAAGTATTATGTAAAAATCTACTTTTTTTAGCTTTACGTTATGTTATATTGTTATTTTATTCACTCAGCTCCTCCAGACTAGCGGCAGCAGCAATTAACAAACACCTGGTGGAACTGTGAGTCTGCTGAACTTATAATACAAACTACTTCTCAGGCCAACATTAAGAATTTATGTAAATGGCATAATGGAGGGGCATTGTTGCGATGATGAGCCGAATGCTAATAGTAGGAGCTTCTTAAAGAGACAGAGGCCCAATTTCAATATGTCAAATTGCAAAATGAAATCTCTTTTAAGTCATGTTTGATATTTATATATGCCATTTTTATGACAACTGAAGGTAAAAATACTTACTTAATTGTGCTACTGTTTATCTAAATTTACTCATCATTTGCAATTTTCAGCAAACATCTCAATTATCTACAAGTCCAACCAATCACTTTAATGTTTTCTATATTTCCTCTTTCCATGACCAATCACTGCAACTTGGTCCGTATTATGTTCTGGAGCGCAGCAGCTGCGGTCATTTCTCCGCTGATTTGCAGCGATACTCAGCAAAAGAGAACCTTGAGGTTCTGGTTTTGATGGACTAAATAATCCCAGATATTTTATTTTGTCTTATAAATAAATTTTGCTGGCCCAGTCATAATGATAAAGACTCAGATCATGAACTTTATTATTTTTTAAATTCAAACGAAAAATAAAACTCACATCACACCAAGCTAATGCTATGTAGTTCTGCTGTTTTATACTGTCGGCACAAACCTGCAGCTCAGACCAGCTTCTCTGCTTTTCTCTTCTTTATTGCTGTCTGTTCTTCAGAGAAACGAGCTGCTAGCAGCGCTGCTAAGTCTCGGTCATTCTGTTACAAAACTTAACGATCGTGTTCCTGTCGCTCCCGGTGACTAAACTCATAACTACAGCTCTCTGAAAGCAGACGGCGAGTCCGTAAACAAGTTTTACTAGATATTGTATTATAACCCAAAAGAGAGATGTAACTTCTATCATAAATGTAGATTAGCAAAAAAAAAACCCTACAAATTACAATGAAATACTGCTACTTTCGCTGGGCGTTGGAAGTAAAACCCATAATCGTTTCCCCAGTAAGCCTCCCAGTAATAAGGTGGATAACCATCACTGCTCCCAAAAAACTCAATAATGCTACCATCCCTAGTAGCATTAGAGTTTTATTTATTTTACATAACATTTCTGTTGGTATTTGCAGTTTTCATTTTCATACATTGTACAATCCTGTCTTATTTTGAAGGCTATGTGGTGCAATTTCATCTTTTTTGTAAGCTAACTTACAAAACGTTAGCTTAGCTAGCTGTAGTGGCATTGTTTCCTCAGTGTCTGAGCCAAATAAAGGAGAAAACATTTGTTACTGACAAACTGCTGCATCCTAGGTGCACTAAAAAGCATTGAAGCAGGTCCTTCCTCTATTTTTTTTAATTATTCAACTCAGATGCACAGAAATGAGGAATCATTATTGACAATTGTACATTATTTTATGCTATAATCTTGCCTTTACTGTATAGTATTTTACTCTGAAGTTTGTTTTTCTATACATTTTAATACTTTTATATTTGTGTGAACGTACATGTCCTGCCCTTCATCTTTATCCTGTACTAAAAATGAAGTACATCACTATTTCAGTCTCAGGTTTGTAGTTTGTTTTGCACTTATGGCTGAGTTTGACAAAGAAAACATAAAATCATCACTATTTATTAACTGAGTTATAAATAAATGATGCATATCACTAAAAATAAAAGTATTTTTCTTAATTCTGCTGCTGTTAGCCAAAAAGCCACATCAAATTTATATTTTCCATCATTGATCTGATGTAGATGATGCTTGAATTAACAGAAAATACAAGCAGAACCTTAAGATCTCTGAAGATCAAAACAAATAATCTTTTGATGCTGTTTTGAAAAGCCTTGATTTGTCTGAAGACGTTTTAAGAGGCACTCTGACGTTTGTACGACGACGCTCTCGTTTACTGAGTGGCAGCTTTGATGCTTCAGTAAATTATATCACTTGCAAAACATTTTCAGAAAATCCAGTCTGCGCGGATGACAAATTCAACCTTTCACGGGTTTTAAACTTCAAAGGAAAGCAACAAACTCCTCAAGGTTTCACACAATTGATGGTTGCCCCATTTTCTCTATGCAAGCCAAAGTTTACCTACAGAAGAATACGAGAGACGCTTTAAAAGGATTTGAATTCTGCAGCATATTGTCCAGAAAAACGGCTCTAAACTCTTTTCTTTGTTCCATAGATGGTAAATTTGGGGGTTTTCAGCGCAGCAGATACATGGTGATATGTTTCATTTGGATGTATGTCACTGCAGCAGATTTTTCCTCTCCTCGTGAACGCTCCCCTTCCTGCTGGTGGAGTCAGACAGGATATTAAGTAGGTCAATGAGATTCCTTTATATTACTACAGCAGGGAAGCAGAAGAACGGGAAATACAAGACAGAGAGATGAAGACAAGTCACTGTCGCTCAGATACTGTGACTTATTAAAATGTAAACATGTTTCCGTTTGCTTTAGAAGCAAAACACGCCTAGAAAAGACTCAATGTTGGAGGATTTCCTGTTGGATTAAAATTTTCTAGGTGTGATAAAACAAAAGCTCATAATTCATGCTGCCGTTGTTGCTCAATCAGTGAGCAATAAACAACTGAGATTATTGAAACTGGCTTCTGAGTGTGAACATATGAAGAAAAACAGCCTAATAAGAAGGTCTGTCACAATAACAATTTATGCCAAATTATAAATTGTCCCAGATAAATGATAATATTGTTGTTTTTATACCATTTTACCAAATTACAGTAATTACAGAATAGTCTAAAGTAAGTGCTTTTGATTTCAGACTCAATATGTTTTCTGATACTAAAAACATTCAAATACATTAATTAAAATATCAATTCTGATAATTAAGTCATTATAAAAACACAATTTGTGTGAGCAAAGACAACGGGAGAATGGACAAAATATATATTTAAACTTTATTTTAGTTAAAATATGTTAAATGAACAAGAACTAGTTTAAGTTTATAGTAAACTGTGAACATAAATCAGTTCATTTTAACCAGTTCTTGTTCAGGATGAACTGCAACAACACGGCTAGTGAAATGTTATAAAATAAGACTTTTAATTTGTGAAAGGAGGTTGTACAAAATGTTGTAACAACAAAAATCAGATATTTCTCAATTTTCCCTCCAATGAAAAAAGTATAAGAGTGGATGGTTAGACTTTTTATTATCACCTGATAATATTTTACATTTTTTCCATTAATTGTAAAGAAAATAATTTAAAAATAAATGATCCATCTAGCAAGCAAGAAGTGTCCATTTTTCAATGTAATAATTTCCAAGCTTAAGCTGCAAAATATATTGAACTAAAATCTATTTAACTGAACAAATGAGCCGCAGCTGACTGCCTGAAAGGTCACAATTCACCAAATGTAAGAGAGATCCCACATAAAAAGCAGCGTCTAAACGCACTGATGGTTTAAATAAAAAGCATAAGCGGAGAGTAAATTACGTCCCCACTTTACGGAGTGTTGAGGCGACAGGAGGAGGAGGGAATGTGCCAGGAGGAAAACCTGGAAGTCAGTGAGCAGGAACAGAACCGCACAGAGGCCAAGCATTCGTCTTTCATGAAAGATGAATTTATCACAGCAGAGTGGGAACGCACAATAAATTACCTGACGCTCTGCATGCAGCAGACATTTCATTCGTTTCATTTCACTACACACATCAGAAGGCCGAGCTTGATTAAAAACCAAAAACAACTCTTAGATCGCTTCCTGGTTGGTTTTAGCAGCAGATCCTGTCAACCAGATTGGCTTTAAATCAGTTTGTCAAACTTTTTCTGACCACTTACAACATTTAACAAACACTCACAGACCAAACAACTAGAAGTCGCCCTGCAATAACAACATAAACACATAAACATAAACAATACGAAATTACAATATTAGTCTCTTAACTCATTGTCTTTGTTCCTTCTAATGTGAAGGTGGTGCTGTCTGTAAATGTGACTGGCTACAATAAAACCAAAAACAAGTCGACTGGGACGTTTCTAATTATTTATAGATTCTGAAATTATGGATTCTAAGCTTATAGAAAAACATTAATTATATTTTTCATAGAAGCAAAATAAAAGAAAATAAACTTGAAATTAGTGAATTATTATAATAATAATAATTAATCATTTTTAAATTATTCCAAAACAGACTTGAGTTGCTTTGGCAAAATTAACATTTTCTTTCATAGACTATGACTATCATTCATAGTCCAACATAAATAATTTTATTTTAGGTGTTAAGATGCAGTTAGTTAGCGTGGGGCGCAGCGCTGCTCCAGTGTGTAAATTCCACTGGAGCTCTATAGCAGCATGAAAACAAGTGCTGCAGTAACTGCAGTATTTACATTTAAGCAGCTTTTTATGCTAATGTTTATTTTTAAGCATTCTCCTGAAAGCAGATTTTCACAAGCCAGTAATATTTAAGTCATTAGCCACACGCTTTGTATGTGCAAAATGCGTCAGACACAACGTTCACACTTGCATTAAATGAAACTACGTATCCCTCACAAATGTTCCTCTTGGGGTTTAACGCTGATTTCTCTGCTGTTTTCCACTAATAGCCTTACAGACCTGGCGTAGGACTCAATGGAGAATCTTTCTGTTGGCTGATGATCCAAAAATGACTCAAAAAATATCTCGGGTAACGCATTGAGTGCCGCTACCTCTACCATTATAACACTGCTTGTTTGCCGGAGGTCTGCTCTTACATTCGAATGGGGTTGGAGCCGGCGTCATGTCAGTTGTGTTTATTTAATATTAAGAGAATATTGACAAAATTTTGCACATGTTACAAATGTGTGCAAAACTTTGTGCACATTTGAAACGCAGCCAGAGATTTAAAGATGAGCAGCAAAAGCAAATGAGGTGGATTAGCAGTGCTCACTAACCACTAATGTTTTCATCCATGTCACAACAGTCGTGATACTGCCATGCAGTCTTTGGTCAGAAGATTCTTCAGATTCGTTGTGAGAGTGACTGCTACAGGAGACCCAACAACATTTAATTTCCCTTTGGGATAAATAAAGTATTTTTGGAATTTAGCAAACAGAAGTAAAACATAAGAAGATTTTTTGTATTATTATTTAGCACGTTTTCAGCAACAGGGTAGTTCAAAGTGCCTTAAAACGTGCAGTTTTAAAACAACAGGAAAATTTTAGTCGCGATTATAGTCAGACAGGAAGAAAAAAAAACACTCAAGTATCTTTTTAATGCTTTGAGTGGATTTCTGGTTTCAACAGTAAGGATGTTTGTTTTCTCTTGTTCCTCAGTGATGATTTACAAGGTGAGGTTAAAGCAGTAAATCAGGAGCGTCTTCTCCTTCCAGTCAGACGACTTTCTTATCAGTAAAGCCTGACTTCCTTCTCTTATATCTGAGAATGTGAGTCAAGCAGCTGAGTTATACCTCCGGTTTTTACAATTAGCTTGTTTTTGCACATCTCAATCAGTAGCATTGAAATAATTACTCTGTTTACTAAAACTTCAACAGGCTCCTTCCAAAAGTGAAAAGAAAGTATTTGAAAAAATGTGGAGCTGTTATTTAAAGACAAGGCGGGGGTGTTGCATCAAAAAATAATAATAAAATCACACCCAGAAATGGAAGCGTGTTTTTCTGGGACGAACCACATGGGAAGACAAAAAATAAATAAATCTGCAATCATTTGGAGCAGCAGCCCTTCGACTCATCTCCTCCCCTTTCTCTCAAAGAGACGCTCTGCATGTCATCTGCTGCTCATGCATGTATGCAAGAAATTAGTTGGACGATGAATGCACAGTGGCGCAGTTGGTAGCACTGTTGCCTTGCAGCAAGAAGGTCCTGGGTTCGATTCCCAGCCCGAGGCCTTTCTGCACGGAGTTTGCATGTTCTCCCTGTGCATGCGTGGGTTC
Source organism: Xiphophorus hellerii (assembly GCF_003331165.1). Lineage (NCBI taxonomy): Eukaryota > Metazoa > Chordata > Actinopteri > Cyprinodontiformes > Poeciliidae > Xiphophorus > Xiphophorus hellerii. The sequence continues at coordinate 23,352,024 of NC_045677.1, forward strand.
TCACCGGGTACTCCGGCTTCCTCCCACAGTCCAAAAACATGACTGTAAATTGGTCTCTCTAAATTCTCCCTAGGTGTGAGTGTGTGTGCCTGGTTGTTTGTCCTGTCTGTCTCTGTGTTGCCCTGCGACAGACTGGCGATAAATTGTCCCAAAGGTTATTGCGATAATATTGTTGTTTTCAAGCAATGCAATAATGAAAGAACACATTCTCAAAAGTCAATAAACTTTAAATTATGATCAGTATTTAACACTGGAGCTGGAAGACATTTTAAATATCCAAAATAATCAAACAAGACAACAAATAAAATTAATTATGAAATCTCTGTAATCAAAATTGTGCTAAAAAAAAAGGCTAGTTGAGACCAAAACACCAGTCTTAACTTTGATTATTCAGTTTTTGGTAGAAAGAGAGAAAAGAGAAAAATTATGAATTTATCATGTCATTAACTGATTTATTGGTTATTGCAAAAGGACGACATTTGCTAATTTGCTAACAAGCTAATGGCTTTGCTAACTTTCCGTCTAGCATATTAGCATTTTCGCTAAATCTGAAAATTTTTAGCTTAGCACCTAGCTTCCCCCAAGTTAATTTTCCCAGATTACTTTTAATGTTTGACATTTGTGTTGAAGTTTTGGTTGCAAAGTAAGATATTTTAATTTATGCTTTTATTTTGAAGTTGGGGACACTGTTTATGCATCATTTCCGTTTCCTTTCCTCATATTCTCCACCAGTGGAGAGACTTTTTCTCTCAAATGGTATAAAAATAATATCTGAAAATGAAAAAACAACATCCTTACTGAAAATGTACACTTTGATGAATGCCCATAGCATCAAATACGACTGCAACAGGCTTATGAATGCATCATTTTACCGACAACAAGGACCAACAAAGTGCAAAATCTGAACGGAGACTGAAACCTGTCATGGTGACAATAAATACATACTTTCTAGAAGCAAAAGTGTAGAAATATCGCAACTGCAATGTGTTTTTTTGTTTTGATAGAAATGTAGATCTGAATCCAAGCTGCACACCAGTCAGATAAAGACAGAGTTTGGGAATCAAAAACTGCTCGGTGTGTCTGGGATTGGCCTACTTCCTCTGGGCTGGCAGACGGTGGCTAACCTGCTGCTGTCAGAATTGATAAGTCTAAGCAGTCCAACCTGAGCGGCTCTGAGAATAAACTCAGCTCATCTGATTACTGCTGAGACTTTACTTCACGACCGACAAAGTAAAAATTTCCTCCTACTTTCTCTGGGCAACACAGCTGCAAAAATCACATAATAAACATGTAACTGTGATACTACTGGTGAATGTTGAGATGCCAATTATGAATATTCCACATTTTTGAAGAGGCAGTGTTATGTAAAATTTACTTTTTGAGCTTTACATCATGTTATAATGTTATTCACTCATCAAAAATATACCTTGAGTGTTACTTTAATTATTTTATGCAGGTTTGACAAATCCTGTAATCTCCATGGCAACCATTCAGCTGTGCAAAACGCCTGGTTGGACCTAGCTCCGCCTTCGAGGCACAGCTCCTCCTCCAAGTTTCAGAGCTTCAGCCTCACAGATCAGCTCCTTCAGACTAGCCAGCAGTAATTAGCAAACACCTGGTGGCACTGCTGACTTCATTATTGGAGCTACAGCTCAGTCAACCGCTGGTAAAAACTTTGCTAAAGAGTTAATAGAGGAGCCATGTTGTGATGGCTTCCTCAAGGCGGAGTTTTTAAAGAGACAGAGGCCCAATTTCAAATCAGGAAGTAACATTTCTTTTAAGTCATATTCAATATATGCAGAATTTTCATAACAACTGAAGCAAACATAGTTACTTGATTATGCTATAAAATGCCACTATGTGTCAGGAAATCACATAATACTGCCCCTTTAATGAATTTCTAATATTCTACAAAATATCACATTAAAAATCTGCTGAATATAAAAACATTTATATCCAATTACCCGATTAGGCCTCAGAATAAAAGTATTTGGTAAAACGTCAACTCAAATACTGTGTAACTCATCAAATTATAAATCATTCAATATTTAAAAATTACATCATCAGACAGACCAAAATTTAAAGTTAAGTGGAAATTTTGGTATTTTAAGCACGAAAATGACAATAATTCATATAAATAACAAAATGAGGCAAAAAAAAAATTTCCAATTTGGTTTCTTTCGATTAAAAACTGAGAAATTTTAACCATGTAAGAGTTGAAATATTTCAACATATTTTTACTCAAGTAAAGGTAAAAAGGAGCCGTCCAGGAAGTACTCAAGTAACAAAAGTATTTGGTGAAAAGGCGACTCGAGCTCGGAGTATCTAATCGAACCAAATTATAAAGCTGTGTGGAAATGTTGGTATTTTAAAGACCAAAATGAAAATAATTAATATCAATAACAAAAGATCAAATAAACATGTTTCCAAATCAGTTTCTTTAAAAAAAAAAAAAACAACTTATAAGATTTTAAAAAGAAACTGCAGGTGTGTCTCTGTGTCTGATGAATTTTTGGTTAAAACATGTTTGTTTTTCATTCAGTGGGTAGAAAATTCAGAAATTTTACTCAAGTAAAAGTAAAAAATACAGTGTAGTAAGAATACTCCTAAAAGTGTATTTTTTAAAAGAAGTTACTCAAGTAAATGTAACTAGTTACTACCAAACTCTACCGATAAAGAAAGCAAAGGCTCTGCAGCATGATCTGCCTGATGAGTTTTCTCTCTGTGATCCAACAGTTTTCATGAAGTTCAGCCTCTGGTGTTCCTCTGCTAATGGATGCTAACGGATGCTAACAGATGCTAGCGACGCGCCGCTGCCTCACCTCTTTGATCCTGTCCAGCTCGTTGTGCAGCGCCTGCTTGGAGATCTCCACCTCGATGATCTTCTGCCTGAGCGTCTCGTTCTCGTCCTCCGCTCGGCTGCGCTTGTCCTCCGTGCTCTCCAGCTCGTTGTGCAGACGCACCGACACGTCCTTAGCAACCTGAGGACCGTTCAGTTGCACCAGATTAATATTTTTGTGGTCTCATCTGTAATCCTTTTTCAGACTTCAATACTTTAACGTCTTTTACTGGAACACAAAGTAAAGCAGAGTAAAGCAGAATGTCTTCCAACTGACTCACCGTTTTTGTTATTTTTTTTTATGTCATTTTCTGCAAATAAATACAAAATTTTTGCTTGGAATTTTAGAGACATGTTGCCAGTAGTTGGTAGAATCAAAGAACAATGTTCATTTTACTCAAACATAAACCTGTAAAGAGTAGAATCAGAGAAACTGATCATTGAAAGTGGTGTTTAATTTTTTCCTGAGCTGTATGCAATAAAAAGCCATAGAAGTTTTTCTTCCTCTCTGTTGAAGGTTTTACAAAAATAAATTTCAGACGAATCGAATCAACAAGCAGCACCTTGAGGTCCTGCTCCAGACTGCGCAGCAGCTCTCCGTCCACATGGCCCGTCTGAGCAACACGCAGGCTCTTCTGCTCCGCTTTCCTCAGCCGGTACTGCAGGATGCGGCAGTTCTTGTTGGCCCGGTCCAGTTCCCGCCGCAGCTCCTGCACCTGGTAGACCTCCTCCTCCAGGTAGCTGTCCCGAACCTCCTCCATCTCCGCTCGCAGCTCCTCCACTTCATCCTGGGAGACGCAGAGATGGAGGAAACAAGCAAATGTTTTGGGTCTTAATGTGTCATCAAATTAAAAGGTGACCTGTTACCTTGTACACGTGTAAGGGCGATAAAAAACATGATTACATTTTTTGCACAAAATCATTCTTAGAAAATAAGATTTCAGTTCAGTTTCGAATATTTTAAGCTGCTTAAAATCCAAATAAGCTGCTGCTGGCCAGGCCCCCAACGTAACGAGTACACTTGCACGTGAAAATGGCTGAGAAAAGATGCACAATTATCCAAGTGTACATCTTTGAAAAGCATTAGTAGAGCCTCCTGCACAACCAACAAGAATGCAGCAAGTGCTTTCTTGGTAAGTCAACACACTTCTCTTTTCCAGCAGCCATTGTACTGCACATACAGCTGTAAAAACAGCTGACCAAATGTGCTGGAGCTGAATAAATTTACACAAATTAACACATTGTAATGTGAGTTTTGTTCCACTAAAACAAAATATTCATACATTTTAAGGCTTCTTTCTGAAAAGCATTAGCAGAGACCTCTGCACAACCAAGTGGTTTCTGGACAGCAAGTCAATAGCAAAATACTTCTCTTTTCCAGCAGCCATTGTACAGTGCATACAAAACCAGCTGACCAAACATGCTAGAGCTGAATAAATTTAATGTGAGTTTCAGCTGTTGCAGCAAAAATATTAATATAGTTTAAGGTTTCTGTCATTCAGAAGGCAAAAACATTTTTATGAAGCTTTTCTGCAACTAAAAGTTAAAACTGAGCCTCTTTTTAGGACAACTGTGCAGAAAGTTCAGATCTGAGAGACACAAGAAAAGGAAACTTGTTAAATAAATGTTTATTTTTTCTGCTATAAAGACCAGAAAATTAAATCGGGACAAAATTGATCAGTAAATGTCAGTGTGATGAAAGCTGTGTCATAAAAACGAATTTAAAAGGTCAAGAAAAGGTTCCACAGTCACAAGGACGGGTTTAAGTTATTTTCTGGCATAAATATATTAAGGGAAATATGCAACATGATACACTTCTGTGGATTATGTTAATACTTTTAAATGGTTAAGCAGGAGCTCCAGTAATGATGACGTAACATCCTTATTTGGGCTGAATCGTCTCATGAACATGCAGAGGTCTCTGTCCCGGATCTGTTTACTGCGTAGATTTTCCCGGGGACAGCGATCCCAACATGTGATGAAAAGACAACGAAGGAGGAAGAACCGTGTCAATTAAAGAAAACTAAATCCATCCTGATTTGGGAAAGCACTGAGGCCAGTGTTATCTGAGCAGGAAGCAGCTAACGACCGCGCAGACGGTCGAAGCGATCAATGCACAGGTTCAGAGCGGCACACTTAAAGAAAACCTCTGGTGTTTATTACAGGAGCGTTTGGTCCTCTTTTTGAAGACACTATATCTTCAGCCGTCAGCGGTTCTGATCGCTTAGAAAGGTTATATGCAAAATAAAAAGGTTTAAAGGAAAACTTTTGTTCTTTTTTCTCAATGAAATATGAGCTGGGAAATTTTCTGACTGGGTTTTAATTTGCTACTAGAACTATGCCTGTCACAATAAATTTTACTGGACGATAAATATTATCGCGATAAACGATAATATTGTTTTGAGAACATTTTCAAGTAATATAATGGTAATGTCATAATAATGCAAAAACATATTCTGAAAGATCAACAAACTTTAAATTCAAATGAAACTGGAAGACATTTTAAAAATCCAAAATAAATGAGCAAAACAGCAGAAACGACAAATAAAATGAGTTATGAAGTCTCTGTAAACAAAATTATCCTTAGAAAATGGCTAAAACACCAGACTAAAGACTTTTATCAACCAGTTTTTGGTAGAAAAAGAGAAAAAAGAAAAACAATAAATTGTACAAATGGAAGTTATTGAGCTTGTTTTAATTTATCATGCGATTTATTGATTTATTGTGACAGGTCTAATTATGAGGAATTAAATGTCTCTAAGTTGAAAAGATTGATCCAGGGCTGCAACTAATGATTATTTTAGTAATCTGACGATTAATCAGATAAAAAAAATTTGCATTCTACAGAATTAAGCCATTTTATAGATAGTAGAAATACATTAAAAGATACAAATAAGTAATTAATTTCCTTTTTTAAATAAATTTTTTGCCTAAGACAACACGGGTTGGGTTTTTTTTGTGAATTTGAGCCCATTTTGTTTTGCAAACATTTTTCGGCTTAATCAAGTTACCTCAATGTGGCTTTTCTAATCCGATTCTGCATATTTTTAAACTTTAAACATAAAAATGAAATTGTGAGCAACAAGACTGATCACAAATTTAAAAGAAAAGTTGTAAAGATGACGATATAATGTCATGTAGGCATGAGAAAAATTAAGTAAGTGCAAATTAAGGAATCATAAAGCTTTTTAGGTAAATTATTAGTTTGCAAAATAGAATTTTATTTTGTTTCCTTGTTTTGTAACGTTGTAAATTTACCAAAATAAATCAAAAACTATAAGATCCGAAATGTTATTTTAAATTAATTGTTTTATGCTTTTTTGGAATAATGACATTTCTAGTAGAAAGAAAGATACAAGTAATATCGAAATGCATTTCACAGCTTTTTGAAACTAAATCAGAAGTTTTGTTTTGGTATAATTAACCCTGACATATCCAATATTCTTATTAATTATTACTGTTTTTATTCTATTTGTTCTTATTTAAAAAGTAAAAATATCTGGTGTAAAATTAGTATTTATAAGTAGCAGGAGTAAGTGATATTAACTAAGAGTTTTATCGCGATATTTTGTGGTAACATTGTGATAACGACAATAGTGACAATGAAAACTGTTTATTACTTTTTCACATAAAGTAGCATTATTTGTGTCACTACATTGCTCACAGTAACTGAATTTAATTATTTTAAATGCGATTAAATATAATCAAACTGCATTGAAATGCAGTTTAATATGATTACATAATTTATTATGTCTCAATAAGTTACATATTTATTGATAAGTAACGATGCGATCATTGAACAAACTGGAGAAAATATTAAAACTTACAATCTGGACAGTTTTGGGTGTTTTAAAAATCATTAACTGAAATTTATTGTGACAACAAGAAATCAAAATTCTTATCATGATAAGAAATTTATCACGATAAATTATGAACAATACGATAAAAGCCCACTCTTAATAAATAGTTAATATTTGAGAATCTGCTGGATAAAAATGAAAGTGACAGACCAGTTAATTGGATAATTCACGGACACGAAATTTGCATATATTTGTAGCTAAAGATAAATTTACCAGCCACTCGAGGGGAACTTGTTGCAGAAATCCAGCTGCATCAAAACAAAGACACCCCAAATGAAAACAAAGATGTTCTACCAAACTGCAGACTTTGCTTAGTGGGGGGAAACTCGGTTATTTCAGTAAACATGTTTTATTGGGGGGAGGTTGGAGGACCTTAGAGACCCAGCTGGCAGGCGGCAACACCCAGGGTCTTTGAACGCACCTCCTCCACACTCTGACATCTGACTGTCATCAAGTCCTGGGGGATAAAGCCGTTTCAGCCAGAGGCAGCAAAGCTGATTAACTCTCTTGTGTCTCAATTGAGACAGAAACAAGTGATCAAGTTTGAAACATTACTTTCATCTGTGTAACCGTGTCATCTTCGAAATGGAGAAGAGCTTGATGTTTTATTTGTGAGGGGTTTTTGTCTTTTTTATCGATCTGTAGGTGAATTTTAAAGCAGCGAATGAGACAGAAAGTCCAAGATAGATTCAAGCTTTGTTTTAAAAAATATGCTTCAAATATTCAGCTTTTACAGATAATCTTTAAAGAAATAGATAATTGGCACAAAATCTTACTGAGTAATTTGGTCTAGTTTCGAATGCTAATCTATTAGTAAACTTAAAAGAAGACAAAAGCTAATTTACAAGTATCTTTTCAGCAAGAAATATTAGCATGTTTTGAGTAAATTATCCCTTAATATTTGTTTTAAAAAAAACACTAGTTCCAATGCAAATTATTTCACTCATAACATGGAAAAATCTCTTCTTAAAAGTGAAAATCTGCCACCAATATTAAGGAATTATTTACTTACAACAAGCTAATACTTCTTGCTGAAAAGATACTTGTAAGTTAGTTTTTGTCTTCTTTTAAGTTTACTAACAGATTTGCGGTAGATCAAAATTACTTGCATCAAAACAAAGACACACCAAACGAAAACAAATACGCAAAATATGTTTTACCAAACTGCAGATTTGCTCAGTTTTCTGTTTTTGCAGTGAGAATATTGTATCCTGCATAATCTGGCTCTCATCGGCACAGATGCATTTATCTGAGCAAAACGTGAGACTTTATGTCAGAATAGGCTTTAGATTTGACTGAAATAGTATGAAAAATATGAAAAAAGAGAAAAAACATGGGGAAGCACCAGGATGAAGCCTCCCCCTCATAAAAGTCCCACAAATAAAGATCAAATCCACAGGGACGGCTGAGAAGATTACCAGAATGACATGATGGATGGAAAACCAGTGGGAATGTGTTTAGATTTGAGATATAGATGAAAAATTAAGTTATAATAAAGCAGGTGAAAAGTCAAGGACATAAATGACAATCAGCTGTGAAGACTGCTGCACCCTTCCCCCACTAATTCCCCCCATTCGTGGTCAGATGGTTTTATGATTATATGCATAAACTGCACATTATTTTCACATTCCAACATGTGAAACTAGTGGATTTTTGGTAAATACATTGGATCATCATGTATTTGAGGTTTTGTCTGTGGAATGTCTCTCCAAATTACTCGTGGAAAATTTGCATATTTGTCCATTTTTTGCAGGGAAATCTGAAATATAAAAAAAGAAAACATAGCTTAGGAAGCTGAAATGCTCCTACACAAAGCACCCAATCCAGAAGAGCCATTCATTTTCCTTGGTGCTGATTGGCTGAACACACAAGAATATAGATAACGACAGCTGGTAAGATGTGCTAATTAATGTCTCTTTTGAAAAAATCAACTGGAACGCTCTCCAAGGTCAGATTTCCCACTGGTGAGAGCAACTCCGACTTGTAAGGCATTTACTGGGCGACTCCGCGTTTCAATATGGCCGCTCATTGCATCAACAGTATTAAGATGTGGTGGAAACATGTTTACTTTACAACACGCACATGTAAAAATGCGTCTAAAATGAACATGTTACATGGATGTAGCACCTGCAACTGTAAACTGAACAAATTAAAAGTTATGCTTGCTTAAAATGATGTTTATGAAAGCTACTGCAACCAATGTCTGTGAGCGCCGCCATGATGGAAATCCAAATCTCAGTATGTAACTTAAAAAAAAATTATTTGACATATTTGCTAAAATGTTGACAGTATAAGACAGATAATGTGAAAAATAAAATTCTCTGCTTTCTCCCAGTTCTAACTGCAGACATACATCATTCAGTCAGAAACATCCAATCAGAGCCGGGAGGAGGGTCTTAGCGCTGTCAATCACTGCTCACGTCTTCCCTTTTGCTCTCTGCTTCAACTGGTTCACCACAACATAGTCTGTCGTTAATGCTAGTTAGCCTAGCCACGGATGACAGCAGATAAACATCCTGGAATGGTAAGCTGTTTCTCTGTTATTAGCACATTGAACCGCATTGATTGACAGCACTAAGACCCGCCTCCTGGCTCTGATGGGTTGTGATTGGCTAGTTAGCATGACCACCAATGTCAAAGGACAAACAGTTGTTTCTCTGTCAATACCATATTTAGCAGAGAGTGCATGAGGTAGATTGACAGCGCTAAGACCAGCCTCCTGGCTCTGATTGGCTGTTTCTAACCAGGAGTGGTGTATTTCAGCAGACAGCAACAGTAGCTCAGGGAGGAGATGAAGGAGCTCCATCTTTTCACAGATTATCTGTCATCTTGTACTTTGGTGACAGTTTAAAAAAAAGGGGGAAAAATATATTTTTTATAAAAGTTAAATGTTGCAGCTTTAAACCTAGAGTTCTGACTTCAGAGGTAACTGGGACACAGCATAAGTTTCAACTCCCACATCTAAATAAAACTAAAATTTCTGCTATTCTGAATTTTGGTTTGACATTCAGACAAAATTAAAGCCCCCCCATCTAGCCAACCATCATAAAACTTTCTAGAGGCGCCCCTGCATCTATCAGCTATGGTTCCAGGCTTTTATCAAACCCAGTCTGTACCTTGAGGTAGTCGTTTTCAGATCTCAGCTCGTCTATCTCCCGCAGCAGGTCGTCCTCGGCTGCAGCCCTGCTGGTTCCTGCCGGTTTGAATTGTGCGCTGGTGTACGGTTTCTCCGGGTTCTGTCTCTCTCCCTGCGGCCCCGGAGCGGACTGAGCCGGAGACGCGCCGGTGGGCGCCGGAGCAGCGGAATTATCGCCCACCGGCTGATCCAGTTCGCTGGAGCCGGTGCCGGACTCGGCGTCGCTGGCGGCTGGCGCCTGCTTGTGTTCGTCTGACAGCGGCTCGGACGGGCAGTCCGACAGGTCCGAGCTGCTGTCCGTCTGGCTGACCCGGCTGAGCTGCGCGCCGGTCGGAACCCTGATCGGGGACCCATGGCTGAGAGGCCCCGGGGATCCCGCGGCTAGTTTGCCCTTCTTGCCTTTGGTGCGAATCGGACTGCTGGTGCTGTCCGGCTTGGTGCTGCTGGCTGCTGCCACTGCATGCTGCGGCGTCTTCGTGGGTTTTTTCGCGGCGGGGGACTTGATGCTACTTTTTGGCGTGGCTGGTTTCTCTTTGGCCCCGGTTGTGTTGCGCCTGGAGGTTCGGTTCGGATGGGCTAAGGACGCCGTGGCAGACTGCTGCTGCTGCTGCTTGACGAGTTTCGGGGATTTGGGGACGACGGCAGGTGGCTTGTTGGAGCGGGAGTGCACATCCTTGAGGAAAGGTCTCGCCGGGGAAGGCGCTCGGTTCAGCCTCTTCTTCTCCAACTGTTGGCTCTGCGGTTTGGAGTCGGAGCCATTGGAGCTCTCCATTATACAGGGGGATGATCAGGAAGGAAGCGATCAATCCACGGCACCGAGGAAAATCTCTGACGTGCGCCTGCAGGGAAGCAGCCAGGTTGCTCTGCTTTCTTCTTCCTTGTCGGTTTGGGGATGCGCATCCTGCGGCGGCCTGGATGCTGCTTTTCACTCCATCCAGCAACATTCACCAGGTTGTCATTGTAGTCCCCTCTGCCTGTGGAGCCTCCAGAGGAAACACTGCAATGAAGGAGAGGGGATTAGTGGCAGGTTGCATCTGCAGCCCGGGCTGCTTCAACTCAACTTGGGAATCACAGAAGTGAGCCGGAGTCAAATAGCTTCCTCCTCCGTTCCCGTTTCATGCGCTCCGGACCCCCAGCCAGTCGCTCTCCTTCACAAATGACACGTAAAATCTGCAATCGCTGCGGTGTGAGGCTCGACGCCCGTGGATTCCTGCGAGGCGCATGCGCTGCTGCTTCACACCCCTTGTTTTCTGTGGGACCAGGTCTGCCACGCTCGGCTGCGCATGTCCTGGAGGCTGTTGAACACCTTTTCACAGAGGGACAAATATTTATGCAAAAGCTCAATAAAGGGGAACAGAATATCGAACCAAATGTTCACAACAAAGTTAAAGCGAAGTTGTGGTAAATTAGGTGGAAGCATTTTGATGAGTCATTTTCTTTTACAAGTAAAAATCTGAAAAGTATAGCTTGTAGGGGCGATGTTTTGTACTTTACCGCACTGTCATACAATCAAGTAACTGTTACCTTGAATTGTTATGAAAAGTGTATATAGCAAACATAAATGAAAAGACATTACTTTCCAATTTGACGTCTCTGTCTCTTTAAGAAGATCCTACTCTTTCAGACAGCTGCCTTGTCATCACAACAAACCTTATCCATTAAAGCCGCAGCATGTCACTTTTACAAAAATATTTACAGCTGTCACCATGTTATGAGACAAATAATCTGTGAAAAGATCAGAAACAACCAATCAGAGCCAGGAGGCGGGTCCTAGCGCTGTCAATCAACATCATGCTCACTGCTATATGCTAGTGGCGGAGAAACAACTTACCTTTACAGGAAACTGCAGTGATCGGTGGCCATGCTAACTAGCCTAGCATTCTGCTATTGGGTAGAAACTGCAGTGTGTAACACAAGCATGATTGACAGCGCTAAAACCCTCCTCCAGGCTCTGATTGGTCATTTTTGATTGAATGGTGTATTCCTGAAGTTTGCCTTGGGAGAAGTCAGAGGAGCTTGATTTTTCCATCGATTATCTGTCTCCTACCAAACTGTGACGACATGGTGACATTTTTAACAAATCTGAAAAAATAAACATATTTAATAAAAGTTACCTCCTGCAGCTTTAAACTATTTACAGCCGTTTTTAATAGAGTTGGACAGAAAAGTAATTTGTATGATGACTTCCACAGAGTTGCAGTTCTTCCAGGTGTTATGCTAATTACTGCTGCCGCTAGTCTGGAGGAACTGAGCTGGGAAGAAGTTCTCTGTTGCAGTCTCCAGATCTAGACATTTAGCCAACTGTTCAAGCTTAGCAAAATTCCAAATTAGATTTAGGCCTGGACTTTGACTACACCATTTGAACACATGAATGTGCTTTATTCAAAGCTATTTGATTTTAGCCTCAGGCTTCATGCTTGTCGTGGTCCTGTCTCATATTTTTTGCAGACTCTTACAGTTTTTTCTCCACATGATGCTGCCACCACCACAAACTTCCTAATCTCTCAGTCACCCAAAAAACGTAAATAAACACAAATCTTTAGTAATAAATATAGACATCTTTAATTGCATTTCATTAGTTCAAGAATGCCACAAGTTATAAATACAGTCAACCTGCTTTAAACCTTCCAGAGACTGGTTTTAACACAAAATAACAGACATAATGGATACACGTTGCAAATAAAATGCAATTCTTTAAATGTATAGTTAAACCACAAAGTATTAAAAGGCTTAGTAATCAGAACGAAGTCCACAGGGTTAGTGCCAAAACGTCATGGGAAGAAAGGTTTCCTTTCCAAACAAACACCGCTATCTGAAGAAACGCTCACACTTCCAAAACTCAGGCGATAAAAATCCCAATTTTCCAGATAATTTCAGCGCAAACATTGTTCTGCTGGACGATAATCTTATTGCTAGGTTTAACTGAAAACTTTTTTTTTTTTTTTATTCTAGAAAAGCTGTCAGTTTGAGAGGGTTTCTTTCTTTTTATTATGAAAACTCACAGTGCTACGTTGCTACTTCTGCGATAATTTCATAACAAACAAAGCCTGAACTTAAACAATCCACCAGACCAAAATGTGGGAGAAATGCAAGATTATAAGTGATCTAAACATGGTGAATTAGTAGAAAGGCTGTGGAGTTAGATGCAGTTTACAACTTCACCACTAGATGTCAGTACACCTAACATAATGGGACTTTAATTCAGAAGAAAATCCCGACTGTGCAGTTGAGCCCATCAGTTTCCTGAGTCATACAAACACCAAGCAAGTCGCCTTCAACTGCTCCAATTTTTTAAGCCTTTATTCTTTTTTTCTTCCCCCTGAATTCATTAGAAAATAAACAAACAACAAAGAAGTATTAGTAACAAGAAAGGATAGAACTATGTCTGCATTCTGGCGGTATTGTCTTTATTCCCCTGCTTAACACAAATAGATCCAGGACTACATTACCCATGTCTCCTTGCGTCTACAGAGTAGCCACGTTAGTGCTAAATAAACTACAACTTGTGTTATTTTGTTTTCCTGCATGTCAGCGTAAAATGGGAATCTGGTTTTGTAGTGCAAAACGTTACAATTTATAGAAAAATAACTCCAGCCACATTAATACTTCAAGGTAAAGTAGATCCATAAATCTATAACTTGGCAAAAATATCTCCACCTTATCCAGTAATTACAGCAACCACACCGTATTTATTTTTTATCCGTCACTTAGTAAAAACACGTCAAGTTTAAACTGAGCTATAGAAAGATGTGAGATGTAATCCCTTTGTCTTGGAGCGATTTTAAAATTAGTGAGAGGTTCCCCACATGCCTAATGTAACAACCGTCCAAACACTGAGGTAGTCTGGGTGTAGACAGGCAGGTGGTAGGAAGGGTCTCCAGGTGTAAGCGTTAGTGTGCTGCAGGTCAAAGTGTTCAGTAACGGAGAAGAGGAAGGAACAGAGAGAGGATAATACTGCTCGATTCATGCAACAATTACAGCAGCGGTCAATAACGCTAAAGTGCTGCTGTGTACTGCCCCCATGTGGCCACGCTGATACACTGCAGGTTTCAGAGAGTGTCGGGGTGTGTGAGGGTGTGTGTGTGTGTGTGTGTCGGGTGTGTTTCCACACAGAGTCTCAGCAACAGCGCATGCGGGGAGGGGGCAGCTCCGGTGGCACTTCGGGTTCAGGCTGCAGAGACAGGACGCTGTTGGAGAGCTCCTTGTTGGGAACCTCAAGAGGCATCTGGAGGATAAAAACAGGAAACTCAGCCGTGCACAGGTGAGAAAACAAGACAGAAATGGCAACAAACCGGAGCTTTACCTGCACTGGAGCTGGGAGATATGGATTAAAAATAAAACAGCTAATTTTTTTCATGACATATGAGATTTCCAATTATAATAATAAAAAAAAATGTTCCCAAATCAAAATTATTTTCAAAACAAAATAATTTTATATAATATATGCAATTAAATGCCAATTCTTGGCTTTGCTGAATGTTACCCCTGATCTCTCTTTATTCTATTAAATTATTTAAAATCTAATTACACTAATGGAACAATAAAAGATAAAAGTGGTTACAAACATAATCAGTTAAAACATGAATACTTAATTTAGCTGCACATCGTTTTACCTAATAAATAAATAAATATTCAAAATCCTGAACACACCAACCTTGCTGAGAATGTCATCAACAAGCTTGACGAAAATCTCATCCACGTTATAATTATCCTTGGCACTGGCTTCGCAGAAGCGCATCCCAGTTATCCGAGAGGCAAACTGTAAAATATAAACGTCACATAAATCAGGAAATGCAGCATTAGCATCATTACCATTACCGGCGGGGAAGGGACGAGCCATCAGCAGGCCTGGCATGATAACAAATTTTACTAGACGATAAATTGTCCCAGAAGTTATTGCAATAAAAGATAAAATTGTTGTTTTGAGACCATGTTCAAGTTGTAATAATGGCAAGAACACATTGTGAAAGATTAATAAACTTTAAATTCTAATGAACATTTAACACTGGCACTGGAAAACATTTAAATATCCGAAATAAATAAACAACAGAAACACTTTGACGGTGTGTGCATAAGGAGTCTTCATGAATGCTGTCATGAAGTGTAATTCGGTAAATAATTACACTTTTAATGCAAAGTTGCATTAAAAGTCCCATTATTTACTCAATGACACTTTAAGACAACAGTCAAACATTCATGAAGACTCCTTTATGTTCATGTCAGTCTTATGAACACCCTGTTAAATAAAGAGTTATTTAAACAACAAATAAAATAAATTATGATGTTTTTGTAAACAAAAATGTCCTTCAGAAAAAAAAGGTTTAGTTGAGACAAAAGCAGCAGGCTGGAGACTTTTATCATCCAGTTTTTGGTAGAAAAAAAAACCATGCAAGTGGAAATCATTGAGTTTGCTTTAATTTATCATGTGATTAATTGATTTATTGATTATCGTGACAGGCCTACGCATCAGCTGGTAAACGTGAGAGGAAAGTCTGAGGTTGTAGCGATGACGCAAAGACGCGAACTCACTCTCTCTCCTTGTTGTTTTGAGATGATCCGATCCGTCTCACAGTCCAGCTTGTTCCCAACCAGCAGAAGCTCTGCTTCCTCTGAGGCGTACTAACACGCCACAACCAGAAACACAGCGGAGAAAAACAACTCAAAAAACAGCACTGGGTTTTCAGAAAGTTACAGTGTCAACCAATGTTGGCTGGAAAAAAACACTATGGGTCAGTTAATTAGGTTTGGGATGTTTTTCACAACATTTGACAGGTTTTTAGAAAGTATTTAAAGGGAAATAAAAATAAAAAAAGTAGTAAATGTGTGTCAGAAAAGCACAAAAAAAACAACCTTTCTTGACGTAGTTTCACTCTTCAGTCTCCCTGATTGATGCCCTCCTCTTCTTTTTTTAAAATTAGCATTTTATTTTTTTTCACTTTACACATACAGTACAGACCAAAAGTTTGGACACACCTTTTAATTCAACGAGTTTCCTTTATTTTCATGACTATTGACATTGTAGATTCACACTGAAGGCATCAAAACTATGAATAACACATGTGGAAATATGCACTAAACAAAAAAGTGTAAAACAACTGAAAATACCCCTTATATTCTAGTTTCTTCAAAGTAGCAACCTTTTGCTGTGATTACTGCTTTGCACACACTCTGCATTTTCTTGATGAGCTTCAAGAGGTAGTCACCTGAAATGGTTTTCACTTCATAGGTGTGCCCTGTCAGGTTAATAAGTGGGATTTCTTGCCTTATAAATAGTCATGAAAATAAAGAAAACCCATTGAATTAGAAGGTGTGTCCAAACTTTTGGTCTGTACTGTACAGTCGATCGGTAATAGTTCTAAGAAAATCTAAAAGTTACAGGAGGCGGACTATATACAATGCTCATCAGGATACACAGTACTACTTTTGAGCTAAATTTCTTTCCTCTTCATCTGTGTCACAGAGGTGTCTTCTTAATCAAATACATCTGATGAGTTTCTTTTACCTTGTCTATCATTTTCATCCATTTAGGAAGGTCATCGAACGTTTCCTGTTTTGTGATGTCATAAACCACGACTATTCCCTTGGCTCCTCTGTAGTAGGCCGAAGTGATGCTGTTAAACCTCTCCTGGCCTGCAGTGTCCCTGTCGCACAGAGATCAGACCACATTCTTTAAAAAGCATTTCAATATAAACAAAAATATCAGTTTGAATCAGAAATAATTTACTTTAAGATGAACAGGACTTCATTATATTAAATGAAGATGTGGTTATGATCAAAAAAGAATCAATCGAGAAAGCTTGTTTTTTTTTACATTAGTGATGTAATCATTTTAATGATTTGCTGTTTTCTCTGATTAACGACAGCTGAGAGCCGCAACGTTATGATCCTTCTTTTAGACATATCAGAGTAAAGAGGGTTGAACAAAAATGCCACATTTTCTGATTTTTATTTACAGAAAAGGTTCATAAACTACAATTTCTCCTGCCACTTTAAATATACCAGTTTGACATGAAAATGACATGTCGTTCTTTTAGTAAACGGCTTTTTTGAGTCCTAAATTAGTTGACGATTATTTAAATGATTAATTAATCACAATTAATTGTTCCAGCTCTAATCTTAAATGCAAAATGTATATATTTTTTTTTGTACAGTTTTGGCTTAATTCCTGCTCTGAATATGCTGTTCTTTCAGCAATCCCTCTCCCCCCTTCGAGTCTGCATTCTCCAGTTAATAATTAATCAATTACTAAAATAGTTTATGATTATTTCAATAACTGATTCATCATAATTTATCTGATTGATCATTTCAACAATCGCTCTGGTGAATAAAAATGTGAAATTGTGGCATGTGGCTATAGTTAAGCCCTGTAGGTCAACTTTTTTTCAGATTAATCAACTACTAAATTAGTTAACAATTATGTCAACAGTCTATTAATCATGATTAATCCGATTAATTGTTTAAGCTCTGATTAAAATACATAGATTTTTGTCATTTTTAACCATAAAAATTTCTAAATATACAACGTACAAAGAATGCTTGTGTGTTACAACACAATCACATTTAAACAGCTGGTAAAATAAGATAAAAAGTAGAATGAAATGTATTATTAAACAGGTTTGTAATTATGGTGTCATGGCTTAATGATGTCTGAATTAAATTCCCTGTTCATAGATTTTATTTACAGATCAAAAGGAAGAAAAAACAAAACAAAACCAACAACCCACAGTTGGATTTTTAATGACAGCAGTATGAGCAACACTAAGTGCAGAGCTACTGTACCTTCAGCCATCTAGTCTCTCCCTTTTCCCCAGTGAGTCACAGTCAGGCTAATGAACAGGAGAGTGGACAGACAGCAGCACAATGGCAGGGTTAGCCGAGACTGGACAAAGCTGAGGTGGAGCTTGATGAGAGATTTCAACACGAAAACACACACACACACACACACCCTGGGTGACAGCTGTCCAGATCAGAGTGAGGACTGGTGGAGGAGTGAGTTTGAGATGGGAAGGTGGGTGACTGTTAGTCAGCAGCAGAAATGTGTTAGTGAAACAGGCAAAGGCGGTCCCACACTGAAGCTGAGCTCCGAGTGGCGCGACTCGGATCCAAAAACCAATCGATAAAGTTCAGCTTGTGTAATTTTTCACAAACAAAACTTGCCAAATAAGCTGGATGTAAATGAAATTCAATAAATCCAAAACGGCCCATCCTCCAAAGCAAGTGCTTTATTAGGAACTTTAAAATGTACACTTCGTCAGTACCAGAACTGGGTTAATAAATATGGTTAAAAGTGGAAAAAAAACTCAATTCAGAAAAATTAAAACGGGAGTAAAAAAATTTAATTTGGAAAATAAAATCAAGGACAAAAGAACAATTTCTACAAAGAGCTGCTGTTGCACTGAACATAGCAAATCCATCTAAAACCTGATCTTTATTTATCCATTTTTATTTATTTTATTCTTAACATCCCAGTTGTTCTTTGTTTCTTTGAGAGTTGCTATTTTTTATATTCTGCTGTGCTTTATTCGTGCACAATGACATTAAAGGCAGTTCAGATTCTGATAATTAAAGGGATTTCATCATCTTTATGCGACACAAACGTAACGTCTACTTTCTTCTTCTACGCATGCGGTTCGGTTTGGCGTCGTAAACCATTCACACAGATTACTGACGCATTTATTTAGTATGAACAACCATACAAAATAAAACTGAATTTTAATAAAAAATAAATAAATTCATTAAAAATAAAAAATTGGAAGTGAGCATAAAGACCTGGAGTTTAGTGAAATTATTTGTTGCATGTGACGAAGCAACAACAAAAAGAAGTCATCAAAAAAGGATAAATGTGAACTATGTTTTTTTTAAAAATAATAGTCAATAAAAAATTGTTTTAGCAAAGAAATTTAGTAGTAGTGAAGTTAAATGTTTTATTTTTATTTTTACTAAACTAAATGCTTTCTTCCATTTGGAAAATATATCGGATTTTTTTGTTTGTTTGTTTGTTCTAGAACCTAAAACACATTTAATCTGTAATTTAATTTAATCATAAATATGATTAAATTTTAGATTTCCATTTCAAATATTCAGGAAGATTTAAAGCTGTAAGAGAGACACAACTTAAAAAGAAATACTGAATGAAATAAAACTGAACAAACGCATCATGAATATCATCAAGATAATATTTGCTACATTATTAGAGCACATTAGTGCAGTGAGCTAATAGAATATGTTTGTTTTGTTTCTTTAAAATGTATGTAAATCTTAAGTAAAAACTCACGCTGCCTTCAAAATGTCCAGTTTTTAATTTAAAAACAAATAAACGAACCATCTGCACAGGTCAGATGAGCCTTGCATGGCAGCAGCTTGGTTGGTGCAGCATCAACTGCTTGTCATCCCAGAGGAAAACTCACCATATCTGAAGTCTGATCTTCTTCCCTCTCAATTCAACTGTCTTGATTTTGAAATCAACACCTACAAAAGGAAACAGAAATGTGAATTCAGCTGAATGCCATCCATAATTTCTTTTATTTAACCAGGTGAGTTCAATGAGAACAAATTCTCATTTTCAACAATGATCAGAAAACATTAAAACATCATTCAGCAAAAAAGGAATAATATTAAAAAAAAACAGACAAAAGTACAACTATGTTTTAGTATCTTTAGATACTTAGATATGTTTTAGTATCTAAAGCAGGCATATTATGTACTATGTTTTTTACTGAGTTGATGAAGGCTGACATTGAAGTTTATTGTGTTGCTTTGATTTTCATGTGAATAGTTTCTGGTGGGGTTTCCATTCGACTGGTTTTTAATCTTGTTTAAAGTTACCTGTGATGGATTAAAGTTCCTTTGATAAGCTTTTTAACATTTTATTACATTACGACAACAGACTGATGCATTTTATTGGGATTTTATGGGATAAAAAAACACAGAACAGAATATGATTTTGCAGTGGAGGGAGAACTGCTTTTTTAATTTAAATTTTAAAAAATAAATCTCTGAAAAGTGTCAGAAGTGACCTAATTGGTAAATAGAATTTGTTTGTAATTTAATTTAATGCCAGTATTAATCCAGCTAATCTTTGAAGACAGAGATATGCAGAAGATACAAAAAACAAATAAAAAAGACTAAAGACTAGGATGGAGATTCACCTATCTGCTGGGCAAAATCCCTAAATAGCAATGTATAACTATAGAACTACATCCAATCAAAAATTGTTGCAAGCGTTCAGATTTGAAATTGAGCTCCTCTGTAGGCAATCTGACTGAGTTTGTGCTATTATATAAAAAGAATCAACATAAAATCCAAAAGTCCAAGTCCAAGTCGTCTTTTGGGTAGCTGCTTGACAGAGAAGAACAGCAAGTGTCTAGACAAACTCGCCCGCAGGGTTGGGTTGGTTGTGCGGAGGTGGCTGGACTCTGTGGGGACTATCTTCGAGAGGCTCTGCCAGAGGTAGGCACAGAGCATCCCAATCAGTGGCCTGTGACAGTCACCCCCTCCAATCGATCCCAGCAGAGCAAGAGAGCAGCTGCAGCCAAAAGTTCCTGGGCAGCAGGACTGAAAATTTATCCCCAAAGCCAGAATACAAAAGAATACAAAACGGCAATCACTGGTAACCAACAACCTGATCGAATCTATTTTAGTGACATCTGCTACTTTGGCTAAGTGCATACTGAGATACTTTGAATTTTACTTCATATTTTTACTTTATTTTGTGTTACTTAAAGAAAATTATTTCTCTGAGCTCTTCTACAGCGTTAAATCTGAATTTGAAGGGTATGACAACAAGTAGTAAACAGTATGGTCTACTTGTTGCATATTTGAAAGTAAAATAGGAAACACAAGTTGAGAACACAGCAGACTTATATTACAGGATATAAATAAACATTACACAGGATAATGCAAAACATTTCCACAAGTGGCCTCTGATAAAATTAACATAATATCAGAGAGTCTTTGCTGGGTCACAGGAATGACAAGACAACATGGAGCTCCATCATAGCAGCTGCTTGTGTGTGACTATTTTGGGTCTGGCCATTATGGCTGGCTGGGGTCCAGGTCACAGGACTGTTTACAGGGTCGCAACAACAATTAATTTTGTTTAAATAAACAACAAAAGCAAAAATTTTTATATCAAAACGATGCAGGAAAATATAAAAATTTAAAATGGAGGAAAATGGGAGCTAGTGGCTGAACTAGACCAGACATTAGTCTCATAAAACCCACGTAATTTTTTCTTATCTTTATGTTAATTCACGCTTAACAGTATATTTTAATTGCAACTATTACCCATATAGATAATTTTTAGACCATTAGAAACCTATTAACACTATGGTAAATACAACTTAACTCTATTACTATAAACTTCACTCTTTGTCGTCTCACACCAGTAAGCATGATTTAGCTTCTCACAGTGAACAGGGAGGGAAAAACCGCATTTCGCTCATTCCGTAGTCGTAGTTTTAATGGGTTTTCAGGAAGTAGTCGGGTCCCGTTTTTAAAACCAACTGAAACTGCCTGAATAAAAAGTAGAGGGGAAAAAACAGATCCTGTACTCACCTACTGTCGACTTGCATGACTCGCAGAAAGTATCGTCCGTGAACCTCTCCATGAGGCTGGTTTTACCTACTCCACGGGAGCCAATAATTATAATCTGGAGTTTGAAGTCAGCGGGTCGGGGAGGCATCTTCCTGCGGCGGGACTGAGCCCCCAGAGCGGGAGACGAGTTCTCCGAGCCTCCGCTGCCACCACCGGCAGCGGCCCTCCGCGGTATATCATATCTCGGATCCATCAGTAATTCCACATTTATGACAACAAAAGTAACATATGAACAAACCTAAGCTGAAATACTGCCGAAGTAATTTTCTACTTCAAACTTTCTTTATTGTCCAGAGAAGTTAGGGAAAGTTTGTTGCCCGCTGATAGTTGTTGTTGTTCAGCCATTAAAGACCCTGGATGTCATTGCGTCACTTCCGTTTCCCAGACTTATTTTTATCCAAATATTTGCTTCTAAAAAATACGAAATCTAAGAAGAAAAAACAAAACAAAACGAAAACTTACAATTTAACGTTTCCTTGTTTCCGCTAATTAGTTAGTTTAATGAATTATTAAACTAACAAATCCCACTTGCTTCTTGCAGTTGCAGGGAATGCAAAGGAAATAATTAAGAACTAGAAGAATAAACGGTTTAAATATAGCTCATTTCATTTCTTCTTCTTTAAATTTATTAGCGGTTGGCAAGAAACGTATTTCATTTCTTTGCATCTGATAATGTTTATTATGTAGAAGATAAACCCTGAAACAGTAGCGTTTCAGGGAGCTGTACCCATGGGCGGTCCTAGATGGGGACTACCAGGGACCAGTGCCCTTGTCAAATTTGTCCTGATCCATTTCATGGCCCCTATACTGAAGAGCAAATACTAAATCAATTTCTTATTATACATGCTGACACAGGAACTGTCAGTAATTGGTCTCTACACAATTTTACTTTAACAATTAATAATAATAAAAAAGCTTTTGCTGTTTTAGCTTCAGTCATATTGAGATAGGATCACAGTTTTCATCTTTGAAACCTGCTCTGGAGGCGCAAGTGGCTCACTTAATATATTAAACAATTCAATATTGTCATGTTTTTTTTGTTCATTGTTTTGTTCTGTGCCCCCATTATTATCATAAATCTGAGATTAAAGTCAGAATTCAAATATAAAAGTCTGACTTTATTCCCAGAACTGTGTTTAAAAAAGTCTGAATTGTGAGGGGAAAAAAGAGTTTGAAATCTAAGGTAGAAAGAACTAAAAATTCTGAGATTAAAGAGGCACAATTCTGAAAAAATTTAAATTCTGAGAGTAGAATCAAAAGTCCAAGACTAAAGGCAGAATTTGGAGGTAAATGTTTGAAATCTGAGGTTGAAAAAAAAGTAAAAATTCTGAAAAAAAGTCACAATTCGGATATTAAAATCAGAAATTTGACACCGAAGTCTGAATTTAGAGATAAAAATTTGACTTTAATACCAGAATTTTTTTTTAAAAATTCGGAATTGTGAGGAACAAAAAAGAGTCTGAATTCTGAGATGGAAAGAAAGTAAAAAATACTGAGATGAAGGTTACAATTCTCAGAATAAAATCAAAATTCTTAGATCAAAGTCAGAAATCTGAGATAAAAGTCAGACTTTAAAACAAGAATTGTGAAAAAAGGTTAAAATTCAGAGAAAAAAAATCTGATTTTTTTTTCTCCCGGTGGCCCTAATCCTCTTATTTACATTTATTTATTTGCATTTATTATTTTTGTTTCTTTATTTATGTATTTATTAACTTTGGTTTAAACATTCACGCTTCTCCCCACTTTTCACGTTGCACCCATTCTCGCGCAGACGTTTGTCCTCCGCGGCACCCGTAGGCTGCGACATCCGATGACGTTTCCGTTGAGGAGGAGTTCCTGCTAATCCAAACACAGACGGGACCAACATCCACGGGATTATTATCGATATCAGGACCGTTGAAGAGCGTCGGGATGGCAGCTCAGAAGATAAACGAAGCCCATGAACACATCGCTAAAGCGGAGAAATGGTGAGAAACGACAGAAATGAGAAGATTTATCCGCGGAGCTAGCAGCAGTTTATGTTGCTGTAGCTAGCTGCTGTAAGGCCACCGTAGCAGCTTATTTATTTGTACGTCGCACACAATACTGCGACATTAATAAACATTTAATAGACCCTTATTCTTAATATTAGTATTTTCTTATCATGGTTGCTTAGCCTGATTGTTATTAATTCATTATTTTAATGTTGTAGCTTAAAGACGAGTCTGACAAAATGGAAACCTGACTTTGACAGTGCGGCATCAGAGTACGCCAAAGCAGGTAACACAGATCATAAACCCGGTTTTATACCTGGAGAGAGAGAGAGAGAAGGTTTTTAACGAGTTTATAGTAAACTGTCTCTGTGTTGATCTTTTGTTTGTAGCTGTTTGCTTCAAGAACGCAAAGCAGTATGAGCAAGCTAAGGATGCTTACCTGAAGGAGGCTGAGTATCACACAGAAAACAAGACGTATCCTGCAGATAGCATTCTCACCCATTACAAACAAGACAATGTTTAAAGGTTTTACACCACAACTCATTTATTTACGCCATTAATAACCCAGATCTCTCTGTACATTTATGTAGAACTTCACAGAGTTGCTAACAAATGGTTCTCCAGGTTTTTTAAAGGTTTTCTGTCAAAGTTTGATTATTTTTTCACTCATCCTGTATTTGTCAGCTTTATGCTGACCTGGACAGCATAAAGCTCTGAAAAAAAGAAGAGCCTGCTGCACTGAACTCCATTGAAAACCTTATTGTTATTCCACCAAATATTGATTTCTGAACTCTTCCTGAGTTTAAACATTAGTATTTTTGTTTCTAAATTAATATGAACTTGTTTTGTTTTCTGAAAGCACTGCATTTTTTGTTGTTGTTATTTTGACCATTTCTCATTTTCTGCAAATAAGTACTAAATCTTTGCTTGGAATTTCAGAGACATGTCAGCATTTCATAGAATAAAAGGACAATGTTCATTTTACTCAAACTTACTCAAAAGTAAAATCAGAGAAACTGATCATTTTAAATGGTCTCTTAATTTTTTTCCAGAGCTGTACTTTGAGACAAAGTTGTGCAGCGCAGAGAAGGACAACTATCATACTGTTACTAAAAAAAAAAGAGACAGTGCTCAAATTCAAAAATACAATGTTTCTACCAGGGGTGTCCAAACCTTTCATCACACGAGCCAACAAAATGAAATATAATCAAGCAAATAATGAGGTTTTTGTTGGGAAGGAATATTATTCATTGTAGATGGCAAAGTTAAAAAGGATTTTGCATGTTTTCTGTTCTAAAAGAAAGTCGTCTGGTTTTCAAATTCTTGAAAAGTGGCTTGGTTGAGCAAGTCTTGTGTGAAAGTGTCCAGTCCTCCTTTCACTGACACTAGTATGTTACACTGCAAAAACACAAAATCTTACCAAGTATTTTTGGACTTGTTCTGGTTTTTATTTGCAGCCACATCTGGATTATGAATGTACTTGAAGGACTTGTACTTGTACTTGTTCTGGCAAATTATATTGATAGAAACACCAATTAAACTATTAAAATGTGAATATTTGTTGTTTTCTTCTTAAACTTAAATAACTTTTTGTCACATTAATGTCATTTGGTAGAATCCGATAAAAGCTGTTCTGATTTCATTGATAAAATATTTACACACACTACTGTTTTACTGAAGGCTTATTTATGCGTCTCTGTAGAGCCTAGAGGGCCACATGGAAAGTTATAGTGGGCCAGATTTGGCCCGCGGGCCTTCGGTTTGACACATGTGGTCTAGTTCTTTGTTCAAATGTTTTAGTACACCTAAAGTAAGACAAAACTAACTTACAAGGAACTTTTCAGCCAGATAAATGAGCTTGTTTTAAGTCAATATTTACTTAAGTACAGATTATTTCACTTATGACATTTTTTTCACATTTTATAAGTGAAATAATCTGCCAATGGAACTAGTACTTTTTAAATCAATATCAATTATTTACTTAAAACAAGCTCCCATAGCTTGCTGAAAAGTTACTTGTAAGTTAGTTTTGTCTAATTTCAAGCACCAGTAACCAGATCAAAAATACTTGGGAAGATTTTTAATTTTTCCTTGTAATTAAATGCATAGATAAATCCATCACTGTTTAATGTCCATTTTAAGCCTTGTCTTCAACATGCATCCATGTTGTGTTCTCCACATTTCCTTAACTTGATCTACAGACTCTTTCATGCTGCAAAGTAAGTATCATTAATTACATTTGACCTGCTGCAAACATGAAACTTGCCGTTTATCTTGGCTTATCTGCCCTCCTCTTCCTCAGGGCTATTGAGCAGGCAGGGATGATGATGAAGGTGAGTGCTGGCAGGACTTTGTGATCCACTGGGAGGAGATATTCATCCGGTGTGGATTAACCTGCCTTGTTACAACAGGAGCAAAAGAAAATGCCAGAGGCCATCCAGTACATAGAGAAAGCCTGCATGATGTACATGGAGAACGGGACGCCCGACACCGCCGCTATGGCCTTGGATCGGGCCGGAAAGTAAAACCAACGCTATTTTCTCCTTAGAGAAGTAAAAGAGTTAACTTGCGTGATAAACAGTCAGCTGACACTGTGGTTTTCATGCCTTCATCATAGTCTGTCGCATTATGACCACACCTTTAATTAAAGGTTTTAAATTCCAGTCCTTAAAGGCTTAATCCCTGTGAATTTAACTCAATTAATTAAAAAAAAAATTTCATTAATCCCGGAAGGAAATTAAAGGTTTTTGTAAAGAGCTGCTGGAAAGATCTCCTGTAGCAGTCTGTATTACAGCTCTTCAGAAGACGCCTCTTATTGAAGACACTGTTATTATATTACATAACAGCCTCATGAAGAGATTGTCTGTAGAGCTGAATCGATTAATCTATTATCAAAGTAATTGTAAACTAATTTAGTAATCGATTAATCGCGATTAATCAGACTCAAAAAGAGGCCATTTGCTGGAAGAACATCATAGAGTAATGGATTACTAAAATAATGTTACATGCAGCCCTAACTGTTCTAAATCTTTAAGTCTTTTAAAAAATATATTATCATTAATAATATTATTATTACTATTAATAATTAAGTGAATCCTGAATGTGTTTGGTTGCCCTGGAGTTTATTTAATATTGTCAGAGTACAAATACACATATTGGATTAATTTTCACATTTTTATTTGCAAAATATTTTGAAAACTAATTAATTTCACAATTTTCCAACACTTTTTGTTTGTGCGCCACATAAAATCATTAAAATACACCAAAGTCTGTGATTATAGACCATTAAAATGAGAAAAACCTAACAGATAGAGGACCTTTGCAAAGCACCACAACATTTTAGCTTCTGGCACTTTAGCATTAGTGTCTGGTCATAAAAACAAATGGTGCAAACAACTGATTTTCCTCTGAACTAAAACACATTTTTCCTCCTCAGACTCATAGAGCCCATAAATCTAGAGAAAGCTGTTGACCTTTACCAGAAGGCGGCAGGTGTATTTGAGGTGAGAATTCCTTTAAAAATGGAATAATTCAGAATTTTTGGTTATTTTGCTATTGCTTAACGACATCGTGGTGTAACGTTTGCAGAACGAAGACCGTCTGCGTCAGGCGGTGGAGCTGCTGGGAAAAGCCTCCAGACTGCTGGTCAGGTTAAAAAGGTGAAAGATTATTTAGTTGTAATTTTCCACTGGATTGTTTAACACACAGTGTGCACAATTAGTGCTATTTTTGAGGATTAATCTTTTATTAATTACCAACTATAGCGCTCAAATAAGCCTTTTTGCTGATATTTTCCTTTTTTAGGAAAATATCTAAATGTGCACAATTATTGTGCAGAATTATCACGCAACTAAATTAAAAACACATTTTTCCATCCCACTTTTTAAAACTTTATCTGTTTAGGTGACCCATGAAGTCAGAAAATATGCCTGGAAATGATGATGATGTGTTGAAAATATTAACCTACATGGTGGTTGTGCTTGCGATGTAGAGTAGATAATGTGATTGTGATAGAAAAGTGATTACATTTATTTTAAACAGGCTGGACGAAGCTGCAGTTGCTCTGCAAAAAGAGAAGAATATGTACAAAGAGATTGAGAACTTCCCCATGTGTTTCAAGGTGGGTCTGCTCAGGTTCTGGTTCTGGACATGACCGGGTCTGATCCTGAAGGAAAAGCAGTCAGAACTGTTCATGGTTGATTTATGCTGCTCTGTTCAGTTATCTGTTAAGGTAGAAAAGAGTTAGAGTTTTATTCCTTCCTTCCTTCTTTTTGCCATAAATTGTTTTGTTTTGTCAGAAATCTTTTAGTTTTTTGATCAATTCTTTCTTTGTTTTGTTATAAATTCTTCCTTCGCTCTTTTCTTTACATGAACTCAGTTTAAAGCGACCAATTAAAACTCAGAGTGTTAATTGAGTCCCTATCGCTGACCTGACCTCCTGATGTAATGTTCTGATGCTTTAGAAAACCACAGCCCAGGTTCTGGTCCATCTTCACCGCGGCGACTTCGTGGCGGCTGATAAATGTGTCCGGGAGAGTTACAGGTACGGGAATGCGCCGCCGCCATCTTTAACTTTAACTTTACCATCATTAGTGAAGGCGCTGGTTATGTAAAGCATTGCGTCTCCGCCAGTCTGCCCGGCTACAGCGGGAGTGAAGACTGCGTTGCCATGGAGACGCTGCTGCAGGGCTACGACGAGCAGGACGAGGATCAGGCCTACCGCGTGTGCAACTCCCCTTTACTGAAGTACATGGACAACGACGTGAGTACTCTTACTAAGAAAGTATTCTCACAGCGTTTTACATAACTTTAATTGAGAAGTGGAGGAAAAACTATACATGGGTTTAAATTTTACCAATAAAAATCTGGAAACAAATCTGTCTCCATGAGATGAATAGCATCTGTAAACATGAATGTCCAATTTACAATTAGAGTTAGTGTTCTTCCGTGACTAAATGAAAAACATGCATTTTTTACACAATTATTGGGCCAAGCGTCGGAATAAGGAATAGAATAATCAATAAAATCGTTCGTTGCAGTTCTACATTGTAACATTGTTACAGTGTTACATGTATAGTAATGTTATAACATGCAATATTACACGTGTTACAATATTGTAACACTGTAACACATGTTGCATTGTGCTGCGCAGAGCGTTTGCTGTTAGAACCTGGTGGCTGGTACTCTAAAGAAAACTCTAAAATCCTG
Organism: Xiphophorus hellerii; assembly: GCF_003331165.1. Classification (NCBI taxonomy): domain Eukaryota; kingdom Metazoa; phylum Chordata; class Actinopteri; order Cyprinodontiformes; family Poeciliidae; genus Xiphophorus; species Xiphophorus hellerii. Next base: position 23,380,635 of record NC_045677.1, read on the forward strand.
TTTAGAGTTTTCCAGACAACAATACAAAACATGCCAGAATTACAAAAGTTTTTTTTTGGTCTGTTGTAACCATTAAACAATCTCCTCTTCAGTTTAGCATTGTAACTGGAGACACATTGTTGATATTACCATTATAAAAGAACTTGCAATTAAGCAAGTATTAGCTAAACCCAATGTAATTTTTATATTGAGGTTTTTGTTAGCAGGTGCTGAAAATCACTAATAAAGTAACTTGTAATTTAACTTAGTTACTTTCCAAATCAGGTAATAGGCAATCTAACTAAGTTACTTTTTCAAGGAGTAATCAGTAATCCGATTAAAGTTACTTTTTCAATATAAATGTGCCATCACTGGTTACACGTTACATTGTTTTACACTGTAAACTTGTAAAACGATTATTATATAGTGCTACATCTGTCTGTTAAGTCTAATTTTTTGCCACTGAAACACAAAAGTGAAAGTAGAAAGTGTCTGTAATATAAATATGTATTTAATGAGTTAATAAGATTGTTCCTACAATTTTAATACCTTTAATTCTCTTTAAAGGTCGTTCTAGTTCATGACATTGTCTCAAAGGTAAGTAAGTGGTAATTACATAAATATTTTTTTAAAATCCTTTTCTGTATTTCCAGTACGCCAAACTGGCCATTTCCCTGAAAGTCCCTGGAGGAGGAGGGAAGAAGAAGAAGGCCGCCGCTGCTCCACAAGGGGGCGCCGGCGGGGCGCCTTCAGCTGCAAAGGACGAGGAGGATGACGAGTACGAGGGCGGGTTGTGTTAACCTGTCGCCACCAGAACCTCCTCTGTGTTCAGAACCTTTTCAACCCGGACGTTGGCCTGTTTGATCTCTAACAAGCTGATAAAAAAAAGGAGAAAAACCCAAACGTTCCAGCCAGTGCCGCAGAAGAGCATATCGGGCCTCTTAAGTTTGTTCTTCTGCCTGGCGCAGGAACGTGTTCTGTTTTGTGTCGTCTCGGTGAAGCTGTACATTTTGCTGTTATTGTTAGATTATTAACTATAAAAATACTCTAAACGCGACTGGATCAGTGGATAGGTGTTTTATTTGTACAGAGATAATTTATTCAGTATTCACGGCTGCTGGGAATGATACCGAAGCAATATGCAATCACACTGGTAATAATGCATGTTTAAAAACAATAAAATGGTCATGCAAAGTCAAATATGATGCATTTAAGAATCTTCTAGAGTGACCCTGTTGTCTTCAGCAGCAGTGATTACAATAACAATCAAAATATACGCTAAGTTTGTTCTTCTACTTCAAGGTGTCTGCTACCTTAAAATAAAGAAATATAGTCCTGTGTGTACCGCCATTTTTTATTTACTTTTGCAATGTATAAATCAGAGAAACTTAAGTGGAAAACATAAAAAAAGGGACCATGATGTGTTGTCAGTTTATAAATGAAATATTAGGCTTATTAAGATGATAAAGTGGTTGTTTACATTTTTTATTTATTCCTTTTCCCCGTCATTTCCTGTTTACTCCTCAACCAGATTCCCAAACTTTGCACACTTCTCAATAAACCTGTTCTGTGGCCCTCGAAGGCTCTTGATGTGTTTCACTTCCTTTAAGTATCGAGCAGATTTTCCACATCAGTTGGAGTCTAACGGCAAATCCAGAACGGCTTTCCATCTCTGATGAGGCGAATGCTTTCTGTCTGTAAAATTCAGATTTAATGCGTTTGCAGTAAATGGCTGCAGCCGGGCATTAGGAGGAAGCGAGAGTTAACCCAAGGAAAGGTTTTTTTCTATTATGGAAAATCCTATTAGAGTCTTTTCCAGTTTTGTTGCTGCGAAAACAAATATTTTAAAAGTACAGTTGTGCCTCAGGTTCTTTAAGAAATCATTGAATAATTAATTTAATTCACTAGTTCAGTTTTAAAAAAGTGGGGCTCACATTTATTATACACACAGTGATGCAGTTCAAATGCTAATTTCAGATAATTTTGATGAAAAGTCCTCACAGTTAATTAAAACATGAAATCCAGCTTTCAGAATATGTTTATTTACAGTACATGATATCCTCCTACTACTTGACTGGAGCTGCTTTTGTTTGTATCGCTTACTAGAGAGGAGATTATGTTATTTTATTTTTTTCAAATGCACTCTGTATCTTCATGAAAGTTTACTTTTAAGTTAGTTGTGACTTATTTCAAGTGTACCAAGATATTTGACTAGAAACTAGACATGGTATTTAGGAAGTGTGTGGTGGATAATAAGAGAAACTGGACTCACCACAGAGAGCTTTTAAGCCCCTCCAGAAGATGCTGGTTTGCTAGGTCTCCAAGCTGCTGCTCCTGACATTTTCCTCCTTAATGGACAAATCACTCTAAGTCTCCTCTACATGAACAAAAAGGAAAAATCCTCCCACATGGGTACAACACAGAATTTTACCAAGTATTTTTGGTTTAGTTTCTAGTGATAAGACAAAACTAACTTACAATTAACTTTTCAGATAAATATAAGAGCTAATTCCTTAATATTGATAAAAACAAAAGTACTAGTTTCATCTGCAGATTATTTCAGTATAGCAAAACATTTCCCCCATGTTATATGAAACAATCTGCCAATAGTAGTAGTACTTTTTCATAAATATTAAGGAATAATTTTCTAAAAACAAGCTCCAAAAAATTCTCGAAAAGTTATGGTGCGTTCCCACGACACATCAAGTTCGAGGTGCGTTCACACCAAACGCCTTTCGTTCGTCTGGTTTACATTCAAAGTCTACATGGAGGCGCGTTGAGGGCGCATCAGATATGTCAAAATCACTCTAGCTTTTGTTTACTGTTACCAGCTTATTTGTCAGATATGTTAAAGCTCCAAACACGCCGCAACTCCACCTAAAATGTAAACCGGAGGTGCCCGACGCTCAAAATGCGTTTGGTGTGAACGTACCTTTACTAGTAAGTCAGTTCTGTCTTATTTTAAGATAACTAAGATATTTGCACTAGAAACTAAACAAAAAATGCTTAAGAGTTTGTGTTTTTGCAGTGTTCGAGAAACTGGACTCACCAGAGAGCTTTTACGTCCCCCAGAAGACGCTGGTTTGCTAGGTCTGCTGCTCCTTAATGGAAAAATTACCCTCTAAAATCTCTGCTTTGTGAACTAAAAGAAAAACTCCTTCCATGCCACACAAAATCTTACCAAGTATTTTTATATAGTTTCTAGTTCAAATATCTTAGTGCTCTTCAAATAAGAAAAAACTAACTTACAAGTAACTTTTCAGCAAGATATACAGTAGGTGCTTGTTTAAGACAGTAATTCATTAATATTGATGAAAAAGTGCTAGTTCTGCACTATAGCAAGACATTTTCCGCTTAAGTGAAATAATCTGCCAGAGGAACTACTACTTTTTCATAAATATTAAGGAATTATTTACTTAAAATAAGCTCTTATGTCAGTTTTGTCTTCTTGGTTTTACTGGCGGTTGGCAACAAACGTTTAGTAGCATCACCGCCACCTAGTGGTTCATTATTATCTATCTATCTACATATATACATTTATATTTACATATACAGTATATATTCTAACAACATAAATAAAAAATAAATATATTCTACCTATAAATGTATATATACACACACACAAATACTTATACATAACTTTGTATTCTTCCCATCTATTTATCATACACACATTCACAAACACCTTTACTATAATCAAATTCTATGAAATAATTTAGTTTTCTTTAAAAATCAATTTGTTTATGTTTACTCCCCAAATTCTTCCTCAAAAGATCTAATAAATTAACCTTTTCCTCAATACTTCAAACTATCTCCTCATGTATCTTCTCTCTTTTTCATATTTATAACCTTCTTAGTATTCAAGCTTGTCAAGATATTTGCAGTAGAAACCAGACAAACATACCCGGTACGATTTGGTGGTTTTGCAGTGTGGCCTCTAAATGATCCAGCTGTTTTCCATCATCGTTTTCTCCCACAGTCTCTCCAAACAAAGCACCAAAAAAAAAACCTTTCAAGACATCTTTTATTTGCACATCTTGTCACATCGTCTTAATATACAGCTACGATTTCACATATCATTCCTCAGCGCCCGGCCCCTTCAGTAACATGATCTCCCTGTATGTACATGTTCTGAAAATTATTCATGGCAATAGTTAAGTTTTTCAGTCATGCTAAAATGTTATTTAATGCATAGTCTGGACCAAAGGGCTCGTGTCTCTCAGCCCTTTTTTTGTGAGGAAGCATTTCTTCTTCTGTCTTTCTGTGGGTTTATGGGTGATGAAGACTCAGATTGAATTAATGTAACTGATTGGCAATGATCTCATTTTTTTCAAAGAACCCCCCCCCCGTCCTTCCCAAATGTGCAGTAAACAAACTTGACTTCAATCCATCTATTTATATTTCATGCCATTTAAATAGTTCTCACCTTTTCTACAATCTCACATTCTTTTAGATGCGTTAAAGCCTACAGGTACAACACAAACGTATCGGTGAAAACGGCTCTTCCTGAGAAAGATGTGTGATTCTGAACAGGTTCAGTTCTTCTCATACAAACAAAATAAGGCAAGAAAGTCATTTTTTTTCTCATTTCAGACTGCCTTGTGTGAAGAAATGTAATGATTCTCTGTCACTAATTGACTTTGTTTTGTGTGCGCTCCCATCGTTGCTCGGTCCCGATCCGACAGATCCTGTTTGGAGAGTCTGGGATTGAGTTCGTCTGGTCCTCACTGTGCTCATGCTCGTCAGTGGAAAGCCCTTAAATCAGTAAAGCTGCAGCCACGTTTCACGCTGAGCAGTAGAAACAACTTCTGCAGCTGAAGATTTGTGCTCAGTTTCACTGCTTTTCACCCTTAACAAGTAAAATGTACCAGTTTAAGTTAAAATCAGTGTTTCTGCGAGGCATCATGGCCGACTGAGCGCCGTTTTGTGCTCACGCAGTTCCCCTGAAAAGCTCGGCGTCGTCTCCGTTTGTCACTCGGTTTTCTCCCGGGTCCACTTGATCATCGTCTCCGGCGAGCGGTAGAGGAAGATGAGTTTGGCGTACATGTCCTCCTCCAGGTCCAGCTCGCCCGTCTCTCGCACCAGGAAGATGTCGGTGCACAGCTTGAGGATGCGGTCCACGTTGGGCAGCTCCTCGAACATGATGGTGTGGGAGATGCCGCTGAAAAACTCGCGCACAAATTTCCCGATGACCAGAACAACGGAGGCGTATAGACCCATGATTCTAGACGGGCACAACAAGAAGGACAGTTAGACCCGGTGTCAAGCAGCTGCGTTTACATTAAACGATTAATCACAATTAATTGGATTGGTCAGAATAGTTGCGATTAATCAATTATTGAAATAATTATTGAAATCAGCCATCAAATTGCTCAACACCAATAATCCCCCAATCAGACTGTCTGAAAGTTCTATATTGTTTTTACATATTTAGCATTGTATTATTATTTCTATATTAATACTAGATTTTTTTTAATTCATGTATTATTTTTAACTGACACTGAGGGCAACACAATCCATTGAGTGCTTTAAAAAGACCTTAAGACATTTCTTTTTAGCTAAATGTTTGGTTCTTCTTCTTAGATATTGGTTTCAATCTCTTATTTTTGTGTCTATTCACTTATTTAATTACTTTTGCTTGTTTTCTTTGTTTCCTGCCCTTTGAGATCTAAAGACAAAAAGGGTATTATAAATAAAAAACATCATTATTATGATTGCACTAGTAACACTTGTATATATGTATATGTATTTATAGTCACGTAGTTTTTCAGTATTTTTTGTGTATTCCGGTAACCAAGCAACTACATTTTGTAGCCAAATTTTGCTGTCTTGTCGTCATGCAATGGCAATGAAGTAAGTTTAAATTTAATCTAATCGATTAATCGTTAATTGGAGTAAAAAAACAGCAGAAACTTAATGCCTTTAAATCTAGACTGTTTGGATCTGCTTTTGAAACATAAATGGAAATTTTAATAATGGCTCTTTACTAAATACAATATTTCAATTGTTGTGTTTTATGAAAGTATTTTTGTGTTTTTATGATGTCAAGGAAAACCAACATTTAGTTTTATATTTCCCTAATCTCATTTAAATTACCTTCAGTTAATATCAGCTGGAACATTTTATACTGTAGTTTGTTGTGCTTGAGTTGTTTTTGTTTTTGTAAAGGACTTTGAATGGAACTGAAGCTGAAAATATGCAATAACAATAAACTTCTTCTTCTTCTCTTCCTCATACTGAGCGTCCATTTTGAACGCGAGCGGAGGCGTTTCTGTTTGTCGGTGCGTACCCGTATCCGGCCAGGAAGCCCAGGCTGGGCGGGCTCACTTGGTCGCTGAAGACGTAGATGTTCAGGCCCGGTTCGTTTTTGGTACCGATGCTCTTTAAGGGCCCGGGGTCAAGCTGGTTCAGGATCCACCATTCCTGGATCTGATCAGAGGCGTTGTGGGCTCGCATCAGAGTGAGGGAAACGTTGAACATGTTTTCACCTGAAACGAAAACAAAACGTATAAATAACAAGGAAACAGGTAAGTCACTTACAGTTAAAACGTATTTTAGTAGAAATAAATCACTGACTATTTCAGAATTAACTATTATCTGATTTTGTTGGGTTTTTTTAAACTAAAATAAATAAAAAATTACGGACAGGCTGTACAAACTATTTTATTTACACACATAAAAAAATCTGATTTTTAAAAAAAAGTACAGGATTGTGGATCCAAAACTTCAACTGGTTTTAAGGCAAACAGCAGGAGTGTCCAAAGTGTGGGCCGGGGGCCATTTGTGGCCCCTGGATGGATTTTGTGTGGCCCCCCAACTGAGATTCAAGAAAGATGCTAATTCATCCCAGAGATACAAACAGAATTTTTCTACAATGGAAAAAATTAAACACAACACAAAGTATTGGACTTTTTCAGGTTTTATTTACTTTATAAAAGGGCTGTGAAAGAAAATGACTCAAGTTCTTTTCTTATAATCCAATAAAGTTGTTCAGTCGAGCCCCAAAAAATTCAAAAGATAGGTTTAGTTCTTTTAATTCAGAGAAATCCTTAATATGGTTTAGATGTACGATAAATAACATCAGTTTCATATAATAAACAAACAAAAAACAAAAAGTTGGACGACTTTGTTCTAGTTTTGGTTTTATTTTCTTGTCCTGCAAATACTTTCGTCTCGATTTTGGCCAACGTGACAAAAAGTTTGGACACCCCTGGCACACAGGTTGCTTATTATTTTGGGCTCGATTGAAGAAAACTGAAAAAATATTTCATCCGTTCTCAACAATAAAATATGTAAGTCATTTGAAAATGCTTTCTGTATTTAGCCAAGTTTTAAAAGCAGATTTTGGTGCATCAAGGCGTACCTTAGTGTAGATGTGGTCCTAGTTACCATGACAACAGAAGGAAACCAGAAAGCTTGGTAAACATAATCACTTTGTGTTGCATCTGACATTTTTCTAAGTAGATTCTAATTTAAAAGTCGTAGTTTTATCCTAATGTATTTAATTTCCATAATCGGACAGGCCGTACAAAATCTGTTCAAGGGCTGCAAATGGCCCTTGACCCCCAGTTTGAACACCCTTGCTTTAGAGGTAACCTTGTAATTTCAGGACGATCGAGTTTTCTCACCGAGCTGTTCAACGGGCGTGGCTTCAGAGTTGCTGGGGGCTCGGATGTAGCGGGGAATGAGTTCTGGGATCATCCTGCACAGAAGAAGAACACGGCGTTGGCGATCCGTTTGTTGGAGCAAAACCGGGAGCGACTTGTTCTTTACTCTGTTAATTATGCTTAACAGTGCCAATTCTGCTCAAAAATGTGCAAAAATCCAGAGAAAACACCCTAGTTACGACGGGTTTTCCATCTGCAGCGGGAAAGAGGACGCCACCTGCAGGGAAGGAGGCTAACTTACACTTTTAACTGGCTGGCTGTCCCATTCAGAAGCATAACGAGATCCCGCTTTGTGCTTTCTTCCAGAGGTATCACATTTTTCCCAGATGCCATCTCAGATTTGGCACCAAGACTGAGGTTTCTAACAACAGAGGAGGAAAGTAAAAAGTGAGGAACTTTTCTTCAAGCCTCATCTTTCTGAACGTAAAAAAAAAGAATCAAAAGCAGAAAAAAGGTAGAAAGGAAGAAAGACAGCATTAAGTCAAGGCTCACAGAAATGCAAAACTGGAACCTTGTTGCCTGTTTGTTCTCACTAGGTCTGTCACAATAAACATTAAATCAATTAATCGCATCATAAATTAAAACAGGTGTGTCCAAACAACATAAAATCTAGCAAATGAAGAAGCCCGATATTTATTATAGATCCATAATTTGAAAGCGATTTTTACAATGTTTTATTAGGGCCACTGTAGGTATAAAAAATAGTAAATTTTGTGATTGATCTCAGAAATTTTCTAGAAAACTTTTCAATCGAAATTTAGAAATTTCCATGTTTTTTGTCGAAAATTTCTGATATTAATCTAAAGATTGATTTTTCTTTTCTTGAAAATTTCTGAGATTACTCTCAAAGTATTTTGGCATAAATGTGCCATTTACCTCCACTTTGATTTAGCATGTTTGTTGTATTAAAAGAAAGACATCCAGTTTTCAGTTTGAATAAATTTATTTTCAGTAATAACAGGATTTGGGTCACTTTCTAGCAAAATGTTTGCTACATTTAGCCAAGTTTAAGAGAGAAAAAAAGCTGATTTTGGTTCACCAAATCTGGCTTCTCACTAGTAGTTTCTGGATAAACTGTTATTTAAACTTGGTTAATAAAAGGTGAATGCATTTTCCTCTGTAAAAAAATAATATTGGTAACAATTTTTACCCTGATTACAAATTAAACGTCTTCATCTGCATCAATGGGCCAATTTTGTATCATTTTTTGAATTGCAATTGAGGGCCGCACAAAAACAGTCCAACGGGTCATAAATGGCCCCCAAGCCACACATTGGACACCCCTGAATTTTAAAAAACTCAATAATTTCCATTTGCTTTACTTGTAGTTTTTCTCTCTCTCTTTACTGGCCTTCAGTCTGGTGTTTTTGTGTTTTTTTTAAGAACAACTTTGTTTTCTGAGACGTCATAACTCATTTTATTTAATGTTTTGTTTATGTATTTTGAATATTTGAAATGTCTTCCACGTTCAGTGTTAAATGTTCATTAGAATTTGAAGTTTGATATTTGAGAATGTGACATTTTCATTATACCACTTGAAAACGGTCTCAAAATAACAATAATATCGTTTATCGCAAAAACTTCTAGGACATTTTACCGTCCAGTAAAATTTGTTAAAGTGACAGGCCTAATTATTTAAAATGTCAATATTTTGGGGGGATTTTGATTATTTTCCCCTCGTTTCTGTCCAACTTTAATCACTTCTGTTTGTGTTTGGTAACAGATTTTACCTCTGCACAGTCCAGGAGACGGTGATCAGGAACTCCTGATCTTCCCCCTTCTCCCCTTTCTCCTTCGATCCCAACATTTCTATCAGGTTGAGTCTGCTGGGCGGGCTGATGGTCCACAGGGAGTTGGAGCTGCCTTTCAGCTCTGCGATGATCAAATCCTCTGCAAAGTACTTCTCCAGCCACTGCGTGGCCATCTGACCGCAGAAAGACGTGAAAACCGTTAAAACTCATGGAGAAACTCATGAATCAAACTTCACTTTAAACAGATGAATGACTGAAAACAGTTCGGCAACATTAAACATATAATACAACATATTGTAGGTTTATAGTCTTACATTCGTTTTGGCTTCGTCGGGTGTTACAAATCCTGTCTTAAATTTGACAAAGTCGTCCTCTTTCACAGAGTGGAGTTGTTTTTGTTGAGCACTCATGGTGAAGATGGGCTGTGGAGGCAGAATTTTAAATATAAATGTAAGTTTGGGAAAAATCTGGGTTTAATTTGCTGAAGTCAGCGTGACTGCACAAAGCAGGGTTTCTCCCAGTGGTTTATAAGCCTGGCGGGCCTCCAGGCTTTACTTGCTCCCCCACCAGGCTAGGCACCCTTTGTTTATTTATCATGGGGTTTTTTTATACACCAGTAACAGTGGAAGCAAAGATGGACACTATAATTAGCGCAAAAACAGCTTTTTTTTTTAGTTTTCCTTTTTTTTTATGACTTTATAGCTTTTGTTTAGGTATTGTTAATAATGTCTAACATAATTACCTGGTCATATTTTTTAATTTTCTGACAACTTTAAGTGTTTTTAACTCAAAAACAAAGTGGGCTGCTGGATAACTGCCATAGCACTCCTACCAACAGACTTAGCAAGTTTTCTGGGGGAAAACCTGACAAAGATCTGATCAAAGCACAACCCAGGTAAACGAGTAAAACGCCATAAAACGGCCTCATTCTTCGCTTAATTCAATTCAACAATACTTTATTCATCCCAAAGGGTAATTAAATGTCGTAATTTATATCATCCTAGTTTATTCTAGAAGTTGTAATGGATAGTAACGCTCCAGTAGCAGTCAGTGTTGCAACAAATCTAAAGAGGCCTCTGACATAAGACTCATGACATGTTTACAGTTCAGTATCCAAGCAGCAGAGATGATATTCCACAGTAAATGTCCTGAATAAGTACCTCTGCTAATCCACCTCATTTGCTTTTGCTGCTTCTTTTTAAATTTCTCTGGCAGTTTGGTTAGAAAGTCAGGCAGAGACATTTGATTCGGTTCCTGCTCTGCATCCATGAGGCCTCCTGTTCAATTATTTGTATTACCGTATTTTTCAGACTATAAGGCGCACATAAAATCCCTATATTTGCAAAAAAATCGTCAATGCGCCTTATGTATGAACAGTGTACCGTATGTTTTATTACGACTTTGGTAAGCGACGAAGTCACTCCCCTTGATTGTCGAAGCACAATCGCTGCTGGTCAGAAACCTCGTGGAGTCAGCTTCCTATGCTGTCTAGACAGACTTGTTTTGGGGTGGCGAACCACTTTTCCTGATACGTACGGTGCGTCAACATCCGGTAATTAAGAACCCCAAAATGGCACCTGTTAAGAGACATGCTTACGACGCGGATTTCAAACTCAAGGCCACCAGCCACGCAGTACAACATGGGAATAGAGCAGCTGCGAAACAATTCAACATTAATGAATCAATGGTACGGAAGTGGAGGAAACAAGAAGATGACCTGCTTGATGCCGCCATCGCCCAACTGTTAAATTCCGACACCGAAGACGAGGAATTTGATAAATTCGTAGAAGATGAATGATTGAAAAAGTGAGTGCATTTTTTGTGTAATATTGACAGTTATTGTTAATGATTTGAATAAAGTCTGACCTATCCGACTACCGTATTTTGTTTCGCTTTATGTGCCTTATAATCCGGTGCGCCTCATTGTCCGAAAAATACGGTATTTGGTAGCTAATCAGTTGCTTCTGGTTGCAAAAGAAAAAAAAAACAAAACAATACCTTGTTGCCACGGTTACGCATCAGAACAACTGTGCAAAAGTAGAAAAGTAAGAACAAAACTCCTTCCAACGCTGCAAGTGTTTTTGTCTAGTTACTGGTGCAAATATCTTAGTAAACCTGAAATAGATAAAGCTAACTTACAACTAGCACTTCAGCAAGAAATAGAAGATTTTTTAAGTCAGTAATTCCTTAATATTAATTTTTTTTAAAGTATTAATGCCACCAGAAAATTATTTTATTTATAAAGAGACATTTCTCCCATGTTGTAAGTAAAAAAATATCTGCCAGTGGAGATAGTACGTTTTGGTCAAAATTAAGGCATTACTGACTAAAAACAAGCTGATATCTCACTGAAAAGTCACTTGTAATTTAGTTTTGTCTTAATGTACCAGAAACTAGACTAAAATATTTCACTACATTTTGTGTTTTTGTAGTAAACTGCACAGCATTCACACCTGTCCTAAAAACACTTCAATCAAAACAACTATGAGTTAAAAAGTTACATTTATTTTACATTAATTATATATTAAAAGTAAATATTTCCTAAATCGGATGTTTTAAATTCAGTCAAATTGAAAGTTTGAGTGAAATAGAGTGTGAGATTATCCCGCTGCATAACAAAATAATTTATTTTAAGGTTTTATACACATCTTTTAATTAAAAACATGCCCTTATGTTCTGGACTCTGGGTGTTTTATCCCACGATTCGATAAAAATCAAAGCACCTGGAATCCAGCCAGGGTGATTGTGACGGAGACGTCCAGCGGCGCGTTGACGACGCCGGCCACGGACTTCACCAGCGACATGAAGAGCAGCGGGAACCAGACGATGCAGATGAGCAGCACCACGATCATTCCTCCCATCCCGTACTTCACCACCTTCTTCTTCTTCTGGCCTCGCGGCTGAGGGTATCTCTGCAGAGGGACAGAGCCGTGACGAGTTACATTTACTCAATTACATTTACTGAAGTAACTCTTTTGAAGACATGTACTTTTAGGAGTACTTTTACTACGCTGTACTTTTTACTTTTACTTTAGTAATTTTATTATGAAGTATTTCTACTCTTGAGTAAAATTTCTGGATTTTCTTCCCACTGAATGAAAAACAAACATGTTTTAACCAAAAACTCACCAGACTCAGACACACACTTGCAGTTTTAAAGTTTCATAACTTTTTTATTGAAAGAAACTGATTTGAAAATATTTTCTGTTGCCCTATTGTGTTATTTTTTTGCTACTTACATGAATTATTGTCATTTTTGACCTTAAAATACCAAAATTTCCACTTAACTTTATATTTTGGTTCGTCTGATTATGTAATTTTTAAATATTAAATGACTGATAATTTAATAGTTACTGAGTACTTGAGAAAACGTTTTACCAAATAGTTTTTGTAATTTCTCAGATGACTTTTTACTTTCACTTCAGTAAAAATATGTTGAAGAAGTGCTACTCTTACTTGAGTACAGTTTTTGGGAACTCTACCCAAACTCTGCGTGGGGTCAACATGAAGAAAATCGTTTTTCTGAATCTGCTTTGTGTTCACTTTGGTAAAACTACCGCAGGAAATGTATTAAGGGACAAATTAATCTTTTGGAGAGACAAGTACTAAAGAATTTTCTCAAACTAATAATAAAAAAAGAAGTAAATATTTCAGCTCAAATTCCTGCATGACAAAAACACGGGTGGAAAATTAAGTGGAAGGAAAAACTTTGTTAGAATTGTGCACAAGCAATAGACATAAACACACCTTCTCAGATTCTCTCCAACATTTGAGGATGAAAATGTGAGCATATATGTCCTCCACGCAGATCCAGCTGGACAGGGACAAGGAAGTGTCGGTCCAAACCCAGTCCATCACCGCTCGCAGCTCCGTCAGGAAAGGCACCAGGCGGAAACTGAACAAGCAAACCAGACATTAATCACACATGAATTCAACTTTTCTGCCCACAAAACATTTCTTTCAGTTAGAAAAAATAAAAGATGTGACCTAAAACTTCAAACCAAAGAAGGAAAACTGCAATCTGAACTATTTGTGTGGCACTCTAGTTCAAGATCAAGTCAAGTTAATTTGTACATTTCAGCAACAAGGCAGTTCAAAGTGCCTTGAAATTGTTTCGTGCGACAAAAGATAAATGCCTGGATGAGTTTCTCTAGACCCTGCTGGGATATTCGTCCTTTAATCCTGGAAATGTTCTTCAGGTGACAGAAGACCGACTTTGTAACTGTCTTTATGTGGCTCTGAAGGTTCAGATTAGAGTTCAGCACTACACTATCAGACCTGACCTCAAGTTTCCAGCTGTACTGACTGAGTATTGACTCTAGGTCACATGTGTCAAACTCGAGGGTCAGGGGCCAAATCTGGCTTTTTATGTGGCCCTCTAGACTCCAAATCACATCAATAAGTCCCTACAGTTTTCACAAATCCGCAAAATTCACACAAAAATCATACAAAGTCAACAAATCCCCACATTTTTTTCTGATTTTTACTGCTAATTTTTTCTCAAAATTGGCCAAAAGCATTGAGTTCAAGTGACTGCTGCCTCAGTCTTACTTATGTTAAGTTTTAGAGTGTGATTGATACGGTGATTAGTAAAAAGTCATGTTTAAAACCACACATTAGCGCAAATACCGTAAAAATTCCATACAAACATTTCTAAATTCGCACCATGAAATCTGTGGTTTTAATTGCAAATAAACCAGAAAAACAATCAGAAACTTCTAGATGGGCTGACCAGTGAAAACATTACATTATGTTAAGAAACACTTACTGAATGCTGAAACAAACTGATATTTTAACAGTTTAATGGGTTTTATCCATACATTCTGGTTATTTCAGAACATTCAGATTTTTGATATGGCCCAAAATGAAAATGAGTTTGACGCCCCTGATCTGGATCTTTAGGTCCAAAGACAATATCTTCAGATTTATATGGTAAACAGATGTAGTGTGACTCACCCTTGGAACAGGAAGAGGTTGACGTAATTGTAGCTCTTGGTGAGGAAGTTTCCCAGGACCCGGGTTGGATAGCCGCAGCGGATCTGATAGGCTGACAGCCCGAAGTAGATGCACTTGACAAAATACCACATCTGGGCGACCGTGTTCTCACTGAAACGCCTGAGAGAGGAGGAGGAGGAACACAGAGGCACAAAGGTTGATATAAACCATCATCAGGTAAATAACAACAGTAGGTTTAATCCTAACACATATTCAGGATGTTTAAAGGGGACCTATTTTGCTAAATTTACATTTTGCATGGTTTTATTTGCTTCCATTTGAGTCTCAGCTGCTTCTAAAAACACTCAGCCAGTTTTTGGAGATGAGTTAATGTTTTTTGGTGTCTGGAAAATTTGCCGTTTCAAAAACCTTCCGTTTATTAAGTAACATTCAACAGGAATTGAGCGTTACCTAGCAACCCCAGTCCAGCACAGCCCGTTACCTAGCAACCCAGGCGGAACTCTATGTTACGCACAATGGCTGCTGGAAAGGACAAGTGTTTTGTTGTTGATTTACCATCTAGAAACTAGCTGCATTCTTGTTAGGTGTACAGGAGGCTCCACTTATGCTTTTCAAAGATGTATAATTTGCTTGCAGCCATTGAGCTGGGGGGCGTGGCCAGAAGCAGATTATTTGGATCTAAAGAGATAAAATGCCCTAAAACAGTTAACAGACAAAACTAAAAATCTCATTATGTAAGAACAATTTTGTGCTAAAATATAATGTACATGTTTCATATGTACATTCCTAACATATCCTAACCTGCTCAAGGAAGCACAATAGGTCACCTTTAAATAAAGAACCTTTGAGGAAAGTTTACATCCGAACTGGAAAAAATGTTCAAGGGCGTAAATTCTTTTGCTGAATTTCATCAGAAGTAAGTTCACGCTCTCACTTTTCCGTGACGCCCGGCAGGATGAAGAACATCCAGAAGTGGATCCCGAAGACGAGGATGACCTGGAAGATGACCTTCCCCATGACGGTCTTTCTGAGGTAGAGAGCCCGGTCCACCACCATGGTGCCGAACTGGATCAGAACCATGACCAGGAAGGGACCGGGGACCTGGTCCTCCGAGAGAGACGACGTAATGTCCGCTGTCGAATGTTTCTAAAGAAGAGGAAGAGGATGCTGAAGGTTAATTTAATGTGTCTCTGTAAATCTGACACTTTGAATTTCACTGTAATGAAGGAAATTTCAAAAAATTGTTCCAAGTTTTGCATTTTTCAGACAATATTTTTATTTATCATTCGTACACCTTTTTAAACTAAACATAGAAATCTTTTCATACTTTTGCTTGTTTTTGTGCTCTTTTAAATCACATTTTTTAACCTTATCAATGCAATTTTATTGACATTGTGATTAAATCCTTTCAGAAATTTATGTTTAATTGAGATTTTGTTTTTTATTCTAAGTTTTGATAAATGGTGAAAAAATAAAAGTAATTTATTTATTTAACAATATTGTGGAAAAACTAACCGATTAACTGTTTAATTGTTTTTAAAAATAAACTTTGTTTATGATCACTCAAAATATCCACATTTTTGCAAATGGAATAAAAAAATACATTTATTTTGTTTTCTTTTTCAATAAAACAAAAACAACTCCCCCACAAGATTTAAATAAAAAAAATTCTATCCATCCATACTTGCAACTAATTATTAAAAAATACACAAAACAAAACATCAACAGCAGCAAAAAACTTCTTTCTTTTTTCTATGATAATATAAAATAGTTTAAAATAGACAGTAAACAGCCTGTAGAGCTACACAGTTTTTGATATTTATTGTTAGGACTGAAATTAATTATTAAAGTCAATTCTTTAAAAAAAAGTTTCTTCTTCAAGGAATTTATTTATGAATGACTTAAAAAATATATATTTCTAAAGAAAATGAAAGGCAGTTTAATTTCTAGAACTGGTTATAAAATTGTGATTATGTATGTTGAGGACATTCTAAAAAAATGCAAACATAAAAGCAGTTTTTTTGTTTGTAATTTAAAGAGAATCTAAAATCTAAAACTCACCCCAAAGGCCCAGAAACCGAAGACGATGATGATGAAGTCGACGGTGTCGGCGAGGAACATCAGGACGTAGACGTCGGTGACGGCGCTGTACTCCGGGTGGATCAGGTTGTAGAAGAACTGCTTCATGGGAAGGTAGAGCTCCAAAAACCTGCAGAGACCAGAACAGATGTTATCGATCAGATTTAAAATCAATGACCGAGGTCCGTTTTTCAAAAAAAAGTCAGGGAAAATATCCAGGGTTTGTACTTTCTGCCCACAGCAAAAATCAAGCACATTCAAGCATTTTTCAAGGTAAGTTTTTAAACTTTGGAGATTAAAAACAACACAAATTAACTCAAAAAGACAGTTTTAATTAATCGTCTATCATTATTATTAATATTAATTCTGTAGATAAACTAAAATATAGCAAAATTTGAGAACAAAACAAAAAATTACCCAATTTTAACAACAATGTTTAATGTAAATATAAAATATAAGATGATGAATAATTCGTTGAGCCATTAGAAATGATAAATATTCAAAAGATTGAAACAATCCAAACAAATATAGTTAAGGTAAATCACCTTCCTGCTTAAATTAAATGCTTGAACACAACGTTACTGTGCTTAGCGTACCTTTAGTAACGTTAAGGAGAAGCAGAGCCAACAGTCAGCAGGTGGTACCGGGTGGTGCCAGGTGGTACCAGGTGGTACCGGGGCTTTGAGCTGCGTCGCGACTCGCGGTGACATTTCAGTACCGTGTCTTATACCAGGATGTCTGATATAAAGACAGACATTCTTTCTATCAGTCGGTGGGACCGACTCAGACTGCCTGTAGCGAACCGGGCCTTTAGCAGAATGATGAAGTTCAAGTCAGAAGTTTCTCTGCAGCCGAAGCATTTCTGAGTTTAGTGGCAAGGCGGGTTTTGGCCCGCTATTGCAAGGACAATTACAAAAATATAAATAGAAATAGTTTTTCTAAAGTCAACATTAGACCTACGTTTTTATTTACAAAACAGTGTATGAAAAAATATTCTTGCCCATAATTTGACAGTTAGAGGACACAGATCCTCCTCCTCCTCACCATGGACCCGGAGTCTGAACAACATGGAGGCTCTGAGAGTCATTATTAGACTGAGGGCAGCCAGACTAGTTTATTTTGCTAAATTATTATATTCAGCTAAATATTATTGCTGAGGGGCACAAGCAGGCCTTCTGACAGACAGATTTAAAAAATAAAAAATTGAAAACATTTTATTTTGAAAACAAAAAACAACTCAAAAAGAGCACTAGGGCATCGAGGATAAAAGGGGCAGGGGCTCAAACCCCCTTTGCCCCCCCCCTGCACGTGCCTGGTAAAAGCTCTTAGCAGGACGGGATGCATCACTCAACAGGAATATTCTGAACAAAGCTCTGCTAATATGGCAGAGCCACGGGAAACCAACGGGCGGTGAGTCAGTTTCTGTGAAACGGCACGGCGTCATACCGCTTTATGGCGAAAGCCTTTGCTTTGAGCAGCTGCTCCCTCAGCTTCTCGATGATCATCTGCTTGCGGGTCTTCTGCTGGACGCTGGCCTGGCTGCCGTCTTTGTGGCTGCTGTGGCGGGAAGCTGTACTTCCTGTGGGAGCAATTTACATTTTGAGCAGTTAATGATCCGTGACGATGTAGATTTCATCTTCAAAATCATGTCTGGAAACAGGAAAACACGCAGGTTAAAGCTTATGCAAACGCTAAAAAGTGTCAATAATTTGGCTTTATTAATCCTGACTTTTCACATAACTTGGACAGATTACAGTATCACTGGTAATATGGCTGCATTCACACTCAGCCTGAAGTGATCCAAATCCGATATTTATTTTTTTGGCCTTAATGCGATCTGTATCTGATATTTTCACGACAGTCTGAACAACACAAGTCGGATTTTTTTCCAATGCGTCCCAGGCCACTTGGATATCCGATACGTCCGATACGTCCAGGTCGAATTCATCCGACCTGGACGTATCGATACTCGATAAACGTCACTATTCTGCGTCCTGAGTCGCGCAAGCGGGAAAAAAAACAACAATCATGGCGGATTATAATGAGGATTAAGTTGTTAATATGCTGCTCCGATCGGACAACAACTTCAAAATCATAAGCTACGCTCCACCGTTAGCATCCATCTTTACTTCCGCAAAGATGGATGCTAACACGGAGCACTTCTTCTTCTTTATGGCAGTTGGCAGGACTCAACGCAGACGTTACTGCGCCCTCTACTGCGCATGCGGGGCACTTTCAGGTCGTTTGCAGGTCACGCTGACGAACACATACAGGTCGCATGTGTTTGAAAATATGAACGTTCACTCAAAAAACCTCAGATATGTAAAGAATATTCTACGTATATTGTATCAGCCTTCCAGACCTCTCAGGTCTTCTGGTTCTGGTTCTGCTCTGCATCCCCAGAACCAGAACCAAACATAGAGAAGCAGCATTCAGCTTCCACAAACCTGGAACAAACTTCCAGAAAACTGCAGAACAGCCAAAACACAGAGTTTCTTTAAATAAAGTCTAAAAACCCAGCTGTTTAGAGCTGCTTTTTAACCATAATAAATGAAAGATTAACCAACATTTTGATGTATAATGATGGAACTTGGCAAAATATTATATTTACTGTTTTTTTTCAATTGTCTCAGTCGATGTATTTTGTGTTTTTATGATTTAAAGCACTCTGAATTGCCTTGGTGCTGAAATGTGCTATACACATAAACTTGTTTGAGTGATTGATTATGTTCGTCTCAGATGTCAATAAGTGTGGATGCCAAACAAGCTGGCAGAAATAAGACATGATTCACCTCTCTTGGATCTTGCAGAAGAACCTCGAGATCGGTAGGAAACATGCGAGCCTCCGCTGGAGCTTTTCCGCCTCTGGTACGTCTGCGGCTGCGGGTAATGAACCTGGACCTGTCCTGAATCAATGGAAGTGCCAAAGGTCATGGACTTCAAGGTGTGGTTGGAACCTCTCCTCTCGTTGATCAGCGATGAGGCCGGCTCCGACTCCTTCTCGCTCTCCTCTTTGTCTCTCCCCTCGTCCTCAGATTCGCTCCGACTCTGACGAGCCGCCTCTTTTTTCTCCTTGGGGTCGTCTTCGTCCCACAAACCGTGACACTGAGGAGGAGGAGGAGAGCAACCGGACGAAGACACTTCAAATTAGCACCGATTAATGAAATAACTGTAATTGATTATTTATTAATTGGAGTAGACAGACTCAAAAAGAGGCCAGTAACTGAAAGAATAATAAACACTGCAAAAACACAAAATCTTACCAAGTATTTTCTGCCCAGTTTCTACTGCAAATATCTTAGTATGCTTGACATAAGTCAAAACTAACAAACAAGAAACTTTTCAGCAAGATATAGGAGCTTGTTTTAAGTCAATAATTCCTTAATACTGATGAAAAAGTTCTAGTTCTACTGGCAGATTATTTCACTTATAACAAGAAATTTTTCCCGTGTCATAAGTGAATTTATCTGCCAATGGAACTAGTATTTTCCATCAAAATTAAGCAATTATTTACTTAAAACAAGCTCCTATATCTTATATATACAAGTTATTTGTTAATTATTTGTTCTAAGATATTTGCACAAGAAACTAGACAAAAAATACTTGGTAAGATTTTGTATTTTTGCAGTGCAGAGCAGTAATGAAGCATTGAAATGATTAATCCAATTAATTGTGATTAATTAATTATTGAACTAATTACTGAAGTAATTGTCAACTAATTTAGTAATTGATTATTCGTTAACTTTAGTATACAGACTCGGAAAGGCAAGTGCTGAAAGAACACCACTTACACTGCAAAACACAACATTTTACAAGTATTTTTGTTTTCTAGTTTCTAGTGTAAATATCTTAATATTAGTCAAACATTTCTATCTAATTCAGTTTCACCAATTAAGACGCTTTCTATGTCTCCATTTGCTGGTACCTTCAGGATGGACCTGTGGAAGAACAGAGCCAGCAACTGGATCAGGTCATAGTGGACGTATCCGTCTTTCTTCTCTACACCAATGATGTTGGGAGGATGATATGGTTTATTCCTGTCTATCTTGTTCTGGTTGAAGGGGAAGAAGCCAAACTGGAAGAAGTACTTGATGACAATGGTGACCTGGAGGGGAAACAGATGAGTTTATTTAAGCTTCAGGAAATAAATACTAAAGGAATCCTCTCACCTCCTTGAGATGATCTAGAAAATGAGACATCATGAAGATCCATCACCGTTTCTGTGTTTTTACCTCTGTGTAGATGATGGCCGTCATCCAGTAGCGTTTACTGGGCCGCGGCACCGACAGCATGGCCCAGAGGAAGATGGTGATGGGGAGAACCAGGGTGACGAAGGAGGCCGACACCATGTGGTTGATAATGATGACCAGGTAGCAAACGAACTCGGAGTGGGCCACCAGCATGTTGTAGAGGGCGTAGCAGAACTGCAGGATCAGCGGCTGGGTTTGGTAGAAATGGTCCGACTGTTCCAGCTCCTCGTCGTAGAACATCCTGAACGCAGAGAGGCGGCCATGAAAAACCTGGGAACTTGGGCATACAGGTCAAAATCTAAACATTTAGGAATAGGAGAAGAGAAGGGGGTAAACCAGACCTCACACTGAAAACTGACAAAAACATCCTAAAGATCAGGCGGACCCAGCTTGGAGACAGTAAGGGTGTTTACAGACCAGATAGTCTTGGAGACTTTGTTCGATTGGGGACCAGAAATGCAACATTTGTTCTATTTTCAGGTGGTGCGTTTCCCTCTCACACTGAACTGTAAAATGAATTAAATCCTCTGAAAATCCTGTTCCCCTCCTCGCCTGGGGTGGCGCTGCACCAATAGCCACTGAAGGAAACGACACAAAAACCTCTGAAGAAGACATAAGTGCAACTTCCTTCTTCACAAAATGTAAACAAAAATGGAGTAGCATCAGATTTTAGCAGTTTCTCTATTGTCTTTAGTATAAGACCCAAGCCATTTTTGTTTAGCTTGTTTTTACCCAGATTGCTTTGCTCTATAGTTAACTTCCTGATTTTGATGCGGTCTTCAGTCGCTTGGAGTTCACATTTGTATTCAAACCGGACCAGAGTTCACTTTAACCAAACCAAACGTTTTTAGGTGGACCAGAGTTTGATGTTTTGGTCGATATCAGAGTTTGATCGTACATTCATGCCGTCAAAAAGAACCGAACTTTCTACTCAAACGAACCAGAGACACTTTAACTTATAATATGGAAAAATGTCTTGTTCTACTGGCAGATGATTTAACTTACAACTAGTACTTTTGCATCAATATTAAGTAATTTTTGGCTTACAACCAGGTCTTATGTCTTGCCTAAAAGTTACTTGTTTGTTAGTTTTGTCGTATTTCAAGTGTTCTAAGATATTTCCACTAATCTAGGCCAGAGATACTTGGTAAGATTTAGTTTTTTTGCAGTGCTAGATGTTCAAAGGGATGAATATTTTTGCAGTGAACTGTTTATATTCATTTTTGATCAAATGGACCTACTTGTTTAGCAGCAGCTCGCTGGCCGTCAGCTCGGTGGTCATCGATGGCAGCATGATGTCCGACCTGCTGTCCGAGCGGCTGTCAGACGTCATGACCAACCGCCGCCTCCGGTAGGAGTCGCTCTCGTCGTCGCTCTCGTCGTTGCTGACCTCCAGGCGGTCAAAGCTCACCGCCTTGCTGTAGCTGGGCGGCACGTCGGTGTCGGACGTTTTGGAAGCGTCTGTATCCGGGGTGTAGAGCATGACGGCCTGGTCCTCCGTCTGCGAGAAGTCCTGCTGTGCGACTGCGTCTTCGCTCTCGCTGATTGAGTTGTTCTCCCGTGATGAGGCAGCCGATTCTGCGTCGTCCTGCCTGGCGGACGGCCCCTCATCTGGGCCAAAGGAGTCGCGGGGAGCAGCCTCTACTTCTTGCTCCTCTCCTCCAACTTCTTCATCAGGTTGCCGCAGCTCTTTATCATCATCTTCAACGTTCACCTCATCACGCTGCGTCTCCTCTGCTTCCTGATTGTCCGCGGGACGCTGAGCGTCTTCTCCTTGATCTTGTTCGTCCTCCACTTCCTCGATGGTGTCTGTGGTTCCTTGTCTGGAGTAGATCATGACGCTTTGAGTCGTTTCACTAAACAGGGGGAAACAAACAAAAACTATTTATTTTACAGGAAAAAAACAACCTTTAAAAGCAATGAACTTGATGAAAACAGTCATGAGATGCAGCGATGGTGAGCATGTGAGTGAAATGGCGAACCTGGATACGACGCTGCTGCCGCTGTCTATGGACGAATTAGCAATGTCCATGCTGTACATCTTCCGCAGACTGGGCCTGGGGCGCTGACTGGTTTTGGGAATGTTCTCCGGCATTGGGTCCATGTCTTCCAGAGTGGACTGCCGGGAAAACAGGGTGGTGGCCTCCGTGAAGGCACTGGCAGGCAGTGATGGGATGGCATGACGAGCAGCAGTGAGAGGGACAGACAATGTTCAGGAACGATGCATGATGGTAAAAACAAATACAAAAATGTGCAAAAATGAATTTTGAAAATTAGTTCTCGATAAAAAGTTTATTCAAAATTTATTTATTTAGCTTTTGGAAAGCTTTAAAATTCAGAGAAGTTACAATGAGTCAATCGTCCCTAAAATATATTATGAACAAAAACTGCAAGCATAACATGAAGCATAAATGCAGAATTTACGCTATAAAATGTTTAATATGATCCAAAACATGTCTAAAACAGAATGCGTCGCTCTGTAACAAATATAATTTTCAGTAATCTGGGGAAACAAAAAGACAATTATTATTCAACTAAGTAGTTTGTATTACTGTGTATTTATATCAACAAAGCTAACGTTTATTTTCTAAATATTAAAAAACTTCTCAGCTATTTTCTTTGTCATGGTAAATAAAAGCAGTGGAAATTAAATATGAGGAATTAATTTATTTCCTGTGGTTTTTAGAGGATGTGAGGATCAATGTTTCCAGCGTGTGGCGCTGTGTACCTGGACATGCTGTCTCTGGAGGCCGTGGAGTCCTGGCTCTCCATCGGGTAGGCTCTCCTTCTCTTTGGGCCCTTGGTGGAGCCGGACATGGACCCGTCCTCGCTCAGCTGGTCCAGGCTGGCCTGCCTGGAGATGTTCAGCCTCATGGCCTTCTGGTAGTAAACATGGATGCTCTCTCTGGACGGCACGTTGCCCTGGAGTCACAAAATGGGTTTAACTTAGAAATAATAACCAAGATTTACATATTTCATCTTTATTTTTGCATTTCTCTCACATTTTAGATTGCCAATCAAATTTTAATATCAGGCAAATAAATCATGAGCAAATACAAAAGGTCATCTGAAACATAATTTCCCCCTTTTTAAATCATAAATCTGCTGTGATTAATCAAATATTTCTGTTTAATTTTAATAACCACATCTAGGTCTGGTTATTGCTAGACTTAAAAATAACTTAAATACAGTCATATTCAATAAATTATGAGTCTCATTTATCAGATTAAACTTTTAAAAATTGACAACCTTTAGGAAGATATTAAACATACTTTTCAAAAAGGATACATTTTTGTATTAAAAATGTTTAGATTAATTTCTAACTGTAAATGTTTTAATTAACTTTAAGCAGAAAATCTTCATAGGCTTTGAAACAATAATTTGTGAGTAATTAATCTATTTAACATAATTCCATTTGTGATAAAGTTCTTGAAATAAATGGACTTTTCAATAATATTGTGATTTATTGAATGTAGTATCTGTTTGACAACATGAAGTAGGCTAACAGATCCCAATAAGCAACAAGTTGTGACCCAAACTCAACAAAAAAAGGAGAGAAACCAAATAATTGACATTACATTTCTGAAGTGGCCTAGTCAAAGTACAGACTAAAATCTGACTCAGATCGTCACAACCATTAGGTTCAGGAAGTTGGTTTGAAGTTTTCTTCCCCCTTAATGGATGAAATCCTGACTTGAAAACGGCTTTTTGTGTTTCTTCAGGTCATCTTTGTCTGATATAAACATTTAAATGTAACAAAAATAATGTTGAAAAAGTTACTATTTGTTTAATGGCTGACAATTTTACTTGTAGTTTGGTTTAAAATGGACTTTTTACATGAAATGTTATCTTACTCTGCAGTAACATATTTTGGAGCTGTAAAATAATGAAGCGATTTAATTAAATACTTTTTAAATAACTATTTATTACTTGGATATTCTGTTACTTTTGTAAATGAACTCTGCTGGCTTTATATAGGTATCACATCTAAATAAAAGTAGTTTTAGGATATTCAGATTGTTTTTAATCCAGTTTTTATATGGTGGATTTAAATTTTCTTCTTTTTTTTAACCCAAATATAGACGTTTCCTCAGTTTCAACCAAGTTTTTGGTCATTTCTACTTTTAAAAATGGTCAATTAGTTGCCATATCAAAATATGTTGGGTCAAGCCATCAACCCAACTCAGTTGAGTTAAAACAACCCAAATTTGACCAGCACTGGGTTCCAAACTGGGTTGTTTTTAGCGGTTTTTAGTGTGCAGCCCGGTTTTACCTTTTTGACCTCCCGCGTCAGCATGCAGCGCTCGATGCGAAGCACGGTGGAGATGTCGAGGTACTCCCTGCACATGTCGTTCATCCAGTTGGTGAAGCTCTCCACCGTCGTCTGGAAGAGCACCCAGGTGAACTTTATGATGTTGAACACCCGCTTGATGATGTTGTCTGCGTGAGACGAAGCAACACAAGCCGCATGTTACCAGTTAAAGGGGAAACGTTGCAGCAAAACACGGAGAAATAAAAAGAAAGGGAGGACGAGTGGGCTAAATTATTTGGTTAAATGAGGAAAAACGTACCTGGACCAGCAGACTTTTTGTTTTCTTCTCCTGTTTCTTGCCCATCAGAAAGCTCCCCCACCTCGATCGCAACATGACCTGCTAAAAAAATAAAACCAATGCCTCAAAACGGCTCAGCAAAAAATAAAAACACATTTATAGTTTTTATATTCACTAATTATTTTTAAAAGATTACCTTTTTAATAAATTACCTACTTATTGCTATGTCTCTTAAGATGTTATTTTAAAAAAACTGTATCTATATTATTTAAATCAGGTTCTCAAACTCATTTTTGTTTTGGACTAAATCAAGATCATGAATGCTCTTAAAGGGCCGGTTGTGCCAGAATGTATTAATAAAACCTGTTCACCATCTGTTAAAGTATCAATGAATTCTTAAAATTAAATAATATTATTAAACATCTTTTCAGTTCCTCCAGATTTTGTATTTGTGGCACTAATATGGAAATATTTGCACTTATTTATGTGACGGTAAATGTGACTTTTTATTACTCGCTGTACAGATCATGAACTATAATCTGACATCAGTTAAAGCTGAGGCAGCTGTTTAGTAAAAGTAAGAAAGTTTTTGACAGTTTTGAGCAAAATCTGCAATAAACTCCCAATTATTAGTGCAAAACAAATGTGGGGATTTGTTGATTTTGTGTGAATTTCCATGATAATTCTCAAGAAACTGGAGCGACTGATTGATATGATTTGGCAGAAAACAGATCAAATCTGCATTGATTTGATTGGTAACATGATATTTAAGCAGACTTGGTGTTTAGTGTAGAATGTAGAGGGCCACATTAAAAGCTGTGGCGGGACAAATTTGGCCCCCGGGCCTTGAGTTTGACACATGTGATTTAAACAGTTGTGGATTGTCATGTGTGGGCAGTAGCAGTCAGTCTCACAACGAATCTCAAGAAACCTCTGACTGAAGACCGTCGCTGTATGTTAGTTTTATGACATGCTAACTGCTCAATATTTAAGATATTCTACAAAAACACGACTTGGATGACATCATCAGTTGTTTACAGGCACTGCTAATCCACCTCTTTTGCTTTTGCTGCTCTTCTTTGAAGCAGTCAAAACCAAACTTGCACCACTTTTTATCATAACACAACTATTTTATCTCTTAAACTTACAAACCATAAGGAGTTTGTCACACAGAATGTACATTTGTGAGTTTTCCAGTTCAGCAACGTTTCATTAAAATATCAAAGAATCAAAAGCAAAGAATTACAGCTTTACCATCTTTCTTGCTTTTCCTGCCTCTCACTCTTTTTGTGTATTTCTTCCAAAACTTGCGTTTGTCTTTGGCTCGCGCCTTCAGAGCAGCTTTGGGGTCCGTGATCCAGGCCTGGTAAAGAAACTGCAGAGCAGAGCAGACCCGTTTAGTATCAACCGGGTCAGTTTTGGTGGAGCGACAGAGAAGAAAATAAACATTTATTTATTGTTTCAAACACCAATGAAACAATAATTCGCTCTCTACGCTGGATTCACATGTAATTATTTCTAAAAAGCCTTTATATAAATTAGATTTTGCTGAAGTGTCATAAAAAAGTTGAAAAGTCGAATTAAAGGACATTTATTCCACTGGGTATAAATATGATGTATATCTGTCAGCCGCTTTTCAAAATGGGAAAGACAAGAAAACATGACATCTAAGTAAGGCTTATCTTCACATTGATCCAATATTTTTTCCATATCTAAAACTTTAATTAAAAAGTTGTTTTTTACTGAGTTATGACAGAGACGTTCCTGTTTCTCTTCCTACAAAACTTAAGATCAAAACATGAATTTTGTAAAATATCATAAGATTTTACATAAAATTTTACTAGTTCAAGCCCTCAATGAATAAATGCACTAAATTTCTATTTTTTCATTTATTTTCTATTATTTCTTTTCAATGTGAAAATATGCAGCTGCAGAAAATGAATAAATTATTTTAAACTTTTCTCCATATTTAGCAATAATAATTTTATTTTTGTCAGTAAAATAAAATTCAGTCACAATGTTTTAAATTAAACCTGAAGGCTGGCTCACTTGTTGAAGAGACCAATTATTTAATAGTAAACTATAAGATATTCTACCTTAAGATAAAATTAATAAAGGAATTTTTAGCAGCTGTATGTTCAACCACTTAAACATAAACCAATTTTAACAAACTAAAAATACGATGTATCATGTTTTTTCCCAGTCTGGTTTCAAAGTTGCATATCTATAAAAATAAAAACACATTTGGACATGTTTCAGGTCATGCAGATTTTACGTCGACTACTATCTTCTACATTGTCTTGTGCAACAATATCTGACATTTCTACAGAGCAGCAAATAACAAAAGGCAGGAAAAACCTTCTTCACATGCAGAACGCTTCATGCCAGCGTAACAATCATGCAGCGCAAAAACATTCCCACTCTGGCTCATATTTGTTGATTTTTGTTTCGATAAGGTTTACACCAAATATGAGCTGCAAGCATCATAAAACTGCGATGTTATTTGCTAAAGGTGACCTGTTATGCCTCCTTGAACAGGTTAAGATAAATCTGTGGCCTATACAAAACATGTTTGTTACATTTTTTTTTGCACAAAATCATTCTTAGAGATTTTATCCTGGTCGGTTCTGCCTAGTTTGAGCTGTTTTATTGTGTCTTGTCACTTTAAATCTAAATAAGCTGCTGCTGGCCACGCCCCTAAATTCAATGTTTGCGCTCGAACGTGAAAATGGCTGCGCAATTATACAACCGTACATCTTTGACAAGCAGAAGTACAGCCTCCTGCCCGACCAGCAAGAATGCAGAAAGTGGTTTCTGAATGTTAAATCAACAACAAAACACTTGTTTTTATCCAGCAGCCATTGTACAGCAATGTAAAACCAGCTCTGTTTTAGTTGCTAGGTAACGGGCTTGGCTTCACTGGGGTTGCTAGGTAACAAAGCAGTGCCTGCTGATTTATGACAGACACCAAAAAACATAAACTTATTATCATAAAATTGTTTTTTTTAAGCACTCGGGTTGGTTTTAGATGCAGTTGCGACCCAAATGGAAGTAGAAAAACAAAATTTAACTGTTACATAACAGGTCCCCTTTAGATGTTCCCACAGCAAAACAAGCATGGTCAGGTGAGTATGATGAGTACCTTTCCTGCCTTGACTACATACTGCAGCACAGTTTTAGGCAGCCTAATGACAGACTTGGGCAAAGCCAGAACGGCTGAGACAAACTTTCTGATCGCTCGCTAAAAGGCAGAAGAAAGAAGGACAAGGTTTAGTAGAGTTAGACTGCAGGCTGAAGGAAGACCTGTGTGAGGAGGCAGAGGAGATGAAAATTCATGAGTTAAACACATTCATTTGTGCACAAATTATTAACAAACAAAAAAAATATATGATTAAAAAAAAAGAAGGAAAAAAAGAGATGTTATGTAGAATCAGGTGAAATGAACAGTTGTTGGAGGCGGGGTGAGGAAAAGGTCAGACAGTCTGCAGACTGATGATAAAAAGATTCTCAAGTGTTTCGCTCTGTTTTATATCACAAGTGGACATAAAACCCCAACAGAGAAACATTCACTTTATTTAAGCGTTCAGAAAACATTCTTTCCATTTGTTTTTTTAAAGAAACAAGCCTTAATATATTTTAATTTGCTTGATACAGTAAATCCATCAGGAAACTACGTAGATTTTATTCCTAATAAATATAAAGTTGTTTGATTCTCAGTGTTCAAACAGCAGAGAGATGAGAAAATAATTTTTTTCTGAAACCCGAGGAATATCAATCCACCTGAAAGGCCGACTTCTTTGGCGGCTCCTCGTCTTTTTTCTCCTCCTCCTCCTCTTCTTCCTCGCTGTCAGTTTCAAACAAGTAATAATCTCCACTTCTAACCACTAGGGGGCAGAAGAGAAAATGTTTTTACATGAACTCAGAGGCCAGAAACTGTCATTTGTTCATCGTCAAACATTAAAATCAGACACAGAGAGGAGAAGTTTGCGGGAAACAGGATGTATGAAAGTTATAATACTCTCCATTAATTCAAAAATAACAGAAATTATATCTACAGTGAGACACACTTACAGACATAAAGTCATTACAAAAAGAAAGAACAAACTTTCAATTCTAAGATATTATTTATCAGGAAATAATACATTTAATCAGTTCTTACCAGGTTCTAAAATTATTTAAATCTAACTTCAAATGTAAATATATTCACAACAAATCCACACTATGATGAAACATTACATACAGGTAATTCTTTCTTATAACTCAGCTAATAAAGTCGAAAGGTACAGGAGAATTAAGCAAAACAAAAATATTAAAACAAACAACAAAAAATGTTTTAATCCTCAAAATGGGGTGAAAGACAAATTAAAAGCAAAACTCAATCTTACAAAATAATATATATATATATATATATATATATATATATATATATATATATATATATATATATCGCTGCCTGGATGCGGTTTTGAATTCTTTTCTAAGATTTTTTCCCCCAGTTTTTTTTTATTAAGATTTTGACATTTTATTCTTAAATAGTAACTTTTTTCCTCAAAATTTTGACTTTTTTCCCAGAACTTGAAATATTTTTGTCTGACTTTTTATTATTTTCTCAGAATTTTGACAAAAAATATTTTTTTCTGTTCTTCACTGACCATAGTCCTTAATTCTCTTCTGTGGCTGCCACATGTTAATACATTGTGGCAGAAATCTTTTTAAATCAAATAATGACAACAAAATCTATAACAAAATGAATAACAATAAAAATCTAACATGTATGTTTCGGTGCACTTCAAGTTAGATATAATCGATGTTAGAACCTGGTAAAGAACTTGAAATCCTCAGAGTTGAATGTTTAATCATTTCTTTTAAACACAGAACCTTTTAAACTGTTATGACATTTATGTGAAGGAAGAAATCTATGGTTTGTGTGAACATTTCTCTCTAAGATGTAAGAAGAGACTCCAGGCTGCAGCAGCTGAGTGTCAGAAGCGATGGATAGACAAGGCTGACTTATGTCCTTGAGCAGAACCGCAGTGGGCAGGAAATGAGGGAGGATGCTAGGAAATGGAGATGAAGCACCAAATGACAAAGAGATAAAATAATTTGTAAAATGTCATGTGGGGGCGGACGATGACATGAGACATGAGTTTGCACCAAACAGGCAATCAGTGTGGGAAAACTCAGAGGAAAAGTGGGATTTTTAAAGTGGTTTTTTATCAGTTTCAGAGTTTTTTCATGTCTGAATCATCTGTTTTGTTTTCACCTGTTTGGTGATCATGTCTGCAGGCAAAGCAGGAAAAAAACCTTCCTTCTTTATTCCAGTACTGAGAATACAGGCGGGTCCGTTTCATGTCTTTGCCTAAAAATCAGAGCGATTCTCTACTGTGGGCTTTTCAGGTGAAAAATGTTCAACAGACCTCCAGACATTACTCCTTTTCTCCTTCATCAACGTGTCTGTTTAAGGCCACCAGGCTCTTTATGGTTTTATTTTTAAAATCCTCAAGCAGGCGGCGAAACGGCGCCTTAAGCAGAGACAGAAAAGGATTAATGATTGGAGGGACGGTGCCTTCAGAGCCCTGGGACAGTATGGGAATCCTCAGCGTTCTGGTCAAGGACAAAAGGGGCCAGTGAGAGTGGAGGAAGAGAAAAACGGGGTTTTGGGGGTCAACCTACTGGAAGCATGGTCAACCCACGGCCTCCACCACTGCTTTTTTTTGGTCTTGGCTTTCGCTCGCTGTGCTCCTAAAATTTCACAAATACATCAGTGCAACACATCATAAAGGTAAATAAAGATAAAAAATAAAAATCCACAAATTTAAGATTCTTAAGTAAGGCAATTTGCAGCAGCTTGCAAACATATTCACACACCTTGAACTCTCATTTAGTCAAGTTACAAACTCAAACTTCAATTTAAAATTAAAAGAGTTTTATTTGATGGAGCAAAATAAAGTAGAAGGAAAACGGATAAAAGGCGATTTATACTTTCTCAAATAAAAACAAAAAGTGAGTCAAATCCATTTAAATAGTCACTTTGTTCAACTATTTTCTATATTTTTGCACATTTAAAGACTAAAAGCTCGACAGATTCTTCCAAACAGCTCCATGTCACTGAACTGTGTTAAGGTCTGGACTTTGACTAGGTCAGGATTGTTTAAGCTTTTTGTCATGTGGGCCAAAATTATTGAGTCTTAAAAAAAACTGAACTAAAGTTAAGCAAATAAAGTAGAGAAACATACGTTATTCATCACAGATTCAGAAATTAATAAGTATTTTACATGTTTGGTGCATTAAACCTAAATCTGCTTTAAACGTTTAACCTTTCCTGTTTGTTGTGTTTCTTCATGACGATGTATATTCATTAATGTTCTCTAAAAAAAATTATGAATGCTTAAGAAAACAGTTTATGATGAGATTAAATTGCACAACGAGCCGTTATTTACTGATAATATGGCTTCTGAGAGTTCCTGTGAATTGGACTGCAAATAACGATTATTTTAATAAATGTTAAATTAATCGATTAGTTTTACCCGATTAAACCGTTAATCGGGTAAAAAGTGGCACATTCTGCAGATTCTGTTTATTTCATGTAATATTAGGAATACATTAAAATAAATAATTCCATTCCTTTTTAAAAGAAAATAAAAAATTTTATTGCCTAAAATGCAATAATAGCATTTTTACTTTTTGATCATTTATAGCATCTGCAGCGAAAAATACTTTAACATCAATATGTGAAAAGTTCAGTGTAGCATTGATCTGCTGATTATTTTTTTATTAACCAATAAATAAATAAACAAACAGGAAACAGTACCTGCGGAGTTCCAAGTAAGAAATATTTACAGACAAAGGGTTTTTATGTTTCATCGTAAATACAAAATGCAAATATTTCTGTACAGTTTTGACTCAACTACTGCTCTGAGTGTTTTATTCTTTCCTCAAATGCAATTTAATTTAATGGGATTTTTTAAAAATCAAAACTTGTCACAGTTATGTGTTAATTGTTTTGTTTGTCTTTCATGTAAAAATTACATTAAAATAGTTGGTTGAAAAAGTTCAAGGGTTGTGAATTCAAACGGTGGCATCATTACGTCTGATAAACATTATCTGAGTCTTATTATGGGCTCCACAGGGAGAGTTGGCGGCAGCCTTCATCATACCATCATCATCCTCCTCCTCCTCGGGCCGGACGAGCGTCTGTCCGTCGGCAGACTCCTGCGCCAGGCTCAGCATCTTCTCCTTGCCCCTCTTAAACTTTTGCTGCCTCACCTTAATGCGGTCCATCCTGATTAGATCAGAAAAGACGCAGAGGAACATCACCGCACGGCGTCCGCAAACATCTCCAAGCTTCAGCTTGGAAACAAGAGCATGTTCTATTACAGCGGAGTGCTCATTAGTGGAGGTGAGTGGGCATCAACTGGGCTCCTGAGGAACTACAGAGGAAACTATAAGCAGTGGAAACACGCTGCTTTTAGGTGGTATGATATGCTAATGGCCGCCTTACAGGAAGCCACGCTGAGTCTGGAGAGGCTTTTAAACCACAACAATCATGATTACTTAATTATGGACGGAGTTACGCCTAGCAAGGTTCACCAAAGAAACTGAGAAAGAAGGAGAATGGATGCTGCATTAAAGTCAGAAAATCACAGAGTAAAAATCTGACTTCCTGTTGATTATCACCAACATCTAACAGAATCCAGTTTAAAGAGTTTCTCTTTAACCGTATGAGAGATGGATGGATGGATGGATGGATGGATGGATGGATGGATGGATGGATGGATGGATGGATGGATGGATGGATGGATGGATGGACTCCTCCATGTCTTTTGTTTTTCCATCAATAATCTTCTGATAATCAAATCTTTGATCTGATGAACAAAAATAATTTTCTGATGATTCACGACGTCCAGATGTTTATCAACATCCATCCATCCAACCAACCAACCAACCAACCAAAAATAAACAAAAAATAAAATCTCAAAAGAAAGAAATGTCTGAGAAAGCAAGGATCAATAATTTCAGGATGGGAATAATTTCAAACTAAATCTATTTCAAAGTGTCAGTTCTCTCATGGAGAACGGAGCGGCTGAATACCATGAAGGTCAAAGGTCAAACATGGAGAGTCTCACTGTCTCTTCAGCTGCTCCACTGATTTGCTCTCCTCCTCCAGTCGAGCTTTCACCGCCTTCACTATGGTGGCCTGGAAAAGCTCCGCTCCTCTGAAACAAGAAAACAGACAGACTCTGAGGCCCCGTGTGCAGTAATCTAGATTAAATCTGATGTTTTCAGATGTTTGGATTAAACAAAAACAACTTGTTTTATCTAAATCTTAATTTATCGCACATCATGTATAACTGGAATCAACATGATTAAAGTCTTTGTTCAGAAAAAAAAAAATCACTCAAATTTGAAATGTTATTTCATTTATCAGATTAAATAAAGAAAAAAACAAAACACATGGATCTATGGAAGAAGATTAGGGACAGTTTTTTCTCAGAATTTTGACTTTAGTATTTCTGACATAAATCTCAGAATTCTGATCTGAGAATGATCACTTTTTGCTCAGAATTCAAACTTTAAACTCATAATTTTGACCATAATCTCATAATTTTGACCTTAATCTCATAATTTTGACTTTAAACTCATAATTCAGACTTTAACCTAGGAATTCAGACTTTAATCTTACAATCTGGACTTTAATCTCTGACTTTTTTCTCAAGATCTGAATTGTTTATGCACCATAAGACAAATCAAATCAATCCAATAAATTTGATCTTTCAGATTGGATAAAGTCCAGGTTTATAAAACCACAACAAGGAAGAAACAAGTGATTGTTTTTCATTTGCAACAATACAAACCTAATAATGTTTGGTTATTTATGTGGATTTTGGCAAAGATACACACAGATTACAGTCTGAATTCTGAGGGAAAAAAAGTCAGAA
The DNA here is from genome assembly GCF_003331165.1 of Xiphophorus hellerii. Lineage (NCBI taxonomy): Eukaryota > Metazoa > Chordata > Actinopteri > Cyprinodontiformes > Poeciliidae > Xiphophorus > Xiphophorus hellerii. The sequence continues at coordinate 23,414,806 of NC_045677.1, forward strand.
TTATAATTTTTTTTCTTTCTTATTGGCCCTAATCTTCTTCCATATGGATCACTGGAACAGAATAGAAAACGGTCGTCAGGCGTAAAAGCCAAGCACATAAGGCGCCGCTGCTCCTCCCTCTCGGTGCAGCTGCTGTCTGGAGTACCTGGAGGCGAGGATCTGCGACGCTCTGATGTCTGCCACCACGTGCAGGAAGTAGTAGCTCATGAAGACTCGTCTCTGCAGCAGCAGGAAGGCGAAGCAGATGCTGTCCCAGATTATCCCGGCCTCGTCTTTGGGGAGCTCACAGAAGTTTCCCTTGGCTGGAGTGTGAAACAAAATCAGATTTATTCGCAGAAACAAACAGCTTTCAGCTCTAATCTCTAATTAACAAGATTTCAATAAGGAGATGAAAAAAATGGTCTAAAATAAATCAATTCAAATCACTTTATAAGAAAACAATAATTAAAGGTGATCTATTAAGCTTTTCTTTCATTAAATGATTCCTAGATAATGAGATTTTAGTCTGCTCTTGTCACTTTAACTTCATATAGTCTGCTGCTTTCCACACCCTCAAACTCAACGTTTTCACTCACACGTGGAAATGGCTACAGACGCGCAATTATACAACCATACATCTTTGAAAAGCAGAAGTAGAGCCTCCTGTACAATCAATAAGAAAGCAGGGAGTGGTTTCTGGATGGTAAAGCAACAACAAAGCACTCGTCTTTTCCAGGACCTGCTGTGTGAACCGAGCCTATTAACCAAATTCATTGTGATCTGGAGTCCCACAGGGCTCCATGCTGGGCCCATGTCCATCAGGATGTTTAGAAATTATGAACATTCTGTATTTTATCAATGTAATTTTTCATATGGGGATGCATGATGGCACATTTGGTAGCACAGCTGCCTTGCAGCTACCAGGGTATAGACAATGGATCGATTTGTCATGTATGCAGATGACGCAGTTACCTTTAGTCAAGCAAAAGACTGACATAGTTTATGCTTTTAAACCACATGAGTCTTGCTTACTTAATCATAAATGAGTTAAACTTATTTGTATTAATCAAAGAAACTCAAATGTAAACAAATCCCATGAAAAAAGCAGGAGTCAGGTTTCTCACATAATAATTATGTCAAAAAATTATGCTTTTCTAGACTCTAATTTACAAAGATAAAAACTTTAACAATATTCACACTTCTACGTCATTTCCAAATGACCTAAAATCTAGCAGCTACATGTAGCTTTATCGTTTGGTGTCCCACAGGGCTCCATGCTGAGCCCATTATTTTTAGTATGACTAAATCATATAGATTCCAATCATAAGCAGTGTAATTTTTAATACATGCAGATGATAAAGTTTTTCACTCAGGGTAAAATTTCAGAAGAATTTGAAAGCAAATGATCAAATCCAGCAGTAAAGTTAACATGTTCTCTGAACAGATACTGTTTAAAGTTTTTCACTAAAACTGAGATATTCTTCTGCAGGGAACAAGCCGTCTCAAATAATTAACTGAGGCAAATTGTTGATTTATATTCAGATTCTAATTTTAGGTTTAAAAGGATACATTGGACGAATTTCATATTTATTGCTGAAAACTCAGGAGGACAATGTTTATTATTACGATTAACAGACAAGGCAGCATGTGCTAAAATGCTAGCTGTGCGAATATCTTAAATTTTATGCAGAAACCTTTGACAGGTTGATATTTGGGTCACTCACCTTGGCTGGACGATATGGTTTCTATGTGGTAACCTTTGATAGTGCAGGCCAGACTGAACAACTGGATCAACCAGCATTGGTTCTTCACCAGAGAGTTGATGTAACCACACGCCAGGATCTAAAACAAAACCTTCTTTAATCAACACAGAACTTTATAAATGTCATGACCATTGGAGGCATTGTTTATGTGTGTCAATTAGTAAGTTTACTTACTGACAAAATGTTCTTCATTGTGATTACGAAGATGTTATAGGCAATCAGGAAGTCCCAGTAGTGGAGGATCTTCTTGATTGGTTTCAGCAACAGGTCACCGCCGAACAGCAGGAAGTAGAAGCAGGCCACCAGGTAGCCCATGCAGAAGACGCTGATCCGGGTGGTGCCGGTGATGAAGATGATGGTGAGGACGAACCAGAACAGGTAGCTGAACATGATGACCTTTAGCATGTCAAGGTACGACCTGGAGAAGGAAAAATCAAAAACTACCTGTGAATCTGATTGGTTCTCTTTTCGTTTTGAGTCTGTTGTGCTTCTGTGTTTGAACAGGATATTTTAGGACCACTAAAGGTAAGAAATTATTTAAAATCTGCTTCCAATAAGCTGATTTCTTTAAGCCGGTGTTGATTTAAACACATTCAGGTTTTTGGAAGTTTTCCACAGTTAGTCTCTAGACTTTGGTTGCTAAAATAAAGCAATGAAACTTATAATTGTATATAATATAAGTTGCTAATATAAATTGAAAATATTGGTATTTTAAGGATGAAAATGGCAATAATTTACATAAGTGCCAAAAATTAACAAAATCAAGCAAACGAAAATTTTCTAATTCTGTTTCTTTAAATAAAAAACTTATGAAACTTTAGCAAAAACTGCATGTGTGTAAAACCAAATAGTAGAAATCCAAGAAATTACTAAAGTAAAAAAATATTTGGTAAAAAGACGACTCAAGTACAGAGCATCAAATTGAAACAAAATATAAATCTATGTGGAAATGTTGTTATTTTAAAGACCAAAATGGAAACAATTAATATACATAACAAAATCAGGCCAAAGAAACATTTTCCAAATGTGTTTCTTTCAATAAAAAAACTTTATCAAAAACTGCAGGTGTGTCTGAGTCTGGCGAAGTTTTGGTTGAAACATGTTTGTTTTTCATTCAGTGGGTAGAAAATTCAGAATATTTCACTCAAGTAAGAGTAGAAATACTTTAAAATAAAATTACTAAAGTAAAAGTAAAAGGTAACAAAATTACGCCTAAAAGTAATTTAAAAAAAAAAAAAAAAAGTTAAAGTAAATGTAACTAGTTACTACCCCACTCTGCCAACATTTCTGCCCATCCTGTCGCTTTGTGCGGCTCATGAATCACCTTTAGCGCATTTTGTGACGTCAGAGCGCCGGTAAGCGTCTGATCGATGGATGGGAATCAGATCTGTAACCCGACGCTGTTGCTCAGCTCAGGTACGCTCCTCCACGTTTTCTCTCTCTGGTTTCACATGTTAAAACCCTCCTTCCCTCCCCGTCCATTAACGTGAAAACATAGGACGCGCCGCTCATTAACTCGACGCGCACGGGACCACAACAGCAGCAGCGCCGGCGCTGATGAAGTGGGTTTGGCTCGGACGACGAGTTGATGGGCTGAGTGAGTGTCCTCCTTCATCAGAGGGAGAAAATACCTTTTCCATACTTAAAAGCTATTTATTGAGTTAGAGTACAGGGCGAAAGCGTCTGAGTCGCGGAGTGACGGACAGAGTGTTTTTGTGGAATATGGATTTCTCCGACCCGCGCCCTCTATCCGTAATTCGATCCTGGAGGGAAACGATGGAATAAGTGCAGAGCTGCTGCGCCACGGACAGACGGCTGTGCAGATTTTTGTCTTTCTACAAGGGCTTGTTGATGGACACAGAGTGCGTTAATAAAACACTTGTCCACTTTGCGCATCAAAACAGTGGAATGTGAAGAGCACATAATCGATGGCGGTGGACGGGTCAGGATGCTATCGCTGTCGATCCTCTGCCTTTAAAAACCCGCTGCTCACGTTTTACTGTGTCGGTAATCTGGATCTTAATCTGGAAATAGGATGAAGCCAGAAGATAATATATGTTTATGCATGAGAAGAAGAACCGCTGAAGTATTTTAGATTTAGACAAGATGGATGGATGGATGGATGATACTTGGATGGATAGATGATGGTTGGATGGATGGATGATGGTTGGATGGATGGACAGATGGATGGATGGTGGATGGATGGATGATAGTCGGATGGATGGATGATGGTTGGATGGATGGATGATGGTTGGATGGATGGACAGATGGATGGATGGATGATGGATGGATGATGGTTGGATGGATGGAAGAATGGATGATGGTTGGATGGATGATGGATGATGGTTGGATGGATGATGAATGGATGATGGTTGGACAGATGATGGATGATGGTTGGATGGATGATGAATGGATGATGGTTGGATGGATGATGGATGATGGTTGGATGGATGGATGGATGATGGATGGATGATGGTTGGATGGATGGAAGAATGGATGATGGTTGGATGGATGATGGATGATGGTTGGATGGATGATGGATGGATGATGGTTGGAGGATTATGAATGGATGGATGGATGGATGATGGATGGATGATGGTTGGATGGATGGATGATGGTTGGATGGATGATGGATGGATGATGGTTGGAGGATTATGAATGGTTGGATGGATGGATGATGGTTGGATGGATGATGGTTGGATGGATGGATGATGGATGGTTGGATGGATGATGGTTGGATGGATGGATGATGGATGGTTGGATGGATTCCTTACATGTTGCCTAATACGACTCTTATTTTGAAATCCTCTACACTAAAATCAACCTGGGAAATTAAAAGTTAATTTTTCAGACTCATCAATGCCCCATATTTCCAGTTTTTTGTTAAATCTCTTCCTCATGTTTTAGATAAAAAGTGTGATGTGAGTAACGAACAGATTCTCTCAAACTGAATCGTCTCCTGGAATCCGGTTTAACGTCTCAGACTGCTTTAATATCTGACTAATAAAACTACTTCATGCTGCTCTAAATAAACTCCGACACCACAAATCCTCCGCTGAATGCATCTGATGAGCTTCACTTGCATGCAGCGCATTATGTTTGACTTTATTGTCGACATCTGATACCGTTATGCATCAATTACTCTGTCTGCTTCACTTCCTCTCCATTCCAGTTTCCCTCTGTGTTAATGACTGCCAAGCAATGGCACCAAAATAACTGCAGGACTTCTCTTTTGGGTCGGTGTTTCTGTCCAAAGCCATCATTTTGAAGGAACCTGCAGTGGATGAAGTCGGGGACGGGGTTGTGGACGCTGAAGGACGCGGCGTCCAGGTCTCTGCAGATCTCCACGTTGTCTCCGGCCATGATGCGCACCGCGGCCTTGTTTTCGTCTTCGAAGACCTGCCTCTGCAGAGAGGCGCAGAGCAGCAGCATGAAGTCGTCTACAGGGACAGCAGAGGGAAAATATCTGAATAAATCCGTCCGGGTTTATTGAATTTCAATTTGTCTGTTCCAGAGTTACAGTTTCTTCCCTCGGTATGTTTACATTTTCCTCTTAGCTGGCTGTTTTTATGAAATCTTCTAAATAAATAGTTTTCTAGGCTCTCCAAAGGACTCAAATGTTCCATCTGTGAACTTTTAAACTCATATTCAGTCCATTAAAAACATTTTTAACATGTTGTAGAGATTGTTTTTCCAAGGCCAAGGACCTCTTACCCTGTTTAACAAAAACACTCACCACAAAAGGAAGAACACAACATCTCAATATATACAACGTGAAATGAAAGATTTTGTCTATTAACTCATTATCTTTGTTCCTATGGTAACATTTTATGTGAAAGGATGTGCATAAACTTGACATAACATCTGTTATGAACATGAAGGAGTCTTTATCAATGTTTAGTGCTGTTGACATGAAGTATCATTTGGTAAATAATGACACTTTTATTGAAAAGTTGCTTTAAAAGTCCATTAAAATGGCCAACTTTGAACTATTCAGTAGATAATGACACTTTTAATGCAAAGTTGTACCAAATCTTGCATTAAAAGTCCATCAAAAGTGTTAACTTTGCATTAAATGTGTAATTATTTACCATATGACAGTCATAAACACTCATGAAGACTCCTTTATGTTTATTACTGTGTCATGTCAGTCTTATGCACACCCATTCAAATAAAGTGTTACCGTTCCTCCTAATGTGAAGGTGGGACTGTTTTGTAAATGTGACTGGCTAGAATAAAACCATGAAAAATTCAGAGTGTTTTGAGTTATTTACAGATTCTAAAAGTTTGGATTCTAAGCTTTCTGATCAAAAAAGTTATTTACTACAAGTGTATAATGTTTTAGAAGCAAATAAAAGAAGATAGACTTAAGTTGCTTTGGCAAAAACAAACATTTTCTTTCAGTCAGTAGGTAGCACAATATAAATAATTTTATTTTAGCTGTTAAGATGCAGTTAGTCAGCATGGGGTGCAGTGCTGTGTATCGTAATAATGTTCAAAAACAAACGTTTTGAGAAACTTTCCACCAGTATCTTCAGGTTTTCAGCCAATTGCAATCTATTATTTTTAAACACAGTCCTTCGGTAAGCTAGCTGTAGCGTCGCACTTTGAGCTAACGTCACGGCAAATAAACTGTTGTTTACATGCAGTACCTCATGGACCACTAGGGGGCCACAGTTTGAGAAAGACTGTTAAAGAATTGTGTTTACATGTTTAGGCTTCTACTTTCTAAAATTGTTATTATTTTAATTAGAAACTTTTTATTGACATAATGTGTTAATATGTTTTTATCTGGAAGCCCCACCCAACATCTGGTTCACCACAACATAGTCTGCCACGAATGCTAAGGTTAGTTAGCATAGCCACTGGTGATGGTGGATAAACAGTTTTCCTGTAACAGTAAGTTGTTTCTCCGTCATTAGCACATTGAGCAGCGAGTACATGAGGATGATTAACTATTGCTTTCTTAGCCAATACAGCTATTCTCTCTCATTCTGAGGTTTCTAATTTTTACCCTATAAACTTGTTTCTCACTTCACTTACAGACGAGGAAATATGGATTGGGCTTCATTTGGAAGTCTGGGACATAGAGCCACTTGATCACATTGGAGCCGGTCGTAGAGTTTGGAAACCTCCAGGGATAATCTGGAAAGAAAAACTTCACCATGAGATGGGCGTTTAAAACGGGTAAAAATGTCAACAAGGTTAGTTTTGTGAAGAACTTTTAAGTTAGGATGTAATATTATTATTATTTTTTGTTTAACATATTTGTAAAAAAAACAACAAAACATGATACAGATAATCAAAAAAAAAATCTAGCTCCTTTGCCTTCACACTGTTGTGCTATTGCCATCTGCAGAAATACACCGCTCCCAGTCAGAAACAACCAATAAGAACCAGCAGGAGTCTCCTGACTCTGTCAATCATGCTTGTGTACACACTGCTCACACCCTCCCTCTTTTTCTCTAATACGCTACACACAATGGAGCTTGACAGTTTCCTGTGAAGCTAAGTTGTTTTCCCACTATTAGCACATTCAGCATCGAGTACATGAGGATGATTGACAACATTAAACCCGCCTCCTTGCTCTGATTGGTTGTTTTTTGTCGGGAGTGGGACATTTCTTCAGACGGCAGTACTAGCTCATGGAGAAGGTGGAGGAAATGTATCTTTTCACAGATTATTTGTCTTATATTATGCTGTCACGACATGGTGATAATTTTAATAAATATGTAAACAAAAAAACAAACAATTCTTAAAATGAACGTTACATACTGCAGCTTTAAATACACTATCTTCAGTAGGATAAGATTAAAAAACACAAAATGCACAGTAAAATTTTGGAAACTTAAGGCAACAGGAAAAAAACTAGATTTAAATTTAAGGATCAAATATCTGCATCTAGTCTGGACATAATCCAGGACAACATTTTAGATAAAAACCAGACAATAAATCTTATTGTGATTTATCCAAGCGCACAAACCTTTACAGGCAGCTGGTGGGATCCCGATGCAGACAAAGTACTGGACTGTGAGCATGCCTGCCAGGAAGAAGCAGTACTTTGACCAGATCTCAGCGATGGCTTTTCTTCTGCGCCTGTGCATGACCGCGATGAGGGCGAAGGCGTGGAGCATGGCGTAGAAATCCATTCGCTGACCAATCACGTTTACCACCAGCAGCAGGCATGTCTGAGACACCCAGCAGAGGCGTCAAACACCTCTCCATAAAACACACATTCACTACGTCACTGAATTTTCTACCTCTAGTCCAAACTTGTAGAAGAAGTAGTTGACGAAGTATTTAACAAAGCTGACGATGCCGATGTCGAGGTGCTGGCGAGTGACATCATGGAAGATGATTCTGGCTGCGGGAGGCAACAGTTTGTTCCTCAGCCTGAAGTACTGCTGATGGCGATAGATGGTCACCTCACAGGCCAGCAGCGCCAACATCAACAGGTTGTTCTGCAACAATAACATTATTTTGTTTTGGTTAAAGCTTTTAGTGAAAAAAAAATCAGATATTAATTCAAAATTTAAAGGGTTGTATGTTTTCCAGGCACATATTGTCATTTTATAGAACAAACAAGTAACTATTTTAACATCAGTTGTTATAAAAATGTAATATATACAGCTCTGTAAAAACTGAAGAGCCCACTGCACTGAACCCTGTTGAAAATCTCCAGGTTATTCCACCAAATATTGATTTCTGAACTCTTCCTGAGTTAAAACATTAGCATTGTTGTTTCTAAATGAACATGAATTTGTTTTCTTTAAATTATTTCAGGTCTGAAAGCACTGCATCTTTTCGTTATTTTGACCATTTCTCATTTTCTGCAAATAAATACTAAATCTTTGCTTGGAATTTCAGAGACATGTTGTCAGTGGTTCATAGAATAAAAAAACAATGTTCATTTTACTCAAACATAGACGTATGAAGAGCAAAATCAGAGAAACTGGTCATTTTAAGTGGCTTCTTAATTTTTTCCAGAGCTGTAGGACTTAAAAGAAATTTTACTTCCTGATTGAACTTCTTGAAATTTGGCCTCTGTCTCTTTAAGAAGCTCCTGCTCATTCTGAAACTCCGCCTTCAGGAAGTGATCACAACATGTCCCCTCTATTATCCCTTTAACAAAGTTTTTACCAGCATTACACTGAGCCTTTCTATAATGAGTTTAGCAGATGCTCAGTTTCACTAGGTGTTTGCTGCTTGCAGCCGGCTAGTCTGAAGGAGCCGAGTGGGGGGAGGAGCTACATCTCAAAGGTGGGGCTAGATCCAACCAGGAGTTTTGCACAGCTGAATGGTTGCCATGGAGATTAAAGATTTCTCAAACATGCATGAAAGAATAATAGCAACACTCCAGGTTTGACTTTGATGAGGGAATAACATTATATTAAAAATTAAATCAATTTTACATAAAACTACCCCTTTAAATGTTAGAAATCAGATCTGTTTGCAGTGCTTTGATATAGTGAAGTACTTCAGTACATTTTTCATGTGTCAAAGGACACGTCCAACTTTTACGGCACTATATTTTACATTCGGTGTCTGTACTTTTACTATATTTCTATAATGTGTTGCGTCATGTGAAGACAAAAAAAGTAAACAATCTTCCACCTACAGTATATGTACATTTCTTGGTTTATCAGGCATTTAGATGACAGTAGCAGTATATTTGACCCCTAGGATCCTCTATATAAACGTGTTTTTACATATTTAAGAGGACTTCCTGCTCACCCTCAGGTATCTGAGCAGGTCTTCGTTATCCTTCCTCAGGCCGACCCAGTTACCGAGGTCAGATGTGCTATTATACAACGGCGTCTTCACAAGCCTCTTCTTAACCTCGTCTGGGTAAAAATCTGGCTGTGCGCAGAAGGAGAAATTGTTTTTAATGTTTTTAATTAAACTAAAGTAAATATGAACACCAGCAAGTAGAAAAGTACTAAAAGCTAATAATACAGGACAAAAAATGAAGTATTTACAGCTGAAATTAGAGGCTTACATACACCAAATAAAAACACAAACAGCTTTGTTCTCAATGTCTGAAGTTAAATCAGACCAAACTTCTCTTGTTTTAACTTAGTTAGAATTACTGAAATGATTTAAATTTGATTTTTTTTAAAAACACACAATAATGACAATCAGAAGTTTACGTACACCTCAGTATTTGGTAACTTTAACATCCTCATTGTTGCTCCAATATTTCTACACAATGTTCTTTCCTTATGATGGCTTCTATTGTATGAATTGCACCAGTTCGTCCTGCAGCAAAACAGCCCCACAGCATGATGCTGCCACTCCCAAACATCATAGTTAAGATGGTTCAAGCATCCAGGTTTTTCCACTTTAGTTTCATCAGACAACAGGACGTGTCTCTTTTGAAGTAGGTGCCTTTCAGACAGTATCTTCACCAGGTTTTTAGCTTTTTTTCTGGAGTCAATCTGCATATTTTAAACCAAAACATGTAAATTTCTGAGTGACATCATGGTTGGACATTCCCATAATGTCTATTCTCTAATATACATGTTTGAACAGAAGAACGAAGCACCTTTAAGCATAGATAAATTGTTTCTAAGGATGAACCAGACTTATGAAGCTCCTTGATTCTCTTCTTAAAATCTTGGCTGAATTATTTTGACTTTCCCAAACCAGAAAGCAAAGAGTTTCAGGTGTGACTCCAATTCAGTCAATTAGAGTCACACCTTTTTCTTATTATTTAGAGACAGTAAACATTCTGCATGTAAACTTTTGATAATGAAGACATTAATAAATAAATCTCATATCTGCATTATTGTGGATTTTAACAAATATGTATAATTTTGGTAACGCTAGCTGACCTGGTTTAACTTCAGATACAACGTAAAACACAAAATCTCACCAAGTATTTTTGTCTAGTTTCAAGTGCAAAAATGTTAGTGCACATGAAAAAAAGACTAAAATAAATTACAAGTAACTTCTCCGCCAGAAACAGGAGCTAGTTTTAAGTCAATAATTTCTTAATATTGATTTTAAAAAGTACCACTTCCACTGGCAGATTACTTAACTTACAACAAGACATTTTATACATAAAAAATAAAATTTTTACATGATGAAAGTTAAATAATCTGCCAGGGGAACTAGTATTTTTTCAATTAATCTTAAGGAATTACAGACTTAAAACAAGCTTCCATATCTTGCGGAAAAGTTACTTGAAATAAGACAAAACTAACGTAAAACTCTACCAAGATATTTCCATTAGAAAGTAAATCAGAAGTACTTGAAATACTTGATTTAGATTTTGTTTTTGCAGCAGTGTATGTAAACTTCTGGTTCTAACCGTTTGTTCAATGCAATGAAAATTAAATGTTTACAGTAATGAAGCTTTCAAAGCAAATAAACAGCTTAGTGACACAAACTGATCCATGCAGTGATGATAAAACAGGTAAAACAGGTGAAGGTGATATTTACTACGGTGCATTTGTATTCTGGGGGCTCTATAGTCTTCAGCTGGTACAACATTTTGCACACAATGATGACACACGTCCAGACAGTGCAAACACTAGAAGCAAGAGGTCGGTACTGGCTGTAGGGCAGCGCGAAGGCCCACGACGCCAGGAACACATAGTTGAGCAAAGACACCTGCACAGGAGACAATACAGGCAATGAGGACATGAAAATGGTCACATTAAGCGACACAGAAAGACTTCTTTATTCATGTTCTTCTCACAGAATGTTAAAGACAACAAATATAAGAAGTAAAAAAAAAAGATTTTTAATATTAATTTAATATTTTTGATATCTCTTTGTGTAATTTCCAGAATGATGAGAAGAAATATAGTTCTAAAAATGTATTACTGTTCCTTTTAGTGTCATTCTGCAGAATACATTTAGTACTTTTATCCATATTTAAAAGGTTTTAGCAGGAGATGATGGGTTTAACAGATCTCTTTGAGGTGTTTGCATGTTGTTTGATAATCTAACTGTGCTTAAGATGTTTTCACACCTGAAAAAACCGCTAGACTTGGTTCCACTGGAGACTAAAGTTGCAATTTTTGTTAGTTTTTCAGCTGGTTTTTCACACTTCTCACAATAATTGAAAAACCTGTTCCTCTCCTGGTCTCTGGGGGTGCTGCACCAAGAACCACTGAAGAAAACGATGCAAAAACCTCAGAAGAAGACATGAGCGCAACTTCCTTCTTCATAAAATGTAAACAAAAATGAATTTTTCATCAGATTTTAGCGTCTGTAGGATTATCTTTTGTCCTTCGTAAAAAGCATTTCTTCTGCTAGAGCTAGACTCTCACTTTCTGGTTGTATTTACCCAGAATGCCCTGTGCTATAGTTCACTTCCTGCTTTTGGAGCAGTTTCTGGTCTATTTGGCGCTCACATAAGCATTCAAACTGCGCCAGAATCCACTTCTGGACCGAGACATAGATTTTTAGGTGGATTTTTAGTTCACCTTTTGGTCCGTATTAGAGTTTGATTGCACATTGCACCTCCACCAAATAAACCAAACTTTCAAATTAGAGTTGGATTAAAGCGAACTAAACATGGCTGGTGTGAATGAACCACAGTTCCCTTTTTTCTATCATGCTACCTTGCTTTAGTCTATCACATTAAATGGCGACAGAAACTCATTAAAGTTTGTTGTTTTAACATAAAGTATGAATGTTTTATACTTTATGAAATGTTAGGAAATCGCAGGGCTACGACGGAGTATAAGAAAAAAAAACATGGAGTTATAAGTTTCTACCACTCCACGTTCTCTACATTTTTTAGTAAATTAAACTGTACTAAAAATATAGAGTTTAATTTTACATATTTACAAGAAAATGGTTAATTTGTGAGAAAATTTTTTAAAAATTTCAAGACAGAAAGCATAAACCTACAGTATTAAACTAAAATATTCTCTGACTCAAGTCAGAAATTTCTAAGAAATAAAACTCAGAAATTTTCAGGAATTAAGTCAGTTGAGACACAAAATGCCGCAACTGACTGCTGCAGAACTTCTGCGTTTTTTTGTTTGTTTGTTTTAATCATAAATTTTGTTGTAATTTTTTTAACGCAAATTTACATATTATCCACATCCTTATTAAAAATGTGTTTTTTGACACAAATATTATCTACAGTGGTCCCAATAGCTTCCCGTACTCAAGCATTAAGTTTTAGATTCATTTGAATAAATGTTTTTTGAAATCTAACAGGTATTTCTTAAGCCCAGTTCACACTACACGATTTTAGAATAGTCGGCCGATTTTCAAAACCTGAGACCACACACTAGCCGACCAAAATCGTAGGTATAACGGGTTCGATCGGCCCGATCGTGCATTGTGTGGTGTTCAGGCAGCCACACAGCAAGAGCAACACACCACACAGGAACTGATTTCTCACCGACATTCAGATTCCAGACCGAAAATACAGGAAAAGCCCACTATGACACACGTGAATTTAGAGTAAAGAAACATGGCCGACAACGTAGAAGCAATAGCGACAGTTTGTGAGCTTATTTTAAACATAAAAGACGTAACAAAAAGAAAAGGCGTTGGATAAAAGCGTGGAGACGGGGCACGTGGCGGCTCTATTTTTTTAAAAGTTTTTCGTCTACCATTCGTGTGTTTAGATTATTTTCTGTTCTTTAAGCTGCATCGGTTAATTAGTATTTGCTGTTTTAATGTTTACAATTACATTGAGAACAATATGCACAAAATAATGGCTACAAGTCCAGTTAACTAATTTTAAAACCAGGCATTAATCAATGTTTTACGAGTGACAATTACATTCTGTAAGCGTCAAGCCCTGACTGAATGAATAAAATTATCGTTATAACCTTTTTATGTCGCGTTAACGATGAACAGCTGAAAAATTACCAGAATCAACTGTGGTAGCAATTTCACTCCAAATCCTCTCCTTGTCATTTCTGTGGGTATTCTTTGCACAAAATGTTGAATAAACATTAATGTTGTTTCCACATATCATCTCTGATGTCCGCTGGACTCTGGGTTGCGCCACGTTAGCCGTTTGGGGATCCTCGCCGTGCTTTCTGATTGGCTACCTGTCACATTCAACAAGCTGCGTTCTCACTACCAATCAAGGAAAACCCCACACGCTGCGATAATCCAGCATGTTGAATATGTCCGATTTCAGATGGGAGCGGTCTACCGAGGTTCTACCGACTGGACCCGATCAGTCGTAACACACCACACACTGCAGGATGATCGGTTACGATTATCGTAAGCGACAATCTTAGGATGCAGAACGTTCTAAGATTGTCGTAAGGGGGAAATCGGGGCAAAAAATTATGTAGTGTGAACTGGGCTTTAGTATTTTCAGATAGCCAATCAATAAATAATGCAGCGGCTGAAGCTTTCTTACCTCCCAGATGCAGACGATAACAATGTAGCATGATACGATCTGGATGATGTGGATTTCCAGCAGCCACCAAATGAACAGCTGCAGTTTGTGGAAATATTCCAGGAACTTGAGGAAGAGCACCGAGAGCCGGTCCACCACCAGATGCCATTTATTCTTCAGATCTGAAGAAATAAAAACACTCAGTAAACGTTTCAACTACCCCACATTCCTCACTTTTCCCGTCACTTTCAAACAGAGTTAAATTTTAAAGTGGTGTTAAAAATAGTTCACCACGGTTTATGTAGATCTTTTAAAAGATTCCTAAGAATTTTTTTTTATTCATTTTTCATAGAAGAGGAAAACAGAAGAAGTTCTAAAAGAAACAATCTAAGCCAGATTATCTTTACCTGAAAGTAAAAATCCAGGAAGTTTAGCCTTTCACTTTTATTTAGGGCAAAGTGAGGACAAACAGTATAAAATCTTCTTACAATAGAAAATATTTGCCTTTAAAGACCACATCTACCCAGCACTGCAAAAACAAAATCTTAATCTAACGCCACTGGCAGATTATTTCAGTGACAACATAGGAAAAATATCTTTATCTGCCAGTGAAACTAATACTTTTTAATCAATATTAAGGAATTATAAACAAGCTTCTTCATATTTTGCTGAAATGTTACTTCTAAATTAGTTTAGTCTTTCTTGAAGTGTGCTAAGATATTTGGACTAAAAACCAGATAAAAAATACTTGGTAAGATTTTGTATTTTTAGAGTGACTTTTACTCAAAAGCTGACTTTCATCCAAATATGCTTTTAGGAGCTTTATTTGAATAAGGCAAATCCGCAATGCTTAGCATTAAGGACTAAGACAAAAACGACGGATGGAAATCATGCAAATAATCTTAAAGGAGCAAAAATCCCATTTCCTGTCTGTCAAACTGTGTTATTGTTGCTTTTCTGGTCAAGATTTAACAAAAAAATGTCTGTAAATTGCATTTTATTGAGAAGATAATGGTTGCAAAGTGTCTTTAGGTCAGTTGTTCAGTCCCTTTAATTTGGATCTATTGCTGCCTGAAGAAAGTTTTAGGTCAGAGATCAGTGATTCAACAAATAGTCGGGTTGTGGACTACAAATAAATGGAGAAGCAGTTAAAGTCTAAAGAAAAACTTAAAAGTTTAGAAAGTCTAAAATTAATGTAGACTGAGACCATACAGTCACAGTTTGTTAGACTCTAGCCCACTAATTTGGATTTAATTATATTTCCTCTCTATTACAAACACCAGAATTTACGTTTTATTTGGGTAAAAAAAAATCTCTCCTTAATCCTCCATTTAGCAAGCAGAAATAATTTTAGGGATTATGACTGACCTAAAAAAGGGAAAAGTTTAGTGTGATTTACCACCAAACAGTGAGAAAAAGGACTATTTAAAAAAACAACAACTCAGCAACTATTCAACCTCCACTTTTAGCAGCTGTCATGTGGTTGCTAGGCAACGGGACATTCTGAGGAAAAGGCGGGAAAAATCATGAAGGCAAAACGGTAACAATTTCCAGTCTTCACAGTCGACAAAGTTTACCAATTTTTAAATAAATTTATCAATAATAATAATAAGTAAATGGTAAAAAATTAAAAACTATCAAAAATAATGATTGTTTCAGTTTGTTTAGGGGAAAAAAGCAACAGGTTCATGTTAAACTTTTGTTTTTTCCCATGGACTTTCATGATTAAGTTACTGCAACCTAGAAAGACTCACTTTAACATTTATTAATGACAAAAATACAAACAACTGGGATGAATCCAGATCACGTTTTGATTTTAAGGTCAAAAACACTTCATAGAAGTAATCACTAAAAACAGAAAGGAAAAATACTCTAAATTTAAGTTGTTTACTCTTCTGTAGCTCTTGTTGTCTTAGCTTTACAGTTCCTTATTAATGTTGCCATCAAGTTGGGTTGGATACATAAATAATTACAGCAAAAAGCTTGTCAAATAATGGGATTTAATTTGCTTTTTAAGTTTAAGTTTTAAATAATTCAAATTTCACTTTGAGGATAGCAGTGGAGAATATTAAGAAGTGTATTCAGTGACTTAAACATGCTCAAAAATGGGTTCAGATTCCAAACTTTACGTTTAACGATCTGAGAAATAGGAGGTAGTGTAATACCCAGTTTTATATTCTCATAAAGGATATAAAGTGTCCAACTCAGAGCATTTTTAACAGAGGCCTTGTTGTTTGCATAAGAACGGATATAGCAGCGACAGCTCGTTATAAACCAAGAGGTCCCGCGGGGCTTTGTTTTATTACCTATTTTATTTTCTGTGTGCATAAACTACCTTTTAATTTAAGACCAGCTTGACTTTCTGAAGCCAACGTAGATGAGAAAGTGAGTTACGCGCCGCATCAGAAAGTAAAACGAGAAATAAATCCACCGAATGCAAAAAATCTGTAAGGCGACTCAATTTTTACCACTTGGGCTGCGTTGATTAACAACCAGCTGGTGAAGCTGAATTTTGGTAGAGAGCTTTAACAAACTGTACGCCACAGGCTAAATACTCACAGGAATGGGGTCTGCACACTTAAAGCTGAATGAAGCTGCTACCAAATAAAAAACACATGTAAACACTGGATTCTACATGATGCAAAGTGCATACAAAGTAAAGCCTCTAGTAGGCGTACAAATGTTGTATTTTCACCAATCCATAGGACTTTAAGATATTTTGTTGGCAGTGGTAGAGAAAGTACTCAAAAAAATTACTTAAGTAAAAGTACAACTACACAGACAAAAATGTACTCTAGTAAAAGTAAAAGTACCAGATTAACATTTTTACTTAAGTAAAAGTAAAAAAGTACTGGCTTTTAAAAATACTTAAGTATTAAAAGTACTTGCTTGAATGCTTTACCTAATTGCTAAAACAATATCATTAAGTGTACCTATCGTATTTAATTTTAATACATCAGAAATGTGCCGTTCTAATGAACAATGCCACAGATAAAGCATGTTTTCATTGTGTTTACTCTCTGTAACATAGATTAACTTAGATATGTGATTCATCATAATTTCAGGGATGGAAACATCTTGTCTCCTGTCCTAACATAGCTGGTGTGAACTTCACTTTTTTGCCACTAGTGTCATTTATTTTGAAAGAAATCCAACAGAAAGGGGATGGAAAGAAGATGGGTGGGGGAGGACATGCAACCAAGGAGCCATGTAGCAGTGTTGTAGTCAAGACCACCAAACCCGAGACCAAGTCAAGACCAAGACCAGCGCCCCCTGCTACATGACACAATAAAATTAAGTGCACCTATCAAAATTGCTTCTCAAATTGATCTGAAAAATCCACATTCCCATAAAACATTTAGATATTAAATACTTAGAGCTGAAATACATTTAACCAGCATCATGGACCTTACCAAGCTCCGCCCACAACCGACCTAGAAAATCCCACGTGGCTGCAAGTCTCACAAACAAAGCCTCGCGGCGCGTTGTTTCTACGTAAACTGGCGTCTTCCACTTCTACTGATTCTCTGCAATGTATTTCTGACTCGATTAGTTCATAATTTCCACCGGATTTTCACAATATATCAGCTACTACAATGGACAGAGGAACTAAGAAGTTCATGTCATCTTTTTTGCGGCAAATATTGTCGGGTCCGAGAGTCGAACTCGCGACGGCCGAGTCGAGGACTGAAGGGCTCCAAACATGGGTTGCGCTAACCACTACGCCACCACGGCACGTCCACAAAAGTCTCATTTTGAACATTTTTATTCTTCCATTTGGGTCTCAACTGCTTCTAAAAGAGGCATTTGGTGTTTTGAAAGTGAGCTGTTTAAAAATCTTCCCGATTGTTGAGTCTCTGCGCTGTTACCTAGCAACCAAAGCTGACCTCCAGCACATTTGGTCAGCTGGTTTTATAGCTGTACAATGGCTGCTGAAAAAGACAAGTGTTTTGTTGTTGACTTACCATTCAGAAACAACTTGCTGTATTCTTGTTGGTCGTGCAGGAGGCTCCACTTTTATTTTTCCGATACGTACTGTTGTGTAATTGTGCATCTGTTTTCAGCTTTTTTCACGTGTGAGTGTAAATGTTGAGTTCGGGGTAATGGCCAGGAGCAACTTATTTGGATTTAAAGTGACAAAACGCCCTAAAACAGCTCTAAATAGGCAGAACTGAACAACTAAAATCTCATTATCTAAGAACAATTTTGTGCAAAAAATGTAAACAAACATGTTTTGTATAGAGACGCTTATTTGAACCAACCTGTTCAAAGAAGAGTAACAGGTCACCTTTAAGGTAAAAGTCGCAAGCTTTTCTTTAATTCATTATTTAGTTTAAAATCTGAACTTCTCCATTTTGTTTTGTTTGGTGAACTAATACATAAACATATAAACTTATATCGTTTCTTTTTGTTCGGAGAGCGCTGCCTTGTAGCTGCGTACCTGAGCTCTGCTCCGTGGTTGGCTCCGGCTCTGTCGCGGCGCTGCAGCGCTGGCTCTCCTCCGTGCTGGACTGGCGCTGGTCGGAGAAGCTCTTGGGTTTCTCGTCGCTCATGTTGGCGTCGGCCACCAAAACGAGCGCCTGCTGCTTGTCGTTTCCCGGGCCCCAGCTCCGCTCCTCCGCCTCCAGCTCTTCCTTCTCCCCGGGCAGCGCCGCCTCCACCGAGCTCGCACTGAGCATGGTGAGGTCCTCCAGGCTCGCTGCGGGCTCCGCCAGTCTGAAGACATGAAAACAACATTTAGTCACCTGGATATATGTGCAAATATCAGTTTTCACATGTCCACTTTATTACACTTATGAGGACTTCTGGGAATGTCTGCTTTCAGCCCTTAAAGTTCGTACTTGGATTATTTTTCTATCCTCTAAAAGGATTTTTTGGTTCTTTTTGAATCCCTGGTGCAGATTAGGTAGACTTGTTGTTTGTTAATTTAATCACCAATTTATAGTCACAAAAAGTAGGAAAACTACAGCTGGATTTATTCAGTAAAGGGAATATTATGACACCAGCAGAGTTGGGTAGTAAGTGGTTACATTTAATCAGTTACATTTACTTGTGTAACTTCTTTTTACTACTCTGTACTTTTTACTTTTACTTGAGTGACCTTATTATGAAGTATCGCTACTCTTGTTTGAGTAAAATTTCTGGATTCTCTACCCACTGTGAGTAACTTCAATAAATGAACTAACTTGTTTTAACCAAAAAACATAACTGACCATCATGCAGTTTGTAACTTGCATATCATTCTGATTAGCTGATGAATTTGTGTTACTGTTCTTATCTAAATATCACTTTTTAGATAAGAAAAAGTGATAAGAAACCTCTTCAATACAATATAAAGTCACTTTTTTTCTGTACTTTGAATTACTTTTCACAAACTGGTGCGTTTCCGTCCATTCTGAGTCTCAGTTGGACCTAAAGAGACATCTGCAGCTTTATTTTACGACATAAATGTCTTGTAAAAAAAAACCCAAAACATTGTGATTGTAAATGGGCACAATTATTTAAATGACACTTTTTAAGAACATCTGTTTGAAACGACTAATTGCGATTAATTTAATCTTTAAAGAACTGTCAACTAATTAAGTAATCGATTAATCATTAACTGGAGAATAGACAGTCAAAAAAAGCTATGAATTTTGCATTTAACATTTTTAAAAATGCCACCGTCTGTAAATATGTTTCATCCAAAACTTGTCGCGTTGCAGTTTTAGCTTCACCTGGTTCAAATTCTGTACAACAAATCTCCTATTAAGCACCTGTTATCCATTTATTAATCAGTTAATCCTAAAAATAATCATCAGATCAATCCTACCACGGAAACGGCTGAACTTTTCACAATATTGAAAATATTCCTTTGAGCTGCAGATGCATCCTTTGCTACAAATGATCAAGTGTTCACTAAAAAATGCCATTTTAGGCAATTTTCCTGAATTATTTGTTTATTTGCATATTTCAATGAATTTCTAATATTGTATAAAAAGGTTTAAACAAAAAATCTGCAGAATTTTTTAAATCGATTAATCGTCAGTATAAAAACAGTTAATTGCAGGGCTGCCAAACTGCTCTTTTCCTTTAAGTGTTTCACACTAGAAAGAAAAAGCTGAGATATTTGTTTTTGGGACAAATCCTATTAACTTTTTTGGGGGAGAAAGTTTATCAAGCATCAACAACTCATTAGAAGTTTGCTTTTATTGTCAATAAAAAGAAGCTGCAGCTCTAAAGCTGTGGAGGTAAAAAACGCAGCAGATCTGCACTGACATGCAGAAATAATTTCCATGAATGAAACTCTGTAAAGTCATTTTTTGATTAATTAATTCAAAGAAACAAAGTCCTCATAAGTATATTAAAACAACACCAACTCATTCACATTGATGCAGAAGTTAAATCGGGATTCCTCAGCCTCAGACTGCTACCTGCGCAGTGTTTCATCAGCATTATTATCATAAAGCAGTGCACATTCCCTCTGCATTCTTTACAACAATCAATGGTATTCCATCACTTTCTTCTTGCAGCAGTTAAATAGCAGCTGAAGGGAGGCAGGAGAGCCGTTCAAAGTCTCCTCAGGCAATGGAGCACCGTCAACGTTCGGGTTTGGCTTTCATGAACCGGCCGCATATCAAGGCAAGCATTCTGCCATCCAGCAGTCAACACTTACTTGCTCTGTTGAGAAGGAATTTTTTCTTTGATGCTGCTCAGGACAATAAAGTTACACAGATGTGAATATTAACGAGTCGGAGATCAGACCTGAAAATCACTCAGAGATCCACACAGATTTTAAAAAGCAGGAAAACTGGGAGGTCGGGAGGACAGAAGGGTGGTGGGTCATTGGGAAGGTACTGAGGAGAAAGATGACGTTCTCACAGATCCAAACATGCTGAAAAAAATACTTCTGTTAAATCATATGTCAAACTCAAGGCCCCGGGGCCAAATCTGGCCCGCCGTAGCTTCTTATGAGGCCCCAAAGGGTCGCATAAATAATAAATACGACCTTCACGAGAACAGTTCAGTGATTAAATAGCATTTTATTAATCAAATCAAAACAGTTTTTATCTGTACACTGCCTAATTACATGGATCAGTCCCTCAAATTTTTAAGGATTCCAAAATCGCGAAAATTCACGTGAAATGAACAAAACCTATAAATCTATAAATATGAGTTTATTGGAAATTTTCGGTAAAGATGGTCAAAAACATTGGATTTAAGTGATACCATCTCCACCTTGCAGCCGGAAATAAAAATATTTCTTACATCTACTACTGTACTCTGCTGCCTCACGCTTACACACCATCAAGTTATACACTGCAAAAACACAAAATGTTACCAAGTCTACTTTCTTGTGCAAATATCTTAGTTTGCACTCAAAATTAGATGAAACAAACTTACAAGTAACTTTTCAGCAAGAAATATGAGCTTTTTAAGACATAGTTCCTTAATATTGATTTAAAACATGTCCTACTGGCAAATTATTTCACTTTTAACATGGGAAAAATGTCTTATTATGACTTAAATAATCTGCCAGTGGATTATTTTTAATAATATTAAGGAATTATTTACTTTAAAAAGCTGCTATATTTTGCTGAAAAGTTACTTGTGTCTAATTTCACATGTACTAAGATATTTGCACTAAAGACTAGACAAAAATACCTGGTACCACTGTTTTTGCAGTGTAGTCCATGATTAATGAGGCAAGTAACAAAAAAAACCAACACATTTATATGAGCTCAAATATTGCAAAATGTTTTGGAAATATTTCTAAATCACTGATTTTCATTGCAAAAAAAAAAAAAAATCACAAAAACAATCATGAGATTCTGGAGGGACTGATTAGTGTGAAGAGATTAGTTAAATAATATTTAATTGTTAATCTTATCTACCTTAAGTAATAATTGAATGCAGAAACAGCTATTTATTAATACTTCAACAGTTTACGGTTTTATCAAAACATTCTGGCACAACCAGCTCATGAAAATGAGTTTGACACCCTGAGTTAGAGGAATTTATGTCTTAAGAACGTTTTAGGGCTACAAGCAAACGGCAAAAATTAAAACACCTGAAAAGGAAAACCAGTCGTGTGACGTGAAACATCTCAAATCCAGGGGAAAGTGACTACTGTGCAGCAACGGTAGAGTCCAAAAACAAGGGAAGAGGGAAGGTTTGGGGACGGGAAGGACACATCCGGAGACGCTGGGAGGTGAACGGAGCTGAAGATGGGGACCAGAGAAAAAGCGAGCAGATACCCACCTATTTATGATCAAATCGACACGTTCCCTGACTTTAATGTGGCTGTGAGAGAAGGGCGGCAGAGAAAGTATGGCAGCAGGTCACAGGTCAGGAGCGGCGAAACAAGAAGGAAACCCACAAGAAATAAACCGGACAACCAGCGCTCAAACTGGTGAGCGCACTGGTTCTACTGGAGAAAATCTGAAGAAAAGTGGCTTCAACAATGGCTTCATCCGCATGTCTAACTAACTTATATTTATTATAAAACCAGGAAGTAGCAGTGAAATACTAGTCAGCATTTTATATGTTTTTATGTTATTCAGAGAACAACCAAATAGAAAAAAAATATATATTTATTTATAGTTGGTTTTTAAATATTTAAAAATAACCAGCAATATTTTTTCCTGAAATATAATTTTGTACGTGAGCTCAGTGTTTTCCATCCGAGTGACACATCATTTTATCATTTTATCTTTGAATAAATAAATAGAACTGACAAAAATTAAGGAAAGTTTGTCTTCTTGGACGTATGTCTCCTCACTGGTCCAAATTATTAAAGAGCCATTATTATCAAACTGTAGGACAAATGCCCTTGATGCCCCTGGTGCTAGTGAAAGACATTTTGGTTATTAATTATCTGCGAGGTAAATACAAAAAAATTAGTTGCTATAAGGAACAACGGCCAAAAAGATGATAATATAAACTCAGAAAATTGTGGAAAATGGGGAAAATTGTTGTTGGTGTGGCGTTTTCCATTTACTTTACTTCTAAAGTTACCTATTATTTTTAATCATGTCCCAGTTACAAGTGGGAACACCAATGGGATTTGCTAACTTTATGCTAACTACTATTGCAAGCTAACTTTTAATTTAACTGCATCCTTCATCTGTTGCTGCAGTGGGCCGCTCATACTGAACCGTTTTCTGCTGGAGGTTTCTTCTTGCTAAAAGGGTGTTGTTCCTTTCCACTGTCACCCTATACTTGCTCAGGATGAGGGATCAGCTGGGCTTCCTACGACTGATAACGTTTTGTCAATTGGCATCATTGCATGTTTGATCAAAAACAAGATATTTAGACAGTGACAAAGGGATTTGTAATCCAAATATTGTTCATTTTCTCAGTCCAGACCTGGAAAATGTTTTAATTAACTTGGAGCTGAAACCATTAAACAAATTAATTGTGATTAATTGAGTATTAAAATAATCATCAACTAATTTAGTAATCGATTAATCATTAACTGGAGTAATAAAGACTCTAAAAAGGCCATATACTGAAAGAACACAGTCAGAGCAATAATTAAGCCAAAACTGAACAAAAAAACATAAAAATTTTGCATTTAAAATAAAAAAAAAACTTCTTTGTCTGTAAATATGTTCTTGCCCAGAACTCTGAATGTGCCGTTTTTAGCTTCACCTGGTTCAAATTCTGTAATAAAAAGAAAATAATAAAAAATTGCTATCCATGTACTAATCCATTAGCAGACATTATTTTTTTAGTTGCAGATGCATCCTTTGCTACAAATGATCAAGCGTACACTAAAGGAACGCTGTTACTGCATTTTACGTAATAAAACTTTTATTTTAAAAAAGGAATTTAATTATTTGCTTTTTACATCTTTTAATGTACGTCTAATTTTGTAGAAAACATGATTAAGTTGAAAAATAAAAAATTTGCTGAATGTGGAAAAAAAATTTCCTGATTATCAGAACCACACAAAAATATTAAATTAAATTTCACACTTTTAAGGATTACATAGCAAGCATCTTTTTTAGTTAGAGCTTCAACATCGTAAAAATTTTTGCCAACAATAGCATACCATTGACAGTTCATCTTTAGGTCTATACAAAGGTCACCACAGAATCTTCCAGGACTTTATAACTTTCTAAGCAATCCCTGTAAAGTTTTACAAAATAAATTTAAAATTATGCTGTTCCTTAAAAATAAATGTGAATCTAGCCTCACCTGTAGATGGTGCTTTCTTCTTTGGCTATCACGGCCTGCAGGTCGGTGAGCTGCAGGAAGGGTTCGTGGAAATAGTGCAGGTGGAGGATACACACCAGCAGGAAGGAAGTGGGAATAAAGATCCGGGTGAACAGCATGGAAACTGAAAACCGCTCCAGACCCAAGTCCTTCAACCTGCAACAGATTTAAAATAACAAAACAAAAAGAGAAGATCTGGAGTTACACGTGAAGTAAAACTGTTTTTATTTTTAATTTTCTCACCGCTTAAATGCAAGGAGCTATGAAATTATGGTACCAAGCTACAACAGATCAAACATTTTTAGAATAAAACAAAAACATTGGAAAAACACATTTCCTGAGTCTTACAAAAAAATCCACAAATTTTAGAAGTTAAAGCAATGTTTGTAAATGTTTTCCCATGTGTTTCACATGTTACTATTAAATTATATAAATGTGAACACTGAAACAGTGACAATCCTTCAATGAGCAGAAACTACTCTATAAAATTTCAACATGTGAAATCCTACAAATGTTAATCATTTTCCCACATATTACAACATAATATACTTTCCACATGTGAAACCCATGCTGGATAAGATTTCATATGTGCAAGGTTTTCCTTCATGTGTTTTATATGTCACATTACTTGTACATGTGAAACATGAGGAAAAACCGCTCCATAAGTCAAATGTTTTCCCAAGTGCTTCACATGTTACTATTAGATGATAAAAATTTCCAAATGTGAAACATACTCTGAAAATACTGCTATATGCAAAACCCTACTCTACAAAATTTCAACATGTAAAACTCTATAAATGTGAACTGTTTCCCACATGTTACCACTAATATGTATTTTCCACATGTGAAGCTATAAATGATTTCACATGTGCAAGGTTTTCCTTGTAACTACATCACATTATTTCTACATGTGAAACATGAGGGAAACTGCTCCATATCTCAAAAGTTATCCCACTTTTTTTACAGTACTATTAGATGATAAAAAAAATTCCAAATGTGAAATATAAACTTCAAATCCTTTTATGTGCAAAAGCTTTTCTCATGTGTTTCACATTTGGTGGTACTGTATGCTATGTCAACATGTAAAAACAGTTCACATGTGAAATGCTACACGTGAACGGTTTTATCACTTTAAAACATAATATAATTTCTACATGTGAACCCCAGATGGAAATGATTTCACATGTGCAAGGTTTTCTTTTATGTGTTGCCACTACTCCACATATTCTCTACATGTGAAATATGTGGGAAATTGTCCCCAGGTGCTTCACATGTTATAATTAGATTATCATTTTTTAAAATGTGAATCATAAACTTCATATCTATTTATGTGCAAAACTTTTCTCACGTGTTTCACATTTTGGTACTGTATGTCATCTCAACATGCGAAAACACATGTAAAACCCTACACATGTTAATTATTTCCCCACATTTCAATATAATATTTCACATGTTAGTATTAGATCATAACATTTTCAAATGTTATGATCAAATGTGAAACATACATTGAAAATCATTTTATGTGCAGAAGCTGTTCTTGTGTTTCACATTTTACTATTCTACGTCATTTCAACAAGTGAAATGACTTGTTGGAAGTGATTTCAACAAGTCATTGAACATACATAAAACATGTGAACTGTTTTACAACATATTTTCCACATGTGGGAAAATTTTTCAAATGAAATTCTTCCATGTTTTTCACAAAATATAATGTGAAACCTGTAGAACCTATACGAGACGTTTTTATGCATTCTTTTTTTAAAGAGACAGACGTGATCCTGTTGCAATGACAAATTACTCTAATGTTCCCACATGTGAAATCCATGTTTTTTTTCCCACATTAACTTCTTCCTGAATAGTAGCAGTTCACATGTGGAAAACGTTGGTAAAGAATCCAGGGCGTTTCAGGTAAATCAATGGTTTGATGATGAAGCTGTTTGCTCAGATCCAGCTGGGAAGGAAACCTGAGACGAGTCGGCGTCCTGCGTCTCCGATCAGTCGTTACTCACTTGTCGTCCGTCACATTCAGCGCTGATTTCCAGAAGTTGTCGGATCCATCAAACTGGAAGGTGTAGACAATGATGAGGACCAGCATGGTGTACATCACCACAGTCATCCAGAAGTACTTCAGGATCCTTCTCCACCACTCGTAGTGAACCTGGAGCAAACAGCAGCCATTGGATTGTCTGATATCACTGGGTTTTAAATTAAAATGTAGCACAAGATGTCAGGATTCAAAACTAAAAGAGATTAAATTTAATAGGACCCTCATATTCTATAGATGTTAAAGTTTATTTCATAGTGTTTCATAGAAACATACATCCGTTTGTCTTTTGAGGGATAAAACATTAAGTAAATGTGTCACTCAGTGTCACTAACAGACTCAATCTTTGCTTAAAGGTGACCTCTTATGCTTCCTTGAACAGGTCAAAGGTCTTATGCACAAAATTATTCTTGCATGATGAGATTTTCTGCTTAGTTCTGCCTGTTCTGGGTTGTTTCAGAGCCTCTTTTCACTTTAAATCCAAATAAGCTGCTGCTGGCCACGCCCACCTACTCAATGTTTACACCCACATGTGAAAATGGCTGCAAACAGATGCAAAATTACAGAACCATACATCTTTGAAAAGCAGAAGTAGAGCCTCCTGCACAACCAACCAAAACCCAGAAAGTGGTTTCTGAGTAGTAAGTCAACAACAAAACACTAGTCTTTTCCAGCAGCCATTGTGCAGCTGCTTAAATGTGCTGGAGCTGCGCTGGGTTGCTAGGTAACAGGGCTGGGTTCGGCTGGGGTTGCTAGGTAACGGTATAAGCATGTACGGGAGGTTTTTGAAACAGCTCATTATCAAAACACTAAAAAACATGAACTTATTGTCTGGTTGGGTTTTTGAAGAACTTGAGTTGTGTTTAGAGTCAGTTGAGACCCAAAAGGAAGTGTTGAGACATGTAATACGCAAAAAGTGCATGAAAGGCCCCTTTAAGCACTGTAAATCTGACTTTAGATCTTTACAGGTTCTGTCAAAATCTGACAGAGATGTTTTATACCAGACAAACCTTAACCAAAATATTTTTTACTTATTCATTTAAGGACATAAGTGTTATTATGTCTTTCAAAATAACACTTTAATTGTGCGTTTGTAAAAGCAGCTGTTATTGCTTATAATAAGGACTGATTTAACATGTTTTATAAGAGGAAATTTAGCAAGGCACTGGTGTGGGTACCTGGTAGAGCGCCACACAGGAGAGTAGCATCATCATGTAGATGATCTTGTACATGACGATGGTTCCTTCGAAGCTGACGATGAAAAACATCCCGCCACAGATGTAGATCCAGTATTTGACCAGAACGCTCATCACCAGGCCGCCCAGAACCTGCATGAGGTCCTGCTCTCCTCCCTCCTCTGGTTCCTCCTCCTCTATAAGAGCATAAACACCAGGAAGAGTTCTTTAAAAAAATATCTTGCATTTATCTGCAAGAAGCCACATATTTAAGACAAAACAGAAGTGGTGATTATTTTATTTCTTTTGTTTTCACTCATCATTCACAAATTTTGATAATTTTCACCAATCATTACAACCGTTCCACAAATCTGACCAATCACTGCAAGACAGGCTGAATTTTGACCAATCCTCTTAGCCCACTTCTAACTTCACTTCCTGTTTCACGACGTCTCTAGAAAGCCAAACCACGAGTGAAGCTAAACGACAAAATTTTTTATGATGTGAAGCCCTTTGAACTGCCTTGTTGCTTAAATGTCTTATACAAATAATTTGATTGGATTTTGGACAGCAGCTAATTATTATTTTAGTAATCGATTATTCTGATAATTAATCTGAGAAATAAATTGTCACACTCTGCAAGCTATTTATTTAACCTCTTAAACCTTTTCTTTTTTACACAATTGTAGAAATACAAATAAGCAAATGTTAAATTTTTTTTTTGCATTATTTGTAGATAAAATAATTGGATCTATTAATTAGTTTATTTGTTGCATTAATAAATAATTTTGCTATTAGTAAATAGCAAAAGGTGCCTAATAAGAGATTTTTTTTTACAGAATTTAAACTCAGTGAAGCTTAAAATGCCGCTTGAGTTCCGGGTATAACATATTTACAGACAAATACGTTTTTTCTTTTATTTTAAATGCAAAATGTTTTTTTTTTTGTACGGTTTTGACTTAATTACATCTAAATTTGTTGTTCTTTCAGCAAATTAAGACGTAACAAATTAACAAATTAAGACTCAAGAAAAGGCAAAAAGCCTTTTCTTGAGTCTGTATATTTTTCAGTTAATCGATTATTTAATTAGTTGACAATTATTCTGATAATCAATTAATCACAATTAATTCGATTAGTCGTTTGCCCTTTTTTTTGTGCTAGACTAGTTCAAGATGTTCTGTATGATTTGCTCATAATGTGTACACAGTTCATGTTAACTTGGTTGAACAAAATGTATTCATTTTGCACTTTGACAACTTCCCTGGACATGATGTTATTTGTATTAAGGTGCTATTTAAAGAAGATAATAAAAATGTTGTATTCACTTAAATATTAAATACAAACTATGTTAAAATTCTGTCTATAATGGGAATACATATAGTATTAAATTACTATATGTGGAGTAATTTAAACTTTTTATAAAAGACTACGTTAAGGCAAAAATAAAGCTTGAAAAAATGTAAAGTTTCTTTAAACGTTGCTGCAAAATTTGTACTTTTAAGCTGCAACAATCAAACAAAAAATCACAACATCCTGGATGAACTGACTAATATAAACAAAATTAGGATTAGCATAATTCTTACCCTTTTTCTTCTGTTCGTCCACAAAGACGTCTGAAAGACCTGCGCTGTCTTCTTTCAGCTTCTCCTGTCGCTCTGTTAGCGTTTGTCTCAGCAGCAACCAGAACGTCAACAGACACAACATCTAGACACAACAAAACGACGACATTCAGAGAAGAAGAGTCTACGAAGTGATGAATTAACTGCGGTTTACATGAGCCGACCCAGAGCCAGTTATTGTTGGCCAAAAGCCACGGAAAGCTGTTCAGTCCAAGCCATAAATCAGAACCGAGTGTGTAAACTTCAAAGCAGATGTTCTGGTTGTCAGACGGCTTATAGTAAATTTCAGTAGTTATGAAATATTATTCCACTTTCTAGAACCTGAAGGATAAACACACGCGCAGAAAAGGCGAAAAGGGGAAAATCTTTAAATCGTTAGAGATATTCCAACACACTCTCTGAAGTTTACTACACCACTCTGGCTTGTTTTACAATTTAATAAAAACAGAATAATTTCAGCTTCCAAACCTTGGATGAAAGCGAGTGGAACGGGTTCTTCTTCGAGACAAAGAATCCTGCGACCGGCGTCATGTTCTCAAAACTCCAGATGTACTGCAGGACGATCACCAGGTTGCCGTAGGCCACCATGAAGGGAGACGACAGCATGGCGTACCGCCGCCGGTCCCTCACCATCCACAGGACGCACGACCACATGAGGAAGACGAAGGTCAGCCAGCTCACATAGGTGATGCTCCACGCCTGCAGACGACCCGGTGTTCACACTTATTAGTAAAAAATAACAGCATTAACACAGAATATTCCACCTTACTTTATTGTTCTAAAATGTTATGCTCCCATTTTCATGTTTATCTTCCACTGTCTGACAACTAAACATGGCCATTATGACAGGATCCACTCTAATTAAGTTCATAATATGAGCTGTTTAAATGTCCAGTGTGAAAACAAAAACAGTATAAAAGTTTAACACTAAGAAAATTTACCTAAAGCTTCCTTGAACAGGTCAGGATAGATTTATGGTCTATACTAAACATGTTCATTACATTTTTTGCACAAAATCATTCTTAGATAATGAGATTTCAGTCTGCTCCTTTCAGATTGAGCCGTTTATTTTAGGGTGTCTTGTCACTTTAAATCCAAATTAGCTGCTGCTGGCCACGGCGATCTGCTTGGTTGCTAAGTAACGGGCGGGGCTTCTGAGGTTGCTAGGTAACGGGCAGTGTCTGCTGACTTCATTCTGGAGGTTTTTTGAAACGGCTCATTTTCCAGACACCAAAAAACAAGTTATTAGCAGAAAACATCTAGTTGTTTTTTTTTAAGTGCTTGAGACCAAAATAAATGTATAAAAATGTGCAAAATGTGAATTTTGCTCAATAGGTTGCCTTTAAAAATAAGGCACTAAGGCTAGCTACTGAGCTGTCTATTTTAGTAGTAAACTATAGGATGAAATTTACCATGTTTCTCTTTATGGAAAAAATAGAAATCAAACAAATAGATCATGTTCCTATTAAATGTTACTCCACCTGGCATTTGCTTCACTCACCATCATAGCTATTAGAGCACAGATGTAGCTCTGTTTCATGATGAAATGGAAAACTTTCACCATCGCGCCGACTCCTTTTTTCTTAATGTCATTCTCTTCTTCTTCTTCTGATTCCTTCAGTGCTGAATCCTCAGGAGGCAAGCTCACTTCATACACAGACTCGTCTTTCTTCTCTGGTTGGATGATTAATAAAAATCAAGTGAGCATTTACAAAGTGGGACTCTGTTATTGCTTTTTTTTTTTTTTTTTTTAAATCTCCTAATATCCAGTCTACATGATTGAAAATGTAGAAAAATTGGAAAGCATTTTGTTTTAATCTGTGTTTTTAAAATAAAAAAAAACATTATTTTCCTCTGACTGTTGCATGCAGAGACAAAAAAAAAAATCACTTTTGAAAAATACCCATTCTGGTGTGGAGAGAATGAATCTTTATGAATAAAAATAAAAAAATAAACTAAAACAATCAATGCTAAAAGCGAATTAAGTTAAATTAAGAAAAGTTAAACTAATATAAACAAACGAAGGTTAACATAAACTAAAATAAGATAAACTAAAAGAGCCTAAAGTGAGGCTATGCTAGGTTACAGTATGAAAGACAAAATAAACTAAGCTAATAAAACCTAATATTAGATTGTATTATAGATCTTTTGTCTTATATAAGGGAAGGTCAGACAAGGTAAGCTAACACACGACAAGCTAAGGTGAGATACCTCAGTGAATCTTAAATAATGTAAAGTGAAAGATTAGCTAAGGTAATCTACAAGTAGGTAAAATAAGATAAGATAAAATTAGCTAAATTAAGCTAGCATAAGATTAGAAAATGTAAGGCAAGATAAGAAAAGATCAAAACGCTAGGAAAAGAGAAGATAAGCTAAAGTACAATTAGCTAAGTTGAGCTAACATAGCAAGAGATTGAAAATAAAGAAGCGAGGAAAAGATAAGCTAAGCTAAAGAAAAGCAAGCTAAGCTAAAGAACGGCGAGCTAAGCTACGCTAAATAAAACTAAAATAAGCCCAGTGACACTAAACTGAAAATAAGATTAGCTGAACTAAGCTAAAATGACAAACAAATAAAGTAAACAAACCAATTCTAAGCTAAGACAAACTAAGATAAGCTTAAGAAAGGTAAGTCAAAGTAAGGAAAGGTCATTTTTAGTTTGGCACTTTTCTTCCTTTATGTTATGAGCTCATGAAAATTAAGAATCAGGTGAGTTATTTAGTTATTCAGCTTATTGATCCTGTTTCTACAATCCAGCACAATGCCTCACCTCAGCAGTAAATAAACTTTAAAAACTCCAACAATAACTCAGGTATTTGTTCTTCAGGTATTCTGGAGGCTTTTCAATTATTATTATTATTTTTTTGGGCCACTCGCATCTTGTTTTCACGCCAGCGTCTGAGCAGTTTCTTCTCCACTTTTATCTTTTTATGTGGTGAGAAACAGATATTAAACATGAAAGTTGTTTAAATGTTAAATATAAATAAATGAGAAGCAATTTAATCTAGAAACCTTTCTAACATTCAGTCCATGAGGAATAAATCTAAAATGTAATTAGTTTTCCAGCATTTCTACCGTTGCTTGGCTCACCTGTTCCGTCACTGAGCTTGTCCAGTTTATACTGGGGGGTTGAGTACAAGTCCAGAGACGCCGGTCCATTTTCAGTGGTGACGAAGTCAAAAGACGTCCCGTTTGGGGTGGGAACAACCTGAGGATCGGAATCAGAAACTAAAATCAATCTAACTACAGAAACACAGACGCTAAGGGATTATGCTACTGTGAAACACTCAGCCTTGCAAAGGCAAAACAGAGCAACTGTGTGAGATAATTTTGAATTAATTAGACAGGCGCCTAATTACTCAGTTTTTCCATTAGTAGCAAATTTATTACAATTTCTGGTCATTTCAGTTAATAGTTTGTTACTATGCAATGTCTTTGCAGGGCAATGGAAAGTTTTATTGCTGCTTTTCACACTGCATTTCAGATTCAAGTTCCTTATAAGCCTGCTATGAAAAGGACTTATGAAAAATATTCATCTAGGGAATATTTTTCCCTTTCTTTGCTTTAAAAAAATGAGGGAACTACAGCTGCAAATTTGCAATAGATTAATTTATACATGCTACGTTTTCCTAAAGTGTTGACACTGAAGGTGTATTTTGACAGTAGCTATGTCTCCATTATAAATGTGTGCAAAAAACTTGTTGATAATCCACTAATGTCAAAAAACCCCAATTTTGATGTTTTAAACAGAAAACGCAATTAAAATCACACGTGGATATGGTTTTCGCACAGTAAGTTGTTACAAAACATGCAGCAGCATCGTCCTCCAACTACTTCTCATTACCATCTGATTGTAAGATCATAATTCACATTAAAATATTAAATTCAAGGCTTAAGAATTGGCTACAGATGAACCAGAATTGTACTCGTTTTTAAATATAGTAATTGTTTTGTTTCAGTAGAAAAGTATATTGTTTCAGTATATTGTTTAATGTCTTTTTCATCATTTCATTGTTTTTACTGTTGATCTTAATTTTTCATTTTAATCAATTGTTACAGGTCCTTCTAGGGACGAGTATTGTGAAGTAGCGATGGCTATATACATTCTTATGAAAGCATTAGATTATTTTGATACATGTTTTTGTATCTGTTCCTATAAAAAAATAAAATTACTGTCGTCTTCTTCGTTGTAGCTTACACCATTGACATCATTTGGTTATTGTAACTCATTTGATGTAAAAAAAAAAAAGTGTTTTCTTTGCAGTCTTGGAAAATACACATATTTTGATACGGCCAGAGAAAATACCTCATCCTAGCACAAAAAACGCTTTTTTTTTTTTATTGGCGCGTTTTTATTAAGCGAGTTTACTTTTGAAATGTCAAACTGCTCAGTTATCAACACGTTACATCCGGAAATTTCGCGCATGCACACAACACTGCAGGGCAAAAAGACGATTCTTTTACATGCCACCCATAACTGCACTGCTACGGTAAAACAATCCCTTTAACAAAATGAAACCTGGAGATGTAGGTATTATTAATTTAGTGCAGGAAAGGGAAAAATAACACACAAAAAACATTGAAGAACAACTCAAAAACACTGTGTTCTTCTTTTCTCTCGCTACGCATGGACTCGTTGCCATAGCAACTCGCTGACAACAACTAAACTAATGTTTCAGGATTCAACATTAAAAAACACGCAAACATTTCCCACCCAAACAGACATTCAGTCCGTTACAATTTTATGGTTTTAGGCTTGATGTCCATTAAGTGATCGCTGTGGTAGATTAGCTGCCCTTTAAATGAGCTAATCAACACAGAAATGGCTGATTATCTAATTTCAACACTTTCTCTACTGACGATCTGTCACAGTTGGTGTTTAGGTTGCCTTATTTATTAATTTTTTTAACTGAACCAAAACACACCAAATTCCGCAGCACATCTATATGTTAAGGTTGTCAAAGTCAAGCTAGCATAACTGAATTACGTCCCTCTCCCTCGCTTTTATTTTTCTAAATTAAAACTTTAATTTCCTGACCTTGTTCACAATTAGTAGCAAAGCACTGCATCCCGTTTTCTTTTACATATATCACACATTTAACATTTTGCACAATATGTTGCCAACTTGACAGCTAAAACCAGTGCTAGCCATCGTTAGCGAGCAGCTTTTGGGAGATGGAGGCGGGATCTTGCGTGTGTGACGTCACGCTGCAACGTGTCTGTATGGAAACACAGCTACTAAACATCTAATTATTATGTTTTTTGTAGCGCTGTATATGAGGATGCAGTCTGAAAAGCAGAAAGTATTCATTCATTTTTTCTCAGAAGACCACAAAAGGGAGTAGAGAATAGATTTAAAAACACATCCAGAGCAGCCGCACCTCAGTAGTACTGATTCCATCCTGGGTGGAGAGAAGCTAGGAGCAAAAACAGAGCATACAAGGCGAGGCGTGTTATCGATGAGCTGCTGAAGTCAAAGGACCTCCTTGTTCTTTACAGTCGCTGATAAGCAGAAACAAAGCCGAGTGGAGCGACTTTGTAAATCCAGCCAGAAGCTCATCTGTGTGTTCTCACTAAAAGCTTCCAGACTGCTGCAGATGGCCGCCAGGGACAGACTACACACTTTGATTTAAGAACATTGTCAGAAAGTGTGTTTGGGAGAATAAGATCATTTATCACACTGAAACAGAACGAGTAATGAAGCTAGAAAATAAACAGCTGCAGGTTATCATATTACAGCTAGTTTTCTGCTTATCTAAAATATTATTGATTGTTTAGTTTTAGAATAAAAACGAGTTATTTGCCTTGTGAGCAGGTTCTTCAGCAGTTAAACTAGCTATTTGGATTCCCAGCACCTTTCACATTTAGATAACAAACAGGATCATGTTTACTTAATCAAATGTCCGATAATCAATACAAGGCTGCTCATGCGTGCATTACAACCCTGACGTACGTTCTTCTCATCCGTGCCCTGGCGAGACTCCCACCAGAGCTGCCTCTTCCTGTTGGCCGAGTTACTCAGTCTGTTTCCACTCTGCTTCTCTTCCTCGCACATATCTTCATCCTTATCGTCCTGAGAAAACACAGATAGCCAGTTTGGTGTTCGATGTGCTTCTTCAACATTGAAACTGATGTTTTCTACTCTTACCAGCCAAAGCTGGGCAAAGCTGGGCAAAGCTGGGCGACTTTTTAAAAAGGAAATGCTGATGAGTTTTATTTCGTACCACTTTATTTGAAGCGTTGTGCATAAGACTGATATTCCACTGTTAAGAACATAAACAATTCTTCATAAATGTTTATGTCATGAAGAGTAATTCGGTAAACAATGACACTTTTAATGCAAAGTTGGACTAAAAGAGCATTAAAAGTGCTATTATTCACTGAATTACACTTCCCCAGACCACTGATGGCGCCCCTTAGTGGTCAGCGAGGTACTGCAGGTAAACAAAGTGCGGCGCTACAGCTAGCTTACCAAAGGATTGTGCTTAGAAATAATGATGGAAAACCGGGTCACTAAAAAGAAATTCTGAACATCCCGGTGGAACGTTTCTCTGGGTGACTTGCAAAACTTTTGTTTTTAAGTATTATTAAGATACACAGCATGCCACAGGAATGCAGATCTAGATCTGAGGAGGCGGTGAACAGCGCTGCACCCCGGGCTGACTAACTGCATTTAACACCTAAAATAAAATTATTTATATTGGACTACCTACTGGCTGAAAGAAAATGTTTGTTTTTGCCAAAAGCAACACAAGTCTACTTTTCTTTTATTATGCTTCTA
Source organism: Xiphophorus hellerii (assembly GCF_003331165.1). Classification (NCBI taxonomy): domain Eukaryota; kingdom Metazoa; phylum Chordata; class Actinopteri; order Cyprinodontiformes; family Poeciliidae; genus Xiphophorus; species Xiphophorus hellerii. The sequence goes on from NC_045677.1 coordinate 23,450,693, forward strand.
ACTTACAAATAGCTCTAAAACATCAATAATGCAACACAATACTTGAAGTAAAGAACTTTTTGGACTTCCATGTATTTTCCATCATTGGAAAACTTAAAATCCTTATTTTCAGAATCTGTAAATAACTCAAAATGTCCCGAGTACAAAACAGCGCCACCTTTCACCTTAAGAGGAACAACACCACTAATATTTCAATTTCAGGTTGTATATATTTGTTAAATTGGGCAAGTGGTCTTCGGCGTGAAAAAGTTGGAGAAACACTGATTTAAAACAACAGTGACAGAAAACAAGTAACCAGTTTCTCCAATTCAGGAATGGAATACAAGAAAAAAGTAAAACCCAACTGAAAATGCTGCCATACGATCAACTGTTAAATTATTTCCACTCTGAAAATAAATTCTTTTTGGTTAGATGTGCAATATTTATCTTTTGTTTTTATTTGCAAATTTTATTGAAATTATTCTTCCAAACAAGCGAACATCCGAACTTTACGTCAAACCGGTCCAAACTTATTTGCCTTCTTCTGTTTACTTATTGTATTTCAGAGTTTTTGTTAGATTTCAATACTTGAGCTAAAAAAATGACAGAAAAATTGCAATTAAAATACCACAAGTGGTGCAGGAGAAGCCTAAATTTACACTGACTTTCACTTGTGTTTCGAAAGTTAACAAACCGCAAATTATGTATAATTATTTTTTTCTAAAGGCAAGTAAAACATTCTAAATTTACTAAACAAATCCTACATCTGGTTTTACATTGTTGGTTTTTAATGAGAGAAAAATATAAAAACCAACACTGTTTTTGTCACATATCCCAACTTATTTTATCACTTATGATACAGATTATTTTAATATTTATTTTTGCTCAACTTTTAGCAGCAGCAACATATTAATTTTCTGTTTGGTGATGTGTTTATAGCTCAGGACGATAAATAATGCAATAAGGGAATCATAAATCTTTGCATTTAAGAGGATCATATGTGGCATCATATTCCTGCCAAAAATCCTAAGGGGTCTATAAAGCAAATACATTTATTAACTGATGGAGCCCACAGTGGCCGTATTTCCATTTATTTGCAGGCCCCTGAAAGCAGCACAGCATGGCCATAAAAGAAGACGAATGTAACATGGATTAAAAGAGTATTAGAAGAAGAGGAGGAGCTCAAACACAAAGGAAAGATTAAACTCGTAGGATCAGATTGTAACTATGGCAACACAATAATGTAACAGTAGAGATTATTCTTTGAATTTTTACAAAGTAAACTTGCTAATTCCTATGAATTTACATTTTTTACCAAGTTAAAAAAGGAAAGAATCAAATCAAATTTGCTAATATTCAAACAAAAATTTCCTGGCGACAGCATTCAGATGGGTGGAGGAAGCGTGTTTTAGTGCTCGACGTGCTGCGTTTAAGGGCCCACAAAGAAATGGAAATGCTGCCTGTCTTGTGCTTAACACACTCCTCGTGGTTTCTGGCAGGTATGTGACTCCATATTCATGGGTTAATGAAGCTAACATGATAGTCAGGAATCTCTAAGAGTTTAAAAATATATACATATTTGTTTGTTTTCTGTTTTGCTTCTTTCGTTGCTTAAATTTTTCACATATAACATCTCAAACTAAAAACTATTAAGACAAATCTCCCTTATTTTATCTTTTTTTTGTCCGAGATGAGATCCATCATAATCTGGCACCTCCACCATTGAACACACCTGTCAGTGTGTGATTTAGGCACCAATCATGTTTTATTATTAGCCTCTAACCTAAAGTGTAAGAGTAGGTAAAACCATACACACACACACACACACACACACACATCACTTTGTGGACAGATCAATAATGCATACAGGCCTACAGGTTTGAAGGGAAATATTGATCCCTCTATAAAAACACTAATCTATAACTCCATTACAAGATGGAGGAGCGCAGCCTCGAGCTCAGAGGTGGAGGAAGACGGAGGCAGGTCTTCTTTAAGGTGATCACACAGCATGAAGCTTCACGAGTTAGTGAGGTTGAGTGAATTTAGGAATCTAAAGTATTTATTGACTTGTGCAGCTGAGGTTATTTTGAAATGACTTCCTGATATAATACATTTGTTCAAAAATTTAAAGATGACCCATTATGTCATTAATTTGTTCCTTCTAAACAGGTTTGGATACATTTATGGGCTCTGCAAAACATGCTCATGACATTTTTTGCACAAAGTCATTCTTAAATATTGATATTTTAGTTGCTCAGTTTTACCTATTAGCTGTTTTAGGACTTTTTGTCACTTTAAATCCAATTAAGCTGCTGCTGGCCACGCCCCCCAACTCAACGTTTACTCTAGCACCTGAAAATGGCTACTAACAGACACGCAACTGTACAACCGTCCATCTTAGAAATGCAGAAGAAACCACAAAGTGATTTCTGGATGGTAACTCAACAACAAAGCATTTAACTTGAATAGCAACATAAAACCAGCTGACTAAACATGGTGGAATTCCGCTGGGTTGCCAGGTAACAGGGCTGGGGTTGCTAGGTAACGGCTCAGGTCTGTTGATTCTGACTTAACAACTGGGAGGTTTTAGAAACAGCTCATTTTCCAGACACTAAAAAACATTATCTTATTGTCTGGGAGGGTTTGACTGCTTTTAGAATCAGATGAGACCCAAAGGAAATATGAAAACATGCAAAATGTGAATTTTGCATAATACGTACACTTTAAACTTTGTGAGAAAAACATATTTAAATATGATCAGGCCTGTAAACATAATACATTCTCTGCTTTTACAAACTGTTACTGTAACATCAACAATGAAAAATCCCTAATAGCACAAAAAATGTTGACTATTTGCTAAATTTATGCTTATAAACCTCCCATGTAACGGTTTAATGTTTGAATATGGAGCCATTTTGTGCCCCTGCTGGTCAAAATTTGACCAGCAACATGTCAGATAACGCATTATATGCACACAGAGCAGAGAAGTTCGGGCTGGTCGGTCATCCTTGATGTATCCTATATGATAAGGACACCCTGCTGCTCATATAAATCTGTGTGGATATATTTCAGAACAAAATCTGGAACTTTTGTAGACAGAATCTGAACCAAAACATCAGAAATAGGTCTAAAATAAAAGTATTATATTAAGTTGCGTAAAATGTTTTTTAAGTGCTTCTAGCATCAAAGTAAATCAAAACAACATAAATGTAGTTTTTTTCAGCTGTATGGAGAATCAATTTAGTTATTCTTTATTGTATATTTTTACTAAACAAATGCATCAAACAAAAAAATTTAATAAAAAATTGAGCTATTATAACAGTAACAACTTTGTCAAGTGTAGAAATTATTGTTACCGTTTCAAACATACCATGTTGTACTTTTTTGTATTTTATTTTTTGTGTATTACTTTGATCAGACTTTGAATTCATTGACTAATTGTTAGTTAATTCTAATAACCTGATGATGTGCCAAAATGGCCACTCTGCTGTCTTGTTTCACATATAAATAATAAAATTAGCTGATTATCATTAGCTTAGTTGTTTCCTGCTTCAAAATGATCGGCTGGGGAGTGGCAGTAAATGAGAATTTTTATAGGACAGACTTTGATCGATTGAAACCAGGAAATAGATGACAAGATGCCAGAAAAAGGACTGAAAAGCTGAACATTTTTATTTTGTGTTTATCTGTTCCACATTGACAGGCAAGTGCACAAATCTAAACAGAAACCTTTAAGCTAAAAGGAAGAAAAACATCTAAACCATTTTTCCACACTTGACATTGAGGTATAATGTCAAATTTTAGACTAGTTTTGCATAAATTAGGTGCAGAGCATCTGCTATCCTGCAGGGTTTAGATGCATTACCTCCTAAGAAGGGAATCAAATTCTTCAGAGGCCCATCCATTCATTAAATCAGACAAGTTATACGACATGGGAGGCGCCCATGGGCCAGACTGAAAACATTACAATTTGCCTAACCACAACGGGGCCTCCAGCTCCCAAACTTCAGATCCTATCACCAGGCTGCTCCACTGAAACCTCTGAGAACATGGACGACGGGATTCTCTCCGGTAAAATGTGGAAAAATGTTTACGTACCATTCTGCTGCACACTCTGCCACTCATTAAAACAATTGGAGGAAAGTTTTACTGAAGCCAAAAGCATCATTTGCCCTTTCAGAAATTGGATTTAGCAGGATTTCACGCTCTTCTGTGTTAATGGAGGTGAAAAAAATGCCTCGTTAAATTAACTTTGCAGCAGTTCAACTTCTAATTTATTCAGAACAGCTTCAAGAAGGCCTTTATGTCAAAGAGAGTTTTGCCATTTACAAAGAAATGCTATGAAGCAACAGGCTGTAGTCCTGCAGCAATGCATTCTGGGTACAGATGACATTAAAGGTCCGCAAGACCTGGCTTTTACTTTGACAGTCCACTTCCACTTTGCATATTAGCTAAACATTTACCTAAAAACCTAAATATTTGGTTAGCAGGTTATTTAAATATTTAACTTGTTAACATGCAGACTATTTAGCTTATTAACTAAAAGCTTAGCAAGCAAACTAAATATTTAGTTAGCTCTTTTTTTGAAGGACAATCTTGTTTACAGATACTTTATAATTCAATGTAATTGTTGATTCTGTTCTGTTTAGACAGTTAGCACACTAACTTGCTAACTAAATACTTAATTTGCTTGCTAAACATTTACTTTAGCTAAACTAAATTTGTTTAGCAAACAAAATAATATTTACTTTAGTTGCTAAAAGAAACTAAATATTCCTTGAGTAAGCAAACTAAAGTATAGTTAGCAAGCTAAACTGCATATTTAAGTTCGCTTGCTGAACATTTAACAAAAAAGTTAAATATCTTTACTTATTTTATTTGGAGCTAAATATTTAGTTTGCACACTAAATATTTATAACAGGAGCTAAATATTTAGTTTGTGAATCAAATATTTAATTGGGAACTATGACATTTATAAATGTATGGATAACAGGCTTAGTGAAGTTAGTAAAGGTTTTTAAAAACAGCGCCCATAACATAAAATATAAAACAATTCCCAGTAAAGATCCTCCATTTTCCCCCCTTACAGGATTATAAACCAATCCAACTAAAAATACTCCTGCCCTGACATGGTGTCTCACCATGAGTTGGTCGATGGGCTCCTGCAGCCAGAGGCGGATGAGCGTTGCCAGGGTGTAATAGAGGACCAGCAGCATGATGGGATTGACGAAGTGGTACCACTTACGGTCCGGGTGAACAATCAGCTTCCAGGTGTAGGAGCAGTTGGTCTGGACGATGGGGGAGATGCCAAAGACTCTGGAAGAAGAGAAGAAAGACATGAGTTTAGGGGAAAATTATAAAAGTACTTATAATTTAAGAGTTGGGTACTAACTACTTACATTTACTCAACTATATTTTTACATTTACTTGATTAATTTTATTATGAAGTATCTCTACTATTACTGGATTACTGGAATTTCTGGATTTTCTACTCACTGAATAAAAAACAAACATGTTTTAACCAGAAATTCACCAGACAGACACACCCGCAGTTTTTGTTGAAGTTTCATAAGTTTGTTCCATCTATTTTGGTCTATGTGATTGTGTAATCTTTAAAGATTAAATGATTGATGTTTTGATCAGTCACTCAGTACTTAAGTGTGATTTTTATCAAATACTTTATTTTACTCTTTAGTAATTCTTTTGGACAGCTACTTTTCACTTTTACTTTAAGTTGTGCAACTCTTGGCAATAAGTCAATTAATTGCATAATAAATTAAAACAAGCTCACTAATTTCCATTTGCGTGATTTATTGTTTTTAATTTTTCTCTCTCTCTTTTTTTTTTTTTTTTTACCAAAAACTGGATGATAAAAGTCTTCAGTTTGGTGCTTTGGTCTCTCCTATACCAGTTTTTGAAGGACATTTATGTTTACAGAGACTTCATAATTCATTTTATTTGTTATTTTCTCTATTTATTTTGGATATTTAAAAATGTCTTCCAGTTCCAGTGTTAAATATTCCTTATAATGTAAAAGTTTATTGAGCTCTGAGAATGTGTTCTTGCATTATTACCATTACATTAGTTGAAAATGGTCTCAAAATAATAATATTATCATTTATCGCAATAACTTCAGAGTCAATTCATCGTCCGATAAACTTGTTGTGTACTCCACTCGCCTCTGCTTAGTAATCAAAATGAAAAACAAAGCTTGTTATTCCTATTTATGTTTTAGGAGAGCAGTTTGAGCGGTGTGCTATTTTTATTTGATCACTTCATCAGAGGAGACATTCCTCAGACGTGAAGCTTTGAAGTTTGGAATCTGAACAATGCAGCGACAGTAAGAATGTGTTTATTCGTCTGCATCGCTCCTTTCCTGACTGAATGAACATCCACTCAGGAACTACACTGACGTTCAACACACACCAACTCCCCAACCTCAGCATCTCCCGTGGGACTCTTCATGCCATCTGGAGAGGCGGACCGCCCCGCTCGTCCTGCCCCCGGCTCACTTCCTGGACGGTTTCTCCTTTCAGCTCAGGAAGGTCATGTGACTGGGGACTTCCATTGTAAGGCGGGGAGGCAGGAAGCTGGGCCTCTCATCGGTTTCACTCAACGCCGAGCCAGAGCAAGGCCGAGTCGCTGTCAACAAGCACAATTAGGCCAGGCGCTGCGCCGGCCCATTGTCCGAGGAGGGGCTGCGGGTTTTTACAGCCTGAGAGTTTCGCTCTGACGGCCAGGAGGCGAGCAGGGAAGAAACACGGCCGAGGGGAAGGTGTTACTTCTAACACAGCAGACGGCAGAAATACCTCAACTTGGTGGAAAGTCAACACAACGGAACATGCTACAGTTCTGGGTTAAAGTTTAAATTACCTCTAGGCCTGTCGCGATAAGCAATAAATCAGTTAGTCACACCATAAACTACATCAAACTCAATTATTTACATTTGCATGATTTATTGATTTTCTTTTCTCTTTCTACCAAAAAACTGGATAATAAAAGTCTGGTGTTTTGGTCTCAACCAATTCTGCTTTTAATGCCAATTTTATTTACAGAGACTTTATAATTCAATTTATTTGTTGTTTTGTTTATTTATTTTTGGATATTTAAAATGTATTTCAATTCTAGTGTTAAATGTTCATTTCAATCTTTGTGATTGCGTTCTTGCATTATTATGCCATTACCTTAAAACTGGAGTAAAAACAACAATACTATCGTTTATCGCGATAACTTCTGGGACAATTCATCGTCCAGGAAACTTTGCTATCATGACAGGCCTAATATTCTCATCGTCTGCATATTATATCCAGGCCTCAACCATTAATATAATATTAAACTGCAGAGAGATCAGATGTTTTTTTGTTGCTATAAATGATGTCATGGCGTAGTTTTTGCTGGCTTCGATCACATAAACATTTCTCACTGTTAAATGTCAACACTGATAACCCAAAGAGTTTCTCTTTCAGCAAATGAGGATGTTGTTCATTCGAAGAAAAAACAAACAGCTTATCTGCCATCAACAGAGGGATTTAGGAGGAATCTGTGTGTTTGCTCGAGGCGGGTTTTAGCTAAATATTGCTGTAAATAGCTTTGATCCTCTCACACAGCAACAGCTCTCATATGGGAACGAATTAGATCAATAAAACCTTGGAAAGCCACGGACACCAAACAGTGACAGTGATGCTGGGGATCATCACAAATAAACTGATTGCATCTCTAAACCATTTAAGGAACACATATTTTAAAGAAAAAAACAATAACTTTTTGTTTTAATCACAATTTTTTGTTGTTTATATTTTTAATCTGTATTTACAGTTTGCTGAAACATTTATTGGCCTTTTTTCATGAAGCACATGTAACAGGCTTTTACTTTAACACATTGATGTGAAGTTTGTCCAAATTTGTTTATTCATTCTTTAAATTTACTTTCTTTTGTTCAGAAGTCGTTTCTCCAGACATTTATTGGTGTGTTCAGTTCGGTTACGCTGCTCTTGGCAGTTGGTGGTTACCATAGCAACCGGTAACTGGCAGCTCCTCCCCCTTTTTTTTTGTTGCCGTCGGCAACTGAGGTATGTATTAGAATCAGCTCTGTGTTTTCTTTACAAACATTATGTTTTAATATATATTTTAGACAAATTTAATCATATACTGTGTTTTGTTAATAATTGTGCTATGGTTTGAATATGTTTTTAACTGTTATTATTATTAATGTTGTCCATTTTAGCTACGTTTAATTTTACAACTACTAACTGCTCATTGGGAGTTATTGCTTTGTAGTTTGTTTAGGGTTCTTTATTATATTTCATTTAATGTATAGGGGCAGAAACTGCTGGACTGATTTTTACCACCAACTTGATTTCCTCTTGTTTAAATAAACACCTGAGTGTGTCTGTCGTGAACCTACTGGACCTGAGACGAGCATCGAAGGGTTGCACACATATTGAAATTTCTTCACTTTTTGAACTAATTTATAATTTTAGGATTCTTTTAAAGCAACAAACACAGTTCGGCATTTTCAGTTAGAGACTGCCGAGTGTTAAATCCGTCATTCCCAAAGATATTTGTCATTTTAATCAATCGGAATGAATTAATCATAAATGAACAGCAGACTGCGAACTACGCTTTGCTTTAATATGCTTGTAATCAATAAAAACTCATTAAACTGCTCAATAAAGCTGAGCCTTGAAATTTATGCTGCATCTATAGTAAACAAACATGTATTAAACATCACAGCTTGGTATACAGTTTACTATTTTCACAGAATTAACATTTTTAACCTATCATATTTTTAAAAAATGTAACAGATAACATTTACCCCACTGAGTTAAATGAACATCATACTGCCATAAAGGAAACTGTGTTCACATATTTTGGTCCAGATTTCAGTAGAAATTTCAGACTTTCTTTGGTTTAAAAACAGAAATATTGTGGAAAACGGCATTAAAGAGTTATCTAAAAGTTATGTTATTTTTTATCTGATCATAAGTTATAGCAGTGGTTCCCAAAGTGTGGGGGGTGCAGGGCCATTGCAGGGGGACGCGGGATGCAATATGGATGAATGAAAAAAACAAAACAGTTACACAAAAGTGTTTCACTGTAAAAATGGTTTATAGTTTGTTTTGTTGCAACCTGAAACATGAAATAAACTTCAGTGGAGTTTGAAAACAAAATATGTGTATAGGTTTATGTCTGGTTGAACGATGTGTGAGCCCAGTTGATTTTCTTGTCTTTTTAGGGGGATTTTTATTGTAATCCACAGGGGGGCCCAGAAAATCTTTGGGAACCACTGAGTTATAGGAAAGTTTAAATTAGAAGTTAATGGGATCATACGTCCATTCCTGATGAGCCTCTAACCTTGTATTCCTTCTCTAACATCTCTGAATCAAATGTGTGCAGTAATTAATCTTTTCCTTTTCAAAATACGACATGACATACACTGCAAAAACAAAATCTCACCAAGAATTTTTGGTCTTATTTCAGGTGCAAATATCTAGGAACTGTAGAATTAAGACAAAATTAACTTACAAGTAACTTTTCAGCAAGAAATATGAGCTTTTTAAAAATAACAAATTTATTAATATTGATGAAAAAGTACTAGTTTCACTGCCCACATTATTATTACGAAACATTTTTTCCAAGTTATAAGTGAATATAACGTAGTTTTTATATAGTTATACATTATGTCTGTGAGCTCTTGCAAACTAAAGTCAACATCCTTGTTTTGTTAACACTATCTTAGCCAAGAAACTGAATCTGAATCTAACAGAAAACATTTTATTGGGTATAAATTTCACTGTTTACCAGTTCTTTTTACCTTCCTGTTTGCAACAAGAGCAAATATTTATTGACATTTAAACAAACCTGGTGAAATAAATATTGCTGTGTCTCCATATTCCACTTTTTATGCCAGAAAAAAGCATCACCTTTAAATCAAACTACTGATTAGCTTCTGACCTGATGTAGTTGTCTTGTGGGAAGATGGACTCCTGGAAAAACTGGAACTGGTAAAGGTAGAGCACCAAGAGGTGTCCGGCGCTGAAGATGGCCATCAGGACGCACATGCAGCTGAATATGAGGGTGTTGAAGGTCCGGCAGAGAGACCACCAGGTGCACAGGAACAGGAAAATGGAGAAGTAAACAAAAGATGTCAGCGAAGGCAGCATGATCCCTGTAAACACAGAAAAACAAAAAGAAGCAGCAGCTTAGTTCAAGAAAAAACACATTTTGAGTCAGCAAAGTTTATAATAGTTCATATTTATGGAACTTATTTCTTAAATGTGACCTATTATTTCTCTTTGAACAGGTTGGGATCAGATTACGGTCTACATTTTTTGCACAAATCATTGTTAGCTAATGAGATTTTAGTTTGTTCAGCTCTGCCTATTTTGAACTCCTTTCAACTGTTTTAGAACCTCCTGTCACTTTATATCTAAATAAGCTGCTCCTGGCCACGACCCAAACTCAACGCCAACACCCGCACATGAAAATAGCTGCAAACAGATACACAATTATACAACTGTACATCTTTGAAAAGCAAAAGTGGAGCCTCATGGACAACAAGCAACAACGCAGCAAGTGGTTTCTGGATGATAAGTCAATAACGAAACACTTGTCGTTTCCAGCAGCCATTGTACAACACATTCAGCGCTGGAGAAAATGTGCTGGAGCTCTGCTTGGGTTGCTAGGAAACGGGCTGGGCTTCTGAGGTTGCTAGGTAACAGTCAATGCCTGCTGATTTGTGACATTACATTCTGGAGGTTTGTGAAACAACACATTTTTGGTTGTTGCGGCTGGTTGTTGTTCTTTTTTTAAGCAGTTGGGCTGTTTTTAGAAGCAGTAGAAATCAAATAAAAACAAACAAAAATGTGCAAAATGTACATTTTGCACGATTTGTCCTCTTTAAAAAAAATGACATAAAGGACATTTGACTATGCAATTTTAAAGACTTGAAATTGGCTTTTGTCTCTAAGAAGCGCTCACTCTTTTTCTGGATTTAAACTACCAAAATACACAGTGAAGGACTTATACTTGTTTATAGGACAGAGATGTGCTGTGCATGAATAAATGTAAATCTTGATCCTTTCAGCATCAGCGACATTCTTTTTATGCAACATTTACCAAAAAATATTGAATGTGTAAGGGTATGAATTAGGTGACGTCTGAAGACAGATATTTTGTCTTTATATATATTGTACTTTATTTAAAATGTGAGAGTGAATGGGACAGATTAAAAATGCAAGCCACACTTTTCAAATTTTTATTAAAATTTAAAAAACCTTGAAACAATTTCCGTTTTCTTTCCTTCTGTGTTGATCAGTCACACAAAATACCAATAAAATACACAGATGTTTGTGGTTCTAATGTGAAAAATGTGTTAAAGAAGTATCAATGTTTGTGCAATGCATCTAAAGAAAAAAAAGAGCTGTGATAGCACTCTTGGTGTTTGATGCGAACTCAGTTCCTTAGCAGAACATTGACTCAGTTCTCCACTCATGCCTCACATTAACGACTCTCTGACGGCCATTTTACATGTTCTGGCCTGTTTGACGCTTATGGAGCTTGTTTTATAGGACAGAGATGTGCTGTGCATGAATAAATTTAATTCTTGATCCTTTCAGCATCAGCGACATTCTTATTATGCAACATTTACCCCCAAATATTGAATGTATAAGTGTCACAAGAGATCTCTCTTATTTTAAAGCATTTATTCATAAACTTTGGTTTGAGTGGGTCAAACATTCATATAGTCATGTTAGAAACAACTTTTCCATTTTTTCTATAGTATTTTGTAACATTGCTGCATTGTTTTATACACTTCTTATTGGATTTACATTTAGATCAGCTCATTAATTAAGGAGGGCTAGGGGTGACAAAATAATATATATATATGCCATATACTTTAATATATTTGTATAATTTAATTCATTAAATGCATCATGAAATTATTAAAACAAATAAGTAAATACATTAAAAAAAGAATGAAATATATAATGTTATTTTAATGTATGCAATTAAGTAATTAAATGTCACATGAAATAATTAAACCTACCGTTTAAATGATTTAAAAGGTAGATTTTGAAATAATGAAATTTTCTTTTAAAGAAAACTTTTATTTAAAAATATATTTAATTATTATCAATTAGTCAATCTCAGCCATAATTAATGTGTTCACTCTTAGAATTGAGTTTGAATTTTCTTTTTTCTATATTACAAGGACATTTGACTGAAAATACAGGGCACAGATTTTAAAAAAAGGGTGTTTGCTGAAAAAATAACATGTTGAGACAAGTAATTTAACTGCAACTTACTAAATATATGCAAATTTTGCATTTAAGACAAAAATACCTTTGTCTGTAAAAGTGTTTTACTCCAAACACCTCCACAGTTTTAGCTTCACCTGCTTCAAATTCACTGAAGGGATGCTTTGTTGGGACATTTTAGGCAATGAAATGTTTGTTTTCTTATTTTAAAAAAGGAATTTCTGATGTTGTATAAAAAAGCCTTAAGTGGTTAATTAAATGAAAAATCTGCAGAATTTCTCTTCAGCAATGAATTGATTAATCGTCAGAATAATTGATAGAATAATGGATTACCAAAGTGATTGTTGGCTGCAGTCCTGTACTGGATAGCACCAGCGTTGGGTTGCAGGAAAGTTCAGGAGTTGAGAGAAGAAGAAGAAGAGTTTCACCTGTCATGCCCAGCAGGATGGTGACCACCACTTTCCCTGCTGTGGTGATCAGGTTCCCGATGATCTCCTTCACTTTGGAAGCAACCTCCGCCACCATCCTCAGGATCTTCATCTTAGTGCTCTCTTTGGCTTCCTCTTCCTCCTCCTCCTCTTCATCGTCCTCATCTTCGTCGTAGAGCTCCTCGTTCTCCTCGTCCTCCTCGGCCTCGTACCCGGTCTCCAGGTCATCCTCCAGCAGGACGTCGTCGTCGTCATCCAGGCTCGGTTTCTCCTCGTCCTGCTTACAGGTGGAAGACGACGGTTAGAAATCAGATCTCTACAGGGTGCTGAAAACCGTTTACCTGCAGGTACGTTAGCATATCGTGTCATCTCAGGTTATTTCAGCAGATCTGAGCATAAATCTGTCACAGCGATTAATCGGATTAATCGTGATTAATCGATGACGTAAATAATCGATTAGCAATTAATCGTTAAATGGCGTACACTGGCCAAAAAAAGCCATTTGTTGAAAGAACAACACACTCAGAGCAGTAATTAAGCCAAAAATGTCCACTATATACAGTATATACTGTATCTGTAAATATGTTCTACCCAAAACCCCTGAAGTGGCAGTTTTTATTTGATTGAGCTCAAATTCTGTAAAAAAAAAAAAAAAAGACAAAGTTATTATTTTATATCAGTTAATCCAGAAATAGTCCATAGATTTGTATTTATTTTTAGCTGCAGACGCATCTTTTCCTAGAAATAATCAAATGTATAGTAAAGGTATGCTGTGTTATTGCATTTAAGGAAATAAAATGTTTATTTTCTCATCTGAAAATGGGTGTGAATTGTTAATTTGCAGTTTTAATGTATTTCTAATATTCTACAAAAAAGGCATAAAAAAATCTGTAGAATGAAACAAAATTTTCCATCAATGAAGTTTATTTGTATCGCATATTTCAGCAACAAGACAAAGTGCTCAACTTCATGAAAACATAAAATCATCAAGATATTAAGTGCCATCTTTAAAATAATAAACATCAGAACTGCTGATCAATGTTCCAACATTTATGGTTCAACAGCTGCTCTGAACTGGTGGGTTTTTAGTTTTGATTTAAAGGAACTCAGTGTTTCAGTCAGATTTTTAATCCAATTAATTATCAGAACAATCGATAGATTAATCAATGACTAAAATAATCATTAGTTGCGGCCCTACAGAGCAAGCTGCCTTCGAAGGATGTTTTCCTCTGGAACCAGATGTTGGCCCACTTTGTTCTTCCTTGGCTGTGAGCAAATGTGCCCCCAGTCGCCCACAGTCTCGGTAAAAGACAAACATAATAACTCAGCTGTTGAATTCAATACATAAACCAGCAGACGGACACAAGAAACAGGTGGTAAAAATTCAGATTTAGTCAAAACATGAGCCACAAAAGGCAGTAGGGATAAACCTCCCTGGTGCTTTTCCCAGCGATAACGGCACAGAGAGATGGAGCGATGCCATCTGTGCCAGTCAGAGAACATCGGATCGGGGAAATGTGGACTTAATTAAGCCTGAGTCATAAAGAGCGGTGGTAGAGACTTGCCAGGCGATGATGGGAGGCTGTTTTCCAAGTCATCAACTCTCACACGAAAGTTTATGCTCAAACTCCCGCGAAGCTCGGCGAGACCGGAGTGGGAGAAATGGACAGCTTTACTGCTGGATCAAAGTAATGATTAAACTCCATCAGTCAGAAAGTTTATGTTGATGTGGATGAAGCCTCAAATGGGGCATCTATTGTTAAGAGACCAGAGGAGCTAAAGTGGAAAACGTGAGGGCATAACCTCGTTTCCTGCAGTCAGTGAGTAGAAGAATACAAAACGTGAAACTCATCAATCTGCAGCTGCAACATGGAAAGCATTATTATGTTCACTGCTGAAGATATTAATGCCATTACACAGATGGATCTCAATAAATTAAAATATCATAGAAAAGTTAATTTACTAATGTAATTAAAGAAGCTAATCTCAAATATCATTTGGACTCTTTAAAGAAATCGATTAAAAAGCCTTTATCTCATGTAATGTTGATGATTATGGCAAAGAAAAACCATAAATTTAGTGTTTCAGAAAACTTGGGTCAATAAAAATGATTTCACATCAATACATTTTATGCTATGACCTACATCAGATGTGTCAAACTCAAGGCCTGGGGGCCACATCTGTCCCACTGTAGGTTTTTATGTGGCCCTCTAGACTCCAAATTACTCAATAAATCCTTCCAGTTTTTCACAAATCTGCAAAATTCACACAAAATAAACAAATATCCATTTTGTTTTCTGATTTTACTGCATAATTTCTCTAAATTGGTCAAAGTGAGTTTAAGTGACTGCTGCCTCAGCCTTACTTGATGTCACGTTATAGTCCATAAATGAAATGGTGAGTAATAAAGTCACATTTAACATCATACATCAGCACAAATATTGTAAAATTAATTACAAACATTTCTTAATTGGCACCACAAAATCTGCAATTTTGATTGCAAAAAAAAATAAAAAAATACTAGAACAATCACAAAATCCTGAATAAACAGCTATTTATTAATATTTTAACAGTTTTATCAATACATTGTGGCACAACCGGCCCTTTAAGAGCATTCAGATTTTTGATAAGGCCCAGGATAAACTTGAGTTCGACACCCCTGACCAAATGATCGCGGGGAAAAGCAGATGACTTGACAGATGTTCAGCAAACTGTAACCGACACCTTCAACAAGGAGTTTAACAAAGAAAGGTCAACTTAATAATAGGAAAGCTAACTGGAAGGAAAAACTACATTGCCATCAGTTTATGTGCAATTGAGTCAAAATGGGAAAAAGGTCCAAGAGGAAACTGGACATAATTCTTCCCTACATTTTCGACGTTCTCTTGTCAGACGGATTTTAATTTCCATTCAGCAAATGATCACAAAACTTCCAAGGTAGGAGCGCAAGACTCGTCTTTATTAGGGCTGAAACTAACAATTATTTTAGCAACCAATTATTCTGACGATTGATCGATTAATCGTAAATCAACCTGGAAAAAAAGGCTCTACTGTGTATAAACGTCCGACTTCCACCATCTTTTTTTTGTTACAGTATTATAGTCATGAAATCTAGAACCTATTTGTGTTAAGATGTTTACATCTCAGTTTTATGACCAACAGTTTTGTTTGGAGAGCGCTACCTCAAATCTTTTCATGTTTACAGGAACATGATTTTAATTGCTTAGTCTTCAGCTAGGCTTTGTAGAAATAAGTGTCAACATTTATACGCAGATTTCCAGATGGTTTCAGTCTAAGCCAACATCTTTACAAGCTTCACTTTTCATTGAAGACAGAAGCCAAAAGCAAACTGACTACAAGGTCCTGTTTCTCCTAAAATATTTAATTTATCTCCTGCTTCCGGGTTTGTTTTTTTTATCAGTGTCTGCAGTTTGTAAAAATACTTCTGGAAAGCTTTGTCATTTCAAACATCACTGACAGCTTAAAGACATCCTGAACATTTAAAGGTTTCTCCTGTTTAAAAGGGAACTATTATGCAAAATAATTTTTTGGGGATGTTTTTATAGTTCAATTTTAAGTCTGAGCCGCTTCTAAAAACAGCCTGTTCAAGAAAAAAGTTACATTGGGAGGGCACTGCGCCGTTACCTAGCAACCCCAGCCATGCCCAACCCGTTACCTAGCAACCTAAGCAGAGTTCCAGGACATTTGGGGCATGGCCAGCAGTAGCTTAATTTGATTTAAAGTGACAGAGCCCCTAAAACAGCTCAAAATAGGTAGAACTGACCAGACTAAAATATCATTAGCTAAGAATAATTTTATGTAAAAAATAAATAAATAAATAAATACGACAAACATGTTTTGTATCTCCCATAGACCTATCATAATGGTTGAATATTTATAAAAATATATTTTGTTGTACAGTTCACTGCTCTGAAGGAGTTGTTCTTTCAGCAAATAGCATGTTTAAGAGTTTTTATATTCTACTAAGCAGTTATTTGATTACTAAAATAGTTGACACTTAGTTCAATAGTTGGCTAATCACAATTAATCCAATTAATCTGATGAACCACTTTGGCCCAAAATCATTGTAATGGATTTCAGAACCTACGTTTCATTTGTTTTATAACAATAAAAATAATATTTTCTCTTGGCCCCACTCTCACTAGCTGTTAGCTTCAGCCTCTAGCTTGTATGTATACAAAATGCAAGATGCTAAGACAATTAAAAGAATCCATCAAGCGTTAGATGAACCCATGTATACTTTTCAGTGGTGCTTTAGTCAGCTGTTATTGAATCATAAAAACAACATTATGTCTCCTCCTTCAAGTAACTTCAGGAGAGACAGCGGACAGTTTAAACCTACTTGTTCCTCTGCGTCGAAGTCTTCGTTGTACTGGCCCATTTCCTCAGGCGGCCTTTTCTGGACCAGAGTGCGACACAGCAGCCAGATGGCGAGTCCGACCAGGAACATGCCGATGTCGGGGATGAACACTCGGATACCGTTTCCCGCGTCTGCGCCAATAACACTGTGGGACAAACAGGAAATGGAGAAAACGCAGTGAGAAAAGCAGAAGCACACTTCCCATGAATCCACACACATTCAAAAGAAGAATTGTATTGCAGGATAAAAGTTGGAAAATCACATAAGCTCATCTTCTCGACGAGCTCATTAACGTCTTCGCAGAATGCTAGTTCTCTCATGGGAACAAATATAAGTGCAGCAATTATATCTCTCAGAAAACACCACCTGTTTACCCGAAGTACGCGGGAAATCTTGAGTTTTCCGCTACGTAATTGTTCTTTTAATATGTGTTGTGCTGAATGCATTAGATTTTATGTGGAGTACCACCCTGCGTAGTAAAACAGGGCTCGCTGCCTTTAAACCAAATGCAATTTACAAGTGAGTGAAATTCCATAAAACATCAACAACAACAAGAAAACTCATGAGAAAGTTTATTTGTTTTCTTTTTCAACTCAGTTTAGGGGGAAAAAATCATGCTTACTTATTTAAAAAATATATATTATGTTAGGTGGAACAATCTGCATCAGCAGCAGCTGAAACAAACCAAAAGATTTCTTAGATTTTTTTGAATATTGTGTTGACTTCATCTTCTTCTGTCTGACCAAACATGAAAAGATTTGTTCTGAAAAGAGACCAAACACCATCTGCAGAATGTTGCTATGACAGCTACCATAATGTCAAGCTCCATATAATCCACTTTGATGCTTTTATGCTGCCAAAGGACACGTTTTACAAGGTGCCATGATTGCATGTGCAATTACAGCAAATAAAAACTGTCCTTGAAATGGCTAACAGGTTTCCGAACCTCTAAAACGCTCTCTTTTTAATCATCCGAACTAATTTCTATTTCAGTTTTACTGCAATCAGATTGCATCCTGTGTTTGGCCACCAAAGTGTTTTTCTTTGCATTTCATGCTGAGCTCCAAGTGTAATTAAACAGTTCCCAATAAAACGTACTGGTAACTGCGGAGCAACGCAGAGGATTTGGCTGCTGTTATAAAGCAACTGGTCATTTCAAACAGAACCAATCTCACGCCTGGTCTTGAGTGGAAATAAAGCAAGTAAAAGTTGAAAACCAAGTGTTGATCGTCATGATGGAAAATGCACAGTCAGAATAAAAACCAGTTTGGGTGTTTGGCTGCTGCTGGAGAGTTTAATCCAATCAAAGACGTCTGTTTCCATGTGCTTTATTGTTGAGAAGCTTTGTGCATCCTCACAAGAATGAAAGATATGGAAACCATTAGAGACACGCAACGCTGAGGCGGCAACTTCAATGACTCCCACTTTCCCTCACATATTATGTGTGAGAATTAGAGAAACATCAGCAGCGCTGCAGACCTATTCAGGGAAAAACTACAAGTGTGGAAAGTTCAAAATGTGTTGCAATTCAAGCTTGCAACTAACAATTATTTTAGTGACTGATTATTCTGACGATTAACCTGATAAAAAAAATTGTCACATTTTGCAGATTGTTCCTTTAAGTATTTACAATTCTTTTTATACAACATTAGAAATATAACAGAATAATTCAGATCCTTTTTTAGATAATAAAAAAAAAAACATTTTATTGCCTAAAATGCAACAACATAACATTCATCTCACAAATTTTAACCAAGTGGAGCTAAAACTTTGCTACTTGAGGAGTTTTAACAGACAAAGGCGTCATCATCTTAAATGCAAAATGTAAATAAATATATATACACCATGTTCCTTATTATTATGCAAATTGGATTTAAGTGTCATAAAGATTAAATTTTTTGTTGTGCTATTAAATTTATAGATGGTATTGTGTGTCAGGGCTCTTTGAATCACTATAATTAATTTCAGAGAGCTGGTTGATTAGTTTGTCTGGTGAGCTCAATTAAAAAAAATCTACTTAAGAAGGATGTTCCACATTATTAAGCAGGCCACAGGTTTCAAGCAATACGGGAAAGAGAAAGGATCTCTCTGCTGACGAAAATCATCAGATAGTGTAGTTATCATCGTACTGTGAAGAGATTTGTGGCTGATTCAGAACAAAGATGGTTTTGTACAGATAAAGGCATAATGAGGAAGGTTTCTGTTAGACAAATTCATCGGATTAAGAGAGCAGCTATTAAAATGCCCTTACAAAGCAGCAAACAGTTATTTGAAGCTGCTGGAGCCTCTGGAACCTCAAGGTGGAGGATCCTACTATTGGGCCACCGCTAACCAAAGCTGATGATATATAAATGTTTATATATACATATTTATATATCATGTATTAGGTATATATGTATGTATTATAGTCCATAACTATTCATTCCAATAGTTACGTAATTAAAAATAAAAGCAGAAATACATTAATGAGCCAATAAATAAATAAATAAATACACTTAAAATGCACCAATTAATTTTAAAAAACTACTTTGTTTTGTTTTTTATAATTTAACTGACTTTCATATTTATTTTTTCAGTCCAATTCAAAAACTTGTTAAGTTTAAGCACACCATATACATTTTGCGGGTTTTTTCTTTTACGTATTTTGTTTTACTCATTGATGTATATATTTTTCTTTAAATTTTTATATAACTATTTTTGTCTTGTTTTTTCTTTTAATTTTCATGTGTATTTTACATTTTTCTGTCTCTTCTTTTTACTTTATCGTTTCCATTTGTGCCTCATCATGTAAATGAGCATCTTAAAGCTTTAACTCCTGCTGTCGGTTAGTTAGACCGAATCATCGCTACCTGCCACAACAAAGACGGCGACTTACAACCAGTTCATCACTGAACTGAAGTTACCAATTGTATTTGAACAAACAACGCTGTAACTCCTGACTTCATTGATTTTCGCTCTGACAGAACGCCTGTTTTAGTTAACGACTCTCATGGACTCAGTCATCAACAGATGTCGATGTATTTAAAAATACAGCAACAGGACATATTGGGCAACCAAGACAAAAGAACAGAAGTTGTCCATCTTCTTCAGGCTCCTTTAAGCATGACTCGAGTAATATTTTCCTCTGCCCAGGCTGTTGAAATGCAGCCATTACAGCAGTAAATATTGTATATGCACTACATATGATCCTCAGCACAAACAGGTAAATGCAGGCAGGAGAAAATGTTTATGGGTCTATTTCCGCCACTTAACTGTAGAGTACACAATCCACCCAGGGCTGATGAGTGCTGGAAAAAAGGACGTGGCTGTGTTTCGGACATTCCCGTACTTACAGACCACATTTAATAAGATCACGGGGATGTGCTCAGGCAGAGGCAAACAAAAGCCATGAAAAATAGACCCCTCAGCTTAGTGTGAGGGCTAACTGGGTTTGGCCTTCATTAAGAATCCACAAAGGGACAGGTTAGGAGGTAGAGAGAAGATTAGCTAGTGTGGCTAAATGCAAAAAGCGGGGGTAAATGTTGTTGAGAGGCTGCTATATATAGGACACTTTGTGTAGCATTTTCCTTAGGAATAGAGTGAAAAAATGGGAAGTGCATGAGTTATGTGTTACAGGTTTTTCTTTTGTTCAATCTGAATAAGGCTGAAACGATTAATCAGATTAATCGTGATTAATGGTAATTGAAATAATTGTCAACTAATTTAGATAACAATTCATCGTTAACTGAATTATTCAGACTGAAAAAAGGCCCTTTGCTGAAAGAGCAACAAATTCAGAGCATTAATTAAATTAAACTGTACAAAATATGTATACAATTTGCATTTCAAATAAAAATGTTTTAACTAAAACTCCTCCAGTGGTATAATTTTAGCTTCACCAGGTTCTAATTCACTAGAGGAAAGCTATGCTAATGCATTTCAGATGACAAAAATTCATTTTTATACTTTTTAATATTTTTTTTCCATTTTTTTATTTAAAAATGGAACTGAATTATTTACTTACATTTTAATCTATTTTTAATATTTAAAAAAAAGTCTTAAGTGTTTAAATAAAAAAATTTATACAATGTTCCGATTTTTTTATCTGATTAATTGATTAATCGTTAGAATAATCAATAGAATAAATAATGGATTACTAAAATAATTGTTAGTTGCAGCCAGAATTCTAAATAAAATCATTCTAATCTGCAGAGAAGCTGCCAAAGTTTTTACTTTCACCTCTGAAATCAGATTCAGGCAGCCAAACTGAAACACAGAGATATCCCTAAACATTACTGCACATTCACAATTGATTTATGTCAGGATAAAACATTATTGCATTTTATTATAGCTGTAGCCTAAGTATAGTTGTACCAAACTCATGTGAAAATCAACATGTGTTTCTATTTCAGGATATTTCCCTGGCAAACAGACTCCGTTTATTACCAGCTCCTATAAATTTAAAAAGATTTATTAGCCAACTATCAATTTACAACCCTTTGCAAATCCATAATAGCATGTCGGCCAATAATGCAAAATATAATAAACATCCATGTCCAAAACACCCAAATGCTCTTAAACATTGTACAAAAATATCCACAGAATCTCAGCAATGACTTTTTTTCTAAAATCCTTCATGATTCTTTTGTTTTAGTAGATCAAATAATTACTTTCTTACCTCTCGAAACCAATCTGTCGTATGGAGCTCTCCCATGACGAACCTAGAACAAATAATGCAAAAACATTTAATATTGAGACATTTTTCTCTGCAAAAAACGAACGACTGTAGTAACAGATTTTTTCTTTACAGACAGACACAAGTGACAGTTTATTATTTGAAATAATACAAATAAATCAGGAGAATCAGCCTCAAGATAGTTTTAATGTTTTTGATATCTAACCTTACAATTTATACAATTTCCAATACGAGCAATGCATCACAGATGTGCAGCAAGCAAATCTGCAGAAGTGATGCAACAATCAATAGTCAAAAAATGTCTGAGGAATGTTTTAGATAGCTTGTTGTATCCAGGCTGCAAAAAATTAAAGCAGTTAAAAATGGGTCTAACTACCAATTATTGTAGTAATCAATTAATCTATCCATTATTCTAATACTTAATCGATTAATCTGAGGAAAAAATTGGCACACTCTACAGATTTTTCATTTAACCACTTAAGCATATTTAATACAATATTTGATATATTGCAATAAAAAAACAAACAAATAATAGAATTTCTTTTTAAAATAAAATGCAACAACATGCTTTTGTTGAGTAGATCTGAATCTGGTGAAAATAAAACTAAGAGACTTGAGAAGGTTTGGTTAAAACATATTTACAGACAAAAGTGTTTTCATCTTAAATGCAAAATGTTTTCATATATTGTACAGTTTTGGCTTAAATGCTGCACTGACTATGTTGTTTTTTCAGCAAATGGGCTTTTTGATAAATTATTATCAAGTAATAATTTCATTATTAATTGATTTCTAAATTAGTTGACGATTATTTCAATAATCGATTAATTTTGAATAATTGTTTTAGCTCTATATAAAACATCCTGTTTTATTTTCACCTAATTCACTTTTTTGTGTCTGTTATCCCAGTTAATGATTAATTGATTGCTACGTTAGTTGATGATTATTTTTGATTAATCTCGATTAATCCAATTAATCATTTCAGACCTTTCTTGATACTAACAAGTACTTAAAAAAGTGCCATTAATGCAGCATAAACTTAATTTAGTTTCTCTTTGGGATCAATAAAGTATTTTTGAACTTGAACTGAATCCTTACATTTCTCCAAAGGTTTAGGTTTTTTGGCTCTTTTTCTAAATGCATAGGAAACATAACTTCAGTCTATGACTTGCATTGACGTACCTGAATGCTTTGTTGGTTCAATGGCCCAATAATTAGGTGCTAAACTTTAGTGAACTCAGGTTTCAGGTTTACAATGTGCAGGGAGGACATTGCTGATGTTAAATATGCTTTAACTGAGATCGCAGACAAAGCACTTCATCTCATTGAGTTTATCTTCTGTTTCACATGAGTGGAGGCTACAGCTTCTTTTTAGGTTGGGATTGTTAAGTTAACAACTGTGAAAGAAGTCTTCGCTTTCAGAGGATGCAGACAGAAAAAGGTCACTTGGATGGTTCAATATCTCCAAAGAATTGAAACTATAAAGATAAAAGCTTAGCTTGCAGCCTTGTGATAGATACACAGAACAGCAGGACAAAATAATGATTTAAACTAAAGATTTTCTTGAAAGAGACATGTACTTTTCCTCTTTTTAATGTAATGTCTTCTTATTGTAGTGAAATACTGTTCAACCATGGACACTATATCAGAAGAAATATTGCGTTTTAATGTACCGTACTCCCAAAAATGCAATGTCAGAAATTCATTACAGTACCATACCATGTTTCTTAGTCAGGTGGTAATTAGTTGCACCAATATAAATTTCACTGAAGGAGCCTTCAAGCATGTTGAGTTAGGCGACAGCATGCATGGCAAACCATAGAAAACCACCAGACTGGCAGTTTAGTATCAAACATACTCAAGGAGAATTCACCCAGAGTATAGTCCGCTTTAATAAAATTCTAGTTTGTTTGCCTGGAAAGTCCGGTTTGTTTGGGGAGGTGTGAATACTGCCCAAAAAAGCAAACTCTGATCCGCCTGAAAACCTTGGTCTCAGTTCAGTTGAAGTGAACTCCGGTACGGTTTGAATGCATATGTGAACGACAAGTGGACTGGAGACTACTCCAAAAACAGGAAGTGGACTACAGTGCATGACCTTCTGGGTAAATACAACCAAAACAAACACGAGAGTAGCAGGAGAAATGGCTTGTGGTCTTTCACCATAGACAAAAAAGAAATCCTAAAACCACTAAAATCATTTTGTTCACATTTTGCGAAGAAGTGTCACGTCGTCTTCAGAGGATCTCCTGTCATGTCTTTCAATGGTTTTTGGTGCAGCGCCACCACAGGCGAGGAGGGGAACAGGCTTTTCTAAGGTTTTGATTAATTTGACACACTGCAGTGTAAAGAGAATTACACCAGCTGAATATTTAACAATTGTTGCAACTTTGGTCCCCAAACGAACTGAGTCTAAAATCAGGTGTTAAAACTCCCTTAAACTCCTCAGCTGCTTGTAAGTAGAAAGTTAGTCTCACAAGCATAATCACAAGTGCTCCTGTTTTCAAAACCACAAAAACTCAGGCGTGAAAGCAAAGAAGCATGAGTTTTCATCATCTGTTTAAAAAAAACCCAAGAATTACGGATTTCAGATAAGCAAAATATTTCGCAGGCAGGGAGGTGAACAGGTTTCTCAAAGGGTTTGGTTCATTTGACTTAGTGCAGTGTGAAAGTGAAATCATTTTAAAGAATCAGCTTGAACAAAAATGTCTCATAATTTCAAAGAGTTTTGAAACTCCTTCTATTTTTGCCAAAGCTGGAAGCTCTGAGTATGACTTTTCTTCAACCAGGAACTATAGTTGCTAAACAAGAGAAGACAGCTCAGTGTGAGGCCGCTAAACGTCTTGTTGCGAAATTTAAAAGGGCAAGAAACATCTGCTTAAGGAGGCGGCTGCATGACTAATCCCTGACAACGAGCACTTCACCCCGAGTCATACCGAGCTGTTAAAACTTATCTGTCCAGCTGCACACTGATCCTAAAACCACTCTGAAAGAGGACAGATGGAGTTATCAGTGATAACCAGCACCGAAAAATGAAACAGAAAGAACAGCCATTTTAACTCTGGTACCTTTTACAAAACTAAGATTAGCATCATGGAGTCTAGAGACAATATGGAGACATCGACACCATTTCAGAAGGGAAGGAAGGAGCAAGGACTCAAATTACAACTAACTTCCCAGGTTTTTTTACAATCTATGTGGGAGAAATATGATAAAATCTCTCTGGATTAGAATTTAGTATATACAGTTAGAAAGAAAGAACAGATTCAAAACTTAGTTTTCAATCTATTTCAGTCCACTGTGTCTGATTGTTTTCACATTTCACAGGATGAGTAATTTACAGCAGAAAGCTGAACAAAAAAATACAAAACCACAGACAGTGTAATCTACATTTAGTGTAGATCAAATAAAGTATTGTAGGAAATACAATACTTTATGGCTGAAAAATGTTATCACAATATAAGCGCTTCATTTCAGTCAATTTCGATAATTATTGATGTGGTTTTATTGTTTGTTCTAAATGTCTGAAATAATGCCAAATTGTTGGTATGACTATTTCTGTTTTATCCGCAGTTTTCTCTCCACAGAGTTAATTTTTACCTTTAAGCCGTTATGGGGGAATTTTAAACTGCTACTGCGCCAGTTACTCAAAGGGTCGTTGCTAGGTAACCAAAGAATGAGTGAGTTGCTAGGTAACCAAAGAATGAGTGAGTTGCTAGGTAACCAATGAGTGAGTGAGTTGACTCCACCAGCCTTGCTAAGCTATCTTTCCTCTGCCTACATTTCCCAGAATGCAGTGCGGTTCTGAGTCAGGGTTGAGTGAAAATTTTACATATTGAATATCAAACATTTTGATTACGTATATATCGTAATATATATTGTTGTTGATTTATTGTCTACCTCTAGTTGAAAGTAATCTCTAGGATCCATAAAAATGACCTCATATTCTTTCAGAGTAAGTTAGAGACACTTGAACTTATACGCTTTAAAGAGAATTAAAAGGAAAATTAAATGTAATTAAAAGCCAGATCATCCAGGATGAAAATAAGGTCTCTTCATGTTGTTTAAAGACTTATGATGGTAAGGTCACAGTACGCCATTCAAAAGTTCAAATAAAATCCAGAGAAAGCAAGCAAAACCCAGCCTGTTTAATGAGTCCCAGATCCAAACATCTGCAACACGTAATTTCTCCCTGACAGCACTAAACCTTCAGGTGTGGGAGGAAACCCCCCATCCTGAGCGTGACTTCATGCTTGAGGAATGCCAGAGGTAAAATGAGGTAGAGTCTGATCCGTAGCATGACAGGGGAATATTGTGTAAAACAAACTGAGCTCAGCACGGACACTTCTGGAAGAAAGTTTGAGACTTTCAGTCTGTCGAGAAGGGGCCAGCGTTTCACTCTAGCTGGGTACCAAAAATACCTGTCCTCCAGACTTTATGTCAGCATCATAAAACTCCCTTTGTGCTGCCCATGCAGCAGTTTTCTGCACTCTTCTATCTCTGTAGGCCAAACGCCAGTTACTCCCTTTCACACACTGTAAAAGTAAAGCAACAACATGTGAGCAGGCCTTAGTTTAAGGTTCATTCAAACCAGCCCAGTTTAGTCCTCTTTATTTGAAATAGAGTCCATTTGTCTAGGATGTCCAGTTTGTTTGAGGATGTATGAATCCTCAATCGAACTCTTGATGCGGACCACAAACATGAACTGTGGTCTGCCCAAAAATGTTGGTCTCGGTTCTGTTGAAGCGAATTCTGGTGCGGTTCAAATGCATATGAGAACACCAAGTGTTCCAAAAGCAGGAAGTTGGCTACAGTACAGGGCATTCTGGGTAAATACAATCTAAACAAACACGAGAATCTGCAGATAGTGGAAGAATTGACTTGTTCTTACCCAAAATGTGAAATGTTGCAATTTTGGTTCCCAATCAAACTAAGTTTATCTATCAAATGAGACAACACAATTTTGAGCTGCGGTGGTTCGCTTTCACACTGCACTGTCAGACGAGCCAAATTAATTGAAAAACCTGTTCCCCTCCTTGCCTGTGGTGGCGCTGCACCAAGAACCTCTGAAGGAAACGACACAAAAACCTCTGAAGAAGACACTGAATCAAACTTCCTTCTTCACAAAATGTAAACAAAAATGGAGTAGCACCAGATTTCTGCGGTTGTAGGATTTCTCTTTTCTCTTTGGTAAAAGACCACAAGCCATTTCTCCCATTTGCACTAGAGTCACATGCTTGTTTTGCCTGTATTTACCCAGAATGCCCTGTGCTACAGTCCACTTCCTGCTTTTGGAGCGGTCTCCGGTCTGCTTTACGTTCACATATGCGTCCGAAACGCACCAGAATTCACTTCAACCAAATTGTAACCAAGGTTTTTAGGCGAACCAGAGTTTGGTTGTTTTTTGGTCCACAGAGTTTGATTGCACATTCAAAGCTCCAGAAACAAACCAGAGTTTATAGACAAACTAGTTTGATTAAAGTGGACTAAACAGGTCTGGTGTGAATGAACCCTATGAGTTCAAAGACTTGATTTAACCTCCTAAGATGTCATACTTCTGGGAATCAGCATTAAGGACTACAGAGAATTTTGGACAATTGCAGGAAAATGTTTGGAAGTCAGAGAGGTGACAAGTACGTCAACATGACCTGCAACAAACTCCACCCACCTGGTGATCCTTCATGGCTAACACAAACAGTTTGTAAACGCGGCTCCATCCTTGTCCAGTCAGCGCGTAGGAATGAAAGACGGCTGCACAGGAAGATGGCTACGGCTCATCTGGTGGCCATTCCCTGACCTGCCCCAACAGCTGGAGGCTTTAGCTCTCCCAGGAGAGATTTTCTAGCTCATGCTTAGCTCAGCTCAGAGATCTTGAGGTGTTTTTGGCCTCTAAAATCAAAAGGAAGCCCACTAGGTTTTCCAGAGGGAAATAAGCACTTCACGGAGAAGGAGGACTCCCTGTTTATACTCGGCTGCCAAAAGGAAAAGCGTGTCAGGAGGGCTAAATACCAGATATACAAATCTGAGATAAGGCATCTAGTCAGAAATAGTACACACATAATATCAGACTTCCTTTCTCACTACAAGAAAAACAACCAAACAAAAATTGTTTGGAACAAGCTACATTTCTGCAACAATGAAAACAATAAAATACCGTCTTAATGAATAGTTATGATTTTCAGATTCAGTCTATCTTAATCCTGACGATTCTGCTTTTCTCACATTTTCCCCACATGTTTGGAGCATTATGCTCTCATGGTGAAGTACAAGAATCAGACAAAAAAAATGTAAATATTTTTTTAAAAAGTAGTACAAGTCCAAAGAAAATTTTCAAATACCTTCTGAAATCCGGGAGGACATTTTTATTTAAGATCACTTTAAAACATTACAAGAATGTCTAAATCCTCAGAAGCAAAATAAAAAGTGAAAATCTGGGTGATAAAAACTTTTTCACAGCACTGTAAGCTAATAAATAACCTGCCGTAAATAAATATAATAGTCTTTTACCCTGATTACAAATAAAAAGTCTTCAACGTTGTGGTCATGCAACAAATAAATATAATGTTGGTTAAACTGTAAATGTTACTAAATGTTTTGGCAGCTATGTTCAGGTTCAACACTGACCTGATTAATACCAGACCTGCAGAAACAAGAAATCACTTAATTCAGGGGTGTCCAAGCATTTTGTCCCAGGTCCAAGTCGAAAACATCAAAATTATTTTTCATTTTTACTCTATTAAGAGAAAAGCATCGATTTTTCAATTTCTTTGGGGTTCACTGAACAAATTTAACCTCAGCATAAGAACAGGATTTGGGTCACATTCTTTAAAAACGCTTTCTATGATTTGTATGCAGCAAAGTTGGCTTTTCAGTAAAAGTTTCTGAATAAGCTCTACTTACCATAAAAGCTTGGTTATAAAAAGACAAATACTTTGTGTTGCATTTAACATTTTCCATTTTAAGAAAATTATGTTGATAATAATTATACTCTGATTAAAGTTAAGCACAGTTGGTGGAATCAAACGACTCTCTCACTCTTTGGTTACCTAGCAACTCACTCACTCTCTTTGGTTACCTAGCAACGACCTGTTGAGTAACTGGCGCAGCAGCAGTTTGAGGTTTTGCCACAATACCTCAATACCTTCCTAAGAATAAAAAAAACAATGAGATGGAGTGAAAACTGTTAATAAAACAGAAAAGGTCGTGCCACCAGTTTGAGAGTATTACAGATATTTACAACAAAAAGCTAATCAGTAATTATTAAGATCGAGAATTATCAATATCAACTGATATGAACTGATTGTATTGTAATGCATCTTTCAGTCCAACCCTAACTGAATATTATAGATTTAACTTATTTGAAATGCATTTAAAGCACTACAAACCAATTCCCTCAGTTATAGTCAGTGTTTATGATTTCACAGTAAGAGACAAAAATGAAACAAAATCCTGCCTCATAATTACCCCAAACCATCTTGAATATCCTCATAAAATAACATGAACATAAAATATGAGGTTATTAAATGAATATTGCAAAGTGAGATAAAGTGGACAGAATTTATGATGTGCAAAACCAAAAACGTTTCACTGCCCTTGAGAATCTGGTAATAAAGAGCATATTTAGCCTCTGGTCTCTGAACGGCTCTGTGTGTCTCCACCTGAGGTGATAAGGTTCATTCTGCGCTCTGAGTTGGCCGAGATTCAACCGAGCAAAGCAAGCTCCTCTCGTTAGAAAGAACAAGTCATTAGAGCACAAGGTCAGACTCTGTCCCCGTCTAGACACATTCAAATTTCATAGCTTGATACCACGTCTCCTGAGAAGCCCAGAAGCCAGCTATTAACACCTTTCCAACAGTGGATGAGTAGCTTATTCTGCTAGCAGCATTTTTGTTTTTACATCACCGTAGGTTCAAGGGAGTTAATCAAATTCAGGGAAGAGTTGCGAAACAACACTGCGAGTAAAGGAAGTACTATTTGAACTCCAGGAGACCAGTAACTGATAACCTGCAAGCTCCAGGAGGAATATGCAAGAAGATTCAGAAAGTAACATTTGTTTTCTTAAGACAGTAACATTTAAAATAATCTGTAAGAGAAGCAACTTGTAAATTCCAGAAAGCAACTTTTAAGTTTCAGGAAAAACTAATGTTTAAATCAGCGGTGGGCATACTTCCACTAATCCGCTAATAGAGGAGCTAATTTTTCACTTAGCTCTTTAGTTCTTTTGAAAAACGTTTAGCTTCTCATAAATTAATGTTTCCAAATAAATTCTAAAGTGTTAATTTAATTGGCTATGTTATAAACTTTAAATCTATAACAAATGACAAAAACTACAAACACAATTGATGCTAACTCCAAAACATACAAACAAAAGCAAAAAAAAAACCCCGGCACAAACGAGAAATCCTGCAATTACATTAAACAGAAGCAAACACTTACACCCAACAAAAGAAATTAGGGATGCACCAATACGAAAATTTGGGTCGATCAATATCCAATGTAAATGTTGATGTTATGGCCAATAACCTCAGTTACTTTCCAGGAACAATTATCAGTTTCAAAATGTTACAAAAGCATTTTAGAAAGTAAGTTACTTGTATGTTTTTAAATCAACCTGCATAATACAGAAGCTTCAGAAACTACTGTTTAGGTTGTGGTGAATAACTTTTGTAACAAAAGCTACAGAACGTTGTAGAAAATCAGAAAATATGAAAGAATTGGGCATATTTCTAAAAATTATTAACAGTTTATTTTGAGGGTTTTTTTTTTTTTTGCTTCAGGCTGTGAAAAAGCTCCACCTTCAGTTGCAGAGGTCAGAGTTCAAACATAAACCAGCCTGCAGGATTAATGGGACACATATGTCTGACATGTAGAAACACATGGCAAAGCTGCAGATTTCCACCATTCAGAGACACAAACCACCAATATCTGGAGGCAGTTCAGCCTGAATTAAAGCATCGTCTGTATTTTGTGCTACTCTCGGAAAATGTAAATACCAGACGGATCTGCAGTTTTATCAAACTAAGATGTTTTCTCATCTCTCTTTCAGACAGACAAGAGCAATGGAGGGACCTCCACACTGCAAAAACACAAAATCTTACCGAGTATTTTTGTCTAGTTTCTAATGCAAATGTCTTATTACACTTGAAATAAAACACAACTAACTTACAAGCAACTTTTCAGCAACATTGTTTAGAGAAAATAATTCCTTCACTGAAAAAAGTACATGAAAGTATTTAATTTCCCTTTGAGAATTGAACTGAACACAAAATCCTACCAAATATTTTTGTCTAGTTTTTAGTTTAAATATTTTAGCACACTTCAATCAAGACAAAACTAAATGAAGAACCTTTCAGCAAGTTTTTAGTTGTTTTTAGTCAATAATTCCTTAATGTTGGTGGAAAAGTATTAGTTTGAAAGACTTTTCACTTTCAACATGGCGATAATGTCTGATTATAATGGAAAAAGTCTATTAAAATTAATGTTAAGGAACAACAAACAAGCTACTATGTTTTGCTGAAAAGTTCCTTGTAAGTTAGTTTTGTCTTAATTCAAGTGTACTACGATATTTACACTAAAAATAGGCAAAGAATACTTGGTAAGATTTTTGTATTTTTGATCCCAAAGGGAAATTAAATACTTTTAATTATTTTTTTGTAGTGAAGGAATAAGATTTTATGCTTCTGCAGTGTTGATATTGATTTTTTTTAAAAGCCAGTTTAACTGGAAGATTATTTCACATATAACAAGTCATTTTATTTAAAAGTGCCAGTGGAAATAGAACTTCCATCCATCCATCCATCTTCTTCCGCTTATCCGAGGTCGGGTCGCGGGGGTAGCAGCTTCAGAAGGGAGGCCCAGACTTCCCTCTCCCCAGCCACTTCTTCTAGCTCCTCCGGGGGAATCCCGAGGCGTTCCCAGGCCAGCCGAGAGACATAGTCCCTCCAGCGTGTCCTGGGTCTTCCCCGGGGCCTCCTCCCGGTGGGACGTGCCCGGAACACCTCACCAGGGAGGCGTCTAGGAGGCATCCTGACCAGATGCCCGAGCCACCTCAACTGGCTCCTCTCGATGTGAAGGAGCAGCGGCTCTACTCTGAGTCCCTCCCGGATGACTGAGCTTCTCACCCTATCTCTAAGGGAGAGCCCAGCCACCCTACGGAGAAAACCCATTTCGGCCGCTTGTATCCGCGATCTCGTTCTTTCGGTCATGACCCAAAGCTCATGACCATAGATGAGGGTGGGAACGTAGATCGACCGGTAAATCGAGAGCTTCGCTTTTTGGCTCAGCTCTCTCTTCACCACGACGGACCGGTACAGCGCCCGCTTGACAGCAGACGCTGCGCCAATCCGCCTGTCGATCTCCCGCTCCCTTCTTCCCCCATTCGTGAACAAGATCCCGAGATACTTAAACTCCTCCACTTGGGGCAGGACACCCCCCCTGACCCGGAGAAGGCACTCTACCCTTTTCCGGCTCAAGACCATGGCCTCGGATTTGGAGGCACTGATCCTCATCCCGGCCGCGTCACACTCGGCTGCGAACCGCTCCAGCGAGAGCTGCAGATCACGATCTGATGAAGCCAAAAGGACCACATCGTCTGCAAAAAGCAGAGATGAGATCCTAAGGCCACCAAATCGGATCCCCTCAACACCTTGGCTGCGCCTAGAAATTCTGTCCATGAAAGTGATGAACAGAATCGGTGACAAAGGGCAGCCCTGGCGGAGTCCAACTCTCACCGGAAACGAGCCCGACTTACTGCCGGCAATGCGGACCAGACTCTGACACCGGTCATACAGGGACCTGACAGCCCGTATCAAAGGGCCCGGTACCCCATACTCCCGGAGAACCCCCCACAGGGCTCCCCGAGGGACACGGTCGAACGCCTTCTCCAGGTCCACAAAACACATGTAGACTGGTTGGGCGAACTCCCATGCACCCTCCAGGACCCTGCCGAGGGTGTAGAGCTGGTCCAGCGTTCCACGACCAGGACGAAAACCACACTGCTCTTCCTGAATCCGAGGTTCGACTATCCGACGGACCCTCCTCTCCAGGACCCCTGAATAGACCTTGCCAGGGAGGCTTAAGAGTGTGACCCCTCTATAATTGGAGCACACCCTCCGGTCCCCCTTTTTGAACAGGGGGACCACCACCCCAGTCTGCCAATCCAGGGGAACTGCCCCCGATGTCCATGCGACATTGCAGAGTCGCGTCAACCAACACAACCCTACAACATCCAGAGCCTTAAGAAACTCCGGGCGGATCTCATCCACCCCCGGGGCCCTGCCACCGAGGAGCTTTTTAACCACCTCGGCGACCTCGTCCCCAGAGATTGGAGAGCCCAACCCAGAGTCCCCAGGCTCCGCTTCCTCAGTGGAAGGCATGTTGGTGGGATTGAGGAGGTCTTCGAAGTACTCTGCCCACCGGCCCACAACGTCCCGAGTAGAGGTCAGCAGCACACCATCCCCACTATAAACAGTGTTGGTGCTGCACCGCTTCCCCCCCCTGAGACGCCGGATGGTGGACCAGAATCGCCTCGAAGCCGTACGGAAGTCTTTCTCCATGGCCTCTCCAAACTCCTCCCACGCCCGGGTTTTTGCCTCAGCAACCGCCCGAGCCGCATGCCGCTTCGCCCGCCGGTACCCATCAGCTGCTTCCGGAGTCCCACAGGCCAAAAAGGCCCGATAGGACTCCTTCTTCAGCCTGACGGCATCCCTCACCGAAGGTGTCCACCAGCGGGTTCGAGGGTTGCCGCCGCGACAGGCACCGACAACCTTGCGGCCACAGCTCCGATCGGCCGCCTCGACAATGGAGGCACGGAACACGGTCCACTCAGACTCCATGTCCCCCACCTCCCCCGGGACGTGTTCGAAGTTTTGCCGGAGATGGGAGTTAAAGCTCCGTCTCACAGGGGATTCCGCCAGACGTTCCCAGCAGACCCTCACAACACGTTTGGGCCTGCCAGGTCTGACCGGCTTTCGCCCCCACCACCGGAGCCAACTCACCACCAGGTAGTGGTCAGTGGACAGCTCCGCACCTCTCTTCACCCGAGTGTCCAAGACATACGGCCGCAGATCCGATGAAACGATGACAAAGTCGATCATCGAACTGCGGCCTAGGGTGTCCTGGTGCCAAGTGCACATATGGACACCCTTATGCTTGAACATGGTGTTCGTTATGGACAATCCATGGCGAGCACAGAAGTCCAGCAACAGAACACCGCTCGAGTTCAGGTCGGGCGGGCCGTTCCTCCCAACCACGCCCCTCCAGGTCTCACTGTCATTGCCCACGTGAGCGTTGAAGTCCCCCAGCAGAACAAGGGAGTCCCCAGGAGGAGCACTCTCCAGTACCCCCTCTAAGGACTCCAAAAAGGGTGGGTAATCTGAACTGTCGTTCGGCCCGTAAGCACAAACGACAGTCAGAACCCGTCCCCCCACCCGTAGGCGGAGGGATGCTACCCTCTCGTTCACCGGGGTAAACCCCAACGTACAGGCGCCGAGATGGGGAGCAACAAGTATGCCCACTCCTGCCCGACGCCTCTCACCTTGGGCAACTCCAGAGTGGAAGTATGTCCAGCCCCTCTCAAGGAGACTGGTTCCAGAACCAGAGCCGTGCGTCGAGGTGAGACCGACTATTTCTAGCCGGAACCTCTCGACCCCACGCACTAGCTCCGGCTCCTTCCCCACCAGAGAGGTGACATTCCACGTCCCAAGAGCCAGTTTCTGCAACCGAGGATCGGACCGCCAGGGTCCCCTCCCTCTGCTGCCACCCATCCCACACTGCACCCGACCCCTTTGGCCCCTCCCACGGGTGGTGGGCCCATGGGAGGGGGGGCCCATGTTTCCTCTTCGGGCTGAGCCCGGCCGGGCTCCATGGGTAAAAGCCCGGCCACCAGACGCTCGCCATCGTGCCCCCCCTCCAGGCCTGGCTCCAGAGTGGGGCCCCGGTGACCCGCGTCCGGGCGAGGGAACACCAAGTCCAAAGTTTTCCTTCATCATTGGGGTCTTTGGGCTGCTCTTTGTCTGGTCCCTCACCTAGGACCTGTCTGCCTTGGGTGACCCTACCAGGGGCATGAAGCCCCAGACAGCATAGCTCCTAGGATCATTGGGACACTCAAACCCCTCCACCACGATAAGGTGGCAGAAATAGAACTTTTTCATCAATATTAAGGATTTATTGACTTAAAACAAGCTCTTATATCTTGCTGAAAGTTAGTTTTGTCTTCATTCAAGTGAACTAAGATATTCACACTTGAAACTAGACCGAAAATACTTGGTAAGATTTTGTGTTTTTGCAGTGCATCTCTCAGGTCCGTTCTCGGATTATTCGAAGTCCTTCGGTTCCTCTGCACACAACGGCGCTCTGCCTTAAAGCTTCGACCACAAAGGCTGCAGTGTACTCACAGCTGAAGTTGGAGGAGATGGAGTTCCCGGCCAGGAGGCTGTTGACGGTAATCTGATAGATGATGTGCAGCAGCAGGAAGGACATACTGGTGAAGCAGAGGCACTGCAGCAGACGCCCTGTGTGGCCTAAACAGGAAGAAGGAGCACAGTGAGTTCAACACGTTCACGCAAGAATTTCCTTTAAAAAAAAAAGTTCTTGGTATTTCTCCGTTTTTAGACAGCAGTTATTGAGGAATGCATTAAAAATGTACAGCTGGTTTCTATTGACATAATGTGCTTTACATTGAGACGGCGGCAACTGGGAGGGATTTAGAGATAATCACAAAACATATCCTGGCAAAAAAAGCTGGCATGACTGAGAGAAACCTAAATAAACATTCTGGTGGACCACAAGGCCTTTACGTCTCTGATTCATTGTCAGAGAAGCAGAACCGGCTTTTATTCATCACTGATTTGGCTTCTGGTTTTGGTGACTGATGTCACCGCTTGAGGTTTTGTTTTTAAAACACCTACACTGTAAAAACGACGTT
The DNA here is from genome assembly GCF_003331165.1 of Xiphophorus hellerii. NCBI lineage: Eukaryota > Metazoa > Chordata > Actinopteri > Cyprinodontiformes > Poeciliidae > Xiphophorus > Xiphophorus hellerii. Next base: position 23,486,334 of record NC_045677.1, read on the forward strand.
TGAATAAGCATTTATTGTGTAGTTTCCAATTAAAATCTGTCAAGTAAACTTTAGTTTACTTGAACTAACTTTCAAGTAACTTCAGCAAGATATAAAAGCTCGTTTTAAATCCATAATTTCTTAATATTAATTTAAAAAGTACTAGATCCACTGGTAGATTATTTCACTTAAAACAAGATGGTTTCCCCATGTTATGAGTGAAACAACATGAGAACCAGAACTTTTTAAAAATCAGTATTAATGAATTAGTCACTGAAAACAAACTTAATTTCCTGCTGCTAAGTTACTTAGCAAGCATTTTTGTCTAGTTTCTAGTACAAATATCTTAATACACTTGAATTGAGTCAAAGCTAACTTGCAAGTAACTCGTAAGGAATTATTTAGAGAAAAATAATTCCTTAGTATCGATGGGAAAAGTACCAACTACATTGGAAGACAATTTCTCTTATAACAAGACATTTTCCCCAAGATGAAGTGAAATAATCTGCCATAGGAAATTGTATTTTTTCATCAATATTAAACATTTATTGACTTAAAACAAGCTTTTATATCTTGCTGAAAAGTTACCTGTAAGTTAGTTTTGTCCTATTTCAAGTGTAACAAGATGTTTCCACTAGAAACTAGACCAAAAATACTTGGTAAGGTTCTGTATTTCTGTAATGTAAATATGTTGAACGAATTTGTTTCTTCCCTGATTACTGCAGGTAAAGAACCTGGGGGGAGGGAGCCGCCACAGCTGCTCAACACATGGCTGCTTTATGGTGCACCTACAGGTATTTGGGATAATTTCAGGATAATTCCCAAGCAGAGAGCCGTTGAAACTAAATGAAACATTCATTTATGTTAATTTTTTGTTTTGGATAATTTTAAAGAAGTTTCCGGATTCAGTTTGAGTTGATGTCTTACCCTGATTAGATGATCGTACATATCTGCTCTCTGCGATCCAGCGGTTAAAAATGTGGCACTGTTTTCTTCTCATTAAGTTTACAGCATCCGCATGGCGGAGTTTTACTGTGCAATATCCGGAGTAAATGGAGGCTCTACCGCTGAGCACACAGCTTCCAGAAATGCTCACAACTCTACAAACTTACAGAAAGACTTTCCAAAATCACATTTACAGAGTTCAGAGCTACTGATGGATGGATGGATGGATGGATGGATGGATGGATGGATGGATGGATGGACGGACGGACAGACGATTGGATGAACGAAAGGATGTATGGTTGGATGGATGAACAGATGGACAGGTGTATAGATGGGTGGATGGATGGATGAATGGATGGATGGATAGATGGATGAATGGATGGATGAACGAAAGGATGTATGTATGGATGGATGGATGGACAGACGATTGGATGGATGGATGGATAGATGGATGAATGAATGGATGGATGGATGGATGGATGGATGGATGGATGGATGGATGGATGGATGGATGGATGGACAGACGATTGGATGGATGGATGGATGAATGAATGGATGGATGGATGGATGGATGGATGGATGGACAGACGATTGGATGGATGGATGAATGAATGGATGGATGGATGGATGGATGGATGGATGGATGGATGGATGGACAGACGATTGGATGGATGGATGGATGGATGGATGGATGGATGGATGGATGGATGGATGGATGGATGGATGGATAGATGGATGGATAGATGGATGGACAGACAATTGGATGGATGGATGGATGGATAGATGGATGAATGAAAGGATGTATGGATGGACTGACTGACGCCTTTTTCCCATTTTATTTCTGATTTCCATCACATTTAATGAAACCAGTGAAACCAATGAAACCAGTTAAACCAGTGAAACCAAATCTTGTAAATGTGAAATCTGTGAGTCCTCGTTGATTTCTAAATCTGCTCCAGCGACTCTGGACTCATTTCTGCTCCATCTTTCCTTGCAGCTCCAGAACAGGTTTGGTTCTGTGAAGGCAGCTTGTGTCCAGCGCTCTGGTTTCCCCTGAGATGACGTTTTATAAGCTTCCTAACAAAAGCCATTGTTCAGATTTTATAGTTGCTTCTTCGCCATCACCACACTGAGAACCGCTTCAATTGACTGCACTCAATCCTAATATAACTCCATAGTCTTCAGGGAAATAAATGGGTTTTTAATGCAATTTGCCTCAAATTAAAAATTCTGTGCCAGGCTTAACAAAGTGGAGTTCTTAAAGTCAGAAAAGTATAATGAACGGGATTTAAAAAGCAAACCTGGGGTAAGCATAAACACAATAAATCTACAAAAACATAAAATATTTATCAAAATATATACAGGAAAGCTTCTCTTAGTGAATCAGTCATGTTGGTGTTCATTTAACAAGGCACAGGATGTCTCATGGAAGGCTCTTAAAATGTTCCCAGTGTATTGGAGTAATAGTTCACATTTTGTTCCTCTCCAATGAGAATTAAATACCTTGAAGCCAAATAGCACAGTTAAAACTAGAGTTAATATCCAAACAAGTTGTCTCTAAAGCCTCAGAAACTGACACGTCCTGGAGGGCAAACTGCACTGTTGTGGCTTTTTAAAGGACAATTTTACATTTAATGAATTATACATGCCAAACATTTGGTTTAAATTAACCCAACAGATTTGACTGCTGCCCATCCTTTAGGATCGGCAGGCGAAATGAAACAGACCATCAAAACGCAGCATTAAATTCACTTAAATGCCAAAATAATTGGAACAGAGTGGGCTGTGTCTTCATTTCTTACTTTTTTTATCATGCTGGTTACAGCCAAAATGTAGGAAAACAAAAACAATACCCAGTGAATCAAAGGATTTTAAAGCTAATTAGGAATAACTAATTAGAAGCAACGTTTGTGAGAAAATAGGAATAGTTTTACTACACTGTATCTTTTACTTTTACTTGAGTAATATTAGTTTGAAGTATAAAATATTGCTACTCTTACTTGTGCAACATTTGCAGACACTTTACCCACTGCTAGTAACTTCACATAATGAAGAGCGAACAAGTTTTAACCAAAAATGTATGAAACACATACATACAGAAACACACCTACAATTCATGTTGAAGTGAGACCTCTTGTTGATACGCAAGCTTTGTTTTTTAAACGTTATTTCCATCTTCTGGGCCAGTTGTTTCTTTTTTGTGTGTTTTTATGATGTAAAGCAACTTGGAACTGCCGTGTAGCTGAAATGTGCTCACAACGTGATTGATTGATTGATTGATTGTAAAAAAAAAAAAATACTATATATCACGGATGTCAAACTCATTTTCACTTCGTACCACATCAAAAATCTGAATGTTAAAGGGCAGAATCTGTTGATAAGAGCCTTTAAACTGTTAAAATATTAATAGCTGTTCCTCCAGGAGTTTGTGATTGTTTTTGTGGAGATTTTTTGCAATGTGATGCTAATTTAGGATTATTTGTAAGGAATTTATATGATATTTGAGGTAATGTATGATGTTTCATATGACATTAGTTTCATACATCCTATGTTGAAATACATATATTTGGAAATGTGTCTCTTCTTCTACCTTTATTTATTTTGTAATCATGCTACTGTATAAATTTGTTTTGTTTTGTTTTAGTCTTTCAAATGCCAGACTTAAAATACCGAGTCTGCATCAACAGTAGAGACAAGCGAAAATCACACAGGATTCAAATGTCTGAACAAACAGCCACTCCTGGAAAACCACAATTGGTTTTGGAAAAAAACTAGAAGATATGAATTTACAAATCCTGACATTTCAACTAATATTGCTGTCGATGGGCGAGATCCTGTGACCTCTCTCTGTTCTGGTGGGATTATGGAGCTAAATTGGTGCCATAAAGTTTGTTCAAAGGTGATCTATTAACAGGTCAGTTTAGGTCTATGAATTTTACAAAACATGTTCATTACATCTTTTGAATAAAATCATCCTTAGATAATGATATTTTAGTCTGCTCAGTTCTGCCTATTTTGAACACCTTTCAGAATTAGCTGTTTTAGGGTCTCTGTCACTTTAAATCCAAATAAACTGGTGCTGGACACGCCCGCCAATTCAACGTTTACACTCTCACGTGAAAATGGCGGCAAACAGATACGCAGTTATACAATTGTACATCTTTTAAAAGCATTAGTAGAGCCTCCCGCACAACGAACAAGAATGTAGCAAGTCACTTCTGGACGGTTAAGTCAACAACTAAACACTAGTCTTTTCCAGCAGCCATTGTACATCACATGCAGAGGTAAAATCAATTGAACAAACTTGCTGGAGCTCCGCTTGGGTTGCTAGGTAACAGGATGGCCTCGGCTGGGGTTGATGGATAACAGCACAGTGTGACTTATCAATTGGAAGGTTCTTGAAATGGCTAATTTTCCAGACACCAAAATACATTAACTTATTGCCAAAAAAAATTTATGAGCATTTTTTAAACACGGTTTACAGAAGCAGTAGAAAAGGAAGTATAAAACAAGGTAAAAAGTGAATTTTGCATGATAGGTCCACTGCAAACAGAAGAAACGTATAGCTTTAGGATATTGTCAAAGCTGTGAATGATAGTTGAAATTTGAAACGAAAGAAATAAATATTTTTCAGCTTTTTTGGGGGGGTTTTAACAATAGTTTAAATGGTTTTATCCAAGTTGAAAAAATTTTTGAGCCCACTTTTATGGCGTCAGTTTAGCTCCATAGAGATTTGACAGAAAAGAAAACCATAATTCCCACGGAAATAAAAGCCACAAATAAGCCATGTGTAGCTTCAATGCAACAAAAAAGCCTTTAATCTGTGGTGATTATAACAAGAGATTATTGTTTTCAAAAGCAAATATTTAGTTAAAATCCAGAGTTTATTGTGCAAGGCTGACATCACAGCCGTTTCCAGTCAGAAGTGTTTCCCTGACTGTGATCCTGTTTGCTGTACCTTCCTCACAGCGCCGTCTGTCATCCTGCGGGCCGTCCCTGATGACAGACAGCTGAGCCAGAGACAGATGGGATACAAGTCCGGACCGGCTGAACCCGATCAGTATGTCACGCTTTCCGACACTCTGGGTGTTTTACTGCTGCTGTTTTTGTGATCTGGACAAGGCAGGTAGATCACTTCGACAATAAATACATCTAACAAAAATACACACAAAGGGACAATGTAGTCTTCCTCAGGCTAATCACGTTGAATAGAAAACAAAATATGATGTTTTTTATTGAATGACATGAGGTGAGCCGCAGAGTATTTATATTAGTTTTACAACAATGTTTTTTTCTGAGTGACGACTTCTTTGTGGCTTGGCTTTTCACAAAACTCTGCTTTAGTTCTCAAAATCCATCCTTATTTAAATCTGTCAATAGTTAAGCTTTTCTATTTTAGTTTTATAAGAAAACAAAGAAACACCAGTTTATTTGGTTTGGATTTCTTGATCTGATTTAGACCTCATTAAATAAAATTAGTCTGAAAAGCAAAACAAATCGAAAGGGGCAGTTCAGATTTTCTTTTGTAGTGGGATTTCTGTAGAGGGGTTGTGAAGAGTAAATATCTTAATTTTTCATTTTGATCAAGCAAAGATAGTTTTTTGGATAATTGAGAATAAAAAAAATAATGAAAAATGTAATGATTTAATTTCTCTTTGGGATCAATAAAACAATTTTGAATTGAATTTGAAATTACTACTTAATTCTCCGACTATTACCACCTTATTCTGGTAATATTACTTTACTGCCCTATGACTTTATTCTTGTAGCTTAATAAAAAATAAATCTTACCTTAATATTTTGTTGTAGAACTGACTTGATTTTAAAGTCCAAATAAGTAGAAGAATCCAGATTATTCCAAAAATGAACTCTTAAAAAAATATTATCGCCCAGTACTACTGTATTGTAGCAGTAGTATTCATAATTTTGTTTATGCAACAAAGTTTTATTTTAAAAATATTATAGATGTGAAGTTTGTCAAAATTTGTTTACTTTTTCTCAGTTCGGTTACGCTGCTCTTGGCAGTTGGTGGTTACCATAGCAACCAGTAACTGACAGCTCCTCCCCGTTTTTTTCTGTTGCCGTCGGTAACTGAGGCATGTATTAGAATCAGCTCTGTGTTTTCTTTACAAATATTATATTTTAGACTAATTTAATTGTATACAATGTTTCATAAGGAATTTTGCTATGTTTAATTTTAAAACTGCTAACTGTTGTTAACTGTTATTAACTACTCACTGGGAGTTATTGCTTTGTAGTTTGTTTAGGGTTATTTATTGTATTTTATTTAATGTATAGAGGCAGAAGCTGCTGAACTGATGTTAATCACAAACTTTACTTCCTGTTTTTGTTCAAATAAATACTGTGAACCTGATTGTGTCTGTCGTGAAGTCAACCTATTGGAGCTGAGACGAGGGATTACACTTTACATCTATAAAGCTCTAGGAAGATTAGGATCATCTCTGAAATTCCAAGCAAAAATTTAGTATTTATTTGCAGAAAATGAGAAATGGTCAAAATAAAAGACGCAGTGCTCTCAGACCTCAAATAAAGCAAAGAAAAGTTCATATTTGTTTAGAAACAACAATACTAATGTTGTAACTCGGGTAGAGTTCAGAAAACAATATTTGGTGGAATAACCAGGAGGTTTCAATAGAGTTCAGTGCAGTGGTCTACTAATTTTTTACAGATATATATATATAGGGGTGTGTGTGTGTGTAGGGGTGTGTGTGGGGTGTGTATTTATATACTTTTAACAGTTTTTGATCTTTGTGTAAACCTATATTCCTTGCTGCTGTTACATCTTAATTTCCCCTAACTGTGGGACAATAAAGTGATTTCTTTTGCTAAAAAAACCCAAAATTACTATAAACTGACTATATGACTACGGATATTTATGTTCAGCTACTCTTGAAGTCAACAGCTATTAGACAGGTGAGCATCCAGCTTTACTAGAAGCCTTTTCTCTTTAATTATTGATGAGGTTGTGAGTGGTCCACTTTCTCTCATTTCTCTTCCTCCCTTTACTTCCTGCCTGTTATTTCAGCTGGAGACGCGGAGACGAACCTCGGACTGGATGCTGCTCCCTCCGCCTCCGACAATATGGTTTTATGTATTATTAAACACTGCATGCGGTCTCCTCCAGAAACCCGTGTTATTGCTGTGGAGGTCTGGGAGGTGTGCTGTTTAGTACTTCGCGGTGGAGGGCCAGCGGCTGCAATCCCACATTTATCATCCGTGAGCAGAACAGTCACCTCAGTCACTTCTCAAAAACCGCAGACGTCCATTGTGATTCATACTTCTGCAGCCGATGAATACCTACAGCCCTGAAAGGTTGATGTAGCTTAAAGAGCAAAAAGTTTAAGATCAAACCTTCACATGGACTGAATTAACTAATTGTGCTCTTTAAACGTACACATTTATTGGATTTGCTAAATAAAACTAAATAGAAGAAGGAGAGAGCCTGAAGTGTCCGTTTTCATCAAGCAGACTTCAGATCTTGAACTGACGAATCGAAGCGTTTTATCTGAGATCTGCCTGACAGCGGATCGTTTTTGTTATTACAGATGGACTCGTGCCTGGACTCACCAATATTACATTTCACGGGGCTAAACTGTGTGCCAAATCCAACCTCATCACAGGGAAATTCACATCTCCTGCAGGAAAGGGCTGGTTTGTGTTACAGAGGACAACATTCAAACCAAAGCTAAACATTTAAAGGGGACCTACTATGCAAAATGTACATTTTGCATGTTTTTATACTTCCATTTTGGATCTCAACTGCTTCTAAAAAACAACCCAAGCTTTTAAAGTCATCACATCTGGGTCATCTAGGTTTTGGCAAAAAGTTAATGTTTCTTGGTGTCAGGAAAATAAGCCATTTGAAAAACCTCCAGATTGTTAAATCTCGTTCAAGAGGCGCTGCGCCGTTACCTAGCAACCCCAGCGGAACTCCCCCGTCACCTAGCAACCAAAGCGGAGCAGCAGCTACTTTGGATTTAAAGTGACAAAAGGCCCAAAAAAGCTGAAAGAACTGACCCTACTTAAAGCTCATTATCTAAGAATGATTTTGTGCAACAAAAAAAAAAGCAACTAAAATGTTTTGTATCGACAATAAGTCAAGTGAAGTTTGTTTGTATAGCACATTTCAGCAATTTAAAGAGCTTCATATCACAAAAACACAAAAATAAAAACTAATAAAAACATCATACAGTCATCAATTAAGAAACCAGTAACAAACATTATATTTTGTCAATCATCAAAATCACCAAAACACATATTATGTTTATCAGTGTTCCAGTGAGCCGTTTTGCAGTTTTCTTGACGTTTATTCCAGATTTGTGATACATAGAAGCTGAATAGATCTATCCTAACCTGTAACAGGTGACCTTTATAAACTCGGTGAAAACCTCAAGGCCTGAAGCAGAAATGAAAAGCACATCTTACCTTGCATTGTTGTGCTTGTCGGCTCTGGGAAGAGGGGAAGAAGCAGGAGATAGATGAGGTAGACGAGGGACAGGACATTGTACCTGAAGAGGCAAGCTGCAGAACAGAGCAAGACAAACGCAGAAAATTAGATCAGAATAAAGAAAAGTTGGCTGTGGTAATAAAACAACAGGACCTTTGAGTGGACCACTCCAAACACACACAAGGCTATTCATCTCATCACAAGAAAGATGACAAGAAGCCACAAAATTCAGGACCTCGTTTGCTGTTGAAGCTAAATTGTCTCCAATTAGTTCCTGGATGTCAGATTTCCTGGAGTTGCATTTGCACCTTTCTAATCTCTAAAAAATTTGGTTTGTATAACATGAATATTTTTAATTTAAAGGAATCTGACACAATTCAATTAACCAGCAAAATTTTAATTATCGTCAACACAACAAACCCTGTCCATGTTTTTACTCTGCACAGATACTGCATGTTTGTGCGGATATATTTGAAGTCAATATTCTTTCTTTTGCACATTAACATTCTGTAAAAGTGCTTCTTTGAATAAAATTTGCACTAGTTTTATGTCTTTATTGTTGTTGTCTTTATTTGAACTTTCCAGTGCTGTATTGAAGCCTTGTCCCCTCTTCTAAAACAAATAAATTATCTTAGATTTTTTCGTAATCACCCTATTTGACAGAAAGTTACCCTTTTACATATTTTTTCCTTCCACTATGAAAACGCTCAGAAAAATCTCTCCAGAATAGTAATTTTACGTGTTATCATTGTCATATTTAAATATTTCTGACTTCATATTTACAGCCTTCCATATACAGTTGCATAGAAACAAACATAAACAAACCAGCCAAGTGAAAAAAGGCCACATTTCATAAGTTCAATATGTTTGACAGGTCAGATGTAAATTCAGAGAGAATAGTTTCAATATGAATAAACGCCTGGATAAAAACAGTATTTTTATCCAGGTAATCTATTTTCTGATATTCAAATTAATTTGGTTGCAAAGATTCAACTTAAAAACAAAAAATTAGAGAAATCAGTAAGGAGGCAAAACATCTCAGGTGGGTTGAGGTTTGTTATTATATATAATTAGTGATATTTTGTAAATATTCAAGGTGTAACATTACACAAAATCACAGTTTGGTATGAGTTCTGTTAGCTTCCAAGATAAATAGAAAATATGTTATTTATTTTACTTCAGTCAGGAGCAAACTTTTTTTGTAATTTCTGAAATTAAATACTTTTTTATTATGTACTAAAATGTAATAAAGTGGCAAGAACTGAGATTTGGTTGGATGTTTTTCAGTAAATTAAAGTTTAAGTAGGCATAAATAGATTATACAACAATATAACCACATGGAAACAGTCAATGTTAATGTTTAGATATTTTAAATAAAACTGCATATATTTGTGAAAAAGAACTTATGAATTACTTTATTGTTGTTTTGGTGTTTCGACAGCCGAATGCCCCAGTTGCACCTGAATGCAGCACGCATTTGGGAGCACAAAATGCTGTCAAAACGGGAAGAATAAAAACATGTTGCTAAAACCAGGAGAGTTTAAAAACTGGAACATTACTAGATCAACTCAAAAAAGTATTTGTGTGTAGAAACGTTTAGCATACATCCAAAATGAGCGTTTGAGTTGGAAATATCAAGAGAGCCCAGCCCAATAAAAGCAATAAATGTATCATATAAACTCAACAAAACTGATTGGCAAAACTGAGGCAGCTGTTTGTTTTCAATAAAAAAAGAAATTGTGGTATCAATAAAAGACTCAAATTGACCTAATTATTGTTTGATCCGTCATCGCCTGAGCCTTTGGCCCCATCTGGACCGATTATTCTCCCAGAAGGAAAACAAAAACAAGCCAACCACAATCAGCAACTCATCTAAAGCCTTGCATTTATGTTTATGCAGGAGAAAAAACTGCATTCATGAGTTTAAAAACCAACAAAAGAAGCACAGGATTATGTTTTACAGATGTGTAACCATGAGTTATTTTATGAAATGGCTTCCACAAGGCAAATATTTAATAGCAGGGGTGAATTTAAGAGCGTGTGGTTGAGTTTCAGGCAGGATGAGGAACAATTGAGTGAAAATTTAACTGGATTCATGGACATATGAGTATCTGTTAACACAGATCAGGTGTGATCATGATTTTAACACCTAGATAAAATTAACACATTTGTGAGGTTGAATGTAAAACTCTGTAGGAGAAAAACTAAATTGTCAAGATAAAGGTTTAATATTTACTAAATGGAATAAAATACACATTTGTAACTTAGATATAAATTGTTGTGCATATCAATGTATCAAACATTTGTGACCAAAGAGTCATGGAAGGAGAACATGTCAAAACATGTTTGAAAAAGAAGAAATTTGCAAATAAAAAGGGTCAAAAACTTGAAAAGCTAATAAAAACTTTAACATTTAAAATCAATCTTCAGTTCTACAAACTCAGATTTTACAGTTTTACATTTATTTGCTCACTCATTTTCTACACCGGATCAATGTGGTAGTGGGCTGTAAAAGGTCAAAACAGTGAAAGGACAAAACACACCCCCACACACACACGCACACACACACACCCACACACACACACCTACAGGAATTAAAAACCACCAATTAAGGCTTAACAAGGCGTTTTGTATGCAGGAGTACCCAGAAAAGCAAAAGATTTTAACCAATTACCTATTTCCGTTAAAAAATATGAATACTTTGTTTTTTATCGACACATTTTTCAAAAAGTGGAATTGTTGGGTTTTTAACTCGCACCGTGGTACACAGTGCTACAAATATAAAACTATCCCTAAGGTAAATCAGAAAAGATGATATTTCAATTAGCGAGTAATTTCATCCATAATACAGTTTGCAGCAGAAAAAGAAAAGAAATTTATTACCAATTATATTATATAACAGCTAAACATTCTGGATTGTAAAATAATTGGATATTGGCTAAAAAAGGAAAAGAAATTATATTTATTTAAGTAATTACACATCATCTTTGTTTGATCAGTTTGTGGAGGCAAAACATAAAATCACCCTGCACTTTGTATTTCTATAATAATCAGTTTGCAAATATGCAAATTGGCCTACTTAGAGAAAGTGCTTTCAGACTTTAATGTGGTTTGGACCTAGAAGTTTGACAGAAACAGAGCCACTGAGATGGAAAGGATTATTACAATCAATGTGAAGGGTGGCGGAACGAGTCAGCTGAGTCTACAATTTGGAGCAAAACAAAACGGGAAGCATCCTGGTGGACTAAGAAAGACATCAAAGTGTTAGAATAAAAACACTCAGAGCAATGTTTGAGGAAAATAATAATAAAAAGGCACAACAAAGATGAATGGGCAGAAACAGGAGCCAAAATGTAAGAAATAAACTGAAACAAATGTGATTTAGGTTCAGAAATACAAAAAACACCTACACAGAAAAAAATCAGGGCTGAAGTGGATTGAAAAGAAGCAGCCATATGTTTGGGACGACTGGATGAAAAAGGAAATGTGGTTTAAATATTTATTGGTCAAGGAGATGATCTAAGAAAGTTTTTTTGGTTCCCCTCCCAATGAAACACAAGATTTCTGCAGAAGGAAAATAAATCCCTGACGATTAAAGCTACACGTCAGGTAAGCTAGGTGGAGTCTGCCCACTGCAGCCAGTTTAAGTCAATTATTTTTATTTATGTAGCTTGAGGTCATAACAAATGTCATCCTTAAGAAATAAACTGAAACTATGATGTGATTTATTGCAGACTTGTTTGCATAACTCAACTTGTGCAGGTGTTTAATTTCCAAAGCAAACACAAGCAATTGCTTCATGGAGGCGTGGATTTTACCCAGTCGTTAAGGTTTTCTCTTACTCCGCTGTTATTGCTAAAGCTACCAGCAGTCTACGATTCCAAAACGATGCAGAAAATCAACGACACCATTCACAACTTCTCCTTCTACTCGCCGACTGAAATTCTACCTGATGCAATCCAAGTAAATGGGAGAAATCCCAGAGAGCGGAGATGAGAATCGAACGAAATTGTGTAGCAAGGCAATGGCCAAGTATTAATTTTGCAATATCAGTTTTTTAAAGATCAATTTGTGGGGCAAAAGTACCTTTAATTCACTATTTTGTTCTTTTTTTCTACAGCTAAGAGTAAAGTTACCCTCAAGTTGAGAGCATTCAGGTGGCAAGTCCAAATACGGTTGGTTTAGAAATTTGTTTTGTTTAGGAAAACTACGTGTAATTAAATAAATTAATCTCAACTTTAAGCATTTATACACAAAAACATGTTCACACTATCAGTTTAATAAGATACAAAACATCAGAAGTGCTAATAATTAGTGTCAGTCTTTGTCCTTTGGCCATTTGGAAAATAAACAGGATTTGACATTTCAAGTCAGAATTCCAACTTTAGGGAATATTCTAGTTTTCAACTGGGAACTAAAAAAAAATCCAACTTCCCAGTATAAAGAGAACACGACATCAATACGCCTGCAATAAGCAGAGTGCCACGTCTGACTGAGAAACAGCTTAGATATACTCAAGTGTACTGGAATGAAATCTGGTTATTTTTGTCTAAATTAATCAAATGCTTACATTTTCCTCAACCAAACTGAAAACCTCTTAAGGCCCAAGATTTACACTGCAAAAACACAAAATCCTACCAAGTAATTCTGGTTTAGTTTCTAGTAGAAAAATCCTAGCACAGTTGGAATAAGACTAAACTAACTTAAAGTAGCTTTTCAGCAAGATATAGGGGTTTGGGGCTGCACAGTGGCGCAGTTGGTAGCACTGTTTACTTGCAGCAAGAAGGTCCTGGGTTCGATTCCCGGCCCGGGGTCTTTCTGCATGGAGTTTGCATGTTCTCCCTGTGCATGCATGGGTTCTCTCCGGGTACTCCGGCTTCCTCCCACAGTCCAAAAACATGACTGTCAGGTTAATTGGCCTCTCTAATTTCTCCCTAGGTGTGAGTGTGTGTGTGCCTGGTTGTTTGTCCTGTATGTCTCTGTGTTGCCCTGCGACAGACTGGCGACCTGTCCAGGGTGACCCCGCCTCTCGCCCGGAACGTAGCTGGAGAGGCACCATCACCTCCCAACCCCATTAGGGACAAAGGGTGAACAGAAAATGGATGGATGGATGGATGGATATAGGAGCTTGTTTTAGATTAATAAATACTTAACATTGATTTTAAAAGGTACTAAATCCACTGGCAGATAATTTCACTTATAGCGAGGGAAAATGTCTTGTTATGGAGAAATAATCTGCCAGTGGATCTAGTACTTTTACATCAATATTAAGAAATGATTTATTTAAAACAGGCTCATGTATCTTGCTGAAAAGCTACTTGTACATTATTTTAAATGTGCTAAGATCTTTCTACTAGAAAATGAACCAAAATTACTTGGTAAGATTTTGTGTTTTTACAATGCAGATCCTTTCCTGGATCTTGCAGATTATTTTTTCTTCAACTCAAAGGCAACTTTCTGTAGAAGTTGCTTCCACAGAATTCAAAATGTACTTTCTGAAACACACAGGTCACTTAATCTTAAGGATTACATTCATAAGATGGGAAAATTGTTTTGTTACAAGTGAAATAGTACTTTTCACTTCAATATTAATTAATTACTGACTTAAAACAAGCTCCTTTACTTTTACTTTTAAGTTAGTTTTGTCTTATTTCAAGTGTACTAAAATATCTGCACTAGAAACTACACCAAAAATACTTGGTAAGATTTTGTGTTTTTGCAGTGCAACATTTTTAATTCCGAGTTTATACCTGAAAATTTTTATTAATTCCCATAAAATCCCATTTTTGAATCAAACGCTTAGTGAGGCAATACCAGAAGATTATTTCCTCTCCAAGCGATTCGATTAATAGCTACATAAAACAGTGTGACGATTAAATGGTTTACGGTGTCGCCACGCTGCGCTGACTTCTAAAACAAAAACAAATCATGCATGAAAGCAAATGTTGCATGTTGGCTCTGGATTAAATTAGGACCCCTGCACATTATACTGTACCAACAGAGGCATAAAGGACGTCTTTTAGTCTCTGTGATGAAAGTTAAAACACCTTAGAGCAAACATGGCTTCTAAAACGCATTAATTGATGTATTGATTCTCAATCTACCTCATTTCCTGAGTCCAGCTCCCATCAGTGCTGACTGCAAGTTTTTACCGGTTAAACAGCTCACATCTCCTCATTGAGTGTCAATTAACACTTGCAGAATCTACCACACCACAAACAGAGTGTTTTTTTCTTCTCCCTGAATGACTCAAGCTGCGCACTGACACAAAGTCATGGTTTCAATTACAGGTTAAACCTCAAAACAAGCAGAACATCTGGCATAAACAGCGACAAGCCTTTGAACATTTTTTAGGTCAGGCGGTGAGGAAGGCAGCACACAGCGACTCTGTGTAGCATGTGGACAGTCAGTCTGACCTCCTGAAATTCGTCTTTGCCGTTATATCAACAAGCTCGGAGTTTACAACCAAGTCGGCCGCACGAGTTATCGTCGAAGTCGAGCCGAACTACTGAAAAATTACACTTAAACGCTGAAAATGGTGCTTTTATTTATCTTTGCGCAGTCAATGGAGCCATTCATTGACATTTGACTTGGCTCCGGCTTTTCCCTTGGTGCCGAAGTAAGTGCACCTCCTGCTTCTCTCCACGCTCAGATACAAGCCGGAGGAAAACTAACAAAAGTTTGATAAATGGCAGGAGGAGGAGTGCAATGTTTTTGTAAGTCGCAAACATCTGCAGATTATCTCCGAGATTGGTTTCAGTTGCGCAAGACGGCATGATATGCCAAACAGAGAAACCACTTAATGATTATTGTATATCAGATTCCTTTTGTATCCTTTTTACAGGCAGGAAGTCGAGATTTTCTAGCTGGAATGCTGGAGGAGGGAGTGAGAAACTTTTTTCTTTTGTCCAACAGCCTTCTGTCCTCCACCCTGCACGTTTTTAATAAATGTGGTATTAAACACAACGTCATCGCTGCCCATCTGCTTATAGTTACAAATCTAGAGATGTTTGCATCCATTCTGTTTATTGTTTCTGATGGTAGGGCTGTATTTAAAGGCCTTCCAGACACTTGACCGCAGCCTTCCTGACCATTTGGCCGTTCGCGCTATGACTCAACATCTGAGGATTTTTACACCGAGTATGAAAATAAACTGTCGTTTCTTTCAGACATCAGATTACAGTAAAAAAAAAAATCCCATTCAATTCAGAATTTTGTTCTCTGGAGTTGAAGCTATTCTTACTGAAACACAAAACCTAAACACATAAAAATTCAAAGTAGAGTTGCATTTAGAGTCGGGATCAAGTGTTGTTAGGAGAAGAAGCCTAAATACATGAAAAAAGACAACATAAGGTTGGAAGATAAGGCGACCCGGTGCCAGTGTAAACTGGGTACGGGGATAACGCAGGAATCTCCAAGTAATAAAGAGCATTCCACACCAAATGTTTCATCCACACATAAGATCTGACAGTGACTTTCTTTAAAGTTAAGTTCAAAGAGTTTGGCCCAATCCAAAACCAGAATTTATTTTGTAATGTATGCAGTAAAGGACTGAAGAAAAAGAAACAAAAGAAGAAAAACATCTAACATTTGGTGTCAAGAAAGAAAAAGATGACAAGAGGAAGAAAGGAATGAATGAGATAAGAAAGGGAGGTGGGACACAAGGAAAGAAGAAAGTAAATAAAGAAAGGCATGTGGAGGAGAGGTGGATAAGTCAAGTACAAGACAGGAAGGGAAAGGAGGAAGAAAGGAATCAAGGAGGTAATAAAGGAGGAAGAAAGGAATGAAGGAGGTAATAAAGGTACGGCTGGACAATAAATCAATATCAATATATATCACAACAGAAAGATGATCAATATAAAGTAATAATACAGATGATAGAATATTACTCCATATATTCACAGAATTCTGATCCAGACCCGCATTGCATTCTGGGGGAATTAACCGACTCACTCTTCGGTTGCCTAGCAACGACTTGCTGAGTAACTGCCAGCAGCAGCAGTTTACGTTTTGGCCACTGTGCCCCATAACGTCTTAAAAAATAAAAAACAACGGCGTGGAGTGAAAACTGTTTGGCAGTATTTCACATATTTAAATAAAAAAACTAATCAAAAATGATCAATATCGACTGATTTGGACCTACTTTATTGGCATTCAATTGTACACTGAATGTGTGTTATTGAGCAAAATTTCAATGCAAGGCTCCAATAATAATAAGAAAATAAATAAGTGTTAATAAAAAATATCAATACAAATATGTAAAATAAAAAAAATGAATGGTAGTTTAGTAGTCCTATGGCAATAACCTAATTATTGTTAGGAACTAATATGAAACGCAATAAGTTTTTCAGCCATATTGTTCAGTCCTAAATGAAGGTGACACACAAGGAGGTAAGGAAGGACAGAAAGAAGAAAAGTAGGTCAAACAGATGTGAATAAAGTCTGGAAATAAAAATATTTTCACACCCTTATTTTTGTTTTTTCACAATAATCCAGACCTGGAAAATACTGGAACCAAATTCTGGACTTTTCCAGACTTTCTCGGACATTTCCATACAGCTTATTACATCAAAATATAAATAATTTGGAAAACCCTACTATTCACAAAGTTAAAAATTTACAGTAAGCAATAAAATATCACATGATGAAAACCTAATCTGTGCCTTGCTGGAAAAACCATAACGATTAAATTAATTCTGTGTGACTGCTGTAATTAAAGACGTTTCAGAAGACTTAAATTCAAACTTCTTTTTCTCAAGCACCTTTTCTCCTGTTTGATGAATCCCACTTCATCTCTATCACTGCTTTCTGCATTCTCTTTATCCGTTTTGTTGAGTTTTCTCCTGAACGTTTGAAGACACGTTCCAGCCTCAGATGAGACGTTTGGGAAAGCGAACGCTCACAATTACGCTTTGCACTCCCGAACTCTGCCGGTAAACACATAAACAGCGGCCTGTTTGATCAGGAAAACTGTAATTGTGAGTCAGAGTGTGTGTGTGTGTGCTGGCCGAGGCGATTGTGTACACAACAGCGGCGCAGTTTCAATGGAGGCGCTGTCAGACAGCCGACACGAAACACCGACTCTGTAACGTCAGCAGACAGCTCAGTCACTAGCGGCTGAAAAGCAGCAGTTTGCAACATACGCTGCACACATCAACGTATACAGAGACGGTAATGAAGGTGTCTGAAGCCACATAACAGCTGCTGGAGTTTTCTTTTGTTTATTTATGTAGCACAGAAAGGAGAATAAATCATTTTTACAACATAGTTCACTGCAAAAACACAAAAAGCATTTTTGGTCTCGCTGAGAGCTTAAATGATTAATTGTGATTAATCGATTTTTGAAATAATCGTTCGCTAACTTAGTAATCGATTAACTGCTACAGACTCAAAAAAAGCTAAAAAAAAAAAATACAACAACATATTCAGAGCAGTAAGTAAACCAAAACGTTGTTTTACCCTAAACTCCACAAATGCCATAGATTTACCTTAACCTGTTTCAAACATGCAAAAGGAATGCTATGTTATTGAATTGTAGGCAATAAAATGATTATTTTCTTTGTGAAAAAAAAAGTTTTGATGCATTTCTAATCACGTATAAAAAGGTTTGAGTAATTAAATGAAAAATCTGTAGAATGTGTCAATTTTTTATCCGATTAAATCGATTAATCGTCAGGATAGCTGACTGAAACATTGATTACTAAAATAATCGTCAGTTGCAGCCTCAGTCTGGTTTCTTTATAAACTTGAAATAAGACAAAACTAACTTACAAGTAACTTTTCAGGAAGGCATAGCAGCTAATTTTAAGCCAATAATTCCTTAATATTGATGAAAAAGTACCAGTTCCACTGGCCAATTATTTCATTTATAATGTGGGAAAAATGTTTTGTTATAAGAACTAGTACTTTTTGTAATTATTATTAAGGCGTTAATTGCTTATACAAAGTTTTTTGCGAGTTAGTTTTATTTCAAGTGTACCATGATACTTGCACTATAAGCTTCACCAAAAATAATTGGTAAGGTTTTGTGTTTGCAAAAGCTTTCATTTCAATCTTAATCTGCTTCGTCAGATTAGGAAGAAGCTCTTCCTCTTTTAGCTCTTTCATGACATTTCCATCGTCCTGTCAGTGGCCGGCTCACAGCTGCAGAGCATGACAAGAGCTCATTGGCACTTTGAAGAAAAAAACCCATAAAATATTAAAGGTATGTTTACGATAAAGGGGAAAGGCAATTCTTCTCTCCCTAACAACCGCATTATTAATTCATACTGTTAAAACGACTTTCCACGAATTAATGGAGACAACGCATGGACCCACAATTGCTTTTGGAAATAAAGGGCACGTCAGCCTGTCAAACGATGCATTACGGTTCCACTGAGTGGGCCTTATCTATAGAAAGCATGCTGTTAGCTTTAAAAGTGCCCCGGCGGCGGTGCACAGACACCGCGCTGGAACCTCAGTGGCAGTTCGGCGCTAATCATTCTTCACTTGTGGCCTACCGCAGGATTACAGCAGTAAGTAAACTGCATTTAAGTTTACTCAGAAGCTACCGTACCAACTGCTTGGCACCCGCAGAAAACGCGTAATATGTTTTTTTTACTGCAGTAGCAGAATCACGGATTTAACATTTAAAATGTTAAATTCAAGCCCATTTGTGAACCACTGATATAGCCAAGCCTGTCACAATAACCAATTAGTTCCTTCATAAATGAAAGCAATATTGATCATTTCCATTCTGAAGGTCATCATAATTCATTTAATTTATGGTTTCAATAGTAATTCCTTATTATTTCCACTGTATTTATTGATTTTGGTTGTTTTATTTTCAATATTTAAAATGTCTTCCAGTTTCAGTGTTAAGTGTTCTTTACAAATTTAGAGTTTAATGGTATTTGAAAGAGTGAACTTGTGTTATTTTGCTTGAAAATGGTCTCAAAACAACAATATTATTGTTAATCGCAAAAATTTGGGGGGTAATTTATAGTCCAGCAAAATTTGTTTTCATGACAAGTCTAGTTTTAACTACTATGGCAATGTCAGTGTCAAATTTATTTACATCAAAGTTGATATAAAACATGTTGCACCGAAATGCTGCACAGCAACAACGATAAAAGTGATTGCATAAGAAGACATTACATCTATTCAACAAACATTAAAAAATAGAAAAATGTGTCATAATTTCATGACTTTCCGAAAACCTTTCCAGTTCAAGAAATTGACACTATTCAATTTCTTTAATTTTCTGTCATTCAAAATTAAGAGAATTATGGACAATCCTGAGCATCCTCTTTATGAAACGGCTTTACAGCAACACTGTTTTCAGCTAGAGGCTTCTACAGAGCCGCTGTAATACAGACTGCTACTGGAGATCCTTCCTGCCAGCAGCCATCTGAATATGAGTTACAGCAACATTTAGTTTCCCTTTGAGGTTAATGGGGAATTTTAAACCTGTCCAAGTCTGGTTTCGGTTCACAACTGGGCACATTATGATAAGAAAATGTATAATTTGACGTTTTATCATTGCAGGCTGTGGTTAAGTTAGGGGTAAAATTAGGGTTAGGCATCAGAGTTGGTTTTCAGTTTTTCTCAGTCGCTCTGGTGCATTTCTCAAAACAACTTGTTCAATCTCCAAAACACACAGCTGAGAATGGTGCCAAAAGTTAATAATGTTCATAAATGTTCAAAAAACATTTTGCCAAATCAACAGAGAAATGGTTGAACAAACAAAATCAACCTTCCTTCATGTCCGCCTCAGTCCCATCCGAACACTTCATGGTCATCTTCTGAACAGGGCAACAAAATAAGGGTTTTAATCAGTCAATATCAATAATTATTGATTAGGGTTTTTTTGCTTTAAATATCTGAAATGTTGCCAAATTGGTGACGTGACCTTGACTCAGTTTTCACTCCATGCTGTTGTTTTTTATTTCTAAGCTACAGTGGAGAAACTTTAAACTGCTGCTGTGTCAGTTACTCTACATGGAGTTGCTAGGTAACCAAAGAGTGAGGGGGTTGCTAGGTAACCAAAGAGTGAGGGGGTTGCTAGGTAACCAAAGAGTGAGGGGGTTGCTAGGTAACCAAAGAGTGAGCGAGTCAGTAGATGCAACCAACCTTGCTTAGCTAGCCATGAAAGGTTGAGCATCTAAAGCTTTTCCTCTGCCTACATCTCCCAGAGTGCTGTGCGGTTCTGGATTGGAGTTCAGTGATATTATTGAATATTCTATCAGATGTATTAACTATGATATTGATCACTATCACCATATATATCGTTACTGATTTATTGCCCAACTGGTCCTCTGAATGGCTGTTTAAGCTGTCTTTATTTAGCTTTTTAGCGTCCAAATTCATTACCAGACATTTTTGTACAGACATCTTTTCACCTTTCACTTATTAACCACATGCTCACTTTTAGACAAAAGATTAAGGTGTCTCTACATCTTTTCACAAGCACAAACCTGGCAACCTTCCAGGAGTTTTACACATCTTCAGAAACAATTTTGTTGCCTCTGTATAAACTTTAAATCCTTGTTTGAACAACTACAAGCCCAGGAAAATAAAAAAGCGACCAGAGTGAATCATCGTCCACGTCTGCATAGCAAAAGAGTGAATCAGGCAGAAAGATTCAATAGTAGCAACAGTAACAAACTTATTAGATAATAAAGCAGACTCCTGTACAGTAAACCAGGGGAATGTGAAACAGCAGTGAAAACACTGTCAGTGTCTTGTAAATGTTAATTAATAACAGAAACACTGTCAGCTGCTTAAATACTAACAACAGCAATGAGAAGCTAACCAACAAAACCACTTTGACAAATTACAGAAATCCCTTTGGCTTTTAGAACAGCAGAATAAGTCAGCAGCATCTGACAGCCGTCATTAATTTTGTGCAAAACCTATTGCTACAAAACAATGTAGTGAGATTTTTTACTTAAATGAGGCGGTTCTAGCTGAGTTCTGTAGGATTGTGCAACCATCTACGCTCAGATGCGTTTTTCTTTCTTTCTCTTTCTTCCAGGTGAAGGTTGAAGTGAGCGTCTGCATGCGAGAGCCGCTGGTTTTTGTGGCTGCGCAGTCTGTTTTGGCGGGGGGCGATTATGAGAGATGACCCTCCAGCATCCTGAGGTCAAACTGAAAGAACGCTCTTAAAAACTGAACTTACTGCACTCATATATCCAGAGAGACCCGCGGTGATGCCTCACAGAGCGAGAACAGATGCAACTGAGATGCTAAATTAATGAGCAAATTCGTGATATTTCATGTACTCAGCAACTAAGAAGCCCGTTTTGTAAGGAAAACCCACTGGACTGTGTTTACCGAACACCAGCAGCAGCGTTCTGGATCAGCTTAGGCCGACCTGTGAAGACACTGTTGCTGTAATTGATGCAACTGAAGATAAACTCATAGATGAGTTTCTCTAGATCTTGCTGAGACATTAGTCCTCTAATCCTGGAGATGTTCTTCAGGTGATAGAAGGCCGACTTTGCAACCGTCTTTATGTGACTCTGAAGGGTCAGGTCAGATCACTAGTTTCAAGCTGTAATAACTGAAGCTGCTTATTCTTGATCGTTCCTCTTCTAAAATAATAACTTTGGTTTTGTTTCTGTTCAGCTGGAGAAAGTTTTGGCACATCCACACATTTATCTGTCCTAAGCATCTGTTCAGTGCTTGGATGGGTTCAGACACCCGGTGACATCGTAATTAAAGTAAATAAATTACTTTAAAATATTTGGATGTACAAAATTAACAGATTCGGTCCAGGAGCCTTGTTTTAACGTTAGCTTTATGTATTTTTGATGATTTTCTTGAAACGTTCATTGGTAAAACCCACAGAGGCTCCCATAAGACCACAGCAAAACACTGAACCAGTCTCTGAATCGAGTGAGAAAACTGTAAAATACCAACTGCTGTTGGTTTAACAGCAGTTTATTTAGTCTTTAAAGGTTTCATAACCAGCATTGCCAGAGCCATTTTACTGGGACCAACCGCCCAGGGATATATTTTCAGTGGCCCTGTAAAATTTCTGATCAAATTTCAACAAATTGTTGCGACTTAAACAATAAAGTGCCTAAAAATCTGCTATAAAAAATTCCAGACAAGTTTAACTGCTCAGAAAATAAATAGACTACAGATTATACGTTACTGTGAAGGCAGCTTTGTTTGAAAATGCAACATTTAGGAAAAGCTGCAAACTGGGATGTCATCAGCCCAATAAACTTCCTATTTCAACTTTAAGTGAGAATTTGGTTTCAGAGGAAGATCCTGTTGCACTCAGTGCAACAACTCACTTAAACTTGAAGCCAGTGATTTAACACACAAATTTCTTAGAAAAGCCACAGTATTTCTCTTTTACTCCCAAACTTTTTTCTGTTTTACACAGTGGCGTCTCCAAGAGGAGGGCATGGGAGGGCCATGGCCCCGTCTGGAAAAATGTTGGGCACCACAGAAAAACAAAAAATAAATAAATTAATAAAATTAACATTAAAACATTATTTATAAATGTCTTTAAATATATTTCTATTTCAATTCTATAAATTTATGTATTCAATTATTCGGTTTTACATCTTGTTTGAAGACAGAGATGCATGTCTTCAATATTTAATTTTTATTTATTTATTTATTTATTTATTTATTTGCCATCTGCCCCTGAAATTGTTAGCAGCTTAGTCTGGACACCCATATGAAATTTTCACTGCTTTTCCACCAGTCGACCATATTTATGCATTAGAATAACTTTCATAACAAAGCTTGGCTGCTATGAAAGCACAATATAAGTAGTGGCAGCATCTTGAGTCCATTCATATTTCTAATGACATCGGACCATTTACTCAGTTACATTCACCTTAGGAGTATTTTTATTACGCTGTACTTTTTACTTTGACTCGATTGACTTTATTATAAAGTATTTCTACTCTTAGTTGAGTAACATTTCTGGATTTTCTACCCACTGAATGAAAAACAAAACTGTTTTAACCAAAAACTCACCAGACTCAGACACACACCTGCAGTTTTGGTTAAAGTTTCAGAAGTTTTAAATGAAAAAAATATATTTGGAAAAGAGTATTTTGTTGATTTTGTTATTTTACAATGATGTTTATATGAATTACTTTCAGTTTGATCTTTAGTATACCAAAATTTCCATTTCAATTAATATTTTGGTCCATCTGATTATGTACTTTTTAAATATTAAATGATTGATCATTTGATCAAATACTCAGTACTCGAGTCGCCTTTTTACCAAATACTTTTTTTCTCTTACTCGAGTAATTTCTTGGACAGATACTTTTTACTTTTATTCAGAGTTGGGTAGTAACTATTTACATTTACTTAAGTAACTTTTTTGAAAAAAGTTTACTTTTACATTTAGTATTTTTACTATGCTGTACTTTTTATTTTTCTTTGAGTAACTTTATAATTAAGTATTGATACTCTTGAGTAATTTCTTGAATGGCTACTTTTTACTTTTACTCAGAGTTGGGTAGTAACCAGTTACATTTATTCAATTACATACTTGATTAACTTATGAAGTATTTCTGCTCTTACTTTAGTAACATTTCTGGATTTTCTTCCCACTGAATGAAGAACAAACATGTTTTAACCAAAAACTCACCAGACTCAGACACACACCTGCAGTTTTTGTTAAAGTTTCATAAGTTTTTTATTGAAAGAAACTGATTTGGAAATTTTTCTTTTGACTGATTTTGTTATTTTCTGTTACTTATATGAATTATTAGGATTTTCATCCTTAAAATACCTCTTAATTTCACATTAGAGATCAATTTTAAACATTAAATGATTGATTATTTGATCAGTTACTCAGTACTTGAGTAAACTTTTTACCAAATCCGTTTTTTTTCTCTTAATTGAGTATTTTTTGGATGGTTACTTTTTGGCTTCTGTTTGAGTAAAAGCCTGTTATTCAAACAGAGTAACAGGCTTTTAGAGTTGGCACTGTTAAAGCAGTGCCAACTCTATCGAGTACAACTTTTGGGTACTCCAGCCACCTCTGGTGATGCAATAGAGGTTAAACTCACCGGCTGCGAGACAAATGGGCAGCAGCAGCCTAAAGATCAGTCCGCACACCATCTGAGAGGCCATGGCTCCGGGCGGCCCAGGTCCAGGTAAAACAAGCCGGAGTTCGTCCCTCTGTGCTCAGGCTCTCTCTTCTCGCATCCCAGTCTGGTGCGCTCTCTCAGATCCCGGCTGGCTCCTGCGGGCGGCCACATCGGCTCTCCGCTGCTGCAGACACCTGGACTCCGGCCATTCCACAGGCGGGGAACGAGCGCACTCACCGTGGGTCGCCACAGCAGGGGGTGTCGCCCCTTACCGAGGCCAGCATGGTAGTTTTTCAGAAGCGGAGATGCGCTGAGGTCATGGTGGCGGATTCAGGTGCGCAGACGAGCTGCGCTGCAACGGCGCGCCAAACAACCGGAGAGAGGAGCCAACAAGTCCGCAAGTCCAATTAACCTCCTTTAGAACCGCAAAAAAAAACTTCAGCTAGACCCCGCAGAAACTACTAACCAGCGTTGTTTTCACTCCCCGGTTCTGGATGGCTGGGATGAGACGCAGAGACAGCGGGTAAGTCCACGTTTGTGTCTGGAGTCCTCCCCCCCTCCTCACTTATACGAATTTGACTTTCTGACTTCTGCTGTTGACTCTGTTGTCCAACAAGAGGATACAGGACGAGCCAGAGAGGGACAGCCACGTCAGCCAATCAGAAGTGAGCGCCTGGAAGTATGCCCCGCCCCCTGAGATAATTGGACCCAAGAGGTGGGACCAGAACATGAGCAAAAAACGAAATAAGAAAAATAAAGGCAACAGCAGAGAAACAACAACGTGATCTATGGTTTATAACTTTATTATGCTTTTATATAGTTATACCAGTTTTTTAATTCAATGAACATCAAATGAGAACGTTCACTTTATGAGATGTTGATTATAATTAAATTTTACATGTTTTTAAAGAGAAACAGCGACGTCTACTGGTGGGAAACCAAATTTCACAAAGCAGGACAGAGAATCGAATAGAATAGAATAGAATAGAATAGAAAACAAGACAATAGAAAACAAGAGAATAGAATAGAATAAAGGAATGATCCTTTATTGTCTCATAATGGGGAAATTTCTGCACAATCAGCAAAAAACACAGAGAAAGATGGAATATTTCAACATAAATATGTAGATATAACTGAATTATCCAAGTTTTTAATTTACCAAATGTACAAACTGTTGACTTATAATTAACTGTTAAGTAATTAAGTTACCTAATTTATAAAAATTGTTGACTTATAATCAACATAGCACGTTTAGTCAGCATGAAAATGTGTATTTGTTTTATTGATATTGTGATATTGTGTAATGTTTTAATGTTTTTTTAAACAGATGGTTGTTGAAAATGAGAGTTTTTTCTCAACCAACTTGCCTGGTTAAATAAAAAAAAGTCTTTAGCATTAAAAGACAGACTATTGGCATATAGGGATTGGATTTTTTTCCACATTTTGTCACATTAAACCACAAACTTTCAAAAAAACATATTTTACAAATAAAATTTTTAAAAAGTGTGTAATAAATAAGTATTCAGTTCCCTTTATTCTGATACCTCATGAAACTAAATGCCTCCAGAAGTCAAATATTGGGTTAATAGAGACAATATTTGTGTTATTATAAAATAAATGCAGCTGTTCTGAAATTTGTTAGAGAACATTACAAACAGCATCATTGAGATCGGCCCGGTTTAAAGTTGTGGAGATGTTTAGAGTGGAGTTTGGTTCAAAAACAATATCCCAAGCTTTGGACGTCTGACAGGTCAGAGTTCAATCCACCACCTGACCCGCCAGGATACGGCCGTCTACGTAAACAAACAGCCGGGGGAGGAGAATATTAATCAGAGAAGAAGTCAAGTCAAGTTTATTTGTGTATCACGTCAGCAACAAGCCAACTCAAAGGGCTTTAAACGATAAAAACATAATTACCATCATCAAAAAGAGTAATCAACATCAAATATGGGAGCGAAGACTTGAATTAATCCGTTTCCAGGTTATTAAGCAACTCTTCAGCCTTGACTAAAAGGAACTCAGTGTTTTGGCAGATTTTCAGTTCTCTGGAAGTTTGTTCTAGATTAGGAGGATAAAAACTGAATGCCGCTGCTTCTCCATGTTTGGTTCTGGCTCTGGGGATGCAGACCAATACCAGAACCAGGAGACCTGAGAGGTTCCGGAAGGTTTATACAACACCAGTAGATCTGTACTGTATTGTGGTGCTAAACCTTTCAGTGATTTATAAACTAACAGCAGCATTTTAAACTCTATTCTCTGAGCTACAGGGAGCCAGTGAAGCACCTTAGAACTGGCTGATGAGCTCTATCTACCTGGTTTTAGTCAGGACACCAGCAGCAGTGAAGGACCTTAGAACTGGCTGATGAGCTCTATCTACCTGGTTTTAGTCAGGACACCAGCAGCAGTGAAGGACCTAAGAACTGACTGATGAGCTCTATCTACCTGGTTTTAGTCAGAACTCCAGCACCAGCGTTCTGGATCAGCGTATCCTGACCTGTAAAGACAATGCTGCTGTAATCAATGTTATCAAATCTGGTTATAAGTGAAATAATCTGCCAATAGAACTAGTACTTTTTCATAAATAGTAAGGAATTATTTACTTAAAACAAGCTCCTGTATCTTCCTGAAAAGTTACTTATAAGTTAGTTTTGTCTTATTTCAAGTTTACTAAAATATTTGCAATAGAAACAAGACCAAAAGCACTTGGTTAAAGTTGATGTTTTTGCAGTGAACTGTACCACAGAGTATAAACACAAGGAGTCTGAAAACTTTTTCAGAGAACTGTAAGTCTGACTCAGTTGAATCAGTCAAAAACACACCCAGTTCATGGCCTGGTGACAGACACGTTTCATAAGTTAAACTGCTCTAATCTTCCTTTGTTCTCGTCCTTTTTATGGCCACTAATTCACTCAGTAAACTGGAAGAATATAAGCTAAACTGCATCACTGTGATGCAAGTTATGACCTGCAGAGGAGGATGTGTATTGTGGTGAATGCAGATGTTTCCTTTCACAACGCAGAAAATAATTTACCTGCTTTTTCCTCTCTGACAGGGCTGCCCTCCCCCTACAGGGTGTTTTATTTCCAGTTCTGGAGTTCCCTTCAAAAATATAACAACATCACAACCTTCTGAGGTTCCCTTAGCTGGCTCAGGCTATCATTTGGTACATGAGTAAATCAATGCTATTGAGTCTCTCCACATTGCCTTTACATCTACAAGGAGGGGAAAAACTTCATCAGGCAAACCCTTGCTTATTTAATGTAATTGTCAAGACATAAAGAGATGAAGAAAAATCCATAAACCTTATTTACAACGGCGTATTAGAGCTAATTATGTAGGAAAAAATGCGGAGCAAATTTCTGCCAAAAAAAAATCTAAATTCTAAGAATACTCTAAGAAATTTCACAGAAAAAACTCTGAAATTTCTGAGCTTCAAATGTCAAATTTTCTGGAAAAAACTCAAAAAACAAAATCTGAAAAGTCTGAAAAGTTTAAATTTGCTAGAGGAAAACTCAGAAACAATTAGATTAAGCTTAGAAATTTTCTAGCAAAAATTTGGACATTCCTGAATTTCCAAAGTTGATTTTTTAAAATTTTGAGATTCAGAAAATTTCCAAGTCAAAAAATGTTTAACTTTTGAAATTCAGAAATTTCCATGTATCTTTGTAGAACATTTCTGAGATTAATCTAAAAACTTTTTTTTTTTAGCAAATTTTTAACTTCAAAGTCAGAACTTTTTTTTTTTCTGAAAAATTTCAGATCTCATGAAACATTTCTGAATTTTTCTCTCACAAAAACTCAGAAATTTTCTGGATAAATTTGTCCTTATTTTATCCAGAAAATTTCTGAAATCAATCTCAAATCTTCTGAATATTTTGGTGGAAATTTACTATTTTCTTTCCATCTACACTGGTCCTAGTACGCCATCAACTTGATTCGAAAATAAATTTTAAAAAAAAGGTAAAAATCTAAAGAAAAGCCTTGAAAAATGATCAGAAAAAAAAACGATATTAAAAGATCACAAAGTTTGCTTGGAGAAAGATTTTTTAAAGATCTAGTTATGGATTTCGAGCTTTTTGTGATCAGTATCGAGCCACAGAAGCTGCAGCACACGACCTTCAAACATCCTGAGTCAGCTGGAGCAGGAAAAGGAAAAGATGGTCGTTTTCCTGTCTGAACTTTTCATCCCATTGCTCACATCCTCTAACTGTGTTCAGAAAGCCGTTTTCCCTGCGGACCCGGCCGCTGTCACCAGGAAAAACCCTCATCAGGACAGAAACGTTTCAGCAAAGGATGCCGCTTCCCGCTGTGGATGTGTTTCCTGTCATCGGCAACATGTCTCGTTACGTGTCACACGGTGAGATTCAGTAGTAAACATGTAAAAATATCTAAACTCGTGATGTTTTTCTTCTAGGTTTGCGTTATAAATAAACTCCAACATTAAAAATTTAATTAAAGTTGTCTTAAAGAGCTCCAGTGTATTGAGAAAGTTTGTGCTGACTCATTCGGTGTTTACTGGAGATTATTTTTAGACAAACTTTCCTCTTCATTTCAAACTTCTTCTGACAGTGAAGTATTTTATTTGTCTATTTGATTCTTGCAAATTATTTTGATCAAGAAAATCAATTCACACTAAAAAAAATGAATACATAAGTTTTCAGCGTTTGCTTAATTCTTTTTAATCTGTGCACATGAGGAAGAAGTAAGCGATTAAATCGTTACACTGATTCCTCTGAGAAGGAAGTTGTTTTTCTCTGCAGCGCAGGAGGAGAGGAGAAGGGAGTAACCCAAAACGATCCCGGCGAACCTCCCTGCGCTTCTGAAAAAGGAAACTCACAGCAGCAAAGGTCCAACTCATGATGTGATGAATCACCACAGCGATGATTCGCTTTACAGAAATAAGAAAAGTAAACAGTTAAAAACCTCTGGACTGAAGCTGCACTTTTCCCCGGCGATCCAGGCCAGCTGGACTTTTTTTTTTTAAGGTCAATGTGGGAGCAGCTGGAGCCGGAGGCGATCAATAACGCTGCCCCAAAACATGTCAGCCGGCGATTGGCTGGAGCTGTTTGAAGTCCAGATCTTAAGTAACATCTTGTCTTTCATCATTCATTATTCATCCAATCCTTGAGAGGGAACGTATCGACAAAACCTCCGGGTCAGATGGAGCCCCGGGTCAGGCTGCTCCAGAACCACCTGTAGCTTAATTTAGGAAATATCATAAAAACAACCAGATTAACGATCCAGTTGAAATGGTTCCAGTGACATTTCTCTCACAAACTTTACTGAATCATATTTTTATGGAGGGTTTTGTTCTGTGCTTTAGGTTGTTTTTCATGTTGTAAAACATTTTCAGGTGATTTGGCTTGAAAATGAAACCCCAACCTCGTAACTGTAAAACGTTACTTTCAGAGTAAAACTGAATCACTTGTATTTGTGCTGTCTGACCTTTGACATGTCAAAACAAGAAGTGACGTAATAGTTTAATTTTCTGAGACTCAAGGTTTTCTGTGAGCCAACAATCATCAAAATTGTGTGTAGTGAGACTATATAATATATCAGCTTCACTTTCTGACATAAAATATTGAGCTCTTTCGTGATATTTTGATTTTTGAGATGCATTTGCACTGTTCCAACTGAAAACCAGGAATTTACCAATATATTCACCTTGTGGTAAATAATCTACCATGAAATTTTAAAGCCCTTCATGTTTAGCTGACAGGATGTATATAGATGCTGATTTAATTTTCCAACTACAGAACCTCAGAAGCCTGACGTTCCACTTAAAACACCATTTTTAGTGAAGTTACATAATATTCTAATTTTCAAAGACATTTAATTTTATCTTTTCATTATCTGTAAGCTATAATCATCAAAATTACTAAAATTATAGACTTGAATTATTTCGCTCTGTGTGTAGTGAGTCTCTGTAAAGTAAAAGTTTCACTTTCAGAAATGAAATGTTTAACTTTTTTATGATATTTTAATTTTTTTAGACGTACTTGTGCTGGTCTAACTCTGCATAACCAGTATAATTACCCAGAAGTAAATACATTTTAAAGCAAATGAGCATATCTTCCAGTTTAAAACATCCTTTCTTATTTACAGTTACATAATACTCCAATTTTTATATTTTCTGTAAGCCATAATCAGCTAAATTACTAGAAATATAGTCTGGAAATATTCCACTACCTGTGTGGTGAGTCTATTTAATATTTAAGTTTCACTTTCTTAAATAACTGACAAAAATATTGTCCTTTTTTAATATGTATTTGCACTCATAAAACTGTAAATAAATCTGGTTTTGTCTGAGTGATTTCTGCATGTGGGTCAATAAATGATAATCACAGAATTTAATTTATTTTCCATAATAACTCAGCTGTACGGTTGCTCCCTTTGTTTGTGTCTCTCAGCTGTTTAATTCTTCCAAATTGTTGGGGGTAATGCTTCCCCTGAAACGACGGCTGACGTGTGTTCATCCTTTTATCGCCTCTTCAGAAAGCAGGAAGAAGCTCATGCGGATGTTGGTTTGATCAAAAACGACTTGCATGTTGACGGATTGCTTGTAACGCCGCATTATGTTCTTAAAATATTTACAGCCCCACCGGCTGACCGTCTTTCCTGCATAATTGAGAATCGTTTCTGCTTTTGAAGAAGCGCCAAAGCAACGATGGAGTGCAGCTTTTAACGGCGTCCGCAGGTCAAAGTTTGATGGGGTTTAACTGCACTTCTCAGGACAGAACAGCCGCCCTCAAAGAAAACACGATACGTGGTTGGAGGTCGTTTCAGCTTAAGATTTGAGTGAAATGTCTCAGGAGTTCAGTTCAGTGCAGGTTTAAAAGTAGGGAAGTAAATAATCTGAGGTCATCGACTCCTTCTGGGAACATTCAGCCGCCCTCTTCTCAGTTACACATGCGTCAGACTTTTCTGATGCTCAGAGTTATTGTTCAGTGATTTTTCTTTTGTGAATGACTGTTTATGTTTCTATAAAGTTGATAAAACCTTGGCCGCCCTCAGAAAGCTCCTTTTATTCCCTCAAATACACATCTTACGTCTTGGAGATTCTTGTATGGAGGGACAATAACTAAATGAAGGAGGAATAATTAAATGTATGGGGAAATAAAATTGTTTATCAATAAATATACTTGGGAATAACTATGTATATGTTTAAATTATTTATTTCCACATTGATGTATTTTCATTTTTGACATATCAGTCCTCCATACAACATCTCACTGCTCCAGGAATAAAATTTTGCTCTGTTGTGAATAATTTATGTTTATGATTTTATGAAGTCAATAAAACCTCTGCTTCCCTCAGAGAGCTCTTTTTATTCTAATGAGCATCAGGGCATCTTGTATGGAAGACTTATCCTGTCAAAATTGACAAGAAAAAAATAAGGGAGGAATAATTAAATGTATGAGAAAATAAAATTGTTTATAAATATATATTTTTTGAAATAAGTATATGTTTTAATTATTTATTTCCACATTCATTTATTTTTACTTTTGACATATCAGTCCTCCATACGAACATCTCACTGCTTCAATAATAAAAGTTTTCTCTGTTGTGAATGACCTCAGTCTCTCTCAGAAAGCTCTTTTTATCCTCTTAAGTGCAAACCAAACCTCTTGAGCGTCTTATATGGAGGACTATTCCTTCCAAAACTGACAGTAAATCATGGAAGAATAATTAAATGTATGAGGAAAGAAAGTTTTTAAATACACATATTTTTTAAAATGGATATTTTAATAGTTATTTACTCTCATGTTTATTTATTTGTTTAATTGTCAGTGTTGGCAAGATCAGTGCTCCATATGTCACTGCTTCACTAATGAAAGTTGAGTCATTCACACTCAGAATAATCCCCTTTATTCTTTTGAAGGCTTGTTTTTGTTGCATTAAGATTCTTTTTTAAAATTTGTAATTCAGGTACAATATGCATATTTTGCTGTGGATTATGAAGGACTGGTAAAATACAAATAAGAATATTTCTGAAAAAGTAAAACAGGAACTAAACAAAAGGAAACACAGAACAGATAAATATGTAGATTTCCAAACAGAAATGACTCAAAATAGTAAAAGCAACAAATAAAATCTAGAATAAACTTTGCTTCACATCAAATAAGTGAATTTTAAACCAACTTTTTGCTCTCACCATCTATTTTTGGAGCTCAATTTGCTTTAAGTAGTTTCTCTTTTCTCTCCCTCTCCAGGCTTTATTCGGGGGCTAACGCAGATTTAATCTTCAGTCATTTAAATCACAAGCATTTTTGCTTTCCTGGATGCAGAAATGTTCAGGCTCCTCTAGTGATGTGATAACGCTGCTAAGTGCTGATTATTTTCTATAATAACGCACCCGGTCCTTTATGTTGCATTAAGCATAATGCGATTTTAACAGGCGGTCATTTAAAGGATTCATGCTGAGCATGCAAACCTTCTGCTCTCTATCACTTATTTCCTTTGAGGATTGAAATAATTGTGGACCTTTAAAGGTAGAATGATTAAACAAGTACCACATTGTGTATTTTATTTTATTTTTTTATTAAAACCTGATCATGTTTGTTTGCCTTTAATGAGGATTCATAAATATCATATTTTTCTTTATTTTGCGGGCAGCAAACCTTCAGTCTTTCAATTGTGGAAAGTCTTTTTTTTCTGAGAGACATTAGTAGGTATTGATACTGTAATCATTTTTATTTGACTTGAAAATTGTCTCTTTGGCTCCACCTGTCGGCCGCTCTGTGTCTGCAGCCCAAATAGAGAATACATCAATCTGTCAAGTATTCTTCGTGCTTGGAGAGCAAAAACAGTTAGACGTTAGAAATTAATAAGAAAAATAGGCTTTTGAAAAAGTAAAATAATTAATATTGTACAGGTATTGCTAAAATATATTTTTATTAAAATACAGTAATGCATAATCTTAAAATAAGACATTTTCTTATTTATTTTAAGACAAATGTAGTCACTACTTGTTTTTAAATGTTGCCAATATGTCATTTGACTAGAAATTATTATAGACTATAAAATAGTATGCAAAATATTTGTTAGGTTTTTAGTATTTAATGCTGTCCTATTTTACAGATTAATGTCACCTTTCATCATTTTATTTTCTTATTGCTATTCTATTTCTTAATTATATATTAGGTATAGTGTTTATAAGAGCCCATCGAGGGACAAGTGCTGCAAATTAGCACAAGCTGTTAGCGCCACGATACAGTTTGTCTATGTTATTGTGTCTGTCCCTATTATTATTATTATTATTATTGTCCCTAACTTAATAAATTAATAGTTGTTTATAAATATTTAATAAATCAAATATTTATTAAATACATAATTTTGTAAATGGCATATTCAATCAATTTCAATATTTAGGAATTTTTATAAAATGGATATAACAATATATTTATTTGTATGAAATTGTTTTATATATATATATATATTTTGTTTTTAGAAATTTGTATTAAAAATTGTAATTGGCAAATTCAGTAAGTGTTGTGCTTAATTTTATTTTAACACATATATTGCTAATTTCTTCATGTTTTTGGATTATCAGTGCTAAAATTCTATTTAAAGCCAATAACTAATAAATAAAGCTATTAGTTTTCCCGTTTTCTGTCATTTATGAAGCTTATTTCACTGCGCTTCTACAACAGAGAATAGGGGCTGTCAGTGGTTTATCCAGCCAGCAGAGGGCGCTCCATACCCGCATCCTTTACTTCTGAGCGACGGGAGGAAAAGAGGGAGGAGTCAAGATGGCGACTGTAAACATCTGCCCGCTGCTACTTTGGTTAGCAACGGTTTCTGTGGAAACCAGCACCGCTAAATATCTATCGGAACCTTGTTATAAGCCCATTAAAGATGACAGACCAGCCTCAGTCCGGTAGGTAACACGTAGATAACTGACAATGACGCAGATAAAATATTCTGTTGATGGCAAAATAAATACATAAGCGTTTACGAACGGAATCTGGCAACTTCTGATTAATAATCTGTGATTAGTAATCTGCTCACAGAGAGGCAGAAATAACAGATAAAGCAATTTAAGGTCAAAGTTAGGATAAAATAAGTGTACAACCAACGTTTGCATACTCTATCATAATATCATTGAAAGTTAGAAGCTGAAAAACGTTGATCTCTGTCTTTAAAATATTTGTTCCTGTAACATAGGAGAATAGCAATAGATTATTTCAGTAAACTTTAATGTTTCGTTCATTATCAAAAAAAATTAATGAAAAAATAAAGAGAAGCTCAAAGATGAAGGTTGTTAGAATTAGTCAAATAAGACAAGATGACTAAAAATGAGCTGTTTTATAGAAACTCCATTTAATTCTAATGTGAAATATTTTTATTTAAATTTTTTTGTCTGTACAAACAATATTTATTCAGTTGGCTTAAAATCCCATCTTTAAACTGTATTTACTATTTACAGCATAATATACAAAAAAATGGATGGACTTTGTTTTATTTCATAAAGATTACATTGTTTCTGCTTCATTTTCAGAAGACTTATCAGTCATCAGCATACATCATAGATGTCATAACTGGTGATGAAATGCTAATCAGATAAACATTTTGAAGCAGAATTAAAAGGCCTGTGTTGGAGCTTGAATTGTATAGAATCAGTTTTTTAAAGTAACCGGTTCTCTGTTGTATTTTTATTGTAGCACTCGAGCGCGGCCACACGAGTTTATCAAAGCGTCGGACCTTCCTCCGTCGTGGGACTGGAGGAACATCAACGGGAAGAACTATGTGAGCGTCACCAGGAACCAGCACATCCCCCAGTACTGCGGCTCCTGCTGGGCCATGGGAGCCACCAGCGCGCTGGCAGGTAGCTGGGACTGAGCAATAATCGATTTTATTGATTAATCACATTTTTGAAGATTTAATTTTTGGAAGAATCTGGATTTTTTTTTTTACTAATGTGTATGTGCTGTTTGGGTTTTTATAGTTCGGAGTGATGTCAGCATGCCAAATGCCACCATCTTGTTTAACAGCTTCTCTTTATTTGGAGTTTGAGTTCAACTGAATATTAGGGCTAAGATTTTTATTTTTTACCCAAATAAAGTTGTAATATTAGCAGAATAATGTAGTGATTTTATGAGAACTCCAACACAAAAAATAAAAAATTGTTGATCATATTTTGATGTTATCCTTTGGTATGAATTTTACAAATAATGCTTAGTATAAATACTTTATCTTTTCACACATAATCAACTAAATTATCAGTAGCAGAACTTTAAAACAAAGTTTATTTTGAAACAAGAACTATACAAACTGAGCTGCTCACATCAGATCTTCATAAATATATCACAGCTTTTTTTCTCATTAAAACAACTTTTTTTCTTTTAATTTTAAGATATTTTTTCTGCTTTATTCTCATAATCAAACAAATCTTCTTACATAAGGGATGAGAAAAGAAAGCAAGCAATAAAAATATAATTGATTATAATCGTAAATTGAATCTGAAATCATTTTAAATCCCAGGTAACCACGGAGAAGAGACGCAGTTATCTGGTGACTGTATTTTTGTTGTTTTTCTAAGATCGTATCAACATAAAGCGAGGTGGAGCGTGGCCGTCCGCCTACCTGTCTGTCCAGAACGTGATCGACTGCGGGAGGGCGGGCTCCTGTTTCGGAGGCGATCACCTCAAAGTCTACGCCTACGCTCATAAAACCGGGATTCCTGATGAAACCTGCAACAACTACCAAGCTGTCAACCAAAGTAAGAAATAACTTCTCTGTGTTTCTGCTACCAAACCTCCAGTTACAGGCTGATTTTATGTTCATTTTATGTTCAAATGAATAGAAATCCTGAAGAAACACACCTGACGTTTTCACTGATGTGTTGTTGATATTTCGTCCTCTGATATAAACCATTAAAAGTCTTGTGTTTCAGAGTGCGTTCAGTTCAATCAGTGTGGGACCTGCTCCTTCTTTGACTCCTGCGCTGTTGTGAAGAACTACACAGTTTGGAAAGTTGGAGATTATGGAGAAATTTCTGGAAGAGACGAGATGAAAGCAGAAATCTACACCAACGGGCCCATCAGGTACCGCAGGCTCCGTCTTTCTTTATGTCTTTTTGTCCTTTTCTCTTCTTGTTTTTACTGTCTCTTTCTTTTTGTCTATTTTTTATGATTTCTGTCTTTTTTTGCATTTTTCTTTGCCTCTTTCCTCCTTTCTTTCCTTTTTCTTTGCTGATTTATTTTCTATTTCTTTCCTGTCTGTTTTTTTCTTCCTCCTGTATATGTCCTGTGTCTTTTTCTTTGTCTTTCTTTCTTTGCTCCTTTACTTTCTCTCTCTTTTCTGTCTTTTTCTTTTTCCTGTCGAGGTCATCTGTCTTTCTTTTTTGGTCCTTTTTCTGAGTGTCTTTTTCTTTGTCTTTCCTTTACTTTCCTTTTCTTTGCTCCTTTGTTTTCTCTCTTTACTTTCCTTTTTCTCTTTGGGTCTTTTTTCTTTTCCTGTTTATATCCTCTATCTTTTTGTTCTTTTTCAGTCTTTTTCTTGATCTTTCTTTCTTTCCTTCCTTTCCCTTTGCTCCTTTATTTTCTCTCTTTCCTCTATGTCCTCTGCCTTAGTTTTTTTTGTCCTTTTTCTGTCTCTGTCTTTTTCTTTCTTTTCAAACCACAATTTCAATGAGAAGTTTATATCTTCTCATTAGACATGAATTTAATACATTCTTTGACTTTGATTATTGGACCTTTTTTCCATGTTACAAGTGAAATAATCTACCAGATATTGAGTTGTTGACCTAAAATAAGCTCTTGTGTTTTGCTGAAAAGCTACTTGTAAGTTAGTTTTGTTTTATTTCAACTGTACTGAAATATTTGCAGTAGAAACTAGACTA
Organism: Xiphophorus hellerii; assembly: GCF_003331165.1. Lineage (NCBI taxonomy): Eukaryota > Metazoa > Chordata > Actinopteri > Cyprinodontiformes > Poeciliidae > Xiphophorus > Xiphophorus hellerii. The sequence continues at coordinate 23,523,622 of NC_045677.1, forward strand.
AAAATACTTGGGAAGGTTTTGTGTTTTTGCAGTGAAACTCCGTTTCAGACGAGCAGAAAATGAGTTTCGTTTTTGTCCTCGTCTCTCAGTTGTGCGCTGATGGCGACTGGCAGTTTGGAGGGATACGCCGGCGGCGTTTTCTCCGAGTTTCACCCCGTCTCTCTGCCCAATCACATCGTCTCAGTGGCCGGCTGGGGCGTAGACGGAGACGGCAGCGAGTTCTGGATCGTCAGGAACTCCTGGGGGGAATTCTGGGTCGGTTTATTTCAACTTCCTGATCCGACTGAAGTTTGTTCCCCAGCTTCTTCAAATCGAACTAACTTCTGTTTGTGTAGCAAAGATTTTCATTTGTGGATCTGTCACTTTAACGATATTAATAAAGAAGTTTCCAGAGGTCATCATCAGTATCTTGAAAGCAAGAGCAGCACAAACAAAAAAACTTTGCAGCACAAACGTAGCTGAGTTGATTGATAACATATTTGTTTCTGTAAATGTGAGCGGGAGGCTGGTTGACCTCTGATGACCTCTGGAAACTTTTTTAATATTAATAATTTTTTTTTAAATGGCGACATAAAATAAAATTTTTACTGCACAATCACAGCACAAACATCTGAATCAATTTTGTTTGATTTCAGTAATGTAGGGGGGCTGGTTGACCTTTTGACCTTTAAACTTGAATTAATATTTTCGAAGCAAAGGCAGCACAAACAAATATTTTTGCAGCATAAACGTAACCAAAGTTGACTGACAATATTGCCTGATTTGAAGAAGTTGGACTTCTGGACATTTATTAATATCTTTAAAATGACAGCGGCACAAACAAAACATTTTTGCTGCAAAAAATGTTGCCAATTTTTGACACCAGTTTTGTTTGATTTCAGTAATGTTGGGGGAAGGGATGCTCGTTGACCCCAACGACCCCAAGTTTAAACGAGGGATGCTCATTTAAACTTGTTTATTTTCAAAGCAAATGCAGCACAAACTAAATTTTTTGCAGCACAAACATAGCAGAGTTGAATAACACCAATATTGTCTGATTTGAAGAAGGTGGCGTGGTTGGTTGACCTTTCATGACCTCTGGAAACAATTATTAATATGTTTGAATTGATAGCGGCACAAATGTAGCACAAATATTGTCTGGTTTGAAGAAGGTGGAGGGGCAAACTTCCTCCACCAGGTGAAAAAATTGCTTTTGTTGCAGCTTTGTGAGATAAACTAATTTTGATACTAAAAAAATCCTAGCAGCAAAACCTTTAATCAAAAAACAAGTTTTTTTTTACCTGACTACTTTCCATTGAGCAGATTTGTTTTTGAAATGTGAAATTTTGCAGTAATTTGGTGAGTAGAGACGCAGCTGCTCTGTCCTGTCTGCTTGTGGAATGAAAAGTTTTCTGTTTTTCAGGGAGAGCGCGGCTGGGCCAGAATCGTCACCAGTTCCTACAAAGGAGGAAAAGGAAACTGGTTTAACCTCGGCATTGAGAAAAACTGCGCATACGCAGACCCTGTTGTTGCATGAAATTCAAAATGTCACTTTTAGCTTTTTAAAGAATGAATCTGTGAATTTTTAAAAACATTTCAGAAGTACAACGGACTATTTTTTTAAAAACTCAGAGGTTTGCATTCACTTATTGGCAGGAATTATTTTACATTATTTACATCTGGAGAAGAATCCTTTTCACGAGACTGTTACAGTGAGTGTGTTCAGTCAGAGGCTTCTACACAACCGCTGTAACACTGACTGCTACAGGAGACCCTTGAAGAAAATCGTATGAATTTCTTCTTGGATTAATAAAGTATTGTTGAAATAACTGTTAATTTGTGGGTTTTTTAGGGAAAAACATAATTTAACTTCAGTGACTTTTGGCACTGCTGGCTGCAAAGTTTTTATTTTTTTGTGGATTTTCTCTAATCCTCAAAAGGTAAAAATAGAAATATAAGTTTGATATATTTATTTTATATTTATCCACTCTTCTTGGATAAATTAATAGTTTATTTAAATCTGCCAGACCCAGGACACAGATGCCGTATTTAAACATATTGTTCTAATTTTCTGAAAGGTTAAAGGTTAATGTTCTGATTTATAAAGTCCAAACCCGGTTCTGATGGGTTTGGGATCCGTGTCCCCTTCCTTACATCCTTACATCATTTCCTGAGTCCTTCTTTATTCCTTGTCTCCTTCCGTCTGTTTTATTTCTTGTGTCCTTCCTTCTATCCTTCCTTATTTGCATCCTGTCCTTCCTTTCTTGTCTCCTTTCTTCCATTTCCTTTGTGTCCTTCCCTATATCCTTCTTTCCTTGGTTCCTTTCCTCTACTCTTCCTTGTCTGATTTCCATCATTTCTTGTTTCCTTCCTTGCTTGATTCTTTCCTTCCATCATTCCTTCCTTGCGTCCTTTCTTCTATCATTTATTGTACTTTCTTCTATCCTTCCTTCGTCGTATCACTCCTTTCTAGTGTCTTTCCTTTCATTTTTCCTTATTTGTGTCCTTCTTCTTTCCATCCTTTCTTCTTTGTCTCATTCTCTGTTTTCTTTCATGTCAATTCTTCCATCCTTGTTTCCTTCCTTCCATACTTTCTCCATTGTCTCCTCCCTTCCTTCCTTATTTGTGTCCTTTGTATTCTTCCTTCTTTGTATCCATCATTTCTTGTTTCCTTCCTTGCATCCTTCCTTATTTGACTCTTTCCTTCCATCAATCCTTCCTTGTCTCCTTCCTTCCATACTTTCTCCATTGTCTCCTCCCTTCCTTCCTTATTTGTGTCCTTTGTATTCTTCCTTCCTTGTATCCATCATTTCTTGTTTCCTTCCTTGCATCCTTCCTTATTTGACTCTTTCCTTCCATCAATCCTTCCTTGTCTCCTTCCTTCCATACTTTCTCCATTGTCTCCTTCCTTCCTTCCTTCCTTCCTTCCTTCCTTCCTTCCTTATTTGTGTCCTTTGTATTCTTCCTTCCTTGTATCCATCATTTCTTGTTTCCTTCCTTCCTTATTTGACTCTTTCCTTCCATCATTCCTTCCTTGTGTCCTTTCTTCCATCATTTCTTGTCCTATTTTTCTTTCCTTGTCTCCTTCCTTCTTTCCTTGTGTCCTGTCTTGTTTTTTCTAGATTCCCATCTCTAAAACCTTCCCACCGCATAAATATCTGCCAGAGAATCAAAGCTCTCTCTGTTTGCTGGAGTCGAGTTTGAACTTGTAAAGTTTAGGATTCTGCAGTAACTGTTACGGCCAGGTGGTGGCAGCATCATGCTGCGGGTCTCCAAGTTCCTTAACTTGACTTTAAAATCTGCAGTTTGATGGTTAAATCCTGGAACCAGTTTGATGTTTCGACTGGACAATGATCCTGGTCAGTTCCCAGAAACCAATATTCAGACAAAAACATTCAAACAGAAGTATGTTGTTTTATTTGTTAACAGATAATTATCCAAATATTAATGAGGATTTCAGCGTTTATGTATAATTTTGGAGAAAATTCATAATTAATTTGTTTTTAATGAGTTCACTCCAAATAAACATTGATTGATAAATATTTAAAAGTTACAATTCAAACCAATGTTTACATACACTGAATAAAAAAAGACAAATGTTTTTTCTCTCACTGTGACATAAAATCAGACCAAACTTCTCTTGTTTTGTCTGGCATGTTTTTATTCTCCGTCTCAAATGGGTCGATCCCGACAGCAGCCATTTTCTTCATGTATATTTTTCAAGAATGTCCATATATTTTCTTTATTTTTGTTTTGAAGCCGTGGTTCATCTTTGCTTTTTGCTGCGTTTGCCTACTAAGATGGCGCAGATCACTTCCAGTTCACACTAATAAATAAATCCGACATATTCTCTCATTATTGCTGTCTGTCACATTTAGCAAATATACATTGTTTTGGTCATTCTAATTGACCTAAAACAAGATAATTTTGGTCTGACTTAAGATTGCACAGTGAGAAAATTAATCTTTGACGTTTTGTGAGGTCTAACCTTGAGAAACGACAGTCGAGCTTTTGCATACGAATAAATATCTCTCTGCCTGAAGCGTCTCAGGCTGCAGAAGCTGACGTTTCCTCATCTCAAGATGCGTAGTCACACGAGGAAACTATTTATTCCAGATGGTGAGGCGAAGCTCTCGCATTTAAATTCAACATCAGCAGTTTACTTTGAGATGTCACAATAAAAATATGAGTACAAATGTCTCCTGATGAGCCTGAAGTTCAACCAAACATGCCTGTTTAACATCTCAATCTCCTAAACATTAAAGCTTTTATGCTTCCTTGAACAGGTTAGGTTAGATCAGCTCTGCCTGTTTTGAGCTCCTTTCAGCTGTGTTAAGGCTCTGTCACTTTAAATCAAAATGAGCTGCTGCTGGCCACAACTATGCGTCTTTGAAAAGCAGAAGTAGAGCCTCCTGCACAATCAACAAGAATGCATCTGACTTTTTCAGATATCCTCACTATTTATTGTGTTTTTTGTTTTGCAAAGCAATAAAACCTGTTCACCAGCGAGCGATGGAAATTAGCTTACCTGTTTATGAGTCAGTCAAATGATGAATGTCGCCCTACTGGATATTCAGGACTGGTGACGTTCTGTAAAACACAGGAGTAGGAGAGGTGTGTTCTGTTCAAGGTTCCTGCACCTTACCTGATCTTTATTTTCTGAGTATCCTGACTGTCGTTACAGTTTTTCATGATTAGAGACCAGAGTCTCGATTCATTAAACCTGTAACACGTGAAACCATGACTGAAACATCGGCAGTCGTTCGTGGCTGAGATGCAACATAAAAGGAGTTTATCCAAATATGAGTGGGAGTGAATGCGTACATTTGAGCCTGAATGCATAATTCTGACTATGCTTGTATAATAGAAACCCCCAAAATTATATTTAATTATAAAAAATATTTTATACAAGTTCAACCCTTGAAAGAAAGGTTCAAATGAAAACATTTTTTTTAAAATCTGGTAATAGTAGAACTACTTTAACATATTTTTACTTAAGTAAAAGTAAAAAAGTAATTGGTAAAAAGTCAACACAAGTACTTAGTAACTGATCAAATTATCAATTATTTCATATTTAAAAATTACATAATCAGACAGACTAAAGTATAAAGTTAAGTGAAAACTTTAGTATTGTAAGCATAAAAATTAGAATTTATGTAATTTTAAAAAACTATAAAATCAGGTAAAATATGTTTTTCCCCTCCAAATCAGTTTCTTTCAATAAAAAACTTTAACAAAACCTGCAGGTGTGTGTCTGAGTCTGGTGAATTTTTAGTGGTTAAATTATGTTTGTTCTTCATTCAGTGGATAGAAAATTCAGAAATTTTACTCAAGAGTAAAAATACTTTATAATAAAGTTACTCAAGTAAAAGTAAAAAGTACAGCATAATAAAAATACTCCTAAAAGTACATTTTACTCAAGTAAATGTAACTAGTTACTACCCAACTTAACCTTTTGACCTGAACTGTATTTAATCAGCTTGAGTAAAAAACTGTAACATGTAAACAGATGTTTAACTTGCAATAAAATCAAGCTCTGCATTTTTTAAAAATATTTTTATTTTTAATTTCGGATACAGTAACAGCTGCTTCACTGTGAGTGAGACTGAACTTCCTGTTCAGAGCAGAACCAGAACCAGAGGACCACAGCGGGACTGCGTGCAGGTCCATTCGCTGACCCACAGACGGCAGAATCACAGCTGGTGTTATGATTATTGGCACCATAAACATCCTGCAGCCAAAGACAATTACAGCAATAACACCCAAACTGGAACGTAAAGAAACGGACATCTCACATCGGAGGCTTTAAAATCACACTTTTCTCACACAGCTGCAGATTGATTCAGGTGAACATTAATGCATATTAAGGCATGTTTCATGTTTTAACTATTAAAATAAAACATTTTGCTGGACAATAAATTGTTTCAAAATTTATTGCGACAAAAAATAATATTGTTTTGAGATCATTTTCAAGTAATATAATGGTAATAATGGCATAATGAAAGAACACATTCTTAAAAAAATCAATGAACTTTAAATTCTAACGAACATTTAACACTGGAACTGGAAGACATTTTGAATATCCAAAATAAATAAAACAAATGAAATGAATTATGAAGTCTCTGAAAACAAAACTGCAAGTTGAGCCAAAAGCACCAGACTGAAGACCATTTTAAATAGAGAAGAGAAAAATTATAAAACAAATGAAAATTGAGTTTGTTTTCATTTATTATGGAATTAATTAATTTATTGTGACATTAATGTTTTTACAGGGCGATTAAAGTATACAAGGAGTTCATTCGCTGCAGGATCAGGTGTCACACCTTTCAGATTTTACATTTTAATAAAATAACTCACTACTTTGAGTTTACTTGTTACATCAAGTTCCAATAAAATGCATAAAATTTTGAAGTTATTATGCAACAAAGTGTGTAGAAGTGTGAAAGTATAAATACTTTTGCAAAGTACAGTTTGAAGTCTGTAGTTCAGGAACCTCTGAAATGTTAAATATATTTGCTTTTTACAGTTCTGTTTAAATTTCTAAAAGTGTAAAGATTTGGAAGCAGGATACCTTTTCTTTTCTTTTGCCTAAACATTTCTAAGTTAAACTGCAAGGTGGATTCAGAGTGTAAGAGTGCAGCTACTGTATGAAGACACATTTTATGGATTCCCCCTGAAGTTTTCAATGCGCAATCAGCTGTTAAATTCAGAAAATGCGGAGTAGAAATAATTATTAAGGGGGCGTAATTTGGCGCCCCCTCTAGAGGCGCCCCTATGCGTCGCATTTTGCGCCACTGTCACCATCATCTCCCCCGATCCCCGATCTTCTTCTTCATTCAGTCATGAGAAGTTTCTCTCTAGTCGTGCAGGTTCCCCTTGCGCTGCTTCTCTTTCCATCTTCCTCATTCTGCGTGTTAAAAAGGTCCGATACGCATCTAAATAAATCGATTCTCTTTCCTATAGAAACTCCCCAAACCGACCAGTTGTCCAGTAACTGCCCTCTGATGACACAACCACTATCAGAGGCGAAGGGGCTGCACTCATAAACAGTCTGCTGCTGATTAGATTTCTTCCCTAAATCACTTAATCTCATTTGTCCCGTAGCTGTTGTCTCCTTTCCATCTGTCTGTTTTCGCGGATCCCTTATTAGATTATTGTTTATCAACAGAAACATTTTCATTACAGCCAGACTCGTGTTGAGCGTTTTTTTTAAAAGCACCACTTTTACGTCAAATTGTTTAATTTAGTGTCTGCTTTCTCTCAAACACGCAGTCAAGCTCACATGTTTGAGTGTGGCGCTAACCGGAAGTTTTGTGTTCTTCCAAAGTAAAAGCCGCAACATGAAGCAAATGTCATTTTGATCACACTAGAGTGACAAACTGTATATATTTGGAACAGTATATGTATATATAGCTTTTGGTAATAATTGCATGTCAAGATAAAAAAAAGACATACTGCCAACTTTTTTCAACGTTTGTAAGCTCTAATATTTTCCCATATACTAAATCTGATCGCAACAGTAATAATAACTGTCAAAAATGTTGGGGTTTTTTTTTTTTACCGTTTTTACTTCACTTATGTTATTGAACAATATTTTTTCACTTGCATGTACATTCTGCAAACTGTTTAAAAAAAAAACTGTGTTTGAACTTGATGGATCCTCAAATTATTACGTTGAAATAAATTTGTTCAAAGTTGTAAGAAAATTCATATTATGAAAATAATTTTCTAGAGATTAACCTTAAAATATTTCTGTCAATTTAAAAATGTATGCAGGTATCGTAAATCACTGAAAGTTACGTAATGCTCTAATAAATATCTACAGGAGAGCAAAAACACAATTTTTACTAATTGTGAAATTGAAAATTTAGCTAGAAAATAATGTTCTTGTCATCCAAAAAAAACAGAATAAAAAATATGCAATGTCTGATAATTCTAGAAAAAATATGATTTTTTTATTATCATGTTGCTGTGATGCAGAGTAAACTATTAGCAATCTTGCACCCAAACCTTTTGACAGTTGAGTATAATAATAATAATAATAATAATAATAATAATAATAATAATAATAATAATAGTTAAACCTGGAAAAAAAGACAAAATAGAAACGCAACAAATTGTTGTATGGAGGGCAGATCCTGCCAAAATCGGCAGGAACACAGGCAATAATTATATAAAAAATAAATAAATGAATCTTCTTTTGCCCTTTTTCCTTTAACTTTTACAAAGAGTCAGAGGGAAAAAGAAAAGAGAACATTAGGAAAATAAAAAAGAAATCTGTAAATAACTTAACAAAGGAGAAAATATAAGATGAGACAGTACAAAGTAGAAATGTTAGAGAAAATAAACGAATAAATAAAAAAGTGGCAGTAAAATAAAAAACAGAATGAGAAAAATTATAAAAACATAACAGTAAATACAACATGTGTTAAATAAATACAGATTCTAAAAATTGAAAACAAAAAACAAGGAAGCTAAGATTTGAAATAAAATTGAAAATTAAATATTTATAATGTTAAATTAATTGTGTTAAAAATGATAAATTAGTGTTGATTCATATGTAACCAAAGTTCTTATTTATTTTTTTAAAAGTGATTTCTGGCACTTTATCAAACCATTTATTTTTTATTACCAATTTGGGCAGTATCCGTCCTCCATAAATTTGTAAGCAACTTCAAAATAAACTACATTTGTGCTGAAGACTCGCGGTTCGGGTTGTCTTTCGTTGCTTTATTTTGTAGAAATCTATAACCGGAAGTGTCGCTTCCAGCTTGACGGCGCTGAAAAGCTGCCAAACAGAGGCTGACTGATGCTGCCCGCTGCGGTCTCCCTCAATGAGCCGAGGCCGAGCTGAACTTTCACATCTCCTCCTCCGCCGTCTGGGTCCACAGAACCGAACCCGAAAAAACGCTTCTTTGTTTTGTTTTTTCCTCAGATGCTCCACAGCCATTTTAAATTGAGCATCCCTCTGTGGGAGATTTGAAATAATAATAATACTAATAATAAATAAATAAATCCCTCCGGGTCTGAACTGAGGAGATGCCTGACGGGTGGCTCGGTTCTTCTGGGCATCCCGAGCACCGATTAGCGGAGAAATGCTGAAGTTTAGCGGCAGCTCGGTGGTCGCGGCGCTGCTCATCGCGGTGGTTTTCGGCGCTTTCTTCTTCTGCGAGTATCTCATCTACTTCCCGACCATCCTCAAGTGCGCCTGGCCGAAGCTGAGCCGTGCCCGGGGCGGAGAGGGCACCGACGGGCGGCCGGCGGACGCAGCGGTCCGCGCCATGGTGCTGTCGGACACCCACCTCCTCGGAGCGGTGGGGGGACACTGGTTCGACAAGCTCAGGAGGTAATCTCTCCATTTTACCCATCCATTTTAAACACCAGTAAGGTGAGGTGAGGTGAGGCAATAAGAAGAAAAGCCAGAAAATGACAGCGGGGTTGTTTCCAAACGCAGGGAATGGCAGATGGAGCGGGCTTTCCAGACCGCGCTGTGGCTGCTCAAGCCCGAAATAGTCTTTATTCTCGGGGACATCTTCGACGAAGGCAAGTGGAGCTCCCAGAAGGTAACAGAGCTCCATGTTTTCCCTCCTAATGCAGCTGCACTGCTTTTGGATCATCCTAACGATGCTTGGAAATAATAGTAATAATAGAGGAAATAAACTGTACATGATGTGGATTTAGAGGGTTCTGATCAGATTCTGATTCTGTTTGGGCCCACAAACTGCAGGGTCTGATGTAAACATCTGCAGCCTGCATCCATCTCTCCACACAATGCTCCATTTATTTCACTGCTGCACCGATTTTGGCCGGTCAACCATTACCGATTTTTAAAAATCCTGACCTGCCGATTCTGATTTTGGCCTTTACCAATTTATTTTGTTTGAAATGTTACAAGATATAGCAAGAAAGTCCCTGAGTTGGCGACACTGAGGTGAGCATTGTTAGCTGCAAACGAGCAGAAGTGACCTGGTGGGCCGGTCTGTCAGTCAAACCTCTCTCACAGGAGAGCAGAAAAGGACTGGAGGATTTTTAGACCTTTGCTGAGGTAGATGAAATCCCAAAATTGAGGAAATTGGAGCTGATTGGCCCATAAATCGACTGGCCCATAAATCGGAGCACCCCTAATTTATTTCATTCACGCTGTAAAAATCATAAAATCTGAAAATATGATGAAATATAACCATCAAGTTTGAGCAGTTTGTGAAACATAAATAGAAAAATGTGCAATAATCGCTTCTAATGTCATTTCTAGACCCAGCTGCAGCTCTACTTCTTCAGTGTTTGTTGAATCCTGAATAAATGTTCTGACTTACTCACGATTCTTTAGATTATATTAGGGGTGCACCAATTTATCGGCCCAAGTTAATTATTCAAATTATTAAAAAAAAAAAAATGTCTAAGGAAACCCAGGAGATTGCATCAAATAATTGACTTCTAGCATACCAGAAAATTATTTTGCATCTATAAAGAGAAGAAAAAATACAGAGAAAATATAAAGTTAACAGTTGAAATAACAACTGTTATTTCAACAATAATTTGCATTATTTGCAATAATGCAAATTGGAAATGCATTATTTGCATTTCCAATCTTCCTTCTTCCTTCTTCTATTGCATTTCAATGCATTTCAATAGAAGAAGGAAGTAGCAGAGTGAGGAAATGTAGCCAGTTTGACCTCCAGCAGCCTGAGCCTATTCCAGCAAAACTACAGAGATATCTCAGGATAAACTAACCCAATATAAAATAACATAGTAACGTAACATAACATAACGCAGCATAACGTAAAATAACATAAAGAAAAATAAGAACATAGCATAACATACCATAAAATAATGTAAATTAACACAACATAACATAATGTAGCGTAACCAGAATCAAACATGGAGAAACAGCCTTCGCCTTCTAAGCACCATAAATCTGGAACAAACTTTCAGAAAACTCTGAAACTGCTGAAACATTGACTTCTTTTAACCCCTTAACTGGCGGTGAAAAAGGCAAAGTATTCAAACAAACTAGATTTTCCCATGGATGGGATACCGCCAGTTAAGGGGTTAATTAAATCCAGACTAAAACCCTCCTGTTTAGAGTTTCTTTTGAAGCACAATAAATAAGGCTGGACCGATTGCAGTTTTCTGGTTGATCACAGATGACCAATCTTTAAGAAAACTTCACCTGCCGATTCCAATTTTGGTCGAGACCAATTTGTTTTTGTCTGAAATGTTGGTCAATATTGTTAATCGTAAACGAGCAGACATAATTTGGAGGACCGGTCTGTCAGTCGAACCTTTCTCACCAGAGAGCAAATGGTCAGCGGCTGATTCTTAGACCTTCGCCAAGCTAGATAGGATCGTGGATAAAATCGGCTTCACATGTAAAAATCGGCCGATCACCGATCTCCCAAAATTAAGGAAATCGGCACCGATAAATCGGTGCACCCTTCATAATAAATGAAACGTTAATCAACATTTTGATGTGTAATGACGGCACTTGACACAATTTAATGTTTCAATCACTGACTGTGTGTTCTATGACTTTGTATTATTATGCTGTAAAGCTCTTTGAAATGTCTTGTTGCTGAAATGTGCTATACACATAAACTCAACTGATTGACTTGACATAAAAAACTTTTCCAGGTTATAAATATCCTTTCGCTGCTAAATCTCCTCACGTGTTAATAGTTTCAGCTCTAATAGGAAAGCAGCATCTGAGGGCCAATTAGAGCCTCATCACAGAAAACTTTAAACCCCTGAAGTAATTATCGGCCTCTGGCGGGGCGCCTCGACTCGGAGCAGCCACCTCGGCCTTCCTTGGAGATCCCACTAGGACTCCTGAACTGCTCAGGTGAATTTCTGAAACCTTCTCTCTCTGTTTTTCTCCGCAGCACTGGGAGGACGACGTGCGCCGCTTCCACAGGATGTTCAGACACTCCTCGGACACAGAACTGGTCGTACTGGTCGGCAATCACGACATTGGGTTCCATTATGAGTAAGCACGCAACGCCTCTCCGTTTTCGCTTTGCTCCTTTTGTTTAAAAAACAAAACAACGGTTGATCTTTCAGAGGCAGGACGCTGCTGAAAATCCTGACGAATTAAACACTGAGATTAGAGCTCACACTCCCTGAGCATATTCATTTTTTTTTTTTACTGTTAAACACAAAATCTTACCAAATATTTCCTGTCTGGTTTCTAATCAAACATTTTTTGTGAAAACATTTGAGACAACATTTGTTTTGAATAAATAAACTGAATTAAATGTCTTAGTACACTTGAAATATGACAAAGCTAACTTACAAGAAATAGGAACTTGCTCTAAGCCAGTAATTCCTAAACATTGATAAAAATTACTAGTTCCACTGGCAGATTATTTCACTTCTAATATGGGAAAAATGTTTTATTATATGTGAAATAATCTGCCAGTGGAACTGGTACTTTGTATCAATATTCAGGAATTAGCTGAAAAGTTACAATAAAGTAAGTTTTGTCTTATTTCAAGTGTACTAATATATTTTCACTAGAAACTAGACCAAGATAGTTGGATACATTTTGTGTTTTTACAGTGCTGCTTCCAGAAATACTCTGAGGTTTCAGAAAGCTGCCAGGAGTTTCAGTGTAAGCTTCTCTGCTGCAGAGCCAGAAAAACAAAAGGAGACTAGTTTGTCCACATTACATAAATGTTTCAGAAATATTTGAGGTGTGAACCAAATCGGGACGAGTTTAGTTAGGTAACGCAGACTTATGTGCAGTAAATGCTGTCAGGAATGAGAACACACTGCAAAAACACAAAATGTAACTTAGTACTAGTTTCTAGTGCAAATATCTCAGTACACTTGAAAAGAGACAAAACTATATTATAAGTAACATTTCAGCAAGATAAATGAGCTTTTTAAAAAAATAATTCTAAAAAGTACAAGTTCCACTGGTAGATTATTTCACTTATGTCATTTCCCCATGCTACAAGTGAAACTTTTGATCAATATTAAGGAATTACTGACTTAAAACAAGCTCCTATACCTGTTGAAAAATTATTTGTAAGTAAGTTTTGTCTTATTTCAAGTGTATTAAGATATTTGCACTGGAAACTAGAAAAATAAATACTTATGTTAGATTTTGTGTTTTTGCAGTGCACACAGTTCTTTGGAAAACACAAAAGGCTTTATTGACTGAGGTTTCCTGTCAATTCTCTGTGTGACTGTGTGAAGAGAAGCCCAACCTCCTTTTTCTATACAATAAAGAGAAATGCAAAGAAAGAACTGGCAGAATTGAGTCCAGACAGTGTTTGACAGCGATTCGTCGCGTCTGTTCTCAATTCTCCTATTCTGCAGAAAAGAAATCAAAAGAAACCTAATCTCTGTCTCTGGCTGATTCTTTGCAGGTTATGACAAAATAAACCTATCACTTAACATCAGCTCTCTGCACACCACCCTGCTGCACAAAGGTGAACCAAACACGGATTACTGCACCACTGCAAACTTGCAAAGTCTCGTTTTAGGAAGACACTCAGCAGTTTTTTTTTATATAACACAGGGCCTAGAAAAATATATAAATGTTGAATATTATCACATGCTGTCCAGATCCACATTTTATTGGGATTTTGTGTGGTGGATACACAAACAGTAATGCATAATTGTGATGAGGAAGGAAAATTAGACATGATTTTCAAAATCTCAAGTGTTTACATTCAGCCTGCTGTTAGTCAATACTTTGTAAAAATTACTTTTTGCTTGGGTTACAAATCGAAGTTCTTTGGGAAATGTCTCCACCAGCTCTGCACCTCTACCGACTAACTTTCTTTAAAGAATTTCACTCTTACTTTACATTTAAAAGTCAGTTTTTCATAATATAACTCAATGTGATTTATATAGCATGTTACACTACGTTACGTTAATATACATTTATACACACACATATATATAAGCTATTATTACACATAAAAAAACTATTTACTTAAATATATTATATCTTATATTACAATATATCAAACTCGTTATCTTGTTTACTGTAAATTTAGTATTTATCAGCTGGTGTTACTTTCAAATATTTTAAATATTCTGCATTTTTTCGGTTTGTTACTCCTGTAAGATTCAAATCAATAGCCATAACAACACTGCTATGACATAAGATAGCTTCAAAAGATGCTAATGATAGTAGGTATGCTGTACAAATAGAGTAGCTTAGCAACGATGAACATGTTGGTATGGGGTGCCCCTAGACAGAAATCTGCCCAGGGCTCCAAAAAAGCTTGTGGCAGCCCTGAGATATTTAAACGTATATCTATTGCTAGTATCTCCAACATTTCCCTGGAAAACTTGATTATTAAACCACCATAGAAACAACAAAACTTGTCAGTTAATATTTTTTTTGCTAATCTGTAGACTTTTTCATGTTTTATCTTATGAGTCGCTTAATTTGCTTCTTTTGGAGGAATAATTCAAAATTATGCAATATCATCAACCCATGAAAATGTAAAATAAATTAAGCTGAAATGTTTGTAGTCTGGCAGCAAACTTTTTAAAAAAAAGGATTTTTTATTTAAAGTTTCATACAGCAGCGCCGCAGCTCTTAGTGATTCTAGTTAATTTTTGATGCGATGTTTAAGGCTTGCGCTACGTTTCAGAGATGTTGCGTTCGTTGTTTTTCCAGAAGGAAACTGACACACGACGCAGAAAATAATCTCGCAGTTAAAGTTTTGATGCATGTGCTTCAGAGATGTGGGATTATGTCGACATGGGGCTGCTCTTATGGGCTTTGATTCAATCTGTGGAGCAGGAATTGGAACTGGCACAGCTCTTATGTAACAGTGCATGACAGGCGTGACGTGCCAGGCTGAGCAGCAGCTTTTTAACCCTCACTGTTTGCGCTGTCGTGTTGTGTCTCCCCTGCAGGATGGACTGGTTCAAGCTGCAGCGCTTTGAAAAGGTCTTCAACGCTTCTTCCACCAGGATTGTTACCAAAAAGGGAGTCAAGTGAGTGACAAGAAGTACAAAAGCATAAAATGCTGCAGCCATTAGTTAGGCTTCTTCACAAGAAAAAAAAATACACAATATTATTTAGTTTCTAGTCAAAATCATTATATACCTATTGTAAAAATTCTCAGACATTTCCTTTGTCCTGCATCCCATTTTAAGACATAGATTTTTTTATAAAGTGGGATTCTGTTGAGATGCTATGAGCCAATAAACTTGATTAAAATTTTTTAGTTTCAAATCTAATTATGTTCTGATATAATTTTATTAATGATGAAAAATTGGCATGTTTTTTTGGAACATCTCACGTTATTGAAACGATAATCGGATTAGTTGTGATAAATCAATTAGTGAAATAATTGTCAACTAATTTAGTAGATGATTAATCGATAACCTGAGTACAGAGACTCAAAAAAATTTAAATTAGCTGAAAAATAGCAGCATGTTAAGAACAGTAATTAAGCCAAAACTATATAAAAGAAGTAGATATTTTGCCTTTAAGGTAAAATCATCTTTGTTTTTGAAAATGTTTTACTCAAAACTCAAGTGGGAAAGTTTTACCTTCACTCAGTTCAAATTCACTAAAGAACTGAGTGTTTTAGACAACGAAATATTTATTTTAATATTCAGAAAAGGAACTGAATTATTTGCATTTTTTATTTCTAATATCGTATAAAAAAATCTGTAGAATGTGGCAATTTTTAAAAAATCTGCTGCAGGAGATCTTACCTGCCGACAGCCATCACCATATTCAATAAATCTGAATTAATACAACAACATTTAATTTCTCTTTGGGATTAATAAAGTATTTTTGAATTGTAGTTGCTGGTGTAGTTTGGAGACGTTTTATCGTCTGCCAGTTCATCAGTGCCAGCTTTCAGCAGACATCCTGGGATCTTATCGGGAATTAGCGCTTTCCCAGGACTGATCCTGTCGAGTCTTGGCCGACTTTAGCGATAAAAGCTGAAAGGTCGGATGGTGGAGGAGAACCAAATCTCTCCCTAAAGCTTCTGGATTTGATGCTTCGAATAAAGAGTTGCTGAGCCGATCTGGAAGAGAAACTTCACTCTCCTCTGCCCTCTGTGGGGTTTTCCTCTGCCAGGCTCACCTGCTCTCCGCTGTGTTTTTGCTGCGTTGGTGCGTTTTGCAATCCTGATCCCTGTTAAAAGTGCAGACGCTGCTGAGTTGTCCCAGCATTGCAGGCTGCATCACCTCTGTGGTAGTCAAAGGTTTATAACAGCACTCATGCAACCTACAGTTAACTTTTGTAGATTTGTTTGAATAAATTAGGAAGGTGCATTAATACAAACTTAACTTTATGTTGAAAAGCTTCCCAGGTTTTTGTTGTAAAGTTTCTCCACCAGACAGATGGAGTTGCTGCTGCAACTGGAATCAATGATTTCTCAACAATGCGTGAAAGGCAGCGTGTAAACGAACGCGTCAGGGAGAAAATGGGTCATTTATTCTGACAGGATTGTTACTGTTCACCGTTCTGGAAAAAAATAGAGTCTGGAAAACGATGGAAGTTCGTGGAGAGGTTTCCAGGTCTGGATTAGAAAAAAATGATTATTAGAAAAATGGTGGTGATTAAAGACTCTAATCCCTCACTTACATGTTGTTCCATCCATCCAACAAAGCCATCATCCATCCATTCATTCATCTGTTCATCCATCCAACAAACCAGCCATCAACCAACCTCCACCCATCTATTTGTCCATCAACCATCCATTCGTCCATCCATCCATCCATCCATCCATCCATCAAACATCCATCTGTCTGTCCATCAACCATCCATCCATCCAACAAACCAGCCATCAACCATCCATCCAACAAACCATCATCCATCAACCAACCATCCATCCATCCAACAAACCATCATCCATCAATCCATCCATCCAACAAACCATCAACCATCCATCTATCTATCCATGCTTCTGTCCATCGTCCATCCATCTATGATCCCTCCATACTCAAATCCATCCACTTGTCTGTTCATCTGTCCATACATCCATCAGTCCATCCTGTTTAAACAGAACTAAGAACTGAGTCAAAGTATCTGTGATAATTTACCATAATGAGTCTAAACTTCACTTAAAATCTGTCGTACCTTAAAAGAAAAACTGAAAAACATTTCCCCATGAGGTTAGAAATCCCCACCTGCAGGTAAATTAGCAATAAAAATCTGTGCATCCTCTGTGACTGCTCCCCTCCTGTTTGCAGCTTCCTGCTGGTGAACAGCGTGGCGCTGCACGGCGACGGCTGTCCCATCTGCCAGTCGGTGGAAAAGGACCTGATCAAACTCTCCAGAGACCTCAACTGCTCGCTTCAGGTGGGAGCAAGTTTCTGTCAGCTTTCTGCGCCAGAGTTGGGTAGTAACTAGTTACATTTACATTATCTTGACTATTTTTTTTAAGAAAAAAAAAACAATAAAAAAAAATAAAAAATAAAAACTTTTAGGAGTATTTATACTATGCTGTACTTTTTACTTTCACTTGACTAAATTTATTATGAAGTATTTCTACTCTTACTTGAGTAAAATTTCTGGGTCTAGGACAGGATTTATTTCATTACATGTTCACTTCTTACCTGAAATATGTTAAATACAACAAATATTTATTTAAAGTGTGATCTATTTCTTAACATTTACTTGTCACTTTTATTGTTTACTCTGAACTGTTTAATTACACATTAAATGTTTAAAGATGGGCTCTTTCATCTAGTTTGATTGTTTACATTAAATGTTCACTGCAAAATGTCTGATTATATAATTGTTGACTTTAGTCACATAAAATGTCTATTTCAAAATATAATCTTTCATTACATCTATGTTTACCTGAAATATTTTAAATATCAAATTGTTACTTAAAATGTGATTCATTTCATCACCTGTTTACATGCAACTTGAAGTGCTTGAATCAAATGTTTTATGAATGTTTACCACATTAAAATGAGAGAAAAAATGAGAGAAAACAGCCACTTCCAACTGAACACACATTTCAACACAAATGGTTCATGTTCCTCTTCAGAGTGAGCTGCCTTGCTGAGCTTCTCTCCTTGGGTTTCCTCCTCAGCCTCTCAAACTTGCTCCTCTTCTATAGCCTCCACTACTGTGTTTTCATTATTTACCTCTTCTGGGGTAAATAATGAAAACACAGTCTCTGTAACTTGCTCACCCACTTGTTGATCCACCATGGTTTTGCTGTACCGCCTCTTTAATTGACGCGCATGTCGGTCCGATGTCGTGGCGTTTACCTCGCAGTGACCCAGATTCAGTCTGGATTGAGCTCATCCATTTCATACATCGGTTTGCCTTGAGGAGGACATATTAGAACACACATCAGTATTAATACTGTAAATTCGATAAAACTAGTAAAATAGTTTACTTCACAATAATGGAATAACCTGGATGTCCACTGACAAAACTCAGACTGTGCTACATAAAAATTATAAGCCCAATCTAAACAAGGTTGACCCACTTAAATGAACTCAACATAACTGAACATGAGTCACCCGGACAAAATCATAGCAAAACATTATGACACAACACCAACAAAGCGAATTTAGACACTCACCAGAATGGACATGTCTGGAGCAAACTTGTAGATAACTTGGGATGTTGGAGAACGTAAAATCAGGACGTCTCACCGCTGATACCTGGGATATTCGTCTCCTTTTCGTTAGCTCCGATAGCTTAGCTCCGATAGCTTAGCCTCCTCGCTTTGTTTACAGGCAGGAAAACAGTGAAACGAAAGTCCGTTTTCCATCTTTTTACCGTTTCGGTCGTGTGATCGGACATTACATCCAAGTTCGTACCATTGCTAAATTATTTTAAGTAACTTAGATTCAAAATGTCTTTTTTTGTCGGTTATGTATATGGCCCCTGAAGATGGCGCTCATATCCCTACGTCTGGAGCAGTGACGTCACGTTCCAAAGCACTATAGAAGAAGAAGAAGAACCGAAAGTCCTCTGGATATCGAAGATGGAGGACAGACTCGTTGATATGTGGCAACAACTGGAATGTTTGTTCAACATTTCGTGTAAGGCAGGGGTGTCAAACTCCAGTCCTCAAGGGCCGGTGTCCTGCAGTTTTTAGATGTGCCACAGGTACAAAACCCTGGAATGAAATGGCTTAATTACCTCCTCCTGGAGTAGATAAGTTCTCCATAGCCCTGCTAATGACGTAATTAAAACCTGAATTATTCTATTCAGGTGTGCCTCTGCACTTTTAGATGTGCAGAAGCCCATCTAAAAGTTGCAGGACACCGGCCCTTGAGGACTGGAATTTGACAGCTGTGGTGTAAGGCATATCACAACCGAAATGGAAAGGAGAAGACTTGGACCGAAATTGCCACCACCCGGTAACTTTTCAGCTGTCCATCGTAAGTTCGTTTTAACGATAACGTTTATTCACTGCAAATATTTTATAACATCAAAGCAGCAAAGACTTGAAACCATATAATCAACCGGTGAAGCTAAATGAGACGACAGAATAAAAACACAGTCTAAACACATTGCAACATAAGTAAAAAAAAAATAAAACTGCAAAACTCACCTCATAGTGCAGCAAATGCCGCTGCTCGCGATGTCTCCAGTACTCTATTTAACACTTTCTTTTTGTGACGTCTTTAGTCGCTTAAGAGAACTCCACTGGCCAGTGCCTCTAAATCGTCCGCCATGTTTGTTTACTCTTAAGTCACGTACCCTATCGCGGGGGTTCTTCTTCTATAATATCGCGGGGTTTTACTTAAATCTTAATATTTTTGAGTGAAATCAGGTCACAGAATACGACCAAAACTAATATATTTTTTATAACATCTGTGGTCTCTCTAGTTTTGAAAATCGGGAAACAGTTTTTAAATCCTGCCGTGGGACATAAGCCCTTCGTTTAGAGTTGTATTTGACATCCATCCAGCTTAGGGCGCCACTGGTTTCAGCGAAACCGTTGATACAGAAACAAAGATGGCGGCCATACCAGAACGGGAAAGAGAAACGGTCAAACCAGAGTCCGGTGTGGGATGTAAAATGTACTTTATGCGGGTCTAGTTTGAAATATAAACACTCGTTAAGCTCCTTACGTTTCACCTTAAATAGATGGCGCTCATTCAGCGTAAACAATTAAACATGATTAACGCTAGGAAGGCTGGCACTTCATGGAGCGAAGTTTTAACATTTCTTCAAGAGCAACCACGGATAGTACTTCTATTTGAACATCTGTTCATTGGGAATTACATATTTTATTCTGAACATTTTTCTGTCCAGGACTGAAGCTCAATAAAAATAAATGTGAGTTTGGCGTCAAAGAAATTATGTTTCTCGGAGACAAACTATCTGCCCAGGGTGTTCAACCAGATGAAGATAAAATAAAGGCTATCTTGAAAATGCCACCGCCTGTCGACAAAACGGGTGTCCTACGCATCATGGGGATGATTAATTTTATAGGAAAATTCATTCCCAATTTGAGTGCAAAGATGACAAACATTCGCAGACTCCTGTACAACGATAGTCAATTCCAGTGGACAGAAGTTCATGAACAAGAGTGGAAGGAATTAAAAAAATATCTGACTACGGAACCGGTGCTCATCTTCTACGATCCAACTAAAAAAATAAAACTATCTACAGATGCCTCAAAAGATGGGCTTGGAGCAGTTCTTCTTCAGGCTGAGAATGAACAATGGAAGCCAGTGGCTTATGCGTCCAGAGCCATGACCAAAGCTGAATGCAGATATGCTCAAATAGAAAAAGAATGCTTGGGGCTGGCTTATGGACTAGAACGGTTTCATAACTATGTGTATGGTCTGCCATCTTTTGTAGTTGAAACAGATCACCGACCCTTGGTTGCCATCATAAAAAAACATCTAAACGAGATGTCACCAAGGATTCAGAGACTTATGATGAAGATGCAGAGGTATGAATTTACATTGATCTACACTCCAGGGAAACATCTGATTCTTGCTGATGCTCTGTCTAGAGCCCCTACAGACATTAGTGTGAGTTCAACTGAAGAGGATATTCAGTGTCATGTGAATTTGGTGTCCACTGTGTTGCCTGTGTCAGATGGAAAGCTACAACAAATAGTTGAGGCAACAGCTAAAGACACAGAGTTGCAGTTAGTCATACAGAATATGGATGAAGGATGGCCAATAGGCTCATGTTCACAGTTTTTCAATGTTAAAGCTGATTTAAGTGTTGTGAATGGACTATTACTGAAAAACAACAGGATTGTAATTCCACAAGAGTTACGACAGGACATTCTACAGCGGATTCATGAGGGTCATCTAGGCATTGAAAAATGTAAAAGAAGAGCTAGGGATTCAGTTTTCTGGCCTGGACTAAATAAGGACATTGAGGTACTAATAAGCAAATGTGAAACATGTCAGACATTTAGAAACAAACAGAGCAAAGAACCTATGATAATAACTGACATTCCTAAATCACCATGGCTGAAAGTGGGAATGGATTTGTTTCATTTTAAGGGTAAAGACTATTTAGTGATCATTGATTACTATTCAAATTATCCAGAGATGGCTCTATTAGCTAATCTGTCATCAAATTGTGTCATAACACATGCTAAATCAATCTTTGCAAGGCATGGCATTCCACATGTTGTGGTGAGTGACAATGGACCATGTTTTAGTAGCAGAGAATGGCAAAAGTTTACAGAACAGTATGATTTTAAGCATGTAACATCAAGTCCACATTATGCACAGTCGAATGGAAAAGCGGAGAAAGGTGTTCATATTCTTAAACAACTTCTGAAGAAAGCTGCAGATAGTAACTCTGATCCATATTTAGCTTTATTAAGCTACAGATCATCGCCATTGCAATGTGGGTTTTCACCTGCTGAGCTTTTGATGAATCGGAAGATTCGTACAACTCTGCCGAGTTATGACAGTAATGAACAAGGTGCAAAGAAGTCGTCAAAGTTGGAGTACAGGTTACGACAGCAGAAAGTAAAACAAAAGTCATATTATGACAGATCAGCTAAGATTCTCCCCACATTGTCATACAAGGACCCAGTAAGGATTCAGGATGATGAGGGATGGAATACTAAGGCAACTATTCTACAGGAAGTAGCTCCACGTTCATTTGAAGTGAAAACTGAAGATGGACAGGTTTTGAGACGAAATCGTCGCAGTTTGTTGAAAATTCCATTAGAGCCTGTTGATGAGTCGAATGAAGATTCTAAGGACTCTCAGATTATTCCTACAACTGTAACACATTGCAACATGGACAGTATTAGGGATGATCCACCTGTGTTAAGAAGATCTACCAGAGTGGTGAAAAAACCTGATAGGCTGAACTTGTAAAAAAAAAAAAAAAAAAAGGGGGGAAAAGTTGAAATGTCTAAGTTGAAATGTCTGTATTTTGTAATTCAGTGTTTTATCTGTCTCATACAATGTATGTTATTCTTTGAACTTTCTTTTGTAACATTCTTACTTTAAAGAAAGGAGGATGTGATGATTGAATGAATTATACTTATGCCCACTAGGTGGCGATCATGAGTTCATGTGAATGCATAAATGTAAAGAATAGAACAACAGAGTTAGAGAGTCTTGGGTGACATGCCTGTAAGAAACCTGTGTGAGCAGATGCATGAAAGGAGACTTTAATAAAAGTGTCTGAGCATTACAAGACGCCTGGTCATTATCAAACACGAATATAACAGAACATAGTTAATCAGAGGTAAAAACAGTCCCTGTGTGTTTACTCCTGTGCAGATGTCGCAGTCTGACGGTGAAGAGACAGAGAACTGTGAGGGCTCCCAGTCCTATCCTCCCACCGCTCCCATCATGCTGCAGGTAAACCGGGCTAAAATCTGAAGCTGCTCCGCTCAGTCCAACATTTTAAAATCAGTTTTATGTGGCCAACAAAGATTATAGCATAGTGGGATAAATCTACTCTTTATGTAATAGTGTAAGGCTGCACCTAACGACTGTTATCAAGATGAACTGATTAATCAGATTTTAAAAATGCCTGCAGATTTTGCTGTGAATTATCCTACTGTATATAATATTAGAAATACACAAGATACAAATAATTAAAAAAAAATTTAAATAAGAAAATAAACGTTTTCATGCTTTAAATGCAACAGCATTTCTTTCATGTACGCTTGATCATTTGTAGCTAAGGAAGCTAAAAAAATATATTTTTTAATGTGAAAAGTTCACCTAATATTACTACAGTACATGACTAATCTGGTGATAATATTAGAACAAATTGATTAATAACTGTACAGCTAAATTTCTTGGCCTCCAAGTCACTTAAACTAGCTCTTTTAAATACCAGATCTCTCTGTGCTAAGGCTCTATTAATTAATGATTTCATCACTGAGCATAATATCGATGTTATGTTTCTGACAGAAACATGGTTGAATGATAATAATGAATCGATCGTACTAATTGAATCTGTGCCTCCTAACTACAATTTCTTCAGTGAGAATAGAAAACACAAAAAAGGAGGAGGCGTGGCTTCAATATTTAAGAATACCATAAATTGTAGTAAAATCTCTTTGGGTCACTTCACCTCTTTTGAGTATCTTGGAATTGAGGTTAAAGGCCACAAACGAACTTTGACTGTAACTCTATACAAAACTCCAACTTTTGTGGAAAATTTCTTTACTGACTTGAATGAACTTCTATCTCTCATATGTATTGATTATGATTACCATACCATACCATACCAACTTTATTTATAAAGCACTTTAAAACAACCACAGCTGATACAAAGTGCTGTACATCAAAACACAACATAACAATAAAAAAAAAAAAAAAAAAAAAAACATAAAATAAAAACTTACAGTTTAAAAAAAACAAAAAACAAAAAAAAAAACATACAATTTAAAACTAGATCCCGCTAGAGTTAAAAGCCAAATAAAATAGATGGGTTTTAAGACGAGCTTTAAAAGTGGACAGTGAAGGGGCCTCCCTGACCTGCAAAGGCAAGTTGTTCCATAATTTGGGGCCCATGACAGAGAAAGCCCTGTCCCCTCTGAGCTTCCTTCTTGATCTTGGTACCTCCAAAAGCAGCTGATCTGCGGACCTAAGAGACCGATAAGGTATGTATGGGTGAAGAAGCTCAGAGAGGTAAGCCGGGGCAAGATTATGTAGTGATTTAAAAACAAACATAAGAATTTTAAAATGAATTCTAAAATATACCGGCAGCCAGTGAAGTGAGGCCAGGACAGGGGTCACGTGTTCCCTCTTTCGAGTTCCTGTCAGCAGTCGTGCAGCAGCATTCTGTACTAGCT
Source organism: Xiphophorus hellerii (assembly GCF_003331165.1). NCBI lineage: Eukaryota > Metazoa > Chordata > Actinopteri > Cyprinodontiformes > Poeciliidae > Xiphophorus > Xiphophorus hellerii. The sequence continues at coordinate 23,547,810 of NC_045677.1, forward strand.
GCAGACGTGAGAGCAGCGACTGACTAACTCCCAGATAAAGTGCGTTACAGTAATCCAATCGAGTTGAAATAAAAGCATGGATCACTGTTTCAAAATGCTGCCTGGAAAGAAAAGATTTCACTGACGCCAATCGCCTTAAATGATAAAAGCTGGACTTAACCACGGCTCTGATTTGGCTTGTTTAATAATTGTCGGTGATTTCAACATTCATGTTGACAACCCCCAAGACAGAGGGGCAAAAAAGCTCGCTAATATTTTAGAGACTTTTTGTCTAACACAACATGTCAAACAAGCAACACACACTCAAGGACACACACTGGACCTGGTTATCAGTAAGGGTGTGAATATTTCCAATGTCTCTGTAAATGATGTCGCATTGTCGGATCACTTCGCTGTTATCTTTGAAAGTTCTTTATCTTTTAACCCACTTGGACAAACAGCAACCATCACAAAACGTTCTCTCACTGAAAACACAGCAGAAACTTTTCATCAAATCTACTCTTCTTCCTCACCCTTAAGCTGTAATGATGTAGATAAGTTGGTAAATGATTTTCAGTCTAAAGTCTCAGATATTATTGATTCCATTGCCCCAATTAAAATGAAGGTTGTGTCTGGTAGGAAGAAATCTCCATGGAGAAATGCACAAACAGTTAGATCTGCAAGACAACTCTGCCGTAGGGCAGAACGAAAATGGCGTAAAACTCAACTCCACGTTCATTGTGACATCTATAAAGAAAGACTACGTAACTATCATTTAACACTAAAACATGCAAGAGAGGCTTTCTTTGCAGATGTCATAAACAAAAACATTAATAATGCTCGAGCTTTATTTGCAACAGTTGACAGAATCACAAACCCTCCTGTGACGTTACCGCCTGAATTCCAATGTATTGCCGCCTGCAACCAGTTTTCTAGGTTCTTTTCAGAGAAAATTCAAAAAATCAGAGGATTAATCTGTACATCCACTATAAAGTCAGTACCAGTGCTGTGCCCAAACAAACAAATACAGGAAAAATTACCCAATTTCAACTACTTAATTATAAAACCCTACAGGAAATTATAAGTCAAATAAGCTCCAGTTCCTGCTGTCTGGATGTTTTACCCTCACATTTCTTTAAGAAAGTCCTGCCTGTTATTGCTACTGATCTGATCCAGATAGTAAACTCATCGCTCTCATCGGGCGTTTTCCCCCAGGCTCTGAAAACAGCAGTAATCAAACCACTTATAAAAAAGAACAATCTGGACAAATCACTAATGCAGAATTACAGGCCGATCTCCAACCTCCCATTCATCAGCAAAGTTATTGAAAAAGCTGTGTAAACAATTAACTAGCTTCCTAACTATAACCAACCTCTTTGACTCCTTCCAGTCTGGTTTTCGTGCTCACCACAGCACAGAGACCGCCCTCGTAAAAGTGTTCAATGACATCCATATAAATACGGACTGTGGCAGAACCACAGTGCTGGTTCTGTTGGACCTCAGTGCAGCTTTTGACACTGTTGACCATGACATATTACTGAATCGACTGGAGAGTTGGGTCGGACTCTCCGGTCCAGTGCTTAACTGGTTTGAATCCTACATAAAGAACAGGGATTTCTTTGTTTCAATTGAAAACTTTTCATCAAAGAGGTCAAAGGTCACATGTGGGGTACCCCAAGGTTCAATCCTAGGACCCCTTTTATTCAATATTTATATGCTCCCACTAGCTCAGGTTATAACAGGAAATAATATTAGCTACCATAACTATGCAGATGACACACAGCTCTACATTACGATGTCACCAGGTGACTCAGAGCCCATCCAATCACTGAACAGATGCTTAGAACAGATAAATGTGTGGATGTGCCAAAACTTTCTCCAGCTGAACAGAAACAAAACTGAAGTTATTATTTTTGGACCTAAAGAGGAACGATCTAGAGTTATAGATCTAGAGTCAATGCACAGCTTCAGTTATTACAACTGAAAACCAGCGATCAGGCCCGAAACCTGGGAGTAGTGATGGACTCTGACCTGAACCTCCAGAGCCACATAAAGACAGTCACAAAGTCGGCCTTCTATCACCTGAAGAACATTTCCAGGATTAAAGGACTAATGTCTCAGCCAGATCTAGAGAAACTCATCCATGCGTTCATCTTCAGTCGTATTGATTACTGCAACAGCGTCTTCACAGGTCTGTCCAACAAATTAATCAAACAGCTGCAGCTGATCCAGAATGCTGCTGCTCGCGTTCTCACTAAAACCAGGAAGATAGAGCACATAACACCAGTTTTAAAGTCCCTCCACTGGCTCCCTGTAGCTCAAAGAATAGACTTTAAAATACTGTTGTTAGTTTATAAATCACTGAACGGCTTAGCACCACAATACATTAAAGATATGCTTTTATTGTATCAACCTTCCAGACCTCTCAGGTCTTCCGGTTCTGGTCTGCTCTGCATCCCCAGAACCAGAACCAAACGAGGAGAAGCAGCTTTCAGCATCTATGCACCACGAATTTGGAACAAACTTCCAGAAAACTGTAAAACAGCTGAAACACTGACTTCTTTTAAATCTCAACTGAAAACCCACCTGTTTAGAATTGTATTTGAAATGTAATCAATTACAAATTTATTGATGTAACTTGACTTAATGATTGATTCTATATTGCATTGTGATTCTGTGTTTGTTATGATGTAAAGCACTTTGAAATGCCTTGCTGCTGAAATGTGCTATACAAATAAAATTTGATTGATTGATTGATTGATTAAAGGTGATTGATGGTAGATATTTTTTTTTTTACAGGATTTGAACCGGTGAATGTAAAGCTGGAGGAGTTCAGGGTAGAATAGATTTACAGACAGAAAAAAAAATTGTCTTTGGTTTAATTACTTTAGTTTGGTTTAATTATTGCTCTGAATATGTTTTACCATTTTTAAGCCTGTACTCTCCAGTTATTGATTAATCGATTACTAAATTAGTTGAGAATTATTTCAATAATCTTATTAATCACTATTAATACTATTAATCGTTTCAGCCCTAGAAGGGTAATTGTAATGTGACAGAATGTTTTGATCAACTGATTTGATGCACTGAAATACTGATCAGAAAATCTCCTTTTTTTCTTACAAATATTATGTATATTTATTGCTGTACTTTTAGCTTGATGCAGCGGCAGCATCAGACTTTTCTGTCTCAGTTTTGCAGCTTTAGGTTTAGACTTTCCCGTCTTTTATCTGACATTTAACACACAGATGTTCTGACATCTGCTTCTCCTGCAGCACTACCCGCTGTACAGAGTGAGCGACGCCAGCTGCACAGGGCAGGACGCAGCGCCGCCTGAGGAGCGCCACCTGCTGTTCAGGGAGAAGTACGACGTGTTGTCGAAGGAGGCCTCCCAGCGCGTAAGTCTTCTGCAGTATTAGCGTTGAGGTGATGAAAGCGGTGATGTAAGGAAGCAGCTTCTAAGGTGGACTTGGGTCTTTTCTTCTTTTCCCACCTCAGCTGCTGCAGTGGTTTAAGCCGCGGCTCATCCTGAGCGGACACACCCACAGCGGATGTGAGGTTCTCCATGACAACAAGTACCCAGAAATCAGCGTGCCGTCTTTCAGCTGGAGGAACAGGAATAACCCCAGCTTCATCCTGGTGAGTGGGGAGACAGAAACACTCTGCGCAGAGACAGATTATTTCATTTTTAGCTGTTTTTGCACCTTCAGGTTACCCTAAGTTTGTTACAGTAGAGTTTTTTTTACTAAACTTTGTAGTAAAAAAAAGTTTACCTGAAACCTAAAAGTGCTGGAATTTGTAAAAATCTACTCAATGAAGAGTGTAATGAGAAAACACATCCAATCTTAATATCGTTTTACTCGTTTATGACTTGATTTGTCCAGCTTCTGAACATGCGGCTCTATTTACTGTTCAGTTCAGTGAGTTTCATTGGGATTTTATGCAAGGTCTTGTATTAAAAACTGAAAAATCACAAAATCTGTACCAGGTATTTTTCTCCAGTTTCTAATGGAAATAAATTAGTACACTTGGAAAAAAAAAACATAAAAGTAGCAGTAACTTTTCACCAAGATATAGCAGCTGGTTTTAACTTATTAATTTCTTAATATTGGTCTAAAAGGGGCAGATTATTTCACTTATAACATGTGAAAAATGTAAGTTTTTTAAGTGAAATAATCTGGCAGTGGTACTAGTACTGTAGTAGTACTTTAGTTTCTCTCAGATGTGGGAAAAAATTATAAATTTAGGTGAATTTAGTTTAAGTTTTCAACACTTATTTTAGTTATTTACTTAAAATAAGCTCTGGAAAGTTACTCTTATGTTAGTTTTGTCTTATTTCAAGTATCCAAAGATATTTGCACCAGAAACTAGACCAAGTATACTTGGTAAGATTCTGTGTTTTTGCATTTAAAGTTAAAAATCTGAAAACGGGGGCTTTCATTTCTATCCAGCCTCTTTGTTTTCATTGAACCACTTGCTGCTGCTGCTGTTTCTACCAGAAAAGTCGTTTTTGCAAAACAACTCCAGCTCAGTCAGATTGGATGGAGAGCATCTGTGGAAATCATATTTATAAAGTTTTGACAGATTCCCAATTGAACTTTGACTGGGCCACTCTTAACTCCGGCTCACCATCAGTCCCTCCAGTTTTTTATGATTCTGCGATTGCGAAAACTCACACAAAATCAACAAATCCCATAGTTATAGTTGGGAAATATCCTTAAAAACAAAACAGTTACATACAATAGAAAAATATGCAAGTAGAAAAAATGAAGGGCAGCAGAAAGAGGAAAACAATCTTAAATTATTTTAGTTTTATTCCTATTAAATAATTGAGTTTATAGCAACATTTTCACATAAATGGTCAAAAATATTGGGTTTAAGTGATGCTAACTCCCACCAGCAGATGGCAGTATTTCTTATTGTTATGACACTGCTGCTTCAGCCTTACTTGAATTCTAGTTATAGTCTGTGATTGACATGACGAGCAACACAAAGTTACATTTACCATCAGAAATTAGCGCAAAATTCTTTGCAAATATTTCTAAATTAGCACCACAAGATCTGGTTTTTATTGCAAAAAATCTTAAACTATCAAGCAACCTGGTGGGACTGATCAAAGTGAAAAGATGTTCAATATTTTTTAATTTTAAGAAGTACTTATTGAATGTTTAGTAATATTTTAACGGTTGTTTAAAGGGTTTTATCGCTACGTTCTGGAACAGCCGACCCTTTGAGGGCATTGATGACGTTTATGTGGCCCAGAGTGAGTCGGATTTTGCCTCGCTGCTCTAAACCTGCGTTTTGCCTCTGGCTGTATATTCAGGGTCGCCGCGCTGCTGGAAGGCCGACCTCCTGTCTCAGCTCTTTTCCAGCCCCTTTCTCCCAGGAAGCGCCCCGTTTTTAGCTCCATCCATCCTCCCATCAACTCTGACCTGCTTCCCCTGTTCCTCCTGGAGAAAACCATCCCCACAGCATGATGCTGCCACCACCATGTCTCACGGTGTGAATGCTGTTTGTTCACTAATGTGGTCTATCCATCCATCCATCCATCCATCCATCCATCCATTAATTAATTAATTAGGGCTGAAACAATTAGTTGTCACGAATTGATTATTCAAATAATAAATGATTAATTGATTAATCGTTAACTGGAAAATACTGACTTTAAAAGATATTAAGATAAAAAAATACTTTTTGTTTGTAAACATTTTCAGTTATAGCTTCACCTGGTTCAAATTCTGTAAAAAATAATTTTAAAAAACCTGCCATTAATCACTTTTTGCTATGCAATTATTAATCAATAGATCATCCCTAGACTGTATTGATGTTAAGTCAAGCAGAAAGAGATTAGCTTTTCACATGCTGATGTTTTCAGTATTTTTTTTAGCTGCAGTTGCATAATTTGCTACAAATGATCAGGTGTATACTAAACTAATCCTATTGTTACAATTTATTTTTTTTTATTTAAAAAGGAATTATTTCTTTATACGTGTGTTTTAATGTATTTCTAATATTGTACAAATGTGCAATTTCTAAAAAAAAATCTGATTGATTGATTAATCATCAGATTAAACGATAGAATAATCAATTACTGTGAAATGCCTGATTGGTATTTGAGGTTAAAGGTCACCAAACATTCACAGGTATGTTCAACAGGTATCCGTGAGGAATGACTTCACAGCCAAAACAAAAGAAAATAAATGATAATTTTGCTTCTGTTGTTTTTTCTTTTTTTTATTGTAAAATTCTGAATCATGTTTTAATATTTTAATCTAATTGAATTAGGTTAGTTTGTTTTGTGAAATTTTGTGATGTTTCCTTGTATAAAAATCATTTGATGTTTGTTTTTTAATCTGTTTGCATTTTTCTGTTTAATTTTCTAACCTAATTTTTTCTTATTTATTCAAGAATACAAGCACTGATATCAGTTTTACTTTTTCTCTCACAAAAGAAAATGCTGCCGCTGTTAGCTTCCCGGGCGCCCTCTAGTGGCGAACGTGGAGAACTTACAGGCGGCTAACATCTGTCTCCCTCCCCAGGCGTCGGTGTCTCCAGGCGGTCACTCCCTGTCCAAATGTTTCCTCCCGGAGGAGAGCACGGTGATCGGGGTGTACTGCTCAGCCGGAGCCGGGCTGCTGCTGCTGCTCCTGGCGCACTGCCTGTGGATGAAGAGGCTGCTGCAGCTCAGCCTCTGCCTGCTGGGGAAGCACAAGTCTCTGTGAACTACGTTACCCAGAGTACACCTCGCCTGGTAACATACCCGGGTGTCTGGGCTGCCAATCCGTCCGCACAGCCTCAGTTTGTTTGTTGAATCATGTGAAGGACATAAGTATATTTATATCTATATAAATGTGTAAATCAGTGCTGGCATTGATGATGATGATGATGATAATCGGTTTTAAAGTCGGACATTTTTCGGACTGGACATGTAAATAAACGCTCCTGTGAGTTGGAGGTGCCAATCATGATTTATTTCCTTTTGTAAATCTGTTCTTGATGTCAGACCATCCGTCACCGCTGCTTGTTGTTTTTTTATGATCTGTATCAGGATGTATTTAATCAAGACTTTCTGTGCCAAACTGTTGACAAGTTTCTGATGAGATGTTCTTAATAAAGAGTTTTCTGGTGGAAAAAACGAAGCAGAGAGCAAGAAAATTGTCTATCAGCAATTATCTTTGCAGAAGCTTTATGGTTTAATTTCTAAATATGCTAGTGTTTATTTTTCACTAACATTTACTTCAGAAAACCTGTAGTAATGTGATGATGCGTTCAAATTACCTCGGATATCAGAACTTTGATACTGTTAACCAGTGGTGGGCACAGCTAGCTAAAAAGTTAGTTACGCTAACCCCAACAGAGCCTATTTAGCAGAAGCTAATGCTAAGGTGCTAACTTCAAATTATATATGCCCTTGAAAAACTACAACACTTTAAGCACAAATTTAATGTTGAAATAATTTACATATCTAATGCAATTGGTTATTTTTTAAATATTTTGTTCTCTTATTTCAATAAAGTTACTGGGGGAAAAATAGATATGAGTGAAAATGTTTACTCAACAGTTCCACGCTCATATAAAAGTATGAATATAAACAACTTAATTTCTTCAAGAATTAGAAGAATCTTGAAGAATTGGTTATCAAACAATTGATAACCAAAACGTTAACACAGACGTCACACTTTATTCAACTGAACGTTTACTAAAAACCCAAATAAATTAGTGTTTTATAATTTAGGAAGCTAGCAGCGCTATAGTTAGCAATAGCGCATTAGCATAAGTGTGCCCACCACCGCTGTTAACCAACTCATGGCTAAAACTCTTAAAATAGTTAAAAACACAGTTGGTTGCGGTACTTCCTGATTTAAAAAACGCTTCCCCCAACAATCCCAACGTTACCAAGCCTTTCTCTGCTCATTGCTGCCTTTAAAACACACACAAAAAAGAGGAAAAAACAAAACGGACACAGCTGGACACCAGGGTGGAAATAAAGCAAAGTCCTCTAATGTGCCTCTTTATTTAAAGAAAATAAAAACGTCATTTAATCATCCTCCCAAAGGCCCAAACAAGGCTTTTCGCACCTCCAGTCAGTTCACTCTCTTTCGGGGATAGACGTGTACGGTAGCAGAAGAAAAAAAGGCTGATGCTGTTTGTACAAGGAAAAGAGCTCATCTTGTTGGGTGCTGCTCACACATTCATAGTGCCTGTGCCATTAAAGTATGGCTCCAAAGGACCAAAGAATTACTAATATTGCACGCTCTCATTTATTCATCTTCATCCTAAACATGCTTTCCTATGTGTGTATGTATACATATTTACCGTATACATACATAGGTATGTACACCTAGGCACACACATAATTAAACATGTATAATTGTACATATATATTTATATAGACCTATAAATTTACATGTACATACATTTATAAAATTTTACACGCACGACATGCACTCGGCCTCGCATACGCACACGATGTGTCTGTGAGTCTATGTTTCTCTTATGTACACATGCGCACAGGCACGCACATCAGCACAGATCTCACACATTTCATCTCAAAAAACTAAAATAAAAACAAAAAGAAAAAGTAAGTTGGTTCCTATTAAAACAACACCAGGTTGCAATTTGGACACTTTCAATGGATTTTCCAATGTTTGTTTAAAGCTGTGAAATTCAAAAAATATATTTATATATATTTATATATATAAGGAGAAAAACCAAAAGCAAAACTAAAACAACGAGAAAAAAAGAAAAAAAGGCATGGCGCTGCAACATCTGGTCTTCACTGCAGGTAAGTGGTTAATTTGCATAATGTATACAGGTTTTTAGGATTTTTTTTTTTTGTCCATATTTTTTTCTTTTTTCTCCCCCGTTTTTTACTAAACAGCATTTCCTTTATTTTTATAAACCAGAAAAAACTAAACTCTACAGAGAAAGTCCCCTACCCGCAGTCTCTTCGCTGCCGATAGAGTTTTTGACATCAAGCTGTACAGCGCAGTCGAAAACATACTTACATCTGAGCTCATTTACAGGTACAGCCATAATCAAGGCACAAAGATCTACAAGTAGATTTGTTTTTCTTTCAATTAAGTTGTACAAAATAATATTACATTTTACAGTCTGTACAGGATAATTCGACCTTGCACAGTGTACAAGTTAACAAAAAAAAACAACAAATAAATTTTTTCCCCTCCCGCCCTCCCTCCCCTTCAGTATCTCTAAGCTAAAAAGGGTGGGAAAAAAACAACAAAACAATAAAACAAAACCAGAAAAAGGACGCCGGTTCGAGTCCGTGGAGGCAGCAGGGCTAAGGTGCAGAGAGCTCAGTCGTCATCGCGTTATTTCCTGCCCTCCTTTCCCCTCCTTTTTTATCTCATCTCTCGCTCCACAAGTCTCTCGGCAAGCCAACATCATGACAGGGCGGGTAATAAATATTATGATGCTACATTGTGTGTATGTTTCCTCTGGAGAAATAAAATAAACAACAATAAAAAGAAGAATTTTTAAAGGAAATGGTTCCTCTCTCCATCAAACGATGGAGGAGGCGGCGGCGGCGGCGAAGTTACGGTGGCGGTTCATTCCTGCCTCTACACTGAGGTCCTGTCGGTGTGTGTGTGGGTTTTTTTTTTCTTTTCTTTTTTTTTATTTCCACACTCTTTACCAAAGCAGGTTCCCAAAAAACAATAATCGGGGCAAAAAAAATCAAAAATAATAAAATCAGGAGGTAGCCCGAGGCTTAGTGGAATGACAAAAATGAAGGCATTAAAAAAAAAAGGAAGGATTCAAAGAAAAATATTCAAGAAGCAGCACGTGACAACTTTGTTCCCCGAACTTCCAATAACATCATCGGATTAAAGGGGATAAATCAAGAAAAAAAGTACAAAAAAGTTGAAAAGATGAAGAGGATTTGACACACTTCAGTAGTACTTCATATTCCTCGACAGGAGGGGGAATCTGAGGGTCTCTGGGGAGTAGAAAGGGTTCGTCAAGGATGCAGAGTGGCAGAGAGGAAACACAGAGGGGCCAACAGAGAGAGAGAGACAGAAACAGAGAGAGAGAGAGAAAGGGACGCGTCTCTGCCGTCCATCACAACAGTTCGTACTGCCGCAGGTGCATTCTCTGGATGATGTCCCGGCAGTCGTTGAACACCCGCCGGATGTTCTCCGTGTCCACGGCGCAGGTGAAGTGCGGGTAGCAGTAATGTCTGCCGTCGCCGCTCGCAGTGCTGATCCGCTGCAGGGGAGACGACAGGAAACCGTCAGGGTTTCAGAATAAAAGCCCCCATCGCAGGAAAGTGCTGGCCGTTAAAAACGACTGAATCGAGAAGTCGAGGAAATGATGGACAACCCTGACTGTCCTCTTCAGTCAGAGGCCCCTTCATATTCACTGTAATACAGACTGCTACAGGAGATCTTTCCTGCCGACAGTCATCACAGTCTACAGTAACTGAAGAATTTGAAATAATATGAGCTACAACAACATTTAATTTACCTTTGGGATCAATAAAGTATTTTTGAATTTGAATTTAATTTTGGAAAATATGGATTTTTTTTTTCTCTAACCAATCCACTCCTTGTGTTCCTACACTGCAAAATCACAAAATTTTACCAAGTATTTTTGTCTGTTTTCTAGTGCAAATATCTTATTACACTTGAAATGAGACAAAATTAACTTACAAGTAACTTTTCAGCAAGAACTAGAAGCACGTTTTAAGTCAATAATTCTTTCATAATCATGAAAAAGTACTAGTTCCATTGGAAGATTATTTAACTTTTAAAATGGGGAAAATGTCTTATTATAAGTGAAATAATCTGAAAACTTGAAAAATGAGAAGGAAGTGGCTATTTTTTATAAAAAGCCTGAGAATATTCATGTGATAAAAAGGTCTAATCAAAGTTTTCCTTCCAGTCTGAGGTAAGGCCACTTTGCAAAGAAAAATGGGTATAAACTTCCGTCTCTAATTCCAAAATATTTTCCAACTTTGTGTTAGTTTTGTCTTATTTTGCATCACATAAAATCCCAAAAACAAATATTTAACTACACGGTTGTAACAAAACGTGGGAAATATTTGCAAAGCACCGTTAATAGAATATTTCCCAGAAATTAACTGGTTAAAAACACACCTGGAGAGATTTATAATTTTTCTTTCATTTTAACCAACTTCTTCTCTGAAGATTCAATCCCGTTATGACCAAAACAAATCTAGAAATTCTGTTTTTAGATCCCCCGTTGTCTAAATATAGCGACAGTCACCACGAACGCGGGTAATATGAGTCAAGCAGTGACCAAACAAGCATTTTTAGACCAGCGTTAGTCATCATTAAGCTGCAGTCGTCTTATTTTAATATGAAACACGCTGAGACATTGAACAAACCACAAAGGGACAAAATGGAAACCCTGCTTTGGCAAATGCCAAAAATAGAAACGCTCTTTCATAAAGAAATGCCCACTATTCCCACTAAGGTTCTTAGAAAACAATCCAGATAATGATGCTATCCGGGTCTCAAGAGATTAGCCATGGAAACTCTGTCAACATCTACATTATTTAGAGAAAACCTATTTCTGTTGGGTTAACGCACCTGTGGGTCGTTACCCCGACAATCAGGCGATTAAATTCAGCCGTCGTACTTACAAGGAACTCGTCTCGGATGAAGAATTTGGCTCGCGTCACTCTGGGGTCTTCGCCTGGTTCAGGAGTTGCTGAAAGGACAACAGAGTCTCCTTTTAAAAACACAACAGAAAACCAGTGTGGCTAAGTGTTTGTTAGGGTCACGGCGGCGGCGAAGCGAGGCGATCCACTGACCTTCATTTGGTATGGTGTAGCGAGCGTATTCGGGGAAATAGTCCTCAATTTTGGACTTTCCGGCTAATACTTTCTCAGCCAGCATGTCCTGCTTGTTCAGGAATAAAATGACGGATATAGTGCGTAACCATCTGAAAAACAAACAGCAGCAGCTTTTATGTTAAACATGCTTATTTTACTGTTGAACAGCATCCAGGCCTAAGCAATCAATCAATTAAGACAAGATCAATGAGTCCCCCTAGCATGATTTATTGTTTTTCTCTCTTTCTACCAAAAACTGGATGTTAAAAGTCTTCAGTTTGGTGCCTCAGTTTTAGTTCCATTATAATTCAAAGTTTATTGATCTTTGAGAATGTCCCCTTGCATTATTATGCCATTATTACCATTATATCAGTTGAAAATGGTCACAAAATAACAATATCCTCATTTATCGCAATAACTTCTGGGACAATTTATCGTCCGGGTGACAGATCTGGCAGCATGGTGCTGTGGGATGAATTTCTTCAACAGGTTGAGATAAACACAAACCAATCCTTGAAGGCTGTAGCTAAAGCTACATGTGTCTAGATCACAGACATGTGAAGGTTAAACTACTGAGCATATGGAAGGCTCATCCTGCCAAAATTACCAGTAGCTATAGAAATAAATAAATGGCTTGACAAAGTAATGAATGTGGCAAATATTGCATCAAAAGAAAAAGGTGCAAACGTCCTTGATTTACAAAGTGACATAAAGTAATACATATTCATAATTGTTAATAGTATTAATGTAACACTATTACTATTCCTTCAAGTCTGTATTGGCTGGTCTGTAACTCAGACAATGACTGAGTGGTGCTAAGAGTAAGGAGCTGCTTTCTCTGAGTCGGGTCTCACCTGTTATTCCAAATACTGCGGAAAAGGTCCAGTGCTTCCCGTAGCCTGTTGGTGTTGTTGTCTTCCCTTATTACCATGTTGTAGCTGCTGCTGGCCACCACAAAGATGATAGCAGTGACGTCTGGAGGAACAGGACAGACTCAGAGTCAGGACCGCTTCTGCACATTTAATCTCTGTTTTTATTGATATTAGCAACGTTTAACTAACGTTTAATTAATATTTAATTGATGTTTAATTGATATTAAACAGCTGGAGGTCTCACCGTTAAAGCACTGGATCCATTTTCTCCTTTCATCTCTCTGACCGCCGACATCAAACATGCTGTGGGACAGAAACAAACAGCGGGTCAGAGTGAGACAGCGACGCACTCGCTGCTGACATCTAGTGGTTAAAAACGGCTTTGAAACGCAGAACGACCGAAACGACACGATGACGACCGACAGACAGACGGATGTTCAAAAAATATAAAAAATTCTAAATGTTCGGTTCAGTAGGTTAGTTAATGATTCAGGTCATTTCAGATATTGAGTTGAGGTGTTTAGTTCAGTTCAGTTCATATGTTCAGTTCAGTTCAGTTCAGATGTTCAGTCCAGTGATTCAGTTCAGCTGTTCAGTCCAGTTCAGTTCAGTTCAGATCTCCAGTTCAGTGATTAAACTCAGCCCAGTGATTCAGTTCAGTCCAGTGATTCAGTTCAGTTCAAATGTTCAGTCCAGTTCAGATGTACAGTTCAGTTCAGTTCAGATGTTCAGTTCAGTTCAGGTCAGTTCAGTTTAGATCTTCAGTTCAGTGATTCAACTCAGTCCAGTGATTCAGTTCAGATGTTCAGATCAGTTCAGTTCAGATGTTCAGTCCAGTGATTCAGTCCAGTGATTCAGTTCAGATGTTCAGATCAGTTCAGTTCAGATGTTCAGTCCAGTGATTCAGTTCAGTGATTCAGTTCAGTTGTTCAGTTCAGTCCGGTCGTCCTCGGCTGTTTCCTTCTTGTTGTTTTGTTTTTTCTCTCCTTTGAGGCGGCGTTGATGTTGGAGGGAACAAACTTCTGACATTTCAGGCCCTTCGGGAATCATGAGGAAAAGGTAAATATAGCACCGACGCCCAGGAGGGCATTCCGATCCGCCATTATTCTTTAACGGTGATGCCAAAACGGGACGGGGTCAAACGCTTCTAAAAGGAGAAAATTACTGGAAAACGCCTCTGGAGGCTCTGCTTTCGGAGCCGGCTGACGGAGTTCTGCAGAGCGGCTGCATAACACACAACGTCAGAGCGGATGTGGACGTAACAGGAACAATGCGTCCTTTTAGCGGCCGCAAAATATTCTAAAATGTTATAAAAGTGACAAAAATAAGCTGGGAGCACAAAATCATGACAATTTCTAAATGTGCTTCTGGTGGCGTATTATTTCAGCGTTTCTAATCTCTGTCTAGTTTTAGGGCGATGTGTACAACTTTCCATTTTAAGACTTCCATTTTAAGAATAAAGATGTCTACTTCTTTATTTTTACTTGCTAAACAAACAAACCAAATACAATATTTTAATGAAATAAGCAATGCAGACAGATTTCTGTAGTTCTTTGTAGATTTAAAGGCAATTACAGGTTTGTCAGATTAAAAACAAACAAGAAAACAAACAAACAATATCCAAAATTTTTCATCTTTGTCTGGATTTTTGTGTGTTTTTAATGACAGGAACACTTTTGGTTTTTCCAACTTTACTCCAAAGTTTGTTCCAAAGTTTGTACCAAAGTCTGCATTTTAGTAAAAGTCACTGGTTGTTTTTGGTCCATATTATTAATTAATTAAACCCTGCATGAATATTTGTGCCGCACATTACATTTTACGACTTTAACTGTCTTTTTTTTTTTTTACTTTTATTTGCTAAATAAACAACCTAAACATAATATTTTGATGAAATAAGCAAAGCAGACAGATTTCTGTAGTTCTTTGTAGATTTAAAAAGAATTGCAGGTTTCCCAGATTAAAAACAACAACAAAAAACAAATCCTAAATTTTTCATCTTTTTCTGGATTTTTGTGTATTCTTATTAACAGGAACAGTTTGTGGCGTTCCAAAGTCTGCATTTTAGTAAACGTCACTGGTTGTTTTTGGTCCCTACTAATTAATGAAATTAAATGTAAAACCCTACATGAATACTTTGTGCTACATATCACATTTTAAGATTTTAAAATGTTTTTTTGTTTAACAGCATTAGTGAAACTTTCACCAACACAGATTTTAACCACCTGAGCCAGGAAACCAGTTTTTAGATTATTCTTGTTGTTTTGTTTTTTCAAGCCAAGGGCCAGACAAAATTGTTCTGAGGGCCACAAGTGGCCCGAGAGCCACACTTTGGTCCGACTTACTGAAAGTTGACTTTGTCTACTTGGAACCTCGTCTCAAAAATCCCTGAAGTTAACACTCGGCAGCGTAGAAGATCCTGCGCACAGAAATGAAGGATGATTTAAAAATAAAAATAAAAACAACAAGCTGCCTCTTTGGAGCAGATTAGCAGGAGGACTGACCTGGTCTGTGGGCGTGTAGTCGCTCTGTCTTACTGAGTCAATTCTGTCCAAGAAACTGCAAAAAAAAAAAAAAAAGAATAAAGAGAGATTTTTAAACTTTAGATTCACAGAAACAGTAAAATACATGGTTTGTACACTTTATTCAATGGCAAAATTCAAGCATTTTTTAAGCATTTTCAAGGTAAGTTTTCAAAATTTTCCAACATAACACTTGAATGAACTACAAAAAGACAGTTACAATTCACTATTATATGTCATTTATTACTATTGATATTAATAATATCTTGTGTTTCCATTCCACATTCTACATCAGGGACAAAGTGAACTAAAATATAACAAAATGTAATGTTTTGAAAGGTTTCTCTCAAGAAAAAACACTAATTTAACAAAAATTCTACAATTCAATAAAGTTGTGTAAAGTATAAAATATAAAATTCACAGAGCCATTATGAATAATAAACATTCATTACATTGAAACAATCCACACAAATCTTCCTGCTCAAATTTAATGGTTAAACACAAAACAAAAATCTTCTTGCTAATTTTTCTGGCATTTAGGAAATATAAATAATTTTGGTAATAATATCTAACCTAAAAAAAAAAGAAAAGTTAAGTGTGGTTTAACTTCAGATCGTGATAAACTTGTGTTTGTGTGTTTTTATTAATTGTATGAAAGTATCAGGTTTCAACTGTAAACGATGTTTTCCGAATTCAGGCTTTTAATCAAATAGTTTTATTAAACCATTTCACAATTCTGTGCAGTTTGCATATTTCAAGCACTTTACAAACATTTAAAACACCTGCTCAAGGATTTTCAAGGATTTCAAGCACCTGAATGAACCCTGAGAACCGAACAAGAGGAAACAAATGGTCCAGTCCGATCCGGAGGCAGCCGCCATGTCCGACTCCCTGCAGAGGCCCAGGGAGGCCGCTGCTGTTGCAGCTGCGTGCCACTAGAGGGCGGCCGCGCTCAGTCTGGGCTATTTTTGTCTGTCTCTAGCCAGAGTGATTGCATAAGGCGGTTATTGTGGAGGTTAGACAGCTTGCTGCTTCTGCACATGCTCTCTCTGTTGTGAAAGAGACGGCAGCAGCAGCAGCACTGCGGGCGGGCGGGCTCCGAACAACCGGAGCCGGGTTGGGCCTCTGGATGACCCGGATCACCCAGAAATGACTTCCAACAGGGGGCTCCATTACGCTCATAAAAGTATTCACACCTTACATATCGTTTTCACATGTTCTGATTTTTATGTGTTGCACTAAGTTTTTAAACTAGACGTAAAAAGTAGCCATCAGGGCCGGTCCAAACCTTTTCGGGGCCCTAAGCTGACTTTTATTTAGGGTCCCCCCCATACCAACATATCAACACCAGATTCTTTATCATTCCTAAGCTAACTGTTATTAGCATCACTTGTAATTAGCTTGCATCATAGCAGTGATATTATGACCATTTTAACCTCACAGGAGCAACAAACTAGAAAAACTTATTTGGATTTTTAAATGTTCTGTGTTATTTTAACTATTTTAAAGTAACATCAACTGATAAACAATAAACTTACAGTAAACAAGTTTGATGTCTTGTATTTCTCCAAAAGCAGAAATCATCATTTAATATATATATATATATATATATATATATATATATATATATAGTAATGCTACACATATATATATATAGTAATGCTACACATTATTTATAAAATATATATATATTTTATAAATAATGTGTAGCATGAGTCACATAAGAGAAGGAGGCAGGGTCAAATAAGATTATACTTCTACTTAGCTCCTTTATATCATCTCATTTGAGTTGTGAATATTTTTTAAATAAATAAGCTAAACTAAAAAAAGAAAAAAAGTTACGAAAGCTATTTTTTCTTCCCATCAACTCAGAGGAGGTGGAGGATGTTTCAGACAGGAAGCTGCATTCAGCTGACGGCGGTGACTTCCTTCAGCAGCACTGACCCATATGTGGACCAAACCGGGTCATCTTCTCACCATCTTTGATTTTCTAACCAACCCATCTGCAGTTTCAAGATGTCACCAGCCAGACGGCGTGGCTGCAGCACACAGGAAACCCTACGTGCGCGTTCGCACTCCTCTGTAGGTCTCTTCGTTTTCACTTCGGGCGCCTGAAAGCGGCTCACCAACACGCCCAGCGAGGATTAAATAACCGAGAATGAATAGTGCATTATGAGCCATTAGATAACAGCGACGCCGCTCATGTGCTCTGACAGCAACGTTTTCATCACGCCGACTATTTCTGCTGCAGACGAAAGGAGAAGTAGGACTATTTCTGAAAGGGCAACAAAACTTTCTCACACAAACTGCCGCATGACTAAAAGTTGTAAAAAAAAAAAAAAGGAAAAAAGAAAAGATGCAAAAAGGGCAAAAAAAAGACGGCAGCACTTAAAACTAACAGGTTGGGTAATTTACAACTTGCAACAAACATTGAGTTTACATGAAAAGTTTAATATAAAACACTAACTACACAATATTATTATATCTAAAACAGCTTTGGTGATAACAAATATTACTGGACGATAAATTGTCCCAGAAATTATTCCAATAAACGATAATATTGTTGTTTTGCTGTAAAATAAAATAATAATAATAATAATAATAATAGCATAACAATGCAAGTTAGCCCTGTCAAAGATCAACTTTAATTTTGTAAAGAATTTTTAACAGTGAAACTGGAAGATTTTAAATATCCAAGAATAAAAAACAAAATAAAACCCACACATAAGTGAAACCACAAATAAAATGGATTATGAAATTATGAATTAATCAGAATGGAAATTATTGAGGCAATTTTAATGTATTATGTAATTAGTTGCCTATTGCGACCGGCTTACTAAGAATTGTCTTAAACTCAAACTAAAACTTCACTGAACTTCTTTCTAAACTGAATACAAACACGTTGACCCGTCTGATTTTAATTATGAATCATTTCAGTAGCCAGAAAACCTGAGAAAGTCAAACGAAGCAGCTGTTTGAAACACAATCACCATGTGGATAAATGTCTTTATTTTGACGTTTTTAATGATTTGGGAGCAAAAGTCAGATTTTATTGTGTTTTTTCTGCAATCATAACAGTGTACCATTATACACATTCAAGGTAAAATGTATACATATTTGGTTAAATATTATTAAGTTGCATTTTAATCACTGGTTGGATATTTAGCATCTTTTTATGGGAGTTTTGGTGAAGTTAATTTAAATTAGTAGATTTCCTGGAATAGATTCAGCTTTGAAGAATCGTCCACAAACCTTTAATAGATGCTAACTCTAATGTTAGCCTGTTTTATCAAATTAACCTAGTTTTTCTAAACTGATGGTGGCAGCATTTTAGTTCCTTTTGTAGATTTTTCATAATTTATTTGGTGGAAGCTTTGCACTTTTGGGCAATTTTTCCCTCTGGTTTCAGATGGTAATCTAAAACCTTTAGCTAATAATTAGCATCTGTAGAGCTTAAATAATACCTGAACTACAACCCAACCTAATAGAGGGAATAATGGGCGAGCTGGCAGGAAAACTGGCCCACAGCATAATGCTGCCATGCTTGACGGTTTCAAATTCATTCAATCCCCTTTCAGATTTAAATTTAACATTAAGTCATCCAAGAAAATTTGTTTCCGACAGGAAAAGAGGCAGGCAAACGTATGAAAACTATGTAAAACAAGGCTTAATTTAGGATTTCTAATTTAAAAAACAACATATCAAGAAAGATCCGTTTCCCAGTAAACAGCAGATAGAGCAGTGCCCTAAAAGTAATTTCAACTGTGCATTTTTGTAGATTTTCTGCTCATCTTCACTAAGAAAATCAACAGATAATCTCAGACCACTGCTCTGGTGGCTTTGCTTGAAGATAAGTTTGTGTTTCTGAGAGCAAAAATGTTGGAGTCAGTGGAAAGTGCAGTAAAAGAACTTTTAAAAAAGACTAAAATATTAAACAGCACTGTTTTATTAGTTAGCTCTATTAATAAGTCCTATATTAGGTCTGGAGAAATTTATTTTTAAAAACGTTCTGAAACACAAAGTAGTGATTGCTGCTGGTGATTTCACAGATAAACAGCAGATATTCAGACTGTCATTATGCAAGACGGATAAGTGTGAAAAACCTGACCGGCAGATTACAAACATTCAGTTTCTGCTTCAAAACTGAAAAAAAATAAATCAGTCTTAAATTATGTTCAAAATGACGAAAACAAAACCCAAACAGGTGATTTTTTAACTCATTCTTGTGTCACAGACACAATTAATCCAACTGTACTACGTCTGATTACCAGTTAGTACCCATAAGTAGCATTGTACACACAAGCCAACTCCTCCTTCTCAACAAAAATAAAAAAACCCAAACACATTCAGGCTTTAAAAAAAAAAAAACTGCACAAATGTGTTTAGTATTTTTAGTCTTCCTTGCAGAAACATAGCTAGGTTATAATTACAGAGTGCTTTGTGACTGCCATGTGACAGCAGTACTAGATATCCAAATATAATCTCCAAAGAAAAAAAAGAGGAAGAAAACGGGACAAGAGATCCATAAAATGATCAACAAAAAGCAGAATAGTTAGCGTTGGTGAATGTTATTCCTTATCCAAAGGTGCAGCTTTTATTTAGTGACAGTTGGACGACAGCAATAGCCGAGTCCGTCTTTTTTAAGGTTTCTGCCGTTTTCCTCAGTCTCCTCCCAGCTCTGGTTCACCGTTGGCATTCCCAGATCGCTGTGTGATGCGGTCACTTTGTCAAAGCTGTGGTTTGGGGGAGAACAGGCCACCAGCTTTTCCCACTTTGTTTTAATGTGTACAGCACATACACACAGCAAAGTACGCTGTAGTATTTATACCCCTCACACACACAACAACAACGAAGGACGCGCCGCTAAACGAGCTGTTAATTCTCGTCCATCCTATAAATGCTGATGTTTACAGACAGATCTGTTTTGAATTTCAGGTTAGATGTAAAGCTAATGATCGCTCTGTTGTGCTTTACGGTCGCCGACGTTGACTCGGCGCTGCAAAAACACAAAATCTTACCAAGTATTTTTGGTTTACTTTCTATTGCAAATATCTTAGTGCACTTTACCCTTCCAGACCGAACGGATCGGCGACGATCCAGACAAATTTGCAGTACCGTAAATCCGGCAAACTTTGTGCTTTCTGAAAAATTCCAACGGTTTCTGGAAGGGGAGACGTTGCGCTTTCCAGCCAACGTCGAGTTATTACGGTAGCTTCACTCCGCCGTAGCAGGGAGTGAAGTGAATCTGATCAGATACTCTTTTAACAGACGGTGAATTGCAAAAATAAAAAGTTTCAGTTGTTATGGATAAATGGGCAAATATATTTACTCACAGGACATTAAAAGAACTGTGTACAATTAAAAATATCCAGGCGAAGATTTGAAACTTAGATATTGACGGGTTAAAATGAGACAAAAACTAACTTACAAGTAACTTTTCAACAAGGAGCCTGTTTTACGTCAATAATTCCTTAATATTGATGAAGAAGTTCTAGTTCCACAGGCAGATTATTTCACTTATAAAAATGAATTTTTACTTAACTAATCTGCCAGTGGAACTGGAACATTTTCATCATTATTAAAGAATAATTTACTTAAAACAAGCTCCTATATTTTGCTAAAATGTGTCTTGTAAGTTAGTTTTGCTTTATTTCAGACATACAAAGAAATTTGCACTAGAAACTAGACCAAAAACATTCAGTTAAATTTTGTGTTTTTGCATAAGATTTGTGCAAAAAACTGGTTACAAACACTTGCATTGCATCCGAAAAGTCCAAGAATTCACAAACAACAGAAATTTATGATTTTTCACTTTATTTTAACAAACGATTTCTGTAATGATTCAATCTGATTATGACCAAAACAAACCTAGAAATTCTGTTTTTAGACCTGCTGTTGCCTAAATAAAGCGAACGCGGCTAAATAACACGTGAAAAATGCATTCTTATAAGTAAAATTATTTACTTAAAACAAGATGAAAAGTTATAAGTTAGTTTTGTCTTATTTATAGTGTACTAAGATAACTGCACTAGAAATTAGACCAAACACACTTGGTAAGGGTTTATGTTTTTGCAGTGTGTGTTGAGCTCAAACACGCTGCACCGGTCCTGCAGGCCCGTCTCTGTTGCTATGCAGAAGCTCTGTTATGGACAGAATCACTTGACTTGTTCAGTCTGGTCTTTCTGTGTTGTTTGGCTAATCTTTACATAAAACACAGACGTGAGCGTAGCCACACACACACATACACCCCGACATGTTGAGGGCCAGTTGATGCAGGGGCTCTGGGGCCTCAGACCCCGACATGGGGGGGCAGGTCACCTGCTGCTGCCCTTTGAACAGAAACGGGGCGAAGGGTAGGTGGTGCCACTAAAACTACGACTATTAATGGAGTCTAATTCATCAGCTCGCCTATTTATGCTCTAGTGTTTGTTTTATGGAACTTTTAACAACAAGCTCAACAACAACCGTTCCTACTGGCACGTTTTTACAAAACCAAGCTAACCTTCTAATAAAGAAAATTACGTTTTCAAATTCAGTAAGGATGAAAGTTAACCAAACCGACCTAACGATTAGTGAAAATAGAACTGGCTCCTATGCTTAATCGTGAATTAAATCACGATCAATCAATTAATCAAGTTTATTTGTATAGCACATTTTAGCAGGCAGTTCAAGGTGCTTTATATGTTCAAAACACAAAATTGCAAAGTTATAAAGAAAACTCCATACAGTCAATAATTGAACAAACATTGCATTTTGATATGTGCCATCACCAAAATCAATAAACATCAAAATGTTGGTCTATGTTTCATTCACTATGATTCAAAAAAGACTTTAAACAAAGACTAGGTATTTCGGATGTTTTGCAGTTTTCTGGAAGTTTGTTCCAGATCTGTGATGCGTAGAAGCTGAATGCTGTTTCTCCATGATCGAATGATCGTTAACTGGAGAACACAGACTCAAAAAAAGGCCAACTGCTGAGAGAACAACACACTGAGCAGCAATTAAACCAAAATTGAACCAATATATATATTTAGCAAGCGGGCTACAGCGCAGGGCATTCTGGGTAAATACAACCAAAACAGACACGCTAGCATGCATCTAGCAGGAGAAATGGGTCGTGGTTTTTTACTAAAAACAAAAGAGAATCCTAAAATTGCTAAAATCTGATGCTAATCCATGTTTTTTTTTTACATTTTGTGAAGAAGGAAGTTGCGTTCAGTGTCTTCTTCAGAGGTTTTTCTGTCTTTTCCTTCAGTGGTTCTTGGTGTAGCGCCACCACAGGTGAGGAGGGGAGCAGGTTTTTCAAAGGGTTTGTTTGTGAAAGAGAACCACAGCAGATGAAAATGTGATAAATATTGCAATTTTGGATCCAGTCAAAAAGAGTCTACTGGACAAGAAAGGTCCAGTAGACTCTTCATCATCATTCAACAGTAACAGAGAGTCTGCAAAAATGGCCTCCGTTAGAGAGTTTCAAAGTGAAACCAACTGTTGGGGAAAAAAACACAAATGACAAATACAACCCCATCCTGATGATCCTTGAGACTTTTGGAAAACATTCTGTGAATGTTCCTCCTAAAATCAAAAGGCTCTCCTCTGAGAACAAGCCTGCACATGGTGCATAATTGATGGATCAGTAAATCCTGCTCTCTAGCAGAAAAACCATCAAATGTGTCTGAATTAAAACAACTCTGCAAAGAGAGCGGGTCATAACGACGGAGCGATAGATGAGCTTTGAGGTGCTATTACTTTTCTAATAGGATCAGGCAGATCTTTGTCCTTAATAGATATAATTTAAAAACTGTTTCTCTCTGATGTTTAACTCTATTTGATGATCTAAAACACAGAACAGAGGAAACCTGCGAGGCGTTTTCAGGCCACTGAACAGGCAGAGTGGATCTCTGCAGGAAGATTAAACCAAACTGCAAGAATTTGTTTTAAATTTGTGGTCAAATAAAAACCCTCTGAACTGCAGGCTTTGTTAAAGCGCTAAAACGTTCGCACCAACAAACAGCACCCGGCCTCATGTGCTCATCTGATAATTGGGTTGACTTTTTACAAATAGCAGACATTCTTTAATTAGAAGTGCAGAGGATCGGATCAATAGTTTCCATATTTTGAGCCGCTTAGGCCAGCATAATGGATTTTCACTTTAGGGTCCGACTGACTAGTGACAGCGCTGTGGAACTCAGCTGCGCCACGGCACCGAGTTTCACAGCTGGAACGTTTGATTAAAATGTTTTCAGCTCACACGTTTTACCATGTATTTCAGCTGGCACAGCTGCTTTTAAAATAAAAGAATCTAAACACTGATATTTAGATGTCGTTTAGGGATGCACAGATATTATTTGAACTCTAGATTCTGACAATAGACATGTAGAAAGTACGGTAAATATTTAAGAACTTTATTGTTAATATTAACTCCTAATGAGCTGAGTTATTACTCAACTGTACTTTAATAATTTTTAAAGTGCTTTCTGTAAAATTCAGTGTTAAACAGTTTTCAAATCAAAATGTTATATTTTTTCTGATACAAAATCTCCACAGTAGATACCAGTAAACATTAAAAGAACAAATTGTGAAGTTCAGAATGGATGGATGGATGATGGGTGGATGGATGGTCGGATGGATGGATAGATGGATGGATAGATGGTTGGTTGGATGGATGGTCGGATGGATGGATAGATAAAGTGATTTCTGAATGTTAAGTTAACAACAACCCACTTATCTTTTCCGGCAGCCATTATACAGTGATAAAACCAGCTGACTAAATGTGCTGGAGTTCCGCTTGGGTTGCTAGGTGACGGGCTGGGCTCAGGTTGCTAGGTGTCTGGATGTTTTTTTCCAAGTGCTTTGGGTGTTTTTAGAAGCAATCGAGACCCAAATGGAGGAACAAAAACGGGCAAAATATGAATTTTGCATATTAGATCCCCTTTATTTTTTCACCGCACCTAGAAATTACTATCATACTTTTCCAGGCTGCAAAGGGACTTTGAAAATAGTATATATCGTATCCACAGATGTAATCCAAAATGTTCCTCTTCGTTAACTAGAAAGGACCCGGGACCCAGCAGAACCACTGATCTACTCATTGCATAACCCAGAGCGACACGGTGAAACATCCTGGTCACCTGGTGGAAAGATTTGCGCCTCGGGGTTCAGCTCATCCATCCAAACAAGAAACGCTACGCAGATTGGGAGATGGATCTGGAACCAGGCGGATCCATCAAGCGGGTCTCAGTGGGTACTTCCTAAATATAGGAGTGGGGGACGGAGATGCTCCTGAAAGTCAAACCGAATTTTGTGTAAACAGAAGTGCCTGCTTTATCTCAGCGGCGGTCGATTGGCCTTCCAGGACCCCATCAAATCACGGGCCTGAAGGGTGTTGTATATAAAAATGTAAAATACACAGTAATGTCCTCTCGCGTCTGCTTAGTGTCTACGTGCGCCGTTACGCCGCGCGTGTTGGAAACAGAATCGCTCGCCAGTCCACATGCGGTTCTTCCTCTCTGTGAAATTGACAGACGGCTTTCTCTAATTAATACAGAAGAGCAAACGTCGATACGTGAATGATACCAAAAATAGAAAACGGAGTAAAAATAATCCAACCGGAGGCACTGGGCAGATTTTAGTCCTTCTCATGAGAAATAACAGCCGCCTCAAGGCATGAGCGCATTAATCGGACCCCCACAACAGTTTAATGTTTTTTCACAACAGTTTATTTTTATGCAAAAAGATGATGAGAATGTCAATAGCTTGCACATTTTACTAATTTCTTTCAAAATTTTAAAAACAGGATATAAAACTTACTTGTTTACTGTAAATTCATTATTATGTCAAACAGTTAATATGCCACCCAGTATGGACTTAAAAATGTATTGCAATATTTTGAAGTACTATTGCGATAAAGATTGTAAGAAAAATTACTTATTACTTATATTTTAGAATTTATCACAAACATAAATATTGGTCTTAAAAACATTCTTCTGGATTTATGTCACTAAACTGCACATAGTAAAGACATTTAATAATATTTTCAAATTTACTAATATTTACTGATGTGGAACAAACAGTGGAGAAAACAGAAAAATAAAACATTTCCTGTAATACTTTCAGTTTTGATTTTTTCACTTTCCATCAATAATTGAAAATTATAACAATAAATCAAAATTCTCATAAGAAATTTTTCACGATAAACTGTACCATAAATGCCCAATCTCACACTCTTCATTTCAAAATGCTAATTTAATACAACTTTTTTGTCAGTTACAGTTTATTTATTATTTATTCTACATTTGCTTTGATACTCTAATTCCACTGAATGAACAAATTAGAGTTGTTTTTACACGTTTGATCGAGGTTGTTATGTAAGTGAGCTGTACTGGTGCAGTTATCAAATAAATTTGTAATTCAGTATAGTTATGTCTGTGTTTAACAGAAGAAATGTTTTAAATCAATTCAGTGATGTTTTTCTGTATCGGCTGATACCAGTCCTCAGATATCAATATTGGAAGCGGATCGGTGCGTCTCTGAATAACACCGGCATGACGTAAGCCGAGTACAAATGACAGTAATGACAGTAGGTATATTTAGGCTTGTTGCAATAAGCAATAAATCAATTAATTGCATAATAAATCAAAATGAGTTCAGTAATTTTCATTTGCATAATTTAGCGTTTTTCGCTCTTTTATATCTTTCTACCAAAAACTGGATGATAAAAGTTTTCAGTTTGAAACTTTGGTCTCAACAGGACCTTTTTTAAGGACAATTTTATTTACTGAGACTTCATAATTCATTTTATTTGTTGTTTCTGTTGTTTTATTTTGAATATTTTAAATGTCTTCCAGTAAAAGTGTTAATATTCAATAGAATTTAAAGTCTATTGAGCTGTGAGAATGTGTTCTTGCATTATTATGCCATTATTACCATTATATTACTTGAAAATGATCTGAACAGCGAGATTTTTCTCAAGATTGTGGAAACATTGGCGTCATCATTTATTTGTGGCTCAGTGACTGTCATGTTTCTTTTTGTTTTTTTTCTTTTCTCTTTGTTTTACTATGGACCTCTTTTGTGTCTGAAATAAAGATTGATTGATTGATTGATTGAAAACAATATTATCGTTTATCGCAATAACGTCTATGATAATTTATCGTCATTGTGACAGGCTTTGGTATGTTGCCCACATCTTGCAGCCTATTAATGATGCAGCACTTGGGGTTGGCATGTTGGTAAGTGGGGGGCCCCAAATTAAAATATGCGTAGGGCCCCAGAAGGGTTTGGGCCGGCCCTGGATGTAGGTCAAATTAGTCGTCGCACTTTGAAGCAAACCGGGGTTGTCCTCTCCTCTCCTCCTCCAATCAAAAATCAATAACCCGGCGACTGATGTTAAACGGGATGAATAAGTATTCACACCAGAGGGAACATATTTTCAACAGGCAGGCCTGTTGTGCAGTTGTCCTGCTCGGCCTGTCGGGGGCATCCCTGCGCTCCTTTCCTCCACGCTGACCCTACCTGGTTTCAGCAGCTTGGTTCCCATGGCAACCGCTGTCGGTCCACAACACCCCCCCCCCCCCCCCCTGCCTCCTGCCTCCGCTCCGTCTCTCCCTGGGCCCGGCCGTATCCCTCCATTTCCAGACTCTCCCATACATCAGCACCAAGGCGGTTCCTTTTCAACTTTGCTTTATTAAATTATTGTCTGTTTAGTATTTTATTGAAGAGATAAAAGCAATAGATTTTGGTCATTACTGAAAATGTTTGGACACCACTGGTTTATATCTGTGTCTTCATGTGTTAGAGTGGTCCAGTCAAAGTAAAATCCTAAAAAAAGGTTGAAATGTATGTTTAGAGGCCCCCTTCTAGGGCAAAAATAGCTTGAAATATTTTGCAAAGAACAATGGGAACCTTCAAAGCTGGTAGGATGCCACATGGTTCATATGTTTCATTAAAAGAAAAAAGAAACTGAAAGCAAATTTTAATTTTCCTTCCACCTGACAAAGCTGTGTCTTGGTCTGCTGGAGATTAAATTTTATCATGATATTTTGCGGTGCTATTGTGATAACAATAAAGGTGACGATAAGAACTATTTATTATTTTAGGTAACTGTGACTGTACGAAGGAACATTAAAACTCCACAAACACAAGTAGTTTAAAATAAAAATCCCTCCGATCTGCAAAACTCAGATGAGGAAGTGTGTAAACTGCACACATATTTTAAAATTTATTGATACTTTAATTGAAAAATGTGGAGAAAATAGAAATTTGTATAGTTTTAGGAGGCTTTAAATATCATTAATTGGAATGTATTTTGAAATAAGAAGAAGTTTATCAGGATAAACAATAAAATGTTTGACAAAATGCACAAATTCATCTTTTTTGAAAATCGAGTCCACAGCGCTGCTTTATAAAACATCCAGCCTTCATTTAACCTGTTGCAGCTTTCAGCAAATCAGTTCTAGTTAAGGTCGGTAATAGATAAACTGGAGCTAGCCGCCGAATGTTTACTCAACTTATCCTCGAAGCTAACTCGGTCGGCCCAGCCAGATGAGACAATCCTGCAGCACAAACTGTCAACAAACCCCACTGACAAGAATATAAGGTTTCTAAAAATAGCCCCGTGTCCCCCTCTGACCACATTCCTCAGGAGGTGAAAGTTGAAGCTTGTTTGACTAGTAGCCGAGGCGGGGGAGACGTTTCTGCCTGGGTGTGGCTGGACAACGCCACCCTGGGGCCTCACTGCAAGGCTGGGAAGCCTTCAGGACCCCACTGAGCATGCCCAGAGGGGTCAGATGCAACAAGGAGCCAATGTCATGATTAGACAGCAAAACCTCTGCTTGCACGTCCAAACGCTGCCTTTGGTGGAGCTTGCGTGTGTGCAGGGTAGGGGGAGACAGAGCGCCTTTCGCAGAGTGACTGCTTTCACGTCCGGGCGCCAAAACGTGAGAAAGAAAGCAGCGGCAGCGGCGGTGGCAGGACGACGAAACCAGCGCACAGAGGCACTCTGTGTCTCACCTTCTGCCGCTGACCTTCCCTTTTGTTTACAGCGCATTGCCGGGATACTCCCTTTGATTCGGCTGCGCACACGTGACCTCAGCCAGTTTCTGCTCTGCAGTGCTGCTGCTAAAAATAGCCTCAGCTTGCCCTGGCTCCACAGCTAGTTTACATAAGCTCTAAGGGGGGGAGAGAAGAGAGCGACAGAGAGGGGGGTTAGCGAGGAGGAGGAGGAGGAGGAGGAGGAGGAGGAGGAGGGGAGTCTCGGTGAAGAGAGAGAGCAGTAGAGGAAGGAGGGGAGGAGACATGAGGAGGGGTGCATGGTCGACCATTCCACAGTCTCTGAGCAGGGGAGCTGCAGCGTCACCGCTGTCCTCCGCAGACTGCCTGTACACTCCTGGACAACAGGAGGTTGAGGTATATATACACGTCTGATGCGTGTGTGCGTGTGTCGGGGTGTGTGTGCGTGTTGTCAGAGCACAGTAAAACACTCAGAGACATCCGCCATTCACCAGCCCTGCTCTTTGTCTGGTCCTTAAAATGGACGCACATTTTAACCCAAAAATAAAGACGTGTATTTTTAGCTCCACTCCTTTAAGTGGAACAGAAACTCTCTCTCTCTTTTTTTTTTTTTTTACCTCCAACCAACCCGACTCGTAGCAAACAAAAGCAGGCAAATTCATGCCGTTTGCACACGTTCACCAAAACGGCTCTCTGAGAGAAGACAGAAAAAAAGGTTGATTGAGATCGCTTTAAGACAGACGAGTGCTGATGCTTTTGTCTTTTTAGGACACAAAATGGTGCAAGTTACGAGAATATAAACTATGTTTTGTGAAATTGTAAATTTAAATATATTTGTAGTCAGTAAGAAATTCTCATTTTCAAGAAAATGATTCCTCTTGCTGCTCAAGTAACATTTAGGGCTGCAGCTAACGATTATTTGCTAGCAATTAATCAGGTAAAACAATAACACGTTCTCCAGATTTCTCATTTAACCGCTTAAGCCTCATTTATACAATATTCGAAATGCATTAAAAGATGCAAATAAACAATTAAATTCCTTTTTTAATTAAGAAAATATACATTTTATTATCTAAAAAGGCAATAAAAAGAGCGTAGCATTTCAATAATCGATTCATCACAATTAATCGCTTCAGCCCTAGTAACGTTTAATACTTACTAGTAACTGGTACAATGTAATGTCCTGGTAGATTACATTGATGAGGCGACACGGACAGATTTACCAGAAAACAAAAAATACGAGAAAACCCCCCCAAAACAGACAATCAAACAAAAAAACTAAAACAGCAACACCTCATCTTTCAAATATATTTCCAAAATGCAAATTTGCCTTTAAAAGTGAGGAAAAAGTGGGATTAAATTCTATTAGTGAGCGGAAAAGCGGTGCACAGCAACAGGTGGGGGAGGGCCAGCAGTGCATGCTGCAGAAAACTTTTTAAAATCTTAGCAGTTGTGAAACCAAAACCTTTTGGTACATCTTCAACATTTATTTCCAACCAGAGCTGTAATAATTTACTGTGAAAACGATAAATCAAAATTCTTATTATGATAAGAAATTTATCACAATACATGATAATACAATAAATGCCATGAGATATTTAGTGGACCATTGTGTCCCATGCATTAACAATAAAATGTTTGGACCAACTTGACAAAACACCTGATACTAAACTTAGAAATTCAGTTTTTTAGAGAAAACAAATCACTCACAGTTTTCAACAATTATATCACAACCGCATGTTTTCATAATACAGGAAAATAATGTTCAGTGAATCCTGAACTTTTCATCTTTCATTAGGTGAGAGACGAGTAGAGGTTACAGAACCCCCATTATTTTGGTTTACTATAATCTGTAAGAGTTGTCTGGTCCAAGCAGGGATCAGATTGGAAAAACGGTTTCATATAACGCTTTCAGACAATACTATACAATTAAATTAGATTAGGTGTTAAATTGGAACATTTTTCTAAATATTTGTCTCCATTTTCATTGAAAGAAATTGTATTACCAAAGGAAATAAACAAATACAAGCTGCAAGTTGAACAGGAGCCTGCTTTACCAAGCCAAACTGACCAGTTTATAGTTTCACATCCAGCTCGCGGTTGATTAAGTTATAAATTATAAGATCTATACAATAAACATTCAAATTCTCCAAGAGACGAAACATGGATACTAGAAATGTTTCTGCATCTGAATATCCAAGCAGAGGTTCTACATTTTTAATTTTATGAGAAAAATAATGTTTTATAAATCAGGGTTTCTGCAGGTTTCACCAAATCAAGACTTTTCAAGACCATTAGAAATGGGGTATAAGACCTTTATCATGACAGAAATGTACAAAAAAGAATAAATCACAAATAAATAAACTGTATGGGTTGGCAGAAAAGGTGGCTAAGACAAAGATCGTCCAGCCAACTGGTGATAAATTTGCCCTAAATAATAGTGGATGTAAAAAAGCTAGCTAGCTAGGGTATATTAGCAGTAGCATTTACAGAACGCAGTGAGAGTATCTGCGTGTGACAGTAAAGTCTGCAAAAAAAAGAAAACTAACTAGAATATATGAGATTAAATATACCAGCCACAACAAAACTTAAGTCCTTTTATTAATGTATTTAAGACAAACCTGTTTTTCCCAATAAATTCACATCATTTTAAGGCGTTAATTTTAGATACATTAAAAATGTAACACTTTTTAAGGATGAACAGACACCATGTATGTCAAAAGACTTTCCAGTAAACAATTACTAATATTTCTTCATGAGTTGCTTCAGCTCTAGCATGTTGACGCTGCAGAAGAAAGAAGATTAAAACCATTTTCTGCTCGTTGAAACGTTTTCACTAAAGATGCACCGATCAGTCCTTTCCAGGCCGATTATCTCAGCAAATCTTGCAAAACGACTAAATTGGAGAAGCTAAACTCAAACTGTTCAGCATCAGGCAAAATAAAAAGATGCTAAACTACAAAGAGAGCAGAAAGTCAGTCTAAGACAAACATTTGAGTCTCTACTTTTATTAGATGAAGTTTAATTTTCATGTAATTTTAATGATTTTTGAGAAACTCATGAGCGCTAAGCTTTATATTGACCTCAAAGCAGCTGCTTCTTTGTGGAGTTTTCTGTTCAGCTTGACAATGACATGGAAACATGGCTATTAAAAGTAAGCAGAGGCTGTCTGAGCCTCTGGTCTTTAGAAACAAAATAAAAACACACTGGCAGCACAACGAGTCTTGTGACATGTAGCATGCAATGCGGGGCAGCTTTAGGCTCTTATAGCCGCTCTCCTGAGCAGGCGGAGAGATTTTCATGTGCGATATCTACGACAGGCTTCAGATCTCCACCTAACGCACTTAGGAACGGTTCGCAGGTGGAGGAACGGTTCGCAGGTGGAGGAACGCCTCGCAGGTGGAGGAACGCCTCGCAGGTGGAGGAACGCCTCGCAGGTGGAGGAACGCCTCGCGTTGGGAACAAAGCAGATGCTGAGTGATCCTCGGGTTGGAAAGAGTTAACAAACACAAACACACACATTTGTCTGTTCGGAGAAGACATGACATGTGCTCTCTTGTGCTCTGTAACATCTTCTCTATCGCTTTCTGGCCTCCAGAGAGAAACGACCAGAGACACCAAGAGGGCCGGTGAAACCAGAGTCCCACGGGGGGAAACAACGACCTCCAGGACAGCAGCAGCAGCGAGTCCCACTGAGCTTCCACTGCTCACATCAAAAACCGCTCCGCTTTACTCAGAAATCATGTAACAAAACACCCACACACACACACAGAGTTGTCTTTGATTATTCTGCAGTCAGCTGACAGGAGGGTCATCTGATTAAAACAAGTGACACCAATGTTTCTGTTAATCTGGATTAAGGCCTTTTATGAATCCTTTTAGGAGGAACGGATCGGGTTTTCATTATTGGCTACAATTAAGTTGTGAATGTGTCAATAGAGTTTATTATCCCATTAGATAAAATAAATATGTATTAAATATTTTTGTTTTATTTTATTTTACCCATTGTAAAGCACCGTGGTCAAACTAGTTGTTTCTGTAAAAGGCTAAACAGATAAAAGTATCATTATTTTATTTTTTTGTTCAATTGGCCATAACACTACTGTTGCTACTATTACTAATAATTATTCTTATTAATTTTTTTTACCATTAGTATTACAGTTATTACAATATTATAATTTGTAGAAGTAATTTACATATTTACTTATATTACTAAATATAACAAATTTAATAATAATATTGATATTGCTATTATTTGTAATAGCAATTTAAACATTTAATTTCATTATTGTTAGTAGTAGTAATATAGATATTTATTTCTATTTTTATTATTATTTACTATTATTATAATCACTATTATTATTTAGAAGCACTTTACACATTTAGTTAAATTATTATTTATTATTATTTATGTACTTTCTATTTGTGAGATCTGAAACTAAAACAATAGCTTTTAGTTGCCACCTACAACTTTGCTCAGCAATCCTTTAAGGACAAAAATGTTCAACTCTTTCTTTAAAGGTTTGTTTTAAAATCATCTTGATTCTTATTCTAATTCTTTCATATTCAACTACTTGCTTGTTGCATTTTGTTTTACATACGTATAAAAAAACCTGAATATTCTTCTAGTTTCCCAAATCTTAAACAAAATTGTGGATTTTTGCTATCTTATGACCAAAATTAACCTGGAAACATTTTGCCTTGTAAAAAAATGTTAAGATAAATCAAATTAAAGAAATAAATTCAAATACAAGTGAAGCCATCAGGATCACTTGAAAAATGTTTTTTGTTGGTGACAAACCAGCGGCGGTGACATCCAGTGGGTGTGTAAATATGGCTCTCATGTTCTCCTCCATGAACAGAAGCAGCAGTTTGCGAAGCGTAGCCTCTCTGTTTCTGCGGAGCGCTCCGAGGGCCGGGAACGGCCGACAATGGCCGCCATTCTTAGCACTTTACTGTTCAAGACGACTGTGTCAGCGGCCCCCAGGCTGGTGATGGGGTCCCGTGACCAGCACAAAACCCCGGCCGAGGCCGAGAACTACAGCCAGCTCCAGGTACGTTTGTGCATCTGTCGGCGGTCCGTCTCAAACCTGGGCCAAGTTCACAGCGACGCGCTAATCCACCGGGCCTGGAGTCAGAGGACCGGAGGCGACACGCCGGCCGTTGGTTCATTATAAACTCACACCAGATGTGTCCTTTGAACCGGCAACATTGCTACATGACAGAATGATAAATACTTTTAAGGAATGTTGTGGAGGTTACAGTGGAAGATCCTGATTATTGGCTTACAGATTTGTGAAATAACTGATCGACCTTTGAGGCCTAATCGTAATTTTGGTCATAATGACAAAGAGAAATCGTCCATAGACCAGAGCTGACACATAATCAGAGTTAGGTAGTAATTAGTTACATTTACTCTGTTACTTTTCTGAAAAAATAAAAAATAAATTAGGAGTATTTTTACTACACTGTTCTTTTTACTTTCACTTGAGTAATTTTATTATGTAGTATTTCTGCTCTTACTTGAGTAAAATGTCTGGATTTTCTATCCATTGAATGAAAGACAAACATGTTTTAACCAAAAATTCACCAGACACACACCTGCAGAAACTTGTTAAAGTTTCATAAGTTTTTTATTAAAAGAAACTGATTCGGACAAATTTTATTTTGCCTGATTTTGTTATTTTTGTTACTTATAAGAATGATTGTCATTTACGTCCTTAAAATACCAACATTTCCACTTAACTTTATATTTTGGTTCGTCTGAGTGTGAAATTTTTAAATATTATATGATTGATTATTTGATCAGTTACTCAGTACTTTAGTAGACTTTTTACCAGTTATTTTTTTACTCTTTTTTTACGGCTACTTTTTACTTTTATTTAAGTAAAAATATGTTGAAGTACTCTTTCTTGAGTACAACTTTTGGGTACCCTGACCACTTCTGCACATAATTAACAATTTATCCACTTACTACTAAGTGTTGATTATTGGTTTATTCGATTAAAATTAGTTCCAATTGATTAATCAAATCAGTTAATCCTTCTGCTGGTGTTGTAGTTTGGCCATCATCCAGAAGAGGGCGACGCTGGTCACCCATAAGTGAAGCCAGTTGACACAGAAATAAAGATGGTGGGAAAATCCCAAACCAAGAAAGAGAAACTGTCAAAATGAAATCACATGAGGGATGCAAAATATATTTGATAAATAAGTTTGTTTGGGGTTTTTTTCATTTCAAAAGTTAAAATACCTGAACTAAAACCTTACATCCCTGAAGAGTTGAAAAGGAAACTTTATGGATTCAGAGCAGAGACAGAAGGAAGAAGTTCAAACCATCTCTTCCATCGATCATAATGGGCGAGGTTTAAGCCTCCTACTCCAACGTCTCTCTACCTGGCTTTCTGACCATACGGCCAGACAGATTTAAAGAGGAGCAGCAAAAGCAAATGAAGTGGAATAGCAGTGCTTGCCAACAACAGATAGAGTCAGCCAAGACATGTTACTGTGGAATATCGTCTCTATGTAGTCAGCATGACATAACCGTCATGAGACCGCCATCCAGCTACAGTCTTCAGTCAGAGGCCTTTTCAGGCTCGTTGTAACACTGACTGCTACATGAGATCCTTGCTGCCAAGGGCATCAACATCTAATATGACTCTGAAAGTACGTTGCTAGTGTGAGTTATGACAACATTTAATTTCCCTTTCGCGTAATGAAGTGTTTTTGCAAAAATAAAAAACGTTAGCCATTACTTTAACTATAATATTTTACATTTTTAACAGCAGTTTGATTCATTGTAGTTTTTTCTCAGGTTAAACATTTTACACAACTTGTGTTAGCCAGTGTTCCTGAGGTTTGAGTAGTAAAGCCGCCGGGCGGTGGCACCGGAGCGGCCCTCTTTCTGTCCTCGCTGCGCCGCCGTAGCGCACCAACACGGCACCTGTTTCACAAACACATGTACATGCAGGAGCTTCCCGGGACCAGGCTCAGGGGAGGTCAGATTCGCGTGTTTGATTTTGCCGTTGACACATCCAAGGCACTGCAATGGAACTGGCCCGCCGCAGCTGAAAATAGCTCATAATCAATCAGCTGGCAGACACATATCTGTGCTCTTAAAACGTATAAATGTGCAACGCAGAGGAGCGGATCAATGGGTGACAGGATTCCGAAAGCGTCGATACAGACATGCTCTTTGGCATAACAAGCTCTCGCCATCGGCCTGTACTTTATTTCCTGTGCCTGTGTCTGATGGGCCGGCCAGCATTAGGCCTACTGGAAAAAATATCTGCAGTGAGTGGAGCAAGGTCTGTGAAGGACAACGGCAGAGGTGGAACGTCTGCTTTTATATAAAATCTAAAACAGGACGCGCATCCAGCTAAGCTCGATTGCTTTTTGCGGTTTCACAACGAAACATATTTGACTGTTGGTATGCAAAGCAATCTGTCCCTCCTCCACAAGCCTTCATGTGGGCCAACTTCCTCTTTAATTTACTCTGCGACTGAAAGCAGCCTTATCACGTTTATGATCTAAGACAGCACAAACAACACAAATAAACGCACAATAAAATAAAACTGTGGATTGTATGTAGCAGCAGTGCTACTGCACTAAAAAAAAAGTAAAGCAACCAGGCCTGAACATGCTGAACTTTGCTCTCTTCCTTTTAACCCGTTTGGCAGCAGAACCCGTCTGCCAGCGTTTCCAGCGAGTGGACTTAACAACAACAGGTGTCAACGCGCATGTGTGTGAAGCTTTTACACACACAGGTTGCGCCGCTGCCAGGTAGGACAGAGAGTCTGGGCCCTGCGCGGAGAGAGCCGACTCATAGGTTAGAACCAGAAAGAGGAAGCAAGCAAGAGGCCTCGTTACTCTGACAATTTCCAGACTCCAGGTCTCAACGTTTTCTCTTCCAACAGCAGGTTTTTGGTCCCTGCGGTGTTTTTTTTAACCAAGATAAAGAGTGATTAGAAAGAAAATCAATAAAACACCATAAATGATACTGAACAAAAGGTTCACTTTACAATCTTGGAGCAGAAACGAGAAAGTTATGAGGATGATTTACTGATCATCGTCTCATTATCAGTACTGACAAAAGTATTTTAGAAATCTTAAATACAAAATGTATATACATTTTTATAAAAGTTCTGACTTAAATTACTGTTCTGACTGTGTTGTTCTTTCAGCATCTAATGATTAAATGAAGATAATTGATTCATCACGATTAGTCGATTTTATGTTTGTAATTTTATTTTATTATTTTACATGTTGCTGTTTATAAATGAACAACATTCATAAAATTACACCTATTTTTATAGAAAATTTTAGACAGTAGTTCTGTTAGTTTCTTGGCAACAAGGTATTAAAAACATGTAATTATTTACTATATTTAACCTAATTAATCAGTTTTAATCATAATCTGACGTTTTCATGGGCCTTTCACCTGATTATGGTTTTAAAAGTTTAAAATATTTGCAAAATTTCTACGAAACTGCAAAAACACACAGCCTTACCAAGTATTTCTGTGTAGTTTATTAGCACAGTTGAATTAAGACACAATTAACTCAAAAGTAACTAATCAGCAAGATATAAAAGCTTGTTTTAAATAAATAATTCCTTAATATTAATGAAAAACTACTGATTATATTGGCAGATTATTTCACTTATAACATGGAGGAATTTTTGCTTTGTTATAAATGAAATGATCTGCCAATAGATCATTTCATTTATGATCATTTTATAATTGGTGTTTTTCATTAATATTAAGGAATTATTTACATAAAACAAGCTTCTATATCTTGCTGAAAAGTTACTTGTAACTTAGTGTCGTCTTATTTCAAGTATATTAAAATATATGCACTAGAAATGAGACTAAAAATACTTGGTAAGTTCTTGCAGTGCTTCACCATTTGCTGTGTACTGCTGGTCAGCTGGCTGAAGGAAAGCTACTATATTTTTGGGAAACAAAAAGAACTAAGATCAAACTGACAGTTTTTGGCTGTAATTTTTGTAGCCCATGCTTAAAGACAAGTATAAGAAATGCTGTTATAATTTAAGCTAATGTTAAGTAGTCAAAAACTCACAACTACTATAATAAACTCAGAGTTTCCCACAGTGTATTATAAGCCTGGCGGGCCACCAGGCTTTACTTGTGCTCCCACATGCTTAGCATTGTTTATTAATTTTACGGGGTTTTTTTAATTATTGCCTTTTTTAAGACTTTATAATTGGTGTTTAAATATTAATATTCCAGTCTTCCAATAACACAAAGCTATCAGGTGGTATTTTCAAATTTCCTGTCAACTTTAAAATTTTTTAAGTCAAAAACATGGTGGCCGTCTACCTTAGCGCCTCTAGTGCCCCGAGAACTGGGCTTAGCAAGTTTTTTGGGGGAAACCCTGAAACTTTAGCAGTACTCTTTAAGCCAGTTGACCAGCAGTGCTTAGCAATGTGTTAATCTATGCTTCACACACCTGGAGAAAACTCCACTCACTCCAACACTTTCTCTTGAATCTCACTGAAATGACTTGAAGCCATAGCAAAATGATTTAAAGTTTTAGATTTGAAACACTTTTCTTCAGGAGGGGCAGGAAAACTGCACAGGTAGAACTTTTTAAAGGTCTGGTACTGACTTAAACATACGTATGAACATACGCTAAAACAGCTAAGAACTGACCTAAGCTAAAACAGAAATAAGACTGATCTAATTGTAACTAGGACTGCACCGATTGCAGTTTTGGATCATGCCTAGTGGAAATCTATTGCCAACAGAAGAAAATATGGATAGAAATGTAGCAGAAATACAGAAAGAAATACTGTGACTACGTTTAGGTGGGCTTATTAAAACCACATAGCAAGCTGCTCAGTTTATATAATCCACACTTTTGTCTTCATTCCCCTCTGTTAATGTTTGCTCATGTCACAGGACAGCTGTGTTATCAGCGCTTTAGCCTGCACTGATAATACTGATTTTACTTACAATACAGCACACTCTTCAGGATTTCAACACTCAGAAGAGTGCAGTGTTTACAGGGCTGTAAAAAGGAAGTAATAAAAGACCTGAAACATTTACGACGCCAGGATTTTTACATGATGTCACTTTGATGTCACTTTAAGGATTCTGGCTTAAATACGCCCAACCTGCTCTTTTTTTAAAAAAAATACTTTGTTCGGTTGGTTTTATATTTATCCGGTTGCGGCACTGACTCGGAGCGGCAAAGACAAACACAGGCTGGGGATTGTTTCAGCTCCACCTTACAGATTCATGTGACTTTCCAAGCATCACCTGACTTCCACTCTCCTGTTCCATGGCAAGGAAAAGCATCGATGTGAAGTTAAAAATATAAAAATATGTCAGAGAAGACCGAGATGTATGCAACAGGATTGTTAAAACACAGGCTAACAGACGTGCCTTTGGCCAAACCCTTGGAGATAAAGAGGAGCCAACTTTAAAGATAAGAGGGGACAACTTCCAACGGGCAGAGCTCCTTCAGACGGCACCTGATAAAGATGTGAAAAGCAGCTAAAAATAAATTAATCATTTTATTGCAGCAGAATAATCTCTAGATAAATCCAACCTTTAATTTCAAGACATTTATTGCATGAGGGGGAAAAAATATGCTGGTATTCACAGTTCGGTAGTATTTGCGTATTTTTCTGTGGAATATACCATTAGATTATTTGTGGATTTAATTGTTTTTAAAAAATATTTAGAAGAAAATGCAGCTTGAATATCTGAGAGCAAAGCTACTTGACTCTATCGGCACAGCAGCAAATCCAGGAGTTTCCGCTGATTGGCTGCAATCTTTATCTCCTCAGAAGCAGCAATAGAGAAACTGTAGATATTAGCTTCTGCAGTAGTGCTAAGACAGTTTACACTGTACATATTAATGAATATTAAGGTGTATATCAATTAAATTAGGAAGTTATAAGTTTTTACAAGGAGTCATAAGTATTAATGGGATTCAGATACTCGTGCCAGCTGTGATCTGTATATCTGAAACAGGCCCACAATATCATAAATCCTCCACCATAGAGGTGATTTTCCACATATTCATCAATTGTTAAGGTTGTCCCAATCTGACATTGTTGGAAATAAGTCCGATATCAGCCAAAAAATGAGTCAAATTAGCATACATCTAAAATTTCCAATGTTAGCACACCGTTAGAAACACTCCACTCCAGCATTTCTATCCAGCAGCGCTTGAATCCCGCACCGAGATCCGTTGGCTAATAACAAATAGGTCAGTTGTTCTCATACCTTTTGTTGTGGACTATTGTTCTCTGTTTGAGTAATATCCCTAACATTTTCCACTAAAATAAGTAATAAAAGTACGTATGATTTATGCTTATATCGCATCGTGTCAATATCGATATCAGCCGATGCAATACTGGCATTGTATCGCAACTAAAGCGGTTGTATCAGGATATTTCTATCAATTGTGTCATGGACCCACATGTTGTATTTGTTGCTAAAAAGCTCATTCTTAGCTACAGAACTATTTTTAAAACTCCACTTGTTTATGTTTTTGATTGCAGGACCAAAATTGTCAATGAAGACTATGTGTGACCCAATCAGGGTTCACCAACTCAAATTTAAGACTTTTTAAGACCATGATGAATTTAAGACCTACTGTATATCTACACAAAAATGTACAGACTTCGTCCTGCTAACTGGCAATAAATATGCCATGATAAATGCAATAAAGCAAGCAAGCTAGCTAGCAAGGTTATATTAGCAGCTAGTTAGCGGTAGCCTAACCTATCTTTAGTCACAGGAATGCAATGAAGAGGTCAGAGTGTGATTCAAACTTTTGCACAACAGAAAATATATGAGATTCAATGGTCCTGTCAAGACTAACTGTAAGACCAAGGAATAACATATTAAAGACCAGCTTGCCTTTTTGTTAAAGTTAAGACTTTTTAAGGCTTTAATTTTAAATTCATGAATTTAAGACTTTTTAAGGACGCGCGGACGTCCTGCCAACAGTGAGTTTTTTTGTTTTTTTTAAGAAGTTTTTAGAATAGAAGTCGCATTTACCGTCATAAATATGCGCAAATATCGCAAATATTTCCAAATAGCACCACAAACACAAAATCCTGGAGGGACTGAAAATATGTTCAATAATATTATTTAACTTTAAGAATTGATTGATATTTTCACAGTTTGTGAACAGGTTTTATCAATACATTCTGGCACAACTGGGCCTTTAAAAGCATTCATGATCTGGATTTGGCCACCGTAAACCTACTGTTATTTACATGTGAACCAAGAGGGGAAGCAGAAGAAGAGTACTGTAATCGGCGAGTCACTTTGCATGTCCAAACTTCCTTTTACAGGCAACAGAAGAGGCCCTCTGCTGTGTCCAAGGTACTGGATGAGCCTTCCAAACAATCCAGGGCACCATGGAAAGACTCACCAGTAGCTGCACCTTGCAGCTCTCAGCATTTCCCAACAGCAGTATCTAAAGCACAAATGTCCTGTGTGAAGGAAAGCCCGCTGCTCCAAGTGAAACCACGACCCACATTGCTTCTCA
Organism: Xiphophorus hellerii; assembly: GCF_003331165.1. Lineage (NCBI taxonomy): Eukaryota > Metazoa > Chordata > Actinopteri > Cyprinodontiformes > Poeciliidae > Xiphophorus > Xiphophorus hellerii. Next base: position 23,588,536 of record NC_045677.1, read on the forward strand.
GGCTGCTGTTGAATCAATACAATGGCTCCAAAGAGGTCCAACACTGGCCACATTTCAGCACAGGTCAGACCCGGCTTTGCATATCACCATGGAGACATGTCAAACACGCTGACGTGAGGAGATATATGTATGATTTTCCAAAGGCTGACTACAATCGCGGCTCGGCTCGCCACACCCAGAGCAAACATATCTCAGCCGTGTTCACGTTATGACCTGACACCAGAACACCGTGGCTTCCAGCTCCAAAAACACACAACCAAAACCGGACAACCCAAACCCAGCAGGCTGAAACTGAACCTGCTTCCTGGCTCTTATAACGGCGATGCGTTCGCTGGACTCTTACTATTGTGCGCAGTCGATGAGCTGGTATTCGTTGGATCTCTCGAAGCATGCCTTCACTCCTTCGTCGTCCCACAGCTTCTTTGCGTGATCAAAGAACTCCTGCAGAAAAAAGAAAAAGAAAGAGGAAAGTTTTTAAGAGAAATACTCCAGTTTATTATGCCTGTATAACATTTAAAAATCCTTAACTCTAGGTCAGCTAGTGCTCAAAAGACCAAATATGTTACAAAGGAAACTAATAACATATTTTCAGACGACTTTTAGAAACAAAATAAAGTATATAAACAACATTTATTTACTATGACTTGTTTTACTGCCAGTACAATTGCACTTCTACAGCAGTTATTTGATTTAAATGTATGTTTAATTTTACCTGTATTTCTTCATGTAATCATTTATAATTTTTTAAACTAATCTAGTTATATTTCAATTTAGTTCTATTCATTTTTATGTAAAACATAAACAAAGCAATTTTTTCACATGAAAAATGACTGTTAATTTAAGTTAATTACATTATTTATTTAATTAAGTTATTTATTTTTTTTAATATAATTTATTATTTTATACTAGTTGTTTGAATTAAATTTAGATTTTAGTTTGTTATACTGCTGTCTTTAAACTAATTTATCTAATTATATCGGATTCCGTTTTACTTCTATTTTATTTGTTTTTATGTACTTTGTAATTAACTTAATTTATACTAGTTGTCTGAATTAAATGTCTATTTTAGTTTCTAATACTTCTATGGCAGTCATTTGATTTAAATGTATGAATTTACTAGTATTTGTTTATTGAATCATTTATTGTTTTTTTTTAAGCCTCACTTATTAAATTATATTGGACTCTTGAGGCAGATTTTAGTTTATTTTTTTACTTTTTAATCAAGTTATTTATTTTTTTTCATATTTTATTTTATACTAGCAGTTTGAATTAAATGTAGATTTCGGTTTGTTTTTCATTTTTATTGTATACCACTTGCTTAAATAAAGCGTGCATTTTACATTTTCTCTTTTTTACCTTTATTTGTGTACTTATATATTCTTTATTACATTTCTTTACTCCAGTTTTTCATATTAAATGTAGATTTTAGTTTTGTTCTGCATTTATTTATTTTCTACCTGTTGTTCATATATTGTCTTCTATTTATGTGTTCATTTATTTTATTTTTTGTGATCTTCAAGGATTTAAGAAGCTATGCTCAATTTTTATTCCTACTTACTATCTTTTCCTAACACCAACATAATTGTTTCCAGCAGAACTTTGGTTAATGGCACATTTTTTGTGAAATGTTATTTTTTTTTGTATTCCATGTTCCCCTTGTCTATTTCACCATTTTGTTATTGTACAGTGTTGTCCTTGTTAAATATGAAAAGTGCTCTAAAAATAAAGACAGTTTGGCGAGTCAAAAACTACAATTAGGATATTTGGTTTCATTTTTTCCCCCCAATAAAACTGCAAATACAAAATGAATTTGATAATTATGTTAACAGAAGCGCAGCTACATCAGTAAACATGCATGTGTTGCTCACAGCAGGTCCTAGCAGCACAAAATGTTCCTAAGTCAGTTCATGGCGGTCGCTCAAGTTTTTCCAGGTACATCTTTCACGGGACGCTTTGCACACACCGGCTGACGTTTTGCACCCTGCAGCCTTTTAAAGCCGATGATACAAACATGTTTTCATAAATAATGTTCAGTCTTGTTCTCGGTGTCATTTTGTCTCGCTCATGCGTCACAATCTGTCATACTTCATCAACAACCAGCCCAAATGGCAAGAATAGCGTTCAAGTTTTAGAAAATAAAATACCGTATTTTTCGGACTATAAGCTGCTACTTTTTTCCCACGCTTGAACCATGCGGCTTGTAGCCCGGTGCGGCTTTTCTGTGGATTTTCCTTCAACCACCGGGGGGCTCTTTAGCAGGACCAATCATTGGAAGTCAAAATTGGAAATCAAAGAAAGTGCCCATTTTCATTTGACCTAGCACATACTAGCAGCAGGCACCACGAAGAAATGTTTTCAAACTCATATGATGCAGCTTTTAAGTTGAAGGCTATCGATCTGGCAGTACAGGAGGGAAATAGAGCCGCCGCACGTAAGCTCAGCGTGAACAAAACCATGGTTCGGCGTTGGAGACGGAGAGCTGCGTCCTTAATAAATCCAGCAGATTTATTAGGACGCTGCGCTCTGCTGGGTCCTTATGGAAAACCGAGAGCGGCGGAGATACCACTGGCTTAAAGCCCGGTGAGGCTTATATACCGTACGTACATTTCCAGTTTTTTTCAAAAAATTTGTAGGTGAGGCTTATACTATGGAGCGCTCTATAGTCTGGAAAATACGGTAATTAAATCAAATTACATGACTGATTTGGCCATTTCTACTCAGATTTACCAATAGAATTTTTTTTAAATACCAAACTCACATAGATAAACGGATGTGTGATGGTTTTAGTTTATTTGTGGGTATGAAAATGAAAGACGCTAAGGAAGACAATGACAATGAGTGGCTACAAAAGTGGTGAACAAACTGGTGAAGGGCCTGATTGATCCAGAGTCCCTGCAGGCAGCGGCACTAATGTGCAGCTTTATTGGTCACATCGCAGGGATGCGTTGCCAGTTCTAACCAACGTCCATCATCTATACCAGAGGATGGCACATGTTCTAGAGCAGGGGTGTTTAAAGTGCGGCCCCAGGGCCATTTGTGGCCCTTGCATGAATTTTGAGTGGCTCCTGACTGTAATTCAAGACAAACGTGACCTTCCAACATCTTTGCAAAAAAAATTTAATAATGTCAAATTTATATCTTTTTTAACTGAAAATGTTAAGTACAACACAAAGATTTTTTCTTTAGTTACCCTTTTTTATCTCATGAAAACATCCAGAGAGGTTTTTTTTTCTCAAAAAGAGACAAGCATGCCATTTGGCTACAAAACAAAAAGATGAATTTGAAGAAGAAAATTCTTATTTTTGTTGCTGGGAATAAACTAAAATGGAAAATAATGAGACCAATTTATTGTTGTGCAGGTAAAACAAAAAGAATTTACAATATTTTGGGGTTTTAATTGAGGGGGGGGGAAACAAAATGTTGGCCCCTGATTACATTCAACTTGTGGATTTTGGCCCTGCATGTAAAGGTTTGGATACCCCGATATAGAGGGTTCCCTGTCCTCACATATCGTATTCAAACCGGTAATGACAATCTCCTCTAGCTGCCTTCATTTTGTGAAGAAGGACACTACTGACCCATTGATTTAAATCATGCGTCCATGGATTTTTTCAATTTAAAGAAATCTTTATTCTGACTGCGAGAGAGGGAGAGAGAACAAGACTTCAACAGAAAGGCTGAACAAAGTATGTTCGTTTAAGTCCATCAACAAAAATCAACCACCAAACATCGATGGAGCTGGAAAAGCCGCATCCAGTGGGCAACAACCTTTATCCAAAGTTCAATAGGAGAGTGTTTTTCTGTACAATAGACATCTACAGAAAAATAAGCATTAAAAAAGGTTAAACTATAATAGTAAGATGTCAGAGTGCCAAAACTGTCGAGTCAAAATGTAAAAATCTAAAATCAAGCAAATAAACTAGTAAATTTTTTTTGCAGGAAATGGATCTTATTCATTATAGGTCCAAAACCTAAAAGGTATTTTTTAATAAATAGTTATTTATCATAATTTATACCTTTATCACAGTACATAGTTCCCACAAGTCTGAACCAGAAGTGATCGGCGCCATCTTAGTAGGCAAGTGCAGCACAAAGCATGGCGGACCCATGGCTTCCAGACCAACAATAACAAAATATGTGGACACGCTTGACAAATGTGCAAGAGAAAGACACATGAACAAAATGGCTGCTGTCGTGATCGGTCTGTATGAGATGGAGAAGGAGAACATGTCAGACGATGTGGACAAGCTGCTGCCGATCTCATACTAAGATAGAGTTAACTAGTGAACAGAAAAGTGCGTAAATCTGGGATGCATATCATCAGTGTTTCAATTAATTTGTAAAGTACGTATACACTCTTCGCAGGAATAACAAGCTTCTGGTGACCGGCAGAGTGAGTACATGTAGTAACAAACACAACAAACACATAGGCTACATGTTCGTCTTAGCTACCAGGTTAAAGCTTTGTTAGCTAAGCTAATTTTACTAGTTCGGCAGTAAGTACTACATCATATATCACCGATATTTATCTTAGTATTAGACAGAGGTACAGTAGGTAGAGTACATAAAAACTGTAATCGAGTTAAACTCACAACTGTTTATGAGTAGTTGTGCGTTCACACCAAACACATTTTGAGCGTCAGCCACGTCTGGTTTACATTCAAAGTCTATGTGGATGCGCGTGGAGGGCCGTGGAGGAAAGTTTTGTGCGTCTAGCGCAACGAAATTTTAACCGTTTGGAGCGTTTGAAGCGTCCAAGGCTTCCAACGGAGAACAACGGCTAGAGATGACACATTTGACGCGCCTCCACATAGACTTTGAACGTAAACCAGACGCAAGAAATGCTAGGTGAAGAGCAAAATGTCAAGCGTCTACATCAGGGGTCTCAAACTCCAGTCCTCGAGGGCCGCAGACCTACAGTTTTTAGATGTGGCACAGGTACAAAACACTGGAATGAAATGGCTTAATTACCTCCTCCTTGTGTAGTTCAGTTCTCCCAGCCTTGCTAATGACCTAATTATTCTGTTCAGGTGTGGAGCAGCAGAGGCACATCTAAAAGTTGCAGGACTGCGGCCCTCGAGGACTGGAGTTTGAGACCCCTGGTCTACAGTCAAGGTGCACACGCTTCAAACTTGAAGCTTAGGATGCGTTTTTGACGCACGTAACGCTTTTAGTGTGAACGCACCATTAGATAGGAACAAGGCGAGAGCTAGTTTTAAGCTTTTGGCTTGTTTGTTGTTGTCATAGCAACTCCATAGCAATGGCCTGCCAAGATGGCTGTCAGTTACAAAGTTCACGGAAATGTGACATCACATGAGAATTATTACAAAGTATAGTAGTACAAAATAATGGTAATAAAACTCTAAGTCCATTTCGTCCACCCCTGGTTCAGATGGAAGAAAGCCTGGAGATTCAAACGTTTCTGATGCTTAATGTCGTTTAAAATATACATATAGTAACCTATTCTTTACATTAAGAAGGCACCTATCATAATGATGCCTTCTCCAGCTCATTCCCTGTTCCTGGACAAAGAGGAGCATTATGGGGAAGGGGAGAGGGTGGTCTCATCCCATCCATGACTCTAAGACATTTCCCAGGACTCTCTGTTTGCCCTGTGCTGGGACCATTGGGCGCTCAGCCTTTACCGGCTCCTGTGAACATGTCTTTCAGACTGGATGGGCTCCTCCTCTACCCCGGCACCGCCACATGACTCTCTGCACTCAGCACTGGCTCTACGCTCCTACAGGGGAGGGGGAGTAGCCGCGAACCAGAGAGAGGAGCGGAGAGGAGCATCTTGATGAATGATCACATGCTCCGGGAGATCTCCTCTCGGCGGATCTGGTGATTAAGTCCAACGTGGAGAAACTCCACTGATCTCGTACAGTGTCGCACAATAAGCTCAAGTAACCCTCGCTCTCAGGGTGTGAAGAGTATGAAGCTGAGTTTTCTGCACTCAGTCAATCTTCAAACCACTTCTACTAATATTAGCTAAACTTGAGATTAGGATTTTTTTTTCTTACAGGGGCTCAAAGTCCTAGGATGTTTTGGGCTTGATGGAGTGAGGATGAGGAGGGTGGGGGTGTATGATCCTTAGGGCTCTTTTCCTCAGAAGCGTGTGACACTGAGCTTTTCAATAAATGCAGTGTGTGCTGCAGTGCCCTACAGAGGAACTGATAACACAGAAAGAGACCAGGAGGGAATTTGCTGCTTTAACCCAAGTTTTTTTGTTTCTTTAACTGTTTCACATCTTCCCAGTCTGCCTCCATTCCACGGGAACAGACTCTCTGCTCAGACTGAGTTTAATCAAGTACAGTCCGTGATGTAATGTCAACTGAATCATATAGGTCAGGGCTGAGACAGGACAAAATGGCCTACATCTCATTTGACTTATCAAAACAGTCCGAACGGGAACTTCTCTTACAGGGGAAATCAAGCATTCCTTCGCCTTACTTTCTGCATTCAGCAAAAGTCAACGCCTTTTTTCAAAAAATGACATAAGCTCGCCACCGTTAACTGGACTTAAAGAGCAGAGGTGCACAAATACAACCCAGCACTGCAAAAACACAAAATCTTACCAAGTGTGTTTGGTCTAGTTTCTAATGCAAATATCTTTGTACACTTGAAATACGACGAAACTTCCTTAATATTGATTTAAAAAGTACTAGTCCTATTGGCAGATTATTTCACTTATAATAAGATGGGAAAATGTCTTATTATACGTGAAATTATCTAGCAATTAATATTTAGAAACTACTGACTTAAAATGAGTTTTCATTTCTTGCTTAAAAGTTATTTGTAATTTTGTTTTGTCTTATTTCAAGTTCACTAAGATATTTGTACTAGAATCTAGACCAAAAACACCTGGTAAGATTTTGTGTTTTTACAGTGAAGTGAAGTACAAGTTAAGAAAAAACTCAAATTACTTAAATGGTTCATAATAAACCAATGAAAAGCCGTTTTGACTCGTACTTTGACGATATATGGCATCCAATTATGAATGCACTGTACTAGTTATAGATATGGATATAGAAAATAATAAGAAAGAATGCTAAAAACAAGCTAACATGAATAGTAATTTATCAGATTATGCTACAAATGCAAGACAGGTGGGTTTAAAATTAAGCTCATAGTTCTACCCACATCCTTTGAATGCATAAATATACTTTACTAATGTTCTTCTTTTGTTTGCTTTTACTTTAAATATATTTTTTTACTCTTTTATTACACTACGTTTAATAAAGTAAACCAAACCAAACCAAACCAAATACAAGCCAGGGATATAACATTTTTGCCCTTATATTAACAGCATAATTAGTGAGTCTATCTGTAAACCAACAGTTGGTTTAGCTTGGCAAATGTAGTTTCCAGACAGTATTGTCTTTATAGAAAAGATGTGGGACACTCCTTTAGTTTGCATACCATAACTATCAACGTTTTCTATTAAGAGAAATATTTCCAAACATCCAAATTTGTCTTTCTTGCAAGCCAGGAAGAAGCTTGGCAGCATTCTTTTTGAATATACAACTAAATAAAATCCAGCACTTTTCTGTAATCTCAGCAAACAAACTTTAAAATAATGACAAATTTTATTAAAGCCTTGGTATACACACCTACAAATTCAGGAACCTTATTTATTATTGCTTAAATTTACTTCCCCCAGACAGTCACATGCTGCCAGCAACTGGGTCGCAGTTTTCGAAACAACTTGCCAAAAAAATATTGTGGATTTGTAATATCACGAGATTTCATGTAACAAGATTTTGTAGTAGCCCAGTAGAACGGTAGATCTGTCAGATCATGATCATCGTATGCAAAAAGACCTGGCTTTCCTGGGCTATCTTACAAGGAGACCCAGGATTGTAAAAGGGTTTTTATCTTTTAATATGAGGTTTTAAATACATGCCAAGTGTTCAACAAGAGGGGAAAACTTCCTGGACACAAAAATAATGATGCTTACCAACAAACCAACAACTCAACTTTTAGGAAGTAAATATACTATGAGGCTAATCGTGGCTCTAGTAGTTACTTAGATGACCAGTTTTTGAACCATTTTCTGTTATAGAGCCACACCTGTTTTAAACAGAAACATTAGTGCTAGTCAACAAGTGTGAAAGAGGAAAACAACACAGTGCAAATCAGAGGCCAAGGCTCATTTGAATTTGCTCCAGTTCATTTGAAAGACACTGTCGAGTGGCTAATGTCGCTACAGCAGAGGCATTTGTTCCCATTTGCATAGATGACCGTTTGCATCCGTGCTTTCTGTTTCGGGTTATACTAAAGATGGAGGAAACGGAAAAACTTAAGGTTCTCAGCTAGTACCAAACCTTCAACTCCAACACTTCAAAACTGTGAAATAAGCGCAGCTTTTTTTCCTGATCTTTCTGCGATTAAACAAGCAAAATGTCAAAAAAGAATTAAGTGACATTTTGGGTTATTTTAAAAGCCAACATCCAAAATAAAAAAAAACAACTTTTTTTTTTTAAAGGTTTTATTGGCTCTAGTGGCCTTTATTTGATAGTTAATTGACAGGAAAGTGGGTAATGAGAGAAGGAGGAAGACATGCGGCAAAGGCCGTCAGGCCGGGAATCGAACCTGCAACAGCCGCGTCGAGGACTAAGGCCTCCTTATGTGGGTTGTGCTTAACCCCTGCGCCACCACAGCACATCCCAAAAAAAACAACTTTTAAGAGTATGAACAGGAGTTAGCGGGTACAAAATGTCCCATGTCAGATATCACAACGCATGACTACAGCAGAATATACGTAGGTTACAGAAAATGCTTCTGGTATTAAGCAAGACCAAGATTTTAAAAGTAACAGTTTTAAGACCGTTAAAGTTTAACGTCATGAGCGGCGCGTGGCGTAGCAGTAAAGCAAGCAGTCTCGGGTTTGTCTCCTGACCTCATGACCTTTGCTGTATGGTTTCCCCCTTCTCTTGCCTTTCCTGCCTGAAACACTAAATAAGTGGCCACTAGAAAATATAACCAAACAATGATATCGTTTAGGTTGTTTAAAGTTTAAAGAGAAGTCAAGTTGCATCAGAATACCCAAACATAAAAAAGTCTTTATTTAAAAACAACTAAAATGTTGCATCATATTAGGGATGAAACGATTAATCATATTAACGAAACGATTATTGGAATAATTGTCAACTAATTTAGTAATCGATTAATTAACTGGAGTATATAAACTCAAAAATAGCATATTGATGAAGGACCAACACTCAGAGTAGTAATTAAGCCAAAATTAAACAAAAATATTTACATTTGCATTTAAGATTTTTAAAAAAGCTTGTTCACCTGGTTCACATGAAAAACTCCTATTAAGTACCTTTTGCAATACAATTAATAATCAGTAATCCAAATTATAATCGACAGATCAGCCCAACACTGCATTGATGTTACGTCTTAGAAGTATTGTTACATTTTTGTTGTTGTTGCGGCAGATGCATTCGCTAAACGAACACAGAGTAGCAATGTGCTCCCATCCCCCACCTATTGCTGCGCACTGCCGGCCCCTCCTACACCTTACACCTGCTTACAATAAAAACAAAGATGGCGGTTTGAGAAACTAAAGGAGAACCACCACTGCTTTTATTGAGGTGACACTTTTAAAACTGGGACTGGTTTATGAATGGAAAATTGAATTGTGATCATTTAAAACAATTATTTATTGAGTTTGGAAAAATAATTTATTTATTTATATATTTATTGCTTTCAAAGAATAAGTTATCTTGCAACTTGAACATTTCTCCCTACAATAAAGTGTAAGGAAGTATTTATTCAAATGTATCATATGTTGAAAAACAGACAAACAAAAACAATCTGTAAATGTATTCCAAACTGGAAATCAACAAGATCTTAAATAAATCAAACATATATATAACATAAATATATACATATATAATATGAAAATGTAAATGAATAATTGTCACATCTAATAACAAAAAGCATGAAGCTATTTTGAGCAACCAATTTTTCCATATATTTCATTTAATTTCCCTTTGGGATTAATAAAGTTTTTTTGAATTTGAATATCTTACTGAAAGATCACATATATATGTACTTAGGTTCATATTGAGTAGCAAATTCTGCACATTTTGGTTTTCAGAGTCCAGAGTGTTTCCACACGGATAAACTGGCTCAACCTTTCTGTTCAACTAAGTGCTGTGGGTGAGGGTCACTTCGCCCTCTTGCAGTTTTAGTAAATTGTGGCGCATTTTGTGCCAACCAGGGGTAAATTTATATCCGAGAGGGCGACGTTTCGCTGATCCTAAAACCTCTATATGTGGGCTCAACGTGCACCAGCCGGGATTTATCACAAAGTAAGGTCACACTTGCAAATTAGAATATATAAAAATAAAAGTTTTTTACCGATTAGTTTGTTCTTTGGATTGGATGGTACTATAAATACCTTCAGAACCATTTCTAAAACTAGAATTGGCAAGTTACAAAGAGGGATGTGAAATAAGTAACTAAGTAAATAACCCATCTAATGTCAGACAAATTGGAGTTATAAAAATAATACAAATGGAAGCAAACAAATAGCAATGAGTGGGTCCTAAATAATGGTTATGAACTGGCAGCGGGGTGAACAGAACTGCCCATAAAACCAATCACAACGTTTGCTTCCAGCACAAGGATCCAATTCAATTTTAACCACAAATGTTCCTCAAAATATTTTTGTTTTGCTACTTTTTTTGTAGTAGCAAAACAACTGAACGAAGGGCAACTGACGTTTTCGTCTGTTTTCTACAAAAAACGATGGAAAGACATAACAAACTGTACGCAATAAAAAAAATTTAAAAAACAAATATTTTGAAACTGTGAATAGTGTAATGCATTTTTGGAAAATAACTAACTAGCTGGATGGATGGGAGGAGTGGGCGGAAAAACAAAATCTTTTTTCGTACTAAATTCAATTTACAATATCTTTTTTGTCTTAAAAATACAAATTACAGAAAATATTTTAAAAAATTAAAAATAATTTCTTCTGTGAGTCAACTTGAATTCAAAGTTGGAAAAGAAGAACCTGTGAATCACGCTTGTAAAGCAAGATGGCAGTTCTTGGGTCTCCAAAGTGGGGCATTGGGGAAAAAAAGTCCAGATTTTCCAAAAATTAAATACTCAAAAACAGAAAATTCAATTAATTGACCACATCGGTTTGCCACCAAGGCATAATGGATCCAGTTGGGTGATCCTGCCATCCATTACGACACAAATTCATACTTCAAGCTATTCTCCTTTAAACATGAAGGAAATGTAAAAAATATCAAATCTTAAGACAATGAATATTTGATTAGAATGAGATAAAACTGATTACACTAACACTGATCAACCATTTCAATCCATTTACACACATTAGACATAGGATTTCACAAAATTGTACTCCATTGCGTATCTAAAAAGCAAACTAAAACATTCACAAGCTGCAGTTCCTCCAACAGATAAAGTGAATCCTTTCTATATTTATCATAAGAGTACATTTAGTTCTAACTACTTGGTTGTTTGGCAAAAAGACACATTTCATTTCAGTGACACCCAAGTTATTGTCTTCTTCTTCTCTTTCTTATCACAAAACATGACATCACCCGAGCAATATTTTCCCACCAAGACGAGCTTCCACGTTTCAAAACGGCGCCACCAGATGAAAGCCTCGGTTCTCTGATTGGCCGGGCCGGGACACCAGATATCATACCTGGTGGCGCTGAGCGACAATGTGGTGGCGACACTGACGGCACAAGTGAAGCCAGAGACTGATGACAAGTTCAGGCGCTCCAAACAGAAACATGTTGTTCGCTTTTGGGATGGGAACCCAACGCCGCCTCTCCTGTGGCCCTGGGGCCCCTCACACAACCTGACACCCAACTGGTTTTTAAAATGCAACGTTAAATAAAGCTGCTCGAAGGGGAAACGCTGTGGTTAACGTATGAGGAAGGTACGCGGAAACAATACCATTTAAAATAAAAAGAGCTGCTGGACATGGAGTAACACAGCAACAGGTGGGGGAGGGAGAGCACAGCACTTACTATATTCAATATATCATATACAATTATTTATAATTACTGATTAGTTTTTCGTTTTAAATATCTAAAGTAGTACCAAACTGGTGGCACAGTCCTATTTTACCCACAGTTTTCACTCCACACAGTTGTTTTTTTATTTTTTTAAAGCAGTTATGAGGCATGAGGGCAAAACCTGAAACTGCTGCTGTGCCAGTTACTCAGCAGGTTGTTGCTAGGCAACCAAAGAGCGAGCGAATTGTTGCTGGGTAACCAGAGAGCGAGCGAGTTGTTGCTAGGTAACCAAACCTAGCTTTTGGTTACCTAGCAACCGGCCGGCTTTGGTTACCGAAGAGTGAGCGAGTCAGTTGATTCCACCAATCTTGCTGAGCTGGCCGAGCGAGGTTGAGCGGCTAAACTCTTTCCTCTGCCTTCATCTCCCAGAATGCAGTGCAGTTCATAATCAGAGATCAGCGAATATTCTATATATTTAATACTGAATATTGTATCAGATGTATTATCTAATCGCAATATAGTTTGTTGCTGATTTATTGTCTAGCCCCAATCGATACTAACATGATAAGATCAATACTTTGGTTTCAAATCCCATCTTGAAATTTTATTTTTTTTAATTATAGTTTCTCAACTCAACCATAAAAATAGTTTTGCTTTGATTTGCTCTCAAATTACAATATTTTATACTTTGCTTAAGAAAACAATGCACATAAATTTGTTTTGTTTTTATACTTCATCTGTTTATCGTGTTATCAAATTATTTTTTAGTCATCTATAAAAAAAAAAATTTATGTCCTATATTTTAATAAAATATTTCAAAGAAAAAAAACACAAAAACTCCTAAAGTTCATAAGTTAGATGATATATCATACTTAAATAATAAGCATTGGTATCAGTACTGGCAATACTGGCCCTGCATTTACTTGGTTATGGAGTGATACTAAAATATGCAGTATGGCACACTTCTATAGGAAATCCAGAACAGTTTTAATAGTTTTAAATGCATCAGAAAATAATTTAATTACAAGATAATCTACATTTTGGAATCAAAGCAGATGTTGCTAGCTTTCATCTGAATTTTAAAAAATGAAAGTATAGCAAAAAAATAAAATAAAAATGTTTGCCCCTTCCAGATTTTTAATTGTAATTACAGCCCTTATTAAATCAAGAAATACCTGTGAGAAAACACATTTTTCTATTTCAGTAGCCTCACTCAGGCCTGATTACTCTCAGGCCTGCATGTGGAATCGAGAAATCACTCAAAAGAAATCCATCTGACAAAACAAAGTAGGCTGAAGGATATAAAAAATGCTCAATAATAATAAATATAAGATCAGTCTTTGACATCTATCAGTCTGGAAACAGTTATGAAGCCACGGAGATGCACAGAAAAGTAAGGAACCTTCTCAGGTGCAGCCAATCTACCATATTTACTCCAAAAGCGAGACGACGCCTCATTCAGAAGGTCACAAAAGAACCCAGAACAACATCTGACGCAAAAAGGACCAACATGCATCAGTTCAGGTCAGAGTTCATGATTCAAAGACATGGAGACCGGGCAAAAATGGCATCAGTGAGAGAGTTTCAAGGTTAAAACTGGCGCCAACCAAGAATCAAAAATAAAGGTCTGTCACACTTATAGAAAAAAACATAATAATATTCTGCGAATGGCACAGATAAAAGAAAACTATCTGAAATGTATGCATCCTGTTAAGTCTAACATAAAAATATCTAGTATGAATGTCTGCAGCTGCTTCTCTGTTTCAGAACCTGGAAGACTTGAAGTCCATAAATTAAGCTGTCTGTGAGAAAATCCTAAAGGAAAATGTCCAACTGTCAACTTTAGAGGAGTTTAAACAAAAAAAGTGGAGTGGTCTAGTCCAAGTCCAAGTCCATTCAAAGCCATTCTTACTAAAAGCTTTCCAGTATGACTGCATCAAAACAAAAACCTCACTAGCAGTTTTAACAAACTTTGTCATAAAAGCATAAAAACTTTTTCACAGATTGTTTTATTAACTTTATTTCCCTGTGAAATTATTTTTTTACTCAGTTCATCCACTCTGATACGCAAAAGAAAAAAAAAGAAGGGTGCAGATACTTTTCACAGAAACGCACACATTTACCCTGTTTTCACTGGTGATGCACCAATCACAGTTTTCTGGCCGATCACAGATTACCCATCTTTAAAAGGCCTGACCTGCCGATTTTGATTTTGACTGATGCCATTTTTTTTTTTGTCTGAAATGTTGTTAAACGTAGCAAGAAAGTTGCTGAGTTGGCAAAAGTGAGCTGATTATTAACAGACATGACCGGGTGGGCCGGTCTGTCAGTCAGATCTCTGTCACAGGAGAGCAGAAGAGGACAGTGGCTGATTTTTAGACCTTTGCTGGGGTAAATAAGATCAGTGGATAAGATCGACTTCACATGTGAGTATCAGCCAATCACCAATCTCCCAAAATCAAGGAAATCGGCCTCCTGATAAATCGATGCATCCTAATTTTTACCAATCAGAGCTGAGCCAATTCAAACCTCTGATCTCTCTAACTAATAAAAATTTATTTTATTTCTGCTGAAAGGCACCTAAAAAAATGTGCACAATTTAAATATAACTGATTTGTAGCAATATTAAAAATTAGGAACAAATATATTAAATTCCTTCTGAATTTTGCCAAAGGTTGGAAAATAATTAATTTTCCCTTACACTGGTCTTTTAATTTTCTTAGAATAAACATTTTGACAGTGACTTTTTTGGTTTGTTTTTTTTATTCAACTCGTAAAGCAAATGAAAGCAAACAGCCCCACTGCAAAAACACAAAATCTTAACAAGTATTTTTTTATTTAGTTTCTAGTGAAAATGTCTTAGTACACTTGAAATAAGACAAAACTAGTTACTTTTCAGTAAGCTTGTTGAAAGCAAATCATTTCTTAATATTGATGAAAAAGTTCTAGTTCCACTGGCAGATTATTTTACTCATAATATGGGGGAAATGTCTTGTTATAAGTGAAATTATCTGCCAATGGAACTGGTAGTTTTTCATCAATATTAAGTAAATATTGACTTAAAACAAGCCCCTACATCAGGGGTGTCCAAACTTTTTTCATGACGTTTTCATGGGCCAACATTTTCTTTTTTTTACCCCCCAATTAACAACCCAAAATACTGTAAATTCATTCTCTTTCACCTGCACATCAGTAAATAAAGCATGTAATGTTTAACGTTTACAGTCATTTTGGGTTCAACATGAAGGCTATGGAATGTTTGTAGTTTATTCTCAGTAACAAAAAAAAAAATTTCTTCTACAAACTCTCCTCTCTTTTTTTTTTGCTAAATATCATACAAGTCTGTTTTTGAGTAAAAAAAAACTCGCTATGTGTTTTTATCAGATAAAAAAAGAGTAAGTAAAGAAAAATTATGTGTGTTTTCCTTAACATTTTCAGTTTAAGAAGACATAATTAAAAAAATTGCAAAAGATGTTGGAAGGTCATGTTTATGCCAGTCTTGATTTGTCACACAAAATTCACCCAAGGGCCAGAAATGGCCCACGGGCCGCACTTTAGACACCCCTACACTATATCTTGCTTAAATGTTACTTATAAGTCATTTTTTGTCATATTTAAAGTGAACTAAGATATTTTCACTACTATCTAGAACAAAAATACTTGGTGAGATTTTGTGTTTGTGAACTATAGAGCCGGCTCTCCGAAGCGCAGACCAACAGGCTGACTACAGATGAACCGTTCACACTTCCGTTCGGTTACAGTAAAAATCTAACTATAGCTCTTTATCAATTCGTCATTCCTGCTCTGTGGCACTGCGTGGCCAGTGTCAAACAAGGAACACTTTCAGAATTATGTAAAACATTATCTACATTTCCAACACATGACCTCGTGCTATTGAATGGCTGATCACACACACAGAAGAATCCCGTGTGCATTCGGTTAACAGGGAACCGAGCCGCCCGACAGGTTCCCGTTCTCATCCGCTTTAAGGTAAACGGCCGCGGCTTCTTTAGAAATGTGTGAAGGGATGAAGGAAGCAGCAAAATTTTCAGCTAAAAGCGGCCTGAGTTTTATCTCCCGCATCGCCGCTGTCCGACATACCTCGCCGCTGAAACACCAAACCCATTATATCACATGCCATCTAACGCCCACGTAAGCACGCGTTGGGGGGGGGGATTAAAAACACACGCATACTCAGCACACAAGCAAAAACACATTCACAGGAAGTTTTAAAAAGAGAAGGCACTTACCTGTGGATAGTCAAAGTCTGAGAGTGGTGCTATGCTTTTGATGTATTCGATCCTAAACTGGTTCTCTGGGTTGGCTATTGGGACTGGGGGTATTAAAGTGCTCATCGCAGACACTATAGTCTATAAACCAGAAATGGGAGACAAAAAAAACAGAAAAGGCACTAAGCAGGATGAATACAGGAGGAGGAGAGGGGGGGATGCTAAAAAGCCGGTATAATAATCAGTAAAATGGGATGCAACAACAAACACTCGGAGAAAAACTCACCACTATGGCATCCTTCACGTTTTTCCGAATGTCCTGTATTTTCTGTTTCTTTTCTCTGCATGGAGACAAGACACACTGATGAGGAAGTGAAGACCAAAAAAAATCAAATAAATAAATAAAACACACACAGAGGGATCCCACACACTTTTTATAAAGGCTTCAGACGTTCACAGACTGAAATTCAGTTTATCATTTTGATTTAAATGTGAATGCTAAATGTAGCTAAGAAATTTATTCGGATGGTTTTAGGCAGGTAGGAAGGAAGGAACAAAGGAAGTAAGGAAGGAAGGGAGAGAGGGAGGGAGGAAGGAAAGAAGGAAGGAAGGAAGGGAAAGAGGGAGAGAGTGAGGGAGGAAGGAAGGAACAAAGGAAGGGAGGGAGGGAGGGAAGGATGGAGGGAGAGAGGGAGGGAGAAAGGACCTGGTTATCTTCAAGGAAGGAAGGATACAAGGATTAAAGAAAGTTAGAC
Source organism: Xiphophorus hellerii (assembly GCF_003331165.1). Classification (NCBI taxonomy): domain Eukaryota; kingdom Metazoa; phylum Chordata; class Actinopteri; order Cyprinodontiformes; family Poeciliidae; genus Xiphophorus; species Xiphophorus hellerii. The sequence continues at coordinate 23,605,534 of NC_045677.1, forward strand.
AATTAACAAAAGAAAGATGAAATAAAGTAAGGGTAGTGAAGAAAGGAAGTACAGAAGGACACCAGAAAGGATTAAACTAAGGAAAGACACAAGGAACAAAGGAAGTGAGGACACAAGGAAGGAAAAATATGAGAGGAAAGATAAAAATTACAGTTTGGAAGCAAAGACACACGGAAGAAAGAAAAGCAGGAAGGACACACATCAGGATGGAACATTCTGCGCTTCATTCGCTCAATGCTTTCAGATTTTGGACATCGACCCACAAGTTGGTCCACAGACCTTCTGGTTATCTTCAAAATCATGAACTACACAGGTCAGGCATGTGCTGCTCCCAAAAATGATACTGGACTCTATAAGCAGCTTAAAAACATAAAAAACTGTTACAAATTTGTTATTATTATACGTTCCAATAAAAGGAAGACAAATAAATCATACAATTCATGATCAGAAATGTCTATCTGAGTGTCTGTTTTTGGTTAAAAATACTTTGGCAAGCCACGCACAAACACAAACCATTTATTAAAGTTTAACTTAAAGTTTACTTCCTGGTACGTCTCGGAATAAAATTTACATGCATATTAAATGATTAGAGATTATAACGGAAGTAACTTCACTTTCAAGACCTGTTGAATCAATGGATTATTATGTTTAAACCTACCAGAATGACCAGCTTGAATAATCACTGATGCGTCCAAGTTTCGCTTTTCCACCATTTTATTAGAAGCAGGATATATAATATAATATAATTATTCTTCCCAGATTTTAAAGTCTAATAGTACAAATACTCTTTGGTGGTTGCAAGGAGCTCAGTGGAGATAATAATTTATCTCCACTGATTTATGGTGAAAACTCCATTTGGATCCATGTTGAATATTTTGCTAAATTCCATCTATTAAAAAGTGATTCTTATATTTAGGAACAATATCGTTTCACAGGTTCTTCGTACCTTTACCCCTCAATGTATCCTTTGGCATGTCGCTCTTAAAATACTCCTCTAATAAGAGTAGGAAACCGAAGCTGATTTATCTGTGATTTCCTGAATGTAGTAGGGCTGAAACGATTATTCAAATTAATTGTCAACTAACTAGTTAATCCTTATACAGACCATAAAAAAGGACATTTTCTGAATGAACAACACAGTCAGAGTAATAACTAAGCCAATATTCTGCATTTAAGATAAGAAAAAACACCTTTGTCTGTAAATATGTTTCAGCCAAAAGTCTTCGATCAGCAATTTTAGCTTCGCCTGGTTCAAATCCACTAAAGGAAAGCTATATTATTGCATTTCAGGCAATAAAAGTTTAAATTCTAATTATAAAAAGGAATTAAATTATTTGTTTGTTTTTATATTTTAATGTTTTCCTAACATTGTATAAAAAAGGCTTAAGTGATCAAATGAAAATTCTGCAGAATGTGTCCATTTTCTTATCCGATTAATCGTCAGAATAATCGATTACTAAAACAATCATTAGCTACAGCAGTAGTATGTAAACATACGGCATATTAATGTTTTATCCATCCTGTAGCTGACATTAGCATGCATTAGTTACAGAAACAAACATTACAGGAGAGATTGTGTCGTTACAAATGCGTAAAATAAGAAAATAGCTACATTTGTAAGCAGACTTGCAGGTAATTAGCTATACACTTTTAGCCATCCCTGTGAAAAACAATGTTTTAAAGGGCTTTAAAAATGCTAACGTTCTTATTCATGCACACAAATCAGAATATCCTTCTTCTATTTTGAAAATCTGCCATTTATTTTTAGGCTAACCACTGCCGCTAAGCTACGTTAGCACCACTGTGTGTGCACCAGTGTCAACTCAGGCTAGAAAAAAGAAACTGATACAATATGTAGAGGTTTTAATGACACACTCACTTCTAAGTAAGGGGAATTACATTAATAGTACTGCAGTTTGAACTGTTTGTTGTCATTTAAAGATTTCACACTTTGCTTGGCAATAACATATTCAGTCTGTTGGAGGGACTCTTACTTACCACAATCTCATTTTGTAAGATTGTTTTGTCTTTCTAAATGTTAGTACGCCATGTTACATTTTATTAAGCTGCAATAACTATTGGTACCGACAGCCATTACAAATCATACTCAGTTTATTATATAATATATAGTTGGAGCAATTGAGTTGATCAAGCCCTGAACAACAATCGGTAATCAATAGTTCACATCTTCCTTCACCTTAACATACAAGCTAAATTAGATACAGTTTAATTTAGTTTAGAGTTGTTTAGGTAAGATTTGGATCTAAAAGTCTTGAGTAAATTGAACACAGAAACAACTTTTCTTGTTGCAGTATCACTTAATTTCACTATAATCTGCAAGTGCAAATATAATTAAGCCCAGCTCGGTATAAATATGCAATAAAAAGGTATTTTTAGTATTGCAGTCAAATTGATTATATTGTAAAATCCTGCCTCCTCTTGAAAAAACACATTTTAATTCCTACATTCATACGGGGGGGGTTTCTGCAGTAAAAATACTCTGACGTCTTGCAGGTCTGAGTTGAGATCAATCGAGACAGAGAGGGGCAAGAGGTGAAATGGGATTCATGCTAAGAGGTTAAAGGTCTTCAAGAAGAAAAACCAGACCTAAAATTATATTCTAACATAGTTTAAGCTTAAAGTCTTGTTTTATAAAAGCACAAGCTATGATTTAACTTATAAGCGGGTAAAACTCAGTGATAACGGCATTATTTTTGCAGTCAAATCTCAATAGTAAGGCTGTCTCTCCTTAGTATAAATCTATTAAATAAATGCTTCCTAGCATTTAGACAGTTTTGCTTATTATCATAAGTTACGATTCAATTATGATCTAACAAGAATATTATTTATGATATTATTATTACTGGATTTGAATTTCAATAACAAATACTGGCTTGCTTTGGTAAATACATGTAATTAATTTATCTATGTTTATCTGATAGATAAACATCGTAAGCCTCTTTAAAACAGACATTAGTTCAAATTAATTCAGACAATAAGGGGAAACAGGGTTCAGTCTTAGAGATTACAAATGTTTAAACAGCAAAATAGAGCAAAAACCATTTGGGGTTAAATTTATACCAAAGAAACTCCTCTAGGATGTGTAATAATTTGATCATTATCAAAAACAATGCTGAAATAATTTACCCCATCGTTATAATTTTTAAATCTTGGTTAAACCTCGCAGCCGCTCTTTAATTTCAATACACATGCAGAGGATTTTCCTGCAGTTAAAAGACTCTGACATGTTGCAGGCCTGTTTAAAACAGACCACAGTTAAGATCAATGCCATGCAAGGCCTTGCAGCAAAACAAATCATCAATAGGCCTATGTCGATCACAACCTTTCTTTCCTCCATGCATGAAACAGGAAACTGCTTTTTTTTTGTTTTGTTTTTTTCACTGACAGGCTTGGTGATACACTCAAATCCCCCATATTTATAACTGTACCTTTTTTTTTATTTTTATTTTTTAAAACAGAGCATAAATAGTGGGGGGGAAGAGGCAGATATTAGCAGGTTTGCATGGTGGTTACAGGGCCCCAGCAGGCGCTGCAGTGGCAGCAGGCTGTGTGCTGGCCTCGGCGGCGTTATTCATTAGCAGAGTAGCCATAAAGGAGAGCATTAAATGTTATTTTCTGTGCAGTTTTTAAATGCGCAGCACTCACTCAGCGTTGAAGCCGTTGACGTGTAGAATCCTCATCTGCTTCACAATGGTGCTTTTTCCGGACTCTCCCGCACCTTCGACAGAAAAAAAAAATATATAAATATATATATAAAAACACAAACCTAGCACCAAGCGACTACATCCTGCCCACATATTAGGGGGTAAATATGCTCAAAGGTGGGGGTAAATTGCTATTATTATTAACTGTAAGGCTGTGAAGCTCCCATCAATATCCACCCCCATGACATATTATTGCTGCTGTCAAAGAAATACGGCTACGTGTTCGGTAAACGAAACGGATTAGTCCACATTTTAAACACCAGCCACCGCGTTTAAACGAGCCTTACCCAGCAGTAAGAGCCTGTGTGTTGCTTTGTACGCCTGTCTCTCCTTCTGTAGCTGCTTTTCTATCTTTTTATTAGCCTCTCGTTGTGCCTTTTCGTCGATGCGTTGGTCTTCAGTCTTGCTGTTGCCCAAACAACCCATCTTCCGTCACCCTCAACCCTTCCTTGTGGAGCCGTTAAAAATAATCTCGTTGTAAAGAGAAGGGGGGGAAAAAATGGCAGCCGAGGAGGAGGGGGGGGGGGGATTTAAAAAATAATAATAGTCACACCAACAACTAGTGTGCTGTAAAAATAATAATAATAAATCTCTGCGAGGCTTCTCTCCGTCCGTCCGTCCGTCCGTCGGAGGGAGGAATATGTTCCCCCGTTACAATTCCGCTTCAGCCGCAGCAGACCGTCATCCGCGCCGACGAAGAACAACCGCTCGATTCACCGAGGAAATATTTAAAATATATACATAAATAAGAACAGAAAGAAAAAGAGAGAGGGGGGGAGAGAGACAGAGAGAGAGAGGGGGGATTTCAATTTCTGGGAATCCGGTCAACTGTTCCTATCACGTCTCCAGCCCCTCTCCTCTCTCAGTGGTTTTTTTTTTTTTCTGTCTGAATTTCTACCAGTGTTTCTGTCTCTTTAACTCAGCACTGCCTCTCTCTGTGGCACCAGGAAGTAGCCGCGGACCGTGGAGGCAAGAAAACAAACCTCCGTTAAACTGTAACGTTAACGACCAGCCCGGCGACAGCATTTTATAACTGGGTGAAGTTGGAACAGACGAGCCGTTACAGACTTAGTCCTGATGTGATAATAATATATATTTTTTAAAAGTAAGGAAATGAAACGGTGGAATGGGTGGAAGGCCCAGACGCCTGTTTACAAGAGGGGCTGGGTCTCTGCTAGTGAGATGGCTCTGACCCACACTGGTAACCAGTTGACATAGTTCCTGTAAGAACTGGGGTTAACTGGGCCATGATTGTGTACTTTATTATACGTTATTAGACATTTAAAACATTTTAAATCACATTATTAGTCTTTAAAACATTTTTAGATAGAGACAGAGCAATAGATAGATAGATAGATAGATAGATAGATAGATAGATAGATAGATAGATAGATAGATAGATAGATAGATAGATAGATAGATAGATAGATAGATAGATAGATAGATTTTTGGATCACTGGTTGTTTGCTTCGATGGATGGATGGATGGATGGATGGATGGATGGATGGATGGATGGATGGATGGATGGATGGATGGATGGATGTATGTATGTATGTATGGATGGATGTATGGATGGATGGATGGATGGGTGGATGGATGGATGGATGGATGGATGGATGGATCATCTGATGGATGGATGGGTGGATGGATGGATCATCTGATGGATGGGTGGATGTATGTATGTATGGATGGATGGATCATGGGACGTTGTTATTTTTGTCCAACAGCCATAATTATCTACAGGTTCTTGATGTTGCTGGTACTTCTACTCAATCTGTGGGCTTTGATTAGACAGAGCTAAGATTGAGCTTTTAGGCAACAAACACTGAAGACGGGTTTGGATTACAACAAAGAACAGAAAAGCAAATCTATAAAAACCATGTAAAAAATGAGGACAAACATTGAATACTTCGTTCTTTATTAAGGCGTCTTTATGGAATGCTGCATTAGATACCAGATGTCCTCTGTTCTGGTGTCCAAATGATGCAGTTTTAGTCTCTGTGGTTCCTTCACGTTCCTTCCCATGAAAGTTAAGCTGGTACAGTCTTAATGATTGTTCAGGCTTTTTCCCACGATGTCATCTTACTGGTTTTTGGAGACTTCTTTTAGCATCTTGCGGTCTACTTTCAAGGTGAACATCCATTAACGTTCAAACCTGGGCATGTTGGCAATTGTTTTCAACGTTCTCCTCTTGCGGACTACAGTGAAATGGCTGATTTCAAATTGACACCGACCTCCTTAAATCCCTTACCAGATGTAGAAACGTGCAAGTCTCAGAGTAAAACTTCCTTCAGAAATGCTGAGAAATGATACTCTCATCATCTGCTCGTCATTTTAGGATGGAGAAGACGAGGGGGTGACCTCAACAGAAATATCTTTTTCATTTCATTTCACAAAGCATTTTAAAAGATCTTATCTCAAAGGGAAAACAATTTTTGTCACAACTTGTATTATATAAGAAACTTCAAATAGTCGATGGTGATGCTATGGGTAGGTAGGTAGCAGTCAGTTAATCTGAAAACACCTCTGGCTGAAGACTGTTGTCAAATGACAATCTCATCATGACTGATATCAGGGTTTCCCTCTGCGTATTATAAGCCTGGCAGGCCACCAGGCTTTACTTATGTCCCCACCAGCTTTAGTGTTGTTAATTTATTAGTTTTTCCTTTATATTATTGCCTTTTTTAAGACTTTACAGTTGGTGTTTAGGTATTAATCTTCCAGTCTTCCAAAAATGCTTAACTATCAAATGATATTTTCAAATTTCCTGCCAACTTTAAAAATGTTTTGACTCAAAATCACGGCGATAGTCTGGATGACTGCCGAAGCGCCCTGAGCACCGGGCTTAGCCAGTTTTATGGGGAAAACCAGAAACAATATTCCACAGCAACATTTCTTGGATGACACCATAAGTTGTTAGCAAGCGATGCTAATCCACCTCATTTGCTTTTGCCACTCCTTTTTAAATCTCTGTCTGGTCGTATGGCTATAAAGCTGGGCAGAGAGACGTTGGAGTCTGTCTGTCTGGCTGTACATGGTTATTTTTATAACAAACCATTATTGTTTTTTTCTTATCTACTTATTGTTTTTTATTGCAAAAGGCCAAAATAAATATACTTCAAAGATATTTCAATTCAGATTTATGCTGAACTTAGTTAAAAATATATCCTACACCTGCTGTACGGTATGTTACATCTCCCACAACTCAACAAAAGTTTGCAGCAAAAGTATTCTATTTCAGACATTAGAAATACTGAAATACTAAGGTATTTTAACATGTTAATTTAAAACGGCTGGGAGTTTTTTGTTTATTTTTGTTCTTAAGCACTTGGGATGTTTTTAGGAGCAGCTCAGACTCCAAGGAAAGTGCATAGCAGATCCCCTTTAACAATTTACAAATTTCATAACAATTTTGTTTATTATTAAGCAGTTAGAACTAAAAAAAAGACTAATTTATGTGGTTTAAATGTAGTGAATTTTGTGGCCTGCCAGTAGTTTAAATTTGCTCTTTTTGACCCCAAAGATGTACCTGTTTCAACTATAGATTTAATAAATTAACTAAAATTTGAAACATTCTTTCCCCTTGAGAATAATTAAGTATTATCCCAGTCAAATCTTGTTTAAAAAAACAAACATAAAAATTGAATAATATTAATAAAACCTGGAAATTTTGTATGATTATTTTCTCAATAAAGCCTCAATAAAGGTGCAGGACTAGCAAACCCTTGAAATTTTGGCAGAGCAGTGATTCCATAAATGTTGACATTGTTTTTTGTATGGTCTTAATTTATTTATTTATTTTTTACTAAATACCTTGTAGGTGACAGTATTTGTGGGAATGTTGGTTGTTTTGTTTGTTTGTTTTTTGCTCCTTTCTCTTAGAATTGTATTTTTTTATTTTTTTGATATAATGTGAAAAGCCTAATAAATATATAAAACACTAGAGGTTGAATCATAAAACACACACACATACACACACACACACAAAGCGACACATTGTGGACGGCTGGAAATGTTAGATGTGTTACGTCACAGCAAAGCAGCAATCAACCCCACCATGAAATACAAAGTCCACGGAGCGCGGCAGCATGCTAACAAAGCCTGAGGCAGCGAGACACAAAACAGCCTCATAAATTTACTCCAAACCCAGAGACAGTTAACACACCTGCCTGGCGCAGCGTAGGCCCCACCTTAGCAAATACGAAGAGATCATCCGAATAAATAATTGCTCAGGCCAACACTTTTATTTGCTTTCTTCAAAAATATTTGCCTGCACTAACAAATAGATCAGCCGAACACATAAAAAAGGGATTTTCTTTTCTCTCAGGGAGCCGACTCATAAAATACAGAACTCACTTACAGAAATTATTATATTGCGCCACCGCCCTCTGGAAAATATCTGAAGCTCAATAATAGTTTCATGTTTTAATTGCAGCAGGATAATCTCATGTTGGAAAATGTAGAAAAATGCAGCCAGTATCTGGATAAAAAAAATAAAAATCCAACGTTTATGAGAGTTTTTTTTTCACAGAATCACTCACTGCTGCAACATTTACAGGCAACTTTCTGTAAAGTAAATACTGAGGTAACATTTTTGTTTGATTTAAATGTTTAATTAAACTAAGTTTAAAATCAGACAAAGATAGATAGATAGAAGACGGCACAAAGGATGAAAAGAAAGAGATAAAGTAGTAAAACGTAAGAAAGGAAGGACAAAAAGATACAAGGAAAGAAGAGAAAGAGTACAAGGAAGGAAAGGAAATAGAGAAAAAGGACACAAAGTAGAAAGATAGAACGAATAAAATACAAGGAAAGAAGGAAGAGTATATAGGACACAACAAAGGAGGAAAGGAAGAATAAAAAGGATATACAAGGAAGGAAAGAATGGCTAGATGGAGGAATAAAGGACACAACGTAGTAAGAAGAAAGGTCATGAAGAAGGAAAGAAAGGAGAAGAGAAGGAAGAGTATAAAGGATACAACAAAAAAAGAAAAGAAGGAAGGAAGAATACAAGGGAATAGACAGAGGGAGGAAGGAAAGAAGGACACAAGGAGATATAAGATAGAAGGAGAAATAAGGACAGAAGGGATGAAGAAAAGAAGAATAAAAGGATATAAATGAAAAAGGAAGGAAGGGATAAACAGAGAGGAAATAAAGGACACAAAGTAGTAAGAAGAAAAGTTACAAGGAAGGAAAGAAAAGCGTACAGAGAGGGAAGGAAGGAAGAATAGAATGAAATTCACATGTTACAGCAGCACAGTAACAAAATATATCCTATTTAATAGAAAACATATTTAAAAAACTATAAACAACTGCATATTTTTTAAAGTAAAATAATACAAGGAAAGAAGGAAAGGAACTAAGGACACAATCTAATCAGGAAGGAAGGACGAACATAACGGATGGCAGGAAGGATGGTATGACACAAAGAAGGAAGAAAAGGATAGATTGAAGGACATAAAGGAAGGACAGAAGAAAGAAAGGAACGACGCCAAAAAAAGAAGGATTGAAAAAAGGACACAACATTTAGAGAAGGGGAAACAGTTTGGAAATACAAACACCCTTCCATCCTTCCTAATGTATTTCCTACAATATTGAAATCAATTTCCATCCTTTACTAAACTTTATAGGAAAACTTCAAACACAAGAACTGTTCACCTCCAAAATGTTTGGCACAAGAGATTTAGCTAAAAAAAAACAACATACTTTGTTATTGTAAAGTTATTTTTTTTTACTACTTGCAGCTCTCATAGCATGTCTTACTGGTAACTTTTAATAGCACTTCCTGAAAGGACAAGTAAATAATCTCTGTTTTGAGCAACATTTGTGTTTATTTAGTCATGATTAGTTGAAATAATCGTCAACTAATTTAGTAATCGATTAATCATTGAGTATAAGGACTCAAAAAAGGCTTTTGCTGATAGAACAACATACTCAAAGAAGTAATTAAGCCAAAACTGAATAAAATTTATATTAAATTTGCATTTAAGATTAAAAAACACCCATGTCTATAAATATGTTTTACCCAAAACTCCTTAAGTGGGATAATTTTAGTTTCACTCAGTTCAAATCAACTAAAGGAACACAGTGTTATTTAATTTTAGGAAATAAAATGTTAATTTTCTTATTTAAAAAAAAAAAAAAAATTTATTTATTTGCATTTCCAATGTTGTTTAGATGAAAAATCTGTAGAATGTGCCAAATATTTTTATCCGATTAATCGACTGATCGTCAGTTACTAGAATAATCGCTAGTTGCAGCCCTACTTCTTTAAGTTTCAGATTTGGAACGGAGCTTAGCTGCACCGTTGCAGTGAAAAGTCCCCGTTTAGTGAAGTCGACATGAAAGGTGTGTGAGTGTGTCACGTTCAGCTCACTGTGGTTTCCTCTGACACCAGATGTGGTGTGGTTTGTTCATTAGCCAGCACTTCTCTCTACACTGAGAAAACCTTTGAATTATATGTCATTGTTGTCGTTTAATTTTTATTTATATATATAAAGCATTATAAACTCAGCTTGTGCAGCAGAAATTAACATCTAAACTGTTGCATTCAGTTCCTAACTATGCAGTACATATGCATTCAAATTTAGCAACATAGACAAGAAGATGTTGTGATTTTCACAATGATACTTGTTTGTAGTGACGTTTTCCAGCATGCAAATTAACCCTAAAGCCCTCATTCACCTGTAGTGGGTTGATTACTAAACCAATATTAACGATCTGCAACTTTGATGTAAAAAAGAAAATAGATTCAGTTTCCCCGCCTTGAAAGAAAAGCAAGGTCAAAAGCAGTAACTGATCCACACTTCCCTCTAGTGGTCAAAGGCAGCATTGCATCTGTGTTGTGTCTGAATGATGAATAAATCATTGTCCATTAAAAGAAGGATAGTTTAGATGTTCATTTATAATTTTATGTATTTTTACTTGGTGATTTATATCCAAACTCTAGCAAAAAAAACCCAACCTGTTTTCACATTTATGTCAAGTTTTTCTATTAAAATGTATCTATTTTAGCATTTATATGCGAAGTTTGAGTTCAATCTTTCATTATTATATTAACACCTGATGTTGCTTAAGTTTCTATTTTCATCTCCACCAGTTTTTATTGACATGGTGAGATTTTGAAGCTCATTTTCAGATTTTCTTTGTCAGAAACAAAATTCAGTTTTATTTATTTTTATTTTGTTTTTGCTTATTTAGATCATTCAGATCAGGGCAGAACAAAGACAAGTATGTAGCAGTATAAAAGTATCCCAAAAAAGTGTTAAAATAATAAACCAATAAATAAACCAATAAATAAAAATGTACATTAAAAAAAATCTTATTTAAAAAAGGAATTATTAGCATACATTTTATGTTAACTTCCTGTATCATTTATGTATTTATTTGGAAATTAATTCCAATACAGACCAAAGAATATAAAAGTATAAAAAATTTGTTTAAAAATTTGCTAAAATATATTTTAAAATAAATAATAATACATATCTTTTCATAAATATTTCATTATCATATAGTTTATGTTATGGTGCTGTAAAAACACTTTGTAAATTTGTTATCTTCAAAGGAGCTATATCAAAAGAAATCAGCTTACTTCATTAACTCCAGTCACTGCAGTTAATTATCGACACGTCGGCTTTTAAGAACCTTAAAAATAGCTGCTAATCACTTCTTAGCAGTGCAAAAGTGCATTTTAAGGATATTGTAACAGGAAGGTATGGTAAAATTCACATTTATTATGCGCCAACACACAGGTTCCAAACACCAAATTTAATTTTACATTTATTTTGTGGCCCAGACTGAGACTGAAGCATGCATTGAATAAACGAGGCACCAGTCCAAACGATACCGAGCTAAATTTAGCATTGTTTAATTTTTTTTCTTCCTGGAAGCACTCCCTGCAGGAACAGAGGCTCTTGAAAAAGAAAAAGAAGAAGAAAGAAAATCATAAATTATACATTAAGCAAACTCAAAGAACAGGCCTGGTCCAATGTCCTTTGAACGTGGTGTGGTTCTCCTCCGATTGAGCTGATAGGACAATTCATATTGCACTCCCTGCTATTGGCATCATAAATATGACAATAACTCATGTTTCAGTACCTCTTGCCAGGGGTGACAGTAACTGGGAACTCGCTGAGTAGCAAAGTTCAGCTGTGGTCAATGATAAAACTCACTTAGACACAAGCAAAGTTCACTTGGCTCCAAAGGCCTCTGCTGCGCGTTTCTGTACATGAGGAAGATTTTTCCAAAAACGCGGCTTCCCGCCTGGGACAGCGGCTCGAAAACAGCAAACAAACCAGACAAAAGCTGCATGGCGGACATTTTTCAACTCGTCCGCAGTGTGTTTTCAGTAATTCCAGTCCAACAAGCAGCCAGTGTGACAATGCAACGATGGTGATGAAACTGATTTATGAAAGATAAGAGTTGACGAAATCTAGGAATGCTGCATCAAATATTATCTGTTAAAAGCACAGAAACCAATCTAAAACAGCAGAAGTCACTTCTCTAGGAATGCATAAACAAGGTGATAAATCAATATTATTGTTTTTATCGAATTTTGAGGTTTTGAAGATTTGATTTTTTGAAAATCAGAAATTTTTTTCCCCCTTGGTTTTCCATAGTTGAGTGATGTCAGTGGGCCACGGCCGCCATTTTGTTTGATAAGTGTGCTTTTTAGCTTCTATTTATTCGGACTTTGAGTTTAGATCAACTCTACGAAGGAATATAAGGATCAAGTTTAGTGTTTTTACTTTTAATTTCGAGAATACAATCATAATATTAGGAGAATTAAGTAGTATCTTTAGAACAACTCCAACAAATTATCTATCCAAGCTTTTTTTTCTCATTAATCATGTTTTTTCTCATCATTTTAAGATGTTCTTCTGGTACAACTTAGCTAATATTATGACTATATCCTCAAAATTAAACAAAGATTGTTGTAAAATAGTTCTAAAACTCTGCCGTACAACTCGCAGAAGGAATGATTGAAATAAAACCAATTTTTAACACATGTCTAGTTTCCTTTTTAGAAAAGAATGGGAGAAAAAAAACAATCTAGTATGAAAAAAAATCTGAAATTTAAATTTTATCCCATAGATAAGCTCCTCCATTTCTGTTCCAGGGTAGACGCTGCTATAAATCTTCAAAGTTGAAACATTTCTTTACACTGCATAGAAATCAGTTTCCTCAACAAATCACACCAAACCTTTCCGTTTTAGGACATTTAGGATCACCAAAATTATTTCTGTTTGCTAAATGCCAGAATAATGACACATTTTTTTAGTTGCTTGTTATTTCCTTCAAATTCAAAAGTTTACAGATTTTGTGGGCTTCTGATAGGTAAATTCACATTATTTTAATTAAATAGAGGCACACTTGTGGAAGGTCTTCCATGTTTGACGAGAAAAAGTAAAAATAAATCAGCCAAGATGTCAGAAAAATAACTGAGAACCTCTATAAGTCTGACTAATCATTGGGCAAAATGTCCATCCTATGAATGTTTATTTGTGCTGAACAATAAATCAGTAACAATATATATATTGTGATAGATATATGATCAATATCAACAGATAATATGTTGGTAGAAAATTCAATCTAAAGAATATTCTCTCAACTCCGATCCAGAACCGCAAAGCTAAGCGAAGTTTGGTGGATTCAGCTTACTCTCTCACTCTTTGGTTACCTAGCAACAACTTGCAGCGCAACTTGTGGTTACCTAGCAACAACCTGTTGACTAACTTAGGCAGCAGCAGTTTAAGGTTTGGCCACTGTGCCACCAGTTTGACAGTATTTCAGATACTTAAAACCAAAAACTAATCAATAATTATCAATATCAACTGATATAAAATGCTTTTCTCACGTTACGTTTTTTTAGCCATATTGTCAGCCAGTAAGCTACACAGGAAGGAGACAGATTCTTTGAGAATATCAACCACAGATAAAAAGCAGAAGACCTTGTAAAAGCTGGGAAATGAACCGACAGGCCGCTCAGCAACGAAGAGACCATTTCTAAAAAAGGCAGCAGAGAAAGCGACAACAGTTTGAGTATATACTCAGAAACAAACATTATCTTCTGATGAATCTAAAATTTAAATTAAACTTGAAACAAGCCTCAAAAACACCATCTCAATTGCAAAGTATGATGGTGGCAGCATCATCGTCTGAGGTTGTTTTTCTGCAAAATAGTTTGATACATAAAATAAACCATATGACATCATAAATTATTTAATGTTTAAGCAACATCCGAAGACATCAGCCAGTAAGTTGAAGCTTAGGCACAAAAATAACCCTAAGATTTTCATCACATTACCTACAAAGTCAACATTTTGGGGTTGCCATCGCAACTTCCACAGAAAATGTATGATTTATAATCCAATATTCCAGCAATCTGTTGAAGTTTAAAGTTTCACTTGAAAACGAAACTCTACAAAATCCTACAGAAATGCTTATGACCTCCCTCTATCATTATTCTGACATTTACCAAACAGAAATATTATTTTAGCTACCTTAAAGGTTTGGTCTGATGTAACGGCAGACAGTGAAGGAACAAAGATTTGGTGACTTTGTAATGTGACTTTTAATTGTATTCGTAGAAGTCCACATCCTAAATCTCTGATCTACTTTGATTTTACTACAATTATACAACAGTTTCAGGTTTCTCCAATCTGAATCTCAAAGTTAGACTTTGAAATCCAAAGGAATCTTAACTACCCTGACTTTGCCAGTAAGATTGTAAAACCGAAGCAATTATACTGTTAAGAACCATCCTGTTGAACTCTTATATAAGCAGTTATAAAATGAAGCAGATAATTATTTCAGCTCAGTAAATCATTGACTGATATTTAGCTTAGTTTGACTTTTAACTTGTGGAAAGAAGTTGAAACATTCATCGCAACCGCCAAAGATTCAAAGCGATAAGTTAATAAATTATCCAATCACAGAAGCTTCGTTGAATGCCTCAAACGTTCTCGTTCGAAAAGCTCGTCTCACAGGAGACGTTGATGAATGTGATAGAAGTACAGGTTTGGAGGAAAATATTCAAATTTAAAACACACCGGATATGGTTCACAAATAACTCTGAAACTTTGGCAGTAAAATGTGTATTAAAGACGTCATTCACAGGATATTTTGGGTTTTTTTGGGACCATTCTCTGAAAATCTGAGACATAGTTGTGTATGAAAATCTCAGCACTAACAACAATACTGAGTTCGTCACTTAATTCCCTTTTCTATTTCACTCTGATGCTCAATCTGTAAATTGTCAACAATGGAACAGGTTTACCTAATAAAGTGGCCTCTGAGTGTATCTTAGTTTGTTAATTAATCAGTTTAAGCCCTATAATTTCTATTGTTCTCTGGGTCTTTCGGGCTCTAAGTAATTCTTTCTAACAATTTCATACCTTTGAATAAACAATGTAATTTCTATGTATTTGAACGTATCATTTTGTTTTCTTTAGCTTTGTATTTTTTGTGTTTTCATGACACTTGTGGTCGGCTGTATAATGTTATGCCACATTTTCATCGACTGTGGTTCTGCTCCCCATTTTGGCCAGTTAACTTATGGAATATGACATTTGTTCCTTTCAGATCATAACATTTCCATCCATCCATCCATTTTCTAACGCCGTTGTCCCTAGTGGGGTCAGGAGGATAATTTTAATATAAATTATCTATTTTGTCAAAATTTTGAAATTATGACTGAAATTTCATAAGAAATCATGATACTGTGGGGTTTGGAGCTTTAAAGGTAGTGTTTTGAAGCCTGTGTAATTTGTCACTGCAGGGGGAATAATAGTAGTAGTAATACTAATAGTAATAATAGTCAATTATGACAGTAAATTACACATCCACTACCTTCACTATTTCCATATTTGCCACCTAACAGTAAAAAATCAATTCACATGAAAAAAACTCCATGAGTTTTTGCTTCATTTTCAGAGGCCTCATAGTAGTGCTAAAGTGCTAGCTTGAACAAAACTACAGGCTCTAGTGGTGTTATTCATTTCCTCCAACATTACAGAGCAAATGAATGTTTTGTTAAGCTCTTCTCCTATAAAAGACATAAAATGTTATCTGCGACTGTTTTACTTTTTGAGCATAAAGTAGATCTGTTTAGCTAAGCTGCTATGCCACACGTCCTATGCTAGTGCTAACGCTAATGCAGAAATCCCTGTTGGTTTTTTAGTATTTGAACGTTTAAAAAAAAAAGATTTTATTGTTTATTAAAAGTTTAAAGAAATTATTAAAATGTAATGGGTCTTTAAACACAAACATGACTTTGAATCTTTAACTAGGTGTTTTGAAACCTGTTTAATTTGAATTAGACGGGGGTTTTATTCATTTCTGGTAAAGAGTCATCAAGAAATTTAAAAAAACAAAAAACATATTCATCTTTTAGGGCAGTTGGAAGGGCTGGACAATATGGCTGAAAAACTTATCACACTATAACTATTTCATCAGTTGATATCAATAATTGTCAATATTGATAATTATTTATACGTTTTATGTTTTAAGTATCTGGAATACTCCCAAAACAGCGTCATGACCTTTCTTGTTTTATCCAAAGTTTTCACTCCACGCAGTTTTTTTTATTTTTAAGCAGTTGTGAGGCATAGTGGGGAAACCTTAAACTGTTGCTGTTACTCAACAAGTTGTTGCTAGGTAACCAAAGAGTGAGTTAGAAAGTTAATGCCACCAACCTTGCTAAGCTGACTGTGAAGTTGAGTAGCTAAGGTCTTTCCTCTCCCAGAATGCTGCGTGGTTCTGGATCGTATTTCAGTGAATAATGTCGAATATTGAATATTCTATCAGATGTATTAATAACTGATATTGATTATGTCTATCCTGATACATGCTGTCATTGATTTATTGTAGCAGAAGGATAATCACACCACAAATAAATGCTACATCTCTTTTTAAGTATTTTTCAAACAGTAGAAGTTTATGTGAGTACGGTGGATTCCCGTTTATTCGCAGTTCAGTTCTCACTTATTTCCCTATTTGTGGAATATCATTATTCAAGGAAAATCCGCCCATTTGCAGATTTGTTTTTTTTATTATCTGAAATATTCAAAGGAAAATGCAGCTTGGTAAGCTGAACTAAGCTCCATGTTACTTGAGATGTTAAATACTGTAATTGTTCTCATTTTCATAAGAACAAACTGCTTCGTCATAGTTGGATGAGGGTGAACAGGTTTGTAACCTTACAAAAAGACATTATCAACTCCGCACTTTGACAAGTTTATCTGGGATATATCTAATCAGTCTAATCAGTTATGTGTCATTTTGTTTTGTGAAGTTAGATTTTTTTTTCATCTGTGTGCAGAAACATGGCACACCCACAGCAGAGCTTAAATTTCTGACCTCAACATAACATGTAGTATGAGTTTAGCGGATTAGCAGTCAAAACATAAGAAGGTTTTGAGTCTGGTTAACTTTATCCAGTTTATTATTGCATTTTACAGCAAATATTGCAGAACGTAATCAATATACAGTCTGTCATAGCAACTATTTTAGTTTTTTTTAATTACTTCAAGCTGCAGTATGTAATTTTTATTAAAAGAAATTTTGCATATTTGTTGAAACTGTTGTCAAGACAGAATGGTATGAAACAGATATGTGAAAAAACATTGACCTCTTCTGCTTTCTCCCATTGCTCCCACTGTTAACTAGAAATAACCAATCAGAGCCAGGAGGCGGGCCTTAGCGCTGCCAATCACCCTCACCTCTTTGCTCTCTGCTATGCTGCTAGCACAACTTTTAGTGAATGCTCAGGCATAGACACCAATGACAACGAATAAACGGTTTTCCTGTAGCAGTAAGTTGTTTCTAAGCCATTAGCACATTTAGTAGCAACTACATGAGGTTGATTGACAGTGCTAAGACCATCCTCCTGGCTCTGTTGTTTCAGACAGGAATAATATTAATATCTCAAGGAGAATTCAGAGGTAGGCAGAGTATCCAAAAATTGTACTCAAGTAAGATTAGTACTACTTCAACATATTTTTACTCAAATAAAAGTAAAAAGTATCTGTCCTAGAAATTACTCCAGTAAGAGTAAAAAAGTATTTGGTAAAGAGTCTACTCACCTAGTGAATAACTGATCGAAACATAAATCATTTAATATTTAAAAATTACAAAATCAAATGGAATATAAAGCTAAGTGGATATTTTTGGTATTTTAAGGACAAAATTTATAATAATTTCTATAAAAGTAACAAAAAGTAACAAAGTCATGCAACAGAGATTTTTTCCAAATCATTTTCTTTCAGAAAAAAAACAACTTATGAAACTTTTACACAAACTGCAGGTGTGTGTGTGTGTGTGTGTGTGCGTGCGTGCGTGCGTGCGTGCGTGCGTGCGTGCGTGTGTGTGTGTGCGTGTGTGGGGGGGTGTGCGTGTGTGTGAGTGTGTTTCTGTGTCTGGTAAATTTTTGATTAATACATGTTTGTTCTTCATTCAGTGGATAAAAATCCAGGAATTTAACTCAAGTAAGAGTAGAGATGCTTCATAATAAAAATACTCAAGTAAAAGTAAAAAGTACAGCGTAGTAAACATACTCCTAAAGGTAATTTTTTTTCTAAAATGTTATTCACGTGAAGGTAATTGAGTAAATGTAAGTAGTTATTAATCAACTCTGCTCATAACATACTGTCACAACATGGTGACAATTTAAAATTTTAATAAAAGTTACTTTAACAACACTCTTTAAAATGTCTTAAGATCACATTTTATCTCAGTAAAGATTTCAATTTAACAGTCAATTCCAGAAAAAACAAGAAAATGTTTACCCAAAAACAGTGATAATTCATCTAAATACCTGCAGCAAACACAAAGAGATAAAGCGACCCGGATTGGGGAGCCACATGTCGCCTTGAAATGTAAGACGATTTGAAAGGTGTCTACTTTCAGAGGAACACAAACCACCTCAGTTCCCCGCCGTGCAACAAGAGTCCCGTTGGAGACCTGAGGGGCATAAAAGTCCCAACGGCCTCCTGAGAAAAGCCAGAAGTGGCTCGTGTCACGGGCTGCCGCGTGCACCAAAGTAAGCGTGACACCCACGGAGGTGGAGAGGGAGGGCCGCCAAAAACAACACGACGGCACGCTGCTGGGACAGCTCATGAAAGAATGCATGACAGCTCCCTGTGTGACTTCAATAAGATAAACCATTCCTTCCTGTGCACAATTAGCAACAGTTGTTTATTCAGGAAATTACACTGGTGGCCATTTAGTGAAGGGAGGAAAGAGGCACCACACTTCTTGGAGAGAAGCAAACGCAGGCAAAACAGGATCTGATTTTACTTTAAAGCTGCAGTATGTTACTTTTGTTTTAAAACATTTGTTTTATACACATTTGTTAAAACTGTCAGTATGTCGTAAAAGCAGAATATAAGCAGAGGTGCCCCAAAATGTGCTCAAATAAGAGTAGCCACTACTTCAACTTATTTTTAATCAAATAAAGGTATAAAGTAGCCATCTAAAAAATTACTTGAGTACAAAACGTATTTGGTAAAAACGTTTACTCAAGTGCTCAGTAACTGATAAAAATATCAATCATTTACTGCTTAAAAATTACATCATCAGACAGAACAAAACATAAAATTATGTGGAAATTTTGGTATTTTATAGCTAAAAATTAAACTAATTACAAAATAACAAAATCAGGCAAAAGAGACATTTTTCCAAATCAGTTTCTTTCATTAAAAAACTTATAAAACTTCAACAAAAACTGCAGGTGTCTGTCTGTGTCTGGTGTATTTTTGGTTAAGACATGTTTGTTTTTCACTCAAAATCCAGAAATTTTACTAAAGTAATAGTAACAATACTTCATAATAAAGTTATTCAAGCAAAAGTAAATAGTACAGCGTAGTAAAAATACTCCACAAAGTAATTTTTTTCCCAAAAGTTACTGAAGTTACATTATGAGACAGATAATCTGTGAAAACATCGATCTCCTCCACCTGAGCTACTGTTGCCATCTGAAAAAATGCAGACTAAAAACAACCAATCAGAGCCAAGAGGCCAGTCTTAACGCTGTCAATCAACCTCATGTACTCACTCCTAAATGTAATAATGGCAGAGAAATAACTTATGTTACAGAAAAACTGTTTGTTCGCCGTCATGGTGGCCATGCTACTTAGCTTGAGCATTCACAGCATGCTATGCTAGCTGCGGCCTTGCTAAACCCGCCTCCTGGCTCTGATTGGTTGCTTCTAATTAGCACTGGGAACACTGGGAGAAGGCAGTGGAGCTTTTTCACAGATTATCAGTCTCATAGCATAATGTCACAACATAGTGACAGTTTCAACAAATATGTAAAAATAAAAAGTTTTGTAAACGCTACGTACTGCAGCTTTAAAGTGTTTCAAAATATTTATTTAAGGTTATACAATTATTTAAAGATCTGTAAAAAATGTTTCCCAAAGCAGTTACACTGTAGAAATACGATCTTAACATCTCTATCCAAAACCTACAAACAACACTGAGAAACCATTGAATAGTAAAAAACGATGTAGTGTATAACTGCAAAAGTTTTGATATTTAGAAAATAAATACTGAATGCTGCAAAAAATCAAATTTTTCACTAATTAAAGAAGTGGTGGAGAGCTAGAATCCCTATTAGTCTAAGAAAGTAGCAAGATGAACATTTTCCCTTTAAAACGCTACACATTCTTCAATAAAACTGCTTATGTATTTAAAATAAATTTTAAAAAATATGGCAAAAATCTACATTCTAGATTTACTGTGCTAATGTTAAACACACTAAGGTACACTGAAGTAACTATTTTATCACATTTTTTTTGCATCACCTATATAATAAAACTTGTCATGTTACAAGAATATAAACAATTATTTTATTACTAAATTTAAAAGAAACAATCTTGTTTCTTTGTTTAGGCTGTTAGTTAAAATAGTAAGAAAGATTTAGAAATTTAAGAGCAGCAGTGGGGTGCACCACATTCTCACTGACTTACTGATAAACAATTACTGTATCCATGAAATGTTAATTAAATTATTATTACATTACCTTTAAATTATGACTGAAAGATTTAAGGTTTTCAACTAGTGAATTTGGAAATCTGTTGATTATTTTGGGGCAGTAACATCTGGCCCTGCATGTTACTATGGTTTAATAAATTAATCTCTAACATGTATATGCTAGTAAAACTGTCTTCTGATACGATATCCTTGAGTGAAAATACCCCAGTTATGCTAAAGCTGCATAATATTGTCTAATTGCTTTCATTAAATCATAAACATAGAAAAAAATGGCTGCTTAACAGACATGCTGCTCAGAGAGGCAGAAATTGACTTTAAAATTACAACAATGGTGAATTACACTTCTTTAAGCCAGCTGACTGACAAAGCGCAGCAATAAGTGGGGGCTTTGCTACATTACTCAACATTTTTTAAACTTTGGTATACATTCCTACACTGCAAAACCCAACAACTTAACAAGTATTTTTGGTTGCAAATATATTTTGCACTTGAAATAAGACAAAACTGACTTACAAGTAACTTTTCAGCAAGATATAGAAGCTTGTTTTAAGTAAATAATTACTTAATATTTATGAAAAAGTGTTACATAGATCTACTTATAACAAGACAATTTCCCCATGTTATAAGTGAAATAATCTGCTAATGGAACTAGCACTTTTTCATCAATATCAATGAATTATTTACTAAAAACAAGCTCTTATATCTTACTTTTAAATTAGTTTATTTTAATTCAAGCGTGCTAAGACATTTAGACTAGAAAACTACTTGGTATAATTGTGTGTTTTTTGCAGTGTACAGGTACCTGCCCAATGTCTCCGCTCTAATTTAACAAATATGAGAGCAGATGCAGCAATGAAGAGTCTACTGACCTTTGCTTTGCTCCAACACTAATGCTCTAGTCTAGACTAATTTATCTTAAATTATTACTTTAAACTTTTAAAAGTAAGATCAAAGACTTGTATTTAGTTTTGCTGAAGCCTGAGGGCAAACTTCTGCAGTATATTTTAACAACAATATGCAGAGTTTGTTCTCTAACATTTCCCACCTTGAACTGCAAAAGGTGGGAAATGATACAATATCCTTGAGTGAGTGAGATATTATAGGCTAGAGATCCTGCATAAAGTATAGAGCATTGCTAATAATATCATTAACTATTTCTAGATGTTTTATCTATTTATGTTTATGCTCCATATAATGTCCTAAATTTATTTGGATTTCTGTAGCTAACGCAGACCAAGTAAAATAAGCTATTTTTTGGTTGCATTATGTGGTTTTAAAGAATGATACCTATATTTGAGTCAATTACAATTTATTTTCAAAAGAGCATAATGATTATGTGTGCACTCTTTCATCACAGCAGGAAGAAAAAGTTCAGTCTTCCTGCCTGTTGAGTCTATAAAGAACATTGTGTACTGTAATACATGACACATGGCCTACAATACACCATAACAGTATGACAGGTTTCCTTTCTGTGATGAGCCGAATTTATTTATAGTAAAGACGGACAAAACAAACAGACTAGGGTTAAACATTTTAGCTAAATCTATACTTGAACATGTGCTCCCATATTTTTCAGTTTCTTTTTCTCCCCAGTTTTCCCAGAACAGATGTCACGCCCTTATATAATACTACTATACTGGTTTTAAGGTAAACATGGCCTCCAGCTATGAGGTCTGTTTCTGTATTTACAGAGGTTGTGCATTTGTTCCATTTCTAACAGCATGTCTTCTCCAACCACACTGATAAAAATCAATTGTTAGAGTTTCACAATTAAATGGATCCATCAATTTGAATACATTTAATTTGGGTGCATTTCAAATTATATCAATTGAGTTAAATCATAACTATTAGAAGAATGTATTCTTATCCTATGCTTAACCTCCTTCTACCCAGCAGAAGTATGAAGTCATTCAAGATAAAGACATATAATTTTGCTAACAAGTTTAACGTCAGCATTGGCGCTGTTGCTAAACCAGTTTAAACTAGATGAAAACTTTTAAAAATCAGTTCTTACAAGGTGGCATGTGTTAGTTTCCTTGACAACAGAAGATTGACTAGTTCAAATCATTAACAACGACTAAATCATCTTTAAGAAGCTAAAGTAGCTAGCAAGTCTGACATTAGCAGTAGTGTTGTTACTAAGTCGGCTTAACATGAAAACAATCTTTTTAAATTAGTTCTAACAATGTGGAATATAAACAACAGATATGATGTACGAAAGTTACATCTGCATTTGAATTAAGAGGCTAAGCTGGCTAGCTAGTCTGACACTAGCATTAGCACTGTTACCAAGCTAATTTCACATGAAAACAATCTTTTTAAATCCGTTCTAACAATGTGGAATATGAACAGTTTTTTTCATAACAGATATGATGTACCAAAGTTACCTACATCTGGATTAGAGTTAAGAGGGTAAGCTGGCTAGCTAATCTGACATTAGCATTAGTGCTGTTTCTAAGCTAGTATGACTTGAAAACAATTGTTTTAAGTCAGTTCTTACAAGGTGGAATGTAAACCTTTTTTTTTTTTTTACAATAACAGATACAATGTATGATTTTTAGCGATAGGCCATCTGCATCAGGTTTTAGCCTCTAAGATGGCTAGCAAATCTGAAATTAGCTTTAGGACTGTTACTTAGCTAGTTTAAGGTGAAAACAACTTGTTTGAATCAGTTCTTACAAGATGGAATGTAAACTATTTCCTTAAGAACAAATACAATGTAGCATCATTAGCTGTATCTGCATCTGGCTTAAGAGGCTAACCTAGCAAGCAAGTCTGACAGTAGCATTTGTACTGTTACTAAACATGTTTAAGGTAGAAACAAACTTTTTAAGTCAGTTTTAATAAGGTGAAATGCAAACCATTTCCTTGACAACAACAGATACAATGTAGCATCATTAGCTGTATCTGCATCTGGCTTAAGAGGCTAACCTAGCAAGCAAGTCTGACAGTAGCATTTGTACTGTTACTAAACATGTTTAAGGTAGAAACAAACTTTTTAAGTCAGTTTTAATAAGGTGAAATGCAAACCATTTCCTTGACAACAACAGATACAATGTAGCATCATTAGCTATATCTGCATCAGCCTTAAGAGGCTAAGCTAGCAAGCTAGTCTAACATTTGCAATGTCACTAAACTAGTTTAAGGTGAAAACTATGTTTTTAAATAAGTTCTAATGATGTGGAAAGTGAAATGTTTCCTTGACAGCAACATATATGAAGTAGGCTACCATTGTTAGCTATATCTGCACTAGGCTTTGGAGCCTAGTCTGCACTTGGCTAGTGCAGACTTGGCTAGTGCAGACTAGCCAAGTCTGCACTAGCCAAGACTGCACTAGCCAAGACTAGCCAAGTCTGCACTAGTGCAGACTAGGCTCCAAAGCCTAGTTACTAGCAAGTCATTACATTAGCTTTAACGTTGTTACAAAACTAGCTTAAGCTGGAAGCTAACCTTTTAAAACCTTCACAACGGCTGTGACGTATTATTCTTCAGCAATGACTACCTCAAGGTTAAAAAGCTCAGCTTTTTAGAAAGTTTAACCTTAGCGATAGCGCTGTTGCTTAATTAGTTAAAGCATGGTAGCGTATAAACCTTTAAAATTCAAACAAGGTTTAAACCAGAGCCAAGATGACTTCCTCAGAGTCAAAAACTGTGGCTTTCAAGAAAGGTAATCAACTCAAAGTCATTGTGGGACTCCTCAATCAATTCTTTAACCAATCTTGGTTTGAGGAAGGGCACAATACCCAGCTAAAAGACGTTAAAGTAATCATGAAATACAACATAAAAGGCCGATTATGATCTGCTACAACAGATAGGTAGGTGAAATGTGTCTTCATTTAGCGCGTCCTGGTGCTGCGTGCTTCCCAAATAAGCAACACACACCTGTCCATCCAAACGATGTGATTCATCAGACCAGCCCACCTTCTTCTTCCAGAACCCGGTCACTGGTTTATCACTGCTTCTTTCTTACTCCACTTTTGATCGCAAATTAATCTTTTTCCAGCTTATAACATGTCAACTTTGAGAACAAAATGTTCCCTTCCAGTCGAATGTCTCTCACTCACTAATAATAAAGAAAACATAATTAGCGATTTTAGAGGTCAGAGTGACCATTTCACCTCTTTACTAGTTTGAACCTCTGAAACTTTGGTTTCTTTTTTAGGTATGAAATTCTGAATTGTTTTGGACTAACCGCATGTTAATTCATACTCGCCTGGATGGTTTTGAACCTGCAAAAGCTGAATTTTTAGAGTCATTTTCTTGATTCTACCCAGTCTACTGCAAGGAAATGCAGTTATATGACTTACATGGGTAATAAGGAAGTTTTTTTGGTTTGATCAGAGATCACACTCTGTCCTAATTCAAGATTCAACTGAGAACAGAGAGAGAAATACAGATATTTTTATAAAACTGAACTAAATCGCACAGAAATTCAAGCTTATTTTTTAAAATTTCAATCATTTATACTCATTAACATGTAAAATAAAATTATAATAAATTAAGTTATAATTAGCAAAGTGGATAAAAAAAGCCTAATAAACAGTTATTTACTTTAAGTTTTAATATTATGCCAGACTAAATGCACATTCATTCATAGCACATCTCACATACACACACACACACCAGCCTTACGGTTGTCTGCTGACCCAAATTCATATGAAAACGTTTTATTTGTAATAAAAATAAGTTCAAATTGGATTCTATAGACCTTAATTTTAATATCGCCACCTTCCTAAAATAACGGCCTAAGTAATCTTTTATTGATTTTAGCAATAAATTTAAAAAATCACCCTCTTTATTACTTTAATTGCCAAAATCTGATTTAGGTTTAAAAAAATGATTTAGGTCAATATTTTAGGAAGGTGACATTATGCAACGATTAATATGTTGGATTGATTCAGTTATAAAATTGCTGGATATGAATTTGATTTGTTTATCAAGGGTCTTGTTGCCATTTAAATGAAACTGAATCAAAATGAATGGATATTTTTAAAATTCCATTATTGCCACAAATTAAATTCACCAATCTTTTCTTATATGTTTCTTATATATTTCACCAATTAGTGTGTTGGAGTAAACGTTACAGACTTAAAAACAGTCCTAAATGTACATATTTCAATATGTAGCTCATTTTTTGCTGTTTGTTCTCTTATCTAACTGGTTATTTGTCATTTGTACATCAATCCCTCTTAGACTAACATTTAACGTCCGCCGGAATTCAGTTTTATAGTGCATTTTGGACCTTTCCACGTCGTCCTGAAATGTGGTTCTGATCTCAAGTGATGGCCATCAGATGTGGCAACAGGCCTCGCTGGAGCGGAGCTGTGACATAATTTCTGGACAGGCCGGCGCGTTTTGGTTTCTATTAATAAAACACCTTCCCAGTCCAACAACAACAGAGAGGGAACAACCTACCGAGCAGCAGCAGTCGATGCGTCTGTTTATACTCCCGCTTGAGCTCCCTCAGCGCCCTGTCAATGTTTTTACTGACTTTCTTCGCCTCCTTCTCGGCCTCCTTCTCCTCCACCAGCAGTTTGTCCCAATGTTTCTGCTTTTGGGTGCTTGTTTTTGGAAGCAGCTGCAAGCGGCGGCTGCGCTCCTTTCCGGATCCCTTGCAGCCGCTGCTGCCGCCTCCTCCTCCGCCGCCGCCGCCGCCTCCACCTCCGCCGCCCCCGTTTTGTATAAGCACCCCGTCTGTCCCGGTGTCCCCGCGGCGGTGCTCCCTAGCCGGGTCCCCGGAGCGAACCAGGCCTTCGCCGCCGCGTAGCGACGAAGTCTCCCCGCATCCGCCGGTGTCCTCCTGGCGAGCCGCCCCGCCGCGGCTCGGCACGGCGGCAGCGGCGGAGGCGTCCGGAGGCTGGTCCGAGTCCGAGGTAGCGTTGGAGATAGAGCCGCTCAGGTCCCCGAAGAGCCGGGGACGCAAACTGTAGCACAGCCCCATGTTGAAACCAATATTTGTCTGTGAATGTGATTTTTCATAAATCAAAATATCGGGCGGGGATTAAAGAAAATCGCAGATGCGCCACCAAGCACCTAACGAGCCATCGTCACATTGGAGCTCCAGCGGCGCGATCTAAATCCGAATCCGAGGCGAAAATGTGAATGAATTATGCTCCGACATTTGCTATATGTCATCTTGCATTTTCCCCCAGTCAGCCTTCGCTTCGTAGATAGTGGATCACCTGATCCTTCAGTGGACACTGCGGGTCCACCTTACCATAAGTTACCGAGAGGGCGCAGCCTGGGAGGAACGCCGCTGCTGTCCGAGTGCGCACGCAGGCCAAATTCCGACTGCGCAGCTGTTAGGTGTAATGCAAGAGAAGAAGGTACGTCATGTTACTACAGTATGGCCGTTTCCAGAACGCCCCTAAATGATTTTCATTCCTCACATTTCATGCCTGTCCAGTGACAGAAAAATGTTAATATTTCCTCTAAAACACCAGATTTATCTTTTTTATAGAAATTCCAGCGAATATTTTGGTCAGATAAAACTCTTAAAGCATAAATTATGATTTAAATTCCAGATTGGCCAAGAATTGTACTCAAGTAAGTAGAATTACTTCAACATATTTTTAAGTATAAAGTAGCATTCCAAGAAATTACTAAAGTAAAAGTATAAAAATATTTTGTAAAAATTCTACGTAAGTACTGAGTAACTGCTTAAATGATCAGTCATTTAATATTTTTATCAGAAGGACCAAAATAGTTAAGTTGAAATTTTGGTATTTTAAGGACGAAAATGACAATAGTTCTCATCAGTAACAAAAAAATAACAAAATCAGGCAAAAAAAAAAGACTAAAATATTTTCAAATCAGTTTCTTTCAATAAAAACTTCTGAAACTTTAACAAAAACTGCAGGTGTGTGTCTGTTTCTGGTGAGTTTTTTGTAGTTAAAACATGTTTGTTCTTCATTCAGTGAAGATACTCAGAAAATCCAGAAATTTTACTCAAGTAAGAGTTGTGATGCTTCACAATAAAAGTACAACATAGTAAACATACTCCTAAAAGTGCATTTAAAGAAAAGCTACACATCAATATACAAACTATGACTAGAGTTTAGTTAATACAAACTAAATTAAAGAAATTTTTAGTCAAAATATCCTAAATCTTTGTCTTTTAGCGGGTTATAAAGTAAATAAAACTTCCTAAAATAACGGAAGACATGCATGCGACACAGGAAACCACTAGATGGAGAACTTGTACAGAGAATTGCTAATTTAATAAGATTTTGTAAAATGCATTTGAGTCAAAATACTTATAACTGAGCTGAATAAAACCATGACAGATGTAATTAAGATAATGCAAAAAGTACTAAGCCAAGTTAGACTAAAATATGGACCATATTAAACCAGTCTCATTAACTTTGACTATAAATGATAATCTAACTATTTTAAGTATAAATAATAACAAATGAAAGTTTGGCAGTTTTTTCCAAGAAATAATTAAATTAAATTTCTGTGAATGAATGACACTAAAAGTACCAGTAATCTATTTGTCTTTACATTTTTTTCCACAGATATTAAAATATCCCAGAGAATAATCTTTTTCTTCACTTAAAAAAATAATAAATATTAAAAAAATTAAAAAGAAGTTGCCTTTTTAAAACTTAACCTAACATTTATTAGAAACACAAACAGATATTACAAGCACATAAAAAGCAAACAAACTTTCAAGTGGAAGTGGGTAGACAAAAATTGTATTAAAGTAAAAGTAACAATGTTTCAACATATTTTTTATTCAAAAGCAGTCATACAAACAGGTAAGAGTAGAAAATAGTTGCTGAAAATGCAACTCATTACTTGAGTCGTACCGTTTAATCTGATTTGTGAAAATGATGAATTTAGAGAGACAAAACATTAAATTACCAGGAGATTTTTGAAATGATAAAATAAAAACTCCAGCTGGTGACTAGTCATTACACACTTTATTTACATAGTTTGAGTTTTGTTCTTTGTTTTCTTCTGTTATTATTATTAATGTTTTTTATTTATTTAGCACAATAAAAATGGTACACATAAAGAAAATAAGGCACAAGTGAGAATAAAATTGGAAAACTAACTAAAGGATAAAATTAGACTCAAAACCAGATCTATTAAGTCCATGTGGTGGCTTTTTTATTTAGTTTTTTCACCCAGGTGTATGTTATATACTGAATGTATGTCAAGATATTTTGCCTTTAAATCTATATTTTAAAATAAATGTAAAAAGACCAGGATGTCTGTGAAGTCTGGGACAGCTGGAGGTTTTACCATTTAGTTAGTTACCACTTAGTTTTTCTTTAATAGTTTTTCTATTTTGCCGTCATTTTTCTTATGTAAAAATGCTGTTTTTTTCACTTGAGATTAGATTAAAATCACTTTATAATTTGGTAAAGGCAAGATTATTATGACTTTATACATAAAATCTCAGGTTTAAATAAAGTAGACATTTAAATTCAGCTTGTTTTTATGCATTTTGAGTGGATTTCTTTTTGTTATACAGCAAAAATCATCCAATATACAATTTCTAAGCAAAACAAATATCACATTCCAAGTCACTTTTCACAGCAGACAGTAAAACAAAACTATACAGCTGGAAATGTTTCACAATCCATATTCAAAATTTAAATCCAAGTTCAAGATTTGTGTTGCCTCAACTTCAGCATTCCAAAGATGATCCTCGTCAGCATCAGCACGCTGAAAACACACATTAAAATATTCACATTATCTTGACAAATGTTGGTCTGTGTCCTTCAGTAGAGTACGTTACCTCGCTAAAGTCATCAAACCAGCCGGCATGAACTTCCAGGAGTTTACAAATCTCAGTCCCATCACTACAGCCAAAGTTCCCGCTGTGCCTGCATGTACGGACAAACATGATGAGGAGAAGAAAGCTGCTGTCATCACAGCATTACCTTTTGCTGAACAGAGAGAGAAAACTCACCCAATGAAAGCCAAACATTCCTGGGATTCTGAGACGTCAGATAAACTCCAACTGCAGCCGCCAAGCCGAAGACGATACCGGCGACCAGAGAGGTGATGCTGCCTGTAGGGATGGTTGTATATAAATATATCTATATATATGTATATATATTGAACAGCATCCAGCTAATTTGATGTATTTTTTCTTTTAAAATATTGAATCAGCTGGGTCAAGAACTACAAGTGTACAAGTTTAACTGCATTCAGTGCATTTCTCCTCTTATGGTTAATGTATACTGTAGATTGTCCCTGTTTTAAATAAAATGAATTGTCATATTTGTGTTGACGTATTGAGAACTGACGCTATATAAACTGAACTGAATTGACTTGAATAGAAGCAAAAAGTATGGTGCAGTAAAATATTTTTCTTTTTAAAAAAACTAGTTATTACTCACCCTAGTGATCAAGCACTGAATCAGATTTACACAAGTTAAAATTAAGAGAAAGCAGAAACATATAAACTCATTGTGTTACATTTTTGTTGCAAATCTTCCTTTGTATTCTGGATTAAAATAATAATCCAGAATGCTCTGCAAAGGTTTTGCATGTTTTATTCTGCCAGGATGAATTCTCAGTTCATTCTTGGAGCAGTTTTGGGACTACTGACAAGATCCCACAACGGCGTATTAGGGTCGCTGTAAAGGGAAAAAAGGAATACGTTTCTGCAAAAAAATAAAAATAAAATAAATCAAAAATTTTCTAGAAAAAGCAAGGAAATTTTTAGATTAATCTCATACAGTTTCTAGAAAATCATGGATATTTCTGAGTTTCAAATCTCAAAAATTGTACTTTTTCACACAGTACTAAGACTGGAATAGTTTTTCTACCTTCGTAAATAAAATCAGCGTTCACTACAAATATTTAATTTGCATATGAAAAAAACACAGAGGTAAAAACGACCAAACTCCAAATAAAAACTTTGAAAAACTTTCAGAAAGTTTTGAAAACTGTTGACAAAGACCACTTCAAAATATTACAAAATAAATATGGTATTTGGAGGGGAAATAAGACATTAAGTGTGGATTTAAAACTTTGGATTTTGTATCTGTAGGCGTTTTCCTGTTCCTGTAAAACTGTAGAACTATTAATCATAACCACTTTTACAGATTAAAAGGGAAAACAAGATTTTGTTGAGTTTTGATGACTTCCTCGTTAAACTTGAAGTTTAAACTAGTTTGTTTTCACCAGTCTTGTACTTCTAGACCGCAACAGTAGATGAGCTTTAAACTATTTCAAAAGCCAGCTGTATTTCTGAACTTATTTCTCCTACCAACAAAATCTGAGTTTAAAAGTCTGTTAATATACATATTTTAAAAAGCATACCTGCTTTAGCATAACCTATGACTCCTCCTGCTGACACAAACAGAGCATAGCCGAAGCCAATCCAGTCCATGAAGTCCAGTTTAAGCAGCTAATCCCGAACCGAGAAACAAAACCTCACAAGGTTTGTGATGATCTTGTATAAAGCGAATACAGACAGCTTGTCTTTATTCTCAAACTGTCCTTAGTTTTAAACAAAATGCGTAAAAACGCTTAAAACACGTACTGTTACACTGAATTCTTGACTACCTCAGTTCCAAAACACTTCCGCCTAAACGGAAGTTGGTCGCTTTCGAAATAAAAGCTGACAGATTGAACTAATTCCGCAACTGTAAACTTCGTTTAAAACTTGGATTTCATAAAATATTAAATTAAAAACCAAATAAATTAATGTTGATATAAGATATTTTAAGCAAACCGCCCAGAGCTTATGAAACACTTAATCCTCAAAGGAAGCCACTTCCACCTCAACCGAAGTTAGCAACTTTCAAAATAAAAGATCTCACAGATTGCACTCATTTAGAAACTAATCTTGTATAAAGTCTAAATCAATATTATAATTAAAATATATTGCTACAAAATGTGTTTATATTTATAAAGAAAAGTGGTGGTTGTGTGTAGGTACCAAAATATGGGTATAACTTTAAAGCACAAAAATTAAAACAAAAAAAGAGTAAAAATACCCAGAATAAATCTAACCAAATCTGGCAACTTCAAGATGCAAATATTTGTATGGCACAGCAAGTTGACATAAAAGCAGGAATGGGTTAAGAATATATTTTTATTGTTTGACAGTCTTTTTTCCGCCATTTTTCTTCTTCTTCTTTTTGGGTTTGCTCTCATCTTCTACAATGACTTTTTCTGTTATCTCTCGGACTCTCTTCTTCTTTGTAAGTTCCTGAGCAAGTTCTGAGGACAGTGATAGAGGAAAAAATATTTATTTAATCAATTTAATTAAGTGTTAAATAAAGTGTAATAAAGTGTTAACAACAAGTAGTCCATAAAGTGAGATGAAAGCTGGACTCCACCTTCAGATGTTGCTGCTTCAGACGGACCATCAGATATCGGCTGCACTGGCCTCCACACGGCGAGGCACGTCAGTCTAGCTGTTGTGTTCACTTCCCCCAGTAGAACAGGAGGCTCCAGCTCCTGATCACCACCAGAAATAGTCATATAAAATATATTTACCAAACCACTTACATTAGTACTCCTGTCCTTAATACTTTGTCAGACCCACTTTTACCAATAAGACACCAATAATATAAAATTTCACAAAGTTGAAACACATAGAGAGACTTCCTGCACTGTTTTCTGTAGCTCACCCCAGTTTTTCTATAGGACTTAGGTCTAATGGAAGACGATTGGACCTATATTTGGTGAACTGTAACTGTTTTTTGCCTATTAAGAGATCTGAAGTTGACTCATTTTTAGTTTTATGGTAAAGTCTACCATAAATGTCTTGGTATTTCAAACTAAATCAATGTTTATGATGGTTTTTACATTAACGACATTCCCAAGGCTGTTGGACGATGTAGAAATTTTAAGTTGGGAAGCCATTTTCTTCTAATCTTTTTTCGATTTATGAAAATTACATCTACCTTACTTGAATGGCATGTTTTTCTCTCTTTACTGTTTTGAAGAACTAAAAGAAATGGGTTAGAGTAATAAAATACATCAATAAATATTGTTAGTAGGTCATTATATTTGTACCAAGTGAAACAAGAAGTCTTAAGAGTAATAGCTACAAGTTTTAGAAAATCAGATTAACTTAACCAAATAAATGTACCAAAAATAATGGTTGCAATTTCCAAAAAATAGTGTGAAATAATGTTACTGCCATAAAAAATCCAACTTATTTAAAGTTTTTTTCACCCATCCCATCCACAGGTAACAGTGAATTCAGTAACAACTGCCCAATAGTGTTATTAACCACTGATTTTGATTTATGGTGTCAAAATAACACAGACGTACCTCTTTCAGATGGATTTTCCACATTTTGATGTAACCATCATTTGAAGCCGTTAAAAGCACGCAGTAATCATCCACAATCAAACTGTCGACTGCTTTTACTCTGAAACCACAAAGAGATGCAACAATAACTGAGAACACCTGTTCTTCAGTCAGAACAATTTAGCCTAAAATTATTTATAACCCTGGCAGATTAAAGCTTAACATTATCTTCTAATTTTACCAATGTTTTTCTTCATACTAAGCTGACCAAACTGAGCCCTCTCTTGGATCTGACAGAAAATTAGTGAAGGTTGACTCATTTTTAGTTTTGCGATTGCGATAATGGCAATAAAGACTTATTTCCATTAATAATACAGAAAGTTATAAATATCTTAAACATGTTTCAATAAAATGTTGATATAAAAAATAAATCTGACATTGTTTTATTATCTTCTGAGAGATACCCATCTCTATTTTCAAGTAAAAAAACAATTATCTTGTATGAATGCAACTATTTTTAAATCTAAATCAATTCATATTATGGTGAACATATCAGGGGAGATGTAACGTATAAACATCAGGACAATCATGTTGCACTGAGCAAACTCACAATAACAATAAACCTGCTAATAAATCATATCACAGTGTATGATTTAATGCACTGCTGATCAATTATTTCAGCAGATTCTCAAGAAATTTACCTCGTTTTATGAGCCTTGAACTCACAAACCCATTTAGCTTTTTCCACATCACAGAACCTCACAGTTTCATCGTCTCCTGCGACGGCCAGGAAGGAGTTCTGAAAGACAAACAAGGTTCAGAACCAGAGCTGGGCAATAAATCAATAACAATATATATCACGATCGACATGTGATCAATATCAATAGCAAATATTCAATCATTTTCAGTGAACCGCACAGCATTCTGGGGGATTTAGGCAGAGGAAAAACTTTAGCTGGTCAACCTCTCACAACACAACTAAGCAAAGTTGGTGGAATCAACTAACTCACTCACTCTTTGGTTACCTAGCAACTCACTCACTCTTCGGTTACCTAGCAACGACCTGCTGAGTGACTAACAGCAGTAGATTCCGCCACTGTGCCTCATAACTGCTTAAAAATAAAAAACAACAACATGGAGTGAAAACTGTGGATCAAACAGGAAAGGACATGAGACTTGTTTGTCATTATTTCAGATATCTATACAAATAACTAATCAATAACTATTGATAGACTGATATGAAACCCTTATTTTGTGCTACTTTTTTCAGCCATATTGTCCAGCCATAATAAATAGTTTAATTGAACAGTGTTTTTACTGTTTTTCCTGTATTATTTTTACTTCAGGAGAGTGTTTCAATCCCCTGTCAGGTCAGAAGAAGGAGAATATTTTTTTTTCTTTTTGAGATTTTTCTTTTAGTAATTTTTCAAAATGTTAGGATATTGCTGAACAATATCCTAACAAACCAGACAGAGAATGTGCGAAAAATCAGCCACGGTCCAAAGAAGAACTAAAAAGAAAACAAAACAGAAAACCATAGCTACTCCTTAGCGTTTGATTCCTTTCATTCACTCATAATACAGAGTCTTGGCGTGAAAACTCACGTTTAAGAATTTCACAGATGAGATCCTCTTTGGGTTTGCAATCGTTCCCGTTACAGACGCCGTCTCCAGCTTGTAGATATCAATTTTGTCGTTCACCACCACCACATATCTGTCACCATCTGGAGACCATCTGACAATGTGTGCATCTGAGAAAAAAATATAAAAACAAAAAGCTTAATATCATCCCTACATTTCAAGAGAAATCAAGAGCTGTTTTTATTTTCATCTAAATGAAAGTTATACTCACTCTGTTTGATGTTTTTGATAAAAGCCGACCTGCCATTGATGAGATTCCAGGTTCTTTAAAGATAAAAAGGACACACTAGGTTTTTCTTTTTCTTTAAATAAAGAGACTAAGTGAAGTGTTAGTACACATTTTCTAAATACTCTTCCACTCTCAAATTTCCAGAGTTCTTAGCTCACCTTTTTGTTACTGTGTAAACACAAATGTTCACAATAAATTTTTCTGCAGAGGTCAGGCCTTAAATTTAAATGAATATAAATAAAATTATATAGGTGAGTGGGTAGATAAAAGTACATTGGATTTAAACTTGTCACAGTAACAAATTTAGCTGGATGATAAATTGTTCAAGAAGAAATTGTGATAAATGATAATATTGTTGTTCTGAGACCATTTACAAGTAATATGGTAGGAATATCTTAATAATGTAACGACGCATTCTCAAAGATCAATCAAATTTAAGTTCTAATGAACATTTAACACTGAAACTGGAAGACATTTTATATATCCAAAATAAATAAACAAAGCAACAAATAAAATGAATTACAAAGTCTCTGTAAACAAAATTGGCCTTCCAAAAAAACCCCAAAGAAACCAAAGAACCAGAACGAAAAAAATTATAAATCATGCAGACGGAAATTATTGCGTTTGTTCTAACTTATCATGCGATTAATTGATGTATTGCTTATAGATCAATTGACAGAGATAACTAATCAAGAAGCAGAGGGATGGATGAATAAATAAATGGCAAAGTATTTAAAACAATAGGACACCGAAAAAAGTTTGGAAAATATTCCCTTCTCAAAAATACTCAACTATTCTGAACCAAAAGAAATTGTCAAAATTTTCCAGCCTGTGTTAGGAAGCTGAAAGTAAAAACTCAGGTGACCTGCGAGTTTTACCTCAGAGTCTTGTCCGTCCCGACCGACAGCGCCAGTTTACCCGACGGATGGACAGAGAGCGAAGTGACGTGACCTCTGAGGAAAATGAGACGAATCAGGATCTTTATTCACAACAGACAACTGCAGCCAAACTGTGGGAGGGTCACACTCACTTATGAGCTTTGATGGTCGTCATGCACTCCCACTTCTTTGTGCTCCACACACACAGGAGTCCGTCTTCCCCTCCACTCAGCAAGTGGGACGTACCATAGAACTCCAGGCAAGAGATGGTACCTGTGGAGCAAAGGAGTCATAACAAAGAAATGTATCATCAACTATACTTTCATGCAAAATAAAACTAAAGTCAATGCATTTTCTGGCTTCAGACAATCTAAAATAAGCTGCTCATACCTTCATGATGCAGCAGAGCCCCATGTTCTGTTCTCTTCTTCATGTCGTATAACTGTATAGTTTCATCTTTGCTTCCCGTAACCACAAACCTCTCGCTGGCCGCCACAGCTGATACTGAAGCTGTGTGAGCGTGATGTGTAAAGTTAGGTTTGGCTGTCCAGTCCTGCATTCAAACAAATAAGGAAAACATCACTATGTGAAATATTAAAATATTGAATTCTCCAGCAAAAGGTACAAATTACAAGAGATTAGTAAAGGCACAATAAAAAAAAACATGATAGACCAAAACAAAAAGATTTTTTAACACATCACAAGTTAAAACTATGTCACAAAGACAAGAAAGCATTCACCCATGTTATTCTTCTCCATTGCTTATTCACAACATTATTTATCTATCTTAACATGCAGCAACTTTGCTATTTTAAAATCATCGAAACACTGATGAACACTTCATTGTGTATGAAGTATTAATAATTTCCATAGATCCATCTGGCTGTTGATTTGAGATTAATTTAAAGAATTTTTCCTTCCAGATTGTTTCATAAATTACCAGTAGCAACAACTCAGTCCCACAGCATTATGCTACCATTACTATATGGGAGAGTGTTCTTAAAGACTCTCACTTCTTCCAAACATGCTTACAATGAGTGTTATTAACAAATTTTGATTTATTATTTGACTGTCTAAAAACATGGATCAGAGCATGGGTGACCAGTTTACAATTTCTCTACTCAACACAGCTGATTTGATCCCACAGCATAACACTGCTATTACCATGTCTAACAGTTGGTGTAGTCTCTCTAGATTTTAAAGCCTAGCTTTGACTTCTCTAAACATAAACGTACTGAATATTATTTCCACATTTGAAATAAATAAGGATAAATGTAACAAAAGCATAGATTTTTAAGGATATTATAATACTATAAAGAGATCGTACAGTGCACATTTAAAAGCAGAATAGTAACATTTTCCTGCAGTCACAAAATCACAAGTCTACTCACGTTTCCCCCCATTTTTACTCGGTATCCGAAAGTAATTTGCTCATAGCTGCCAGCGACGAGCTCCAGCACCGCTGCCATACTGCTGCTGCCAGTTACCTACAAGAGGAATGAGCTAGCAAGCTAATCCGGTTTCTATAACGTTCTCGACTCAGATATGTGCCACCAGATTCAAGTGACAACTCGTTAAACTCCACAGTGACACCTACATTAAGTACAGAAGGAACAACAACTCAACAAGAATCGAGTTTAACCCACTAAAAATTGGCATGCGTGACTATTTTTTCAGCTACACACGCCTATGACTACAAAACAACGTGTGGCGAAAACGCGCATGCGCTGAACATGATTCCTTCCGCTTGGTGGGGGTTTTCAAAATAAAAGTTTGTAACTTAATGCAAAAAAAACGTACTTAAAAGTTTATTGAACTTTATTGAGTTTGTTGTGCAAAATAAAGGCTGACAGTTAATAATGACTGTGGATTATTTTAGCAAGCCTAAATTGATTTATTGAAAAGATAAGATCAGCTTTTAATGAATTTGAAGTGTAAACTATGTGAAATGTATTTGAGTTTTATTCTAATTTCTAAAATAATTTAATGCTAGAAAGCCCGGGATAAATGAAATACTAATGCAGTGTTTCTACCCTGACAAAATATAAAAAAGTATAAATAAAGAACCCATTTGTCTAGCAAAAATACATTTGCTTTGTTTATATAATCGATTTCTTTTTACAATTTTAAATTTAAACTTAATGCCATTACATACGTTCAAAAAACAGTCTTATTAGCGTACTAAAGAAGATTCGCAACTGTAACAGAAGACTACGGAAAACCCCACTTCTCTCTCTCCTAACTTCACCTCTGAGTCAAAAACAGACCCGCCTATCTGATGACGTAGAGAATGGGAGGGGCATTGTGATTGGCTAATGTTTTTGGAAACGTCAAGATTGACGCCTCAGATAACTGTTCCCTGTAGTTTAATGAGAGGGTGTCAGAAGAAGAAGAAGAAGAGATTTTTTTTCACTAAAATAAACCATGGCCAGTGGGTAAGCATCGACTCCAAACTTACATTTTTGTTTTTCGCTTTGTTTTCTCTATAGTTTCAGCTAAATGTTAGTTTTCTCCAACATTTTGAGATACTTCCGGGTATAAAAGCTTATACATTCAAAAGTGTTTAATGTAGACATGTAATAATAACGCTGTAAGATGACACTTTTTCTTGTTTCTATACGCATATTTTCCTCTCAAGTGAAACTGTATCTTTCTTTTCACGACTAAAAGCCGCTCTAAGTACAAAGTGTAGTTTTAAAACTGTAAATATGTGGAGATTTTATGCAGGAATGAGGATTGTTGTGGATGTGGCTGCTGCAGGGTCTGGTACTGCTTAGTGGGTGAAATTATACAACACAGCAAACAGGACATGGTTGATTTTATAGTTTCTGCTGATATTTTCAGATCTAAAGAAAGAACAGAGGAGTTTCTGTGCCCCTTCCTGTCATTTGGTTCTTACTCACCATGTGCAGATCCTACATGACATTGAGGGTGTGGCTTTTAGTTTTCACCTGCTGTTTCTAAGAGGGAAAAAAAAGCTGCCGAAAGACTGCAGAAGGTTTTCCCAGTTGACACACCTGTTTGTTTTCCACTCTGTCATTATATTTTTCCAAGAAAAAAGTATCACGAAGTTCTTGGAAATAGACAGGATTTTCTGCGAAAAGTGTTTAACTGAAAATTAGATGAAAGCTCATTACATCCAGGTGTCTGCAAAGTCTGAAACAGAGTTTTGAAAAAAAAGGGGGGGGGATTACCTAAAACCAAATCTCTGTGTCTATGAAAACAAAGCCAAAACAGACTTCCTCTTTATCACTAACTGCTCCAAGGTTGCAACACATCTATCGTTATTACCATAAAAGCTACAGAGGCTGATATGGTCATGCAACTTTTCTTTTTTTCTCCCACTATTTTCCCGTTTACTGAGGAACTCAACACCATTGTCACTAAAGGTGAGCCCCACCTGCTCACCTGTTGTGATACACAACTTGAAAGCTGAAACTACATCGCCTTGCAACCGTCCTCATAACCATTGAAGGTTTCTTAGGTTACAGCCACAAAAATCTGTGTATTTTATTGAGGGTTATATGCGACAGACCAACACATAGTACTGCACAATGTCTGTCCTCCTGAGTCAACACTGTGTGGAACTTCATGTGATAAAATAATCTTTAATCTTATTGCATATCTTATTTGACAATTAAAACGCAATTGAAAAAAATGGTGTTATGAGGGCCAACTCATATGTTGTGTTTGTTTATATAGTTTTTCTCTCCAACACATGGAGAAGCTGGATCTTCTCTCTAATTTTTTTACAGAAATTAACTCTTGACATGTGTTTGTCTTATTGATCTTGCCTGCTTTTACAACTCGTGATTCATCAGTTGTCTTTGCTTTTCCCCCCCCAACAGTCGACAGGCTAACCGGGAGCTGACTGAGGTGCTGAATAAACTCTGGCAACTGGACACAAACCGTCTGAAGCCGGGAACTGACTACAAAATCTCCCTTCAGGTCAGTCCTGCATGTTGCAATACATGCAAACCTACCTGGAAGATTAACTTCTAACATCAACATGTGAAAAGCTCAGTCCTCTCTGCTTGACTTAACATCAATAAATAGGTATTTTTTTGGATTAGCTAAATAATTGAATAGCAAAAGGTGCTTAATATGAGATTTATTAGTAACAGAATTTGAACAAGGTGAAGCTAAACCTGCGATTTGGAGAGTTCTTAATAGAATTTATTTATATAGAGAATGTTTTTCTTTTATCTTAAATGCAGAATGTATATATTTCTTGTACAGTTTTGGCTTAATTACTGCTCTGACTATGTTCTTTTAGCAATGTCTGTATAATCCAGTCAACGATTAGTTGATTACTAAATTAGTTGACGATTATTTCAACATCGATTAATAATGATTAATCGTTTCAGCTCTAATTGTGTGTAATGACAAGCTCTGTTTGCTTACCTGTATTCTGATTCTTTCTGTCTTCAGGGCAAAGCGGGTCATGTGGCTCAGGGCAGTAACAACGCCAGAGATCGGGCCCGCGCTCCTCTCTTTGCTTACGTCGATGACGGAAAACTGAAAAATATTGCGACTTTTGCTCGTAAGTATCAGTTTAACATCAATTTGGTTTTCTAGAAGCTTGCTTTTACCACATCTGATGTTTATGCTTGTAACTTCAGGTTTTATCAACTTGCTGGACAACTATGAGATGTCTACAGGCGTGTCAGAGACGGTCACTTCAGAGGAGCTTCAAGAGAATCGGCTCTTTATTGACGCCATCATGGAGACTGAGCTCATGAAGGTACAAAAGCTTTAGAGCGGACTTGCTACTTGGTACAAGCTCCCATTACCAAAACACATAAATATTGTTCTGTCTTATGTCAAACAGTGTTCAGATGGATGTTAGGCTATAAAGGCCAGCTAATAATCAGACCAAAAACAGATTCTTAATGTGAGACTGTACTGTTAGATTTTGATTTTAAAAATATTCAAAACAGTTGGAATTGTTTCACTTTTTATCGCATGGCAAAGTGTAAAGTATTGTCGTTACTTAGATGCAGCAACAAATAAATTGATAGGAATGTCCAGAGTAAATTAGCCAGTCAGATTTTGTGCGGTTAAGTACAAAATCTGTTTAACTGCAGAATATTTTCAAAGAGTGAAAATTTGATGGTAGTTTTCACACATTTTTGAAAAATAATTATGATGAATTTTGTTTTTCAACTCGTAGTATGCTCACAACTATCTGGTAAAGAAAGGCCAATCGCCTGCGGACCGCGGACAGTTCAAGAGACAGCTGTACGACATCTGGTTTCGCCTCTACCACAGAGGCAAGAGTGCAGGGTGAGTGTTGCTCTGACAGAAGTGGATTATTTTTAATATTAAAAAAAAAGATAATTTATTGTAAGATGTGAAGCTTTGTTCATCTGAAAGCTTGCAAAACAGCAAAGTAAATTGCTTTAAAATTTATCCAGAAAAAGACATTTAGGCACTAAAAGTTAGCAAAAGTTTCAAAAGTTAGCATAGCCGGCAAACAAAAAATTATCTCCGCAATTAGCGCATTAGCATTAGCTATACACTACTGTATATAGGTTCTTTAGTTTACTGATTTGGAAGCTGACAGATATATTGTACGTGGTGCTTCTGTTACTCGACAGTGCAAACTTGATAAGGGGAAATAACTTTTGAAATGTTTTAAAAATGTAATTTAATTAGTGAAGAAACAAATGCACTCTTTATTGTTTCAGAGAGGATTCTTGTGGCTTCGAACACGTGTTTGTTGGAGAGACCAAATATGGCAATGAGATCATGGGTCTGCACAACTGGGTGCAGTTCTACCTGCAGGAGAAGCACGGCCATGTGGACTACAAAGGCTACAAAGCAAGAGACAACAAAGACACGGTAAGAACATCATGCAGGTTTCTATTCAGTTAGGAAAATAATAGAATTTGATTTAATCAATCAATCTGGATAAATATGGAAACAAATGTTTGGGTCACCGTGTTTGTATCTCCAGACATCATTCCCTGTACCATTGTTGGATAGACTGGTGGCATTTTTGACAGTAAATTCATAGTAAACCTTTGAATTCATGCTTGGAAAGAAATTGGTCCAAAAAGGACCAAAATTTGGTTGCAGAAAATGTGCTCAACTTGATCAGCATAAAACATCTAGACAAGTTTTAAGGGGAACCATCAGGCAAAATTCCCATTTTGGACATTTTTATACTTCCATTTGGGTTTTCTATTGCTTCAAACAGCCCAAGACCTTAAAAAGACACCCAGCTGTTTTTGGGCAATAAGTTAATATTTTTTGGTGTTTAGAAAAGGAGCGGTTTCAAAAAACTTCCCCATAAAGTTACATGTGTTGTTTCCTAGCAACCCCAGGCGAGCCCAGCCCCGTTACCTAGCAACCCAAGCTGAGCTCTAGCATGTTTGATCAGCTGGTTTTACCACTGTATGCGCTGTACAATGGCTGCTGGAAAGGACAAGTGTTTTGTTGTTAACTTACCATTCAGAAACCACTTGCTGCATTCTTGTTGGTTGTGCAGGAGGCTCCAGTTCTGCTTTTCAAAGATGTATGGTTGTGTAATTGTGCATCTGTTTGCAGCTATTTTCAAATTGAGAGTGTAAAGATTGAGTTTGGGAGTGTGGCCAGCAGCAGCTTATTTGGATTTAAAGTGACAGGAGGCTCTAAAACACTTAATAGGCAGAACTGATCAGACTAAAATCTCATTATCTAAGAATGAATTTTTGCAGATGACCATTATTTTGTATATCCCTAACCTGTTTAAGAAAGCGTAGTGGTCACCTATAAGCTCCATTAAACTGTATTCTGTTTTTTCTTCAGCCTGATGAGGATGACCATGTCCTGAGCTTGCAGTTCAGCTGGAAAGATTTGGTGAAGCCGGTCGGCAGCTCCTTCATCGGCGTCAGCCCAGAGTTTGAGGTCGCTCTGTTCACCATCATCTTCCTCATGTCGACTGAGAAGATGACGTCAGTGGTGGTGAAGGTGGACGAGTATGTGCTGGAGCTGGTGGTCTATCGGCACGGCCGCGCCATCGGCACGTCCTACCCCAAACTGCTCAGCAGCAACAACAGGGATTTGTAATGTGACGGCCATGCTCAAAGAAATTCTGCTTTATTACACTCCAACCGTAAAACAAACATGGAGCAGGTTGTTTTATGTTAACTAAAACCCACGCCTTAAATATCTCTTAACCAGACGTTGACTGAAAATGAAAGATTAAATATAGTAATCAGATTTGTGTCACATGCTGCCACCTGTAACATGATATGTATTTGCTATTTCTCTTATTTGTACTCAACTTTTAAGAATCTTTAAGCCAGAAAGGTTTGAAAAATACTAATGTTTGCAAAGAGATTATGACTTTCATCTGCAGTTTCCTAGCGGTTAATTTCCTCTACATTATTTTAGAAAATAATGTAATCTGCTTGTTTACTAGTAAAACCTGACTGTATTTTTATTGAATAAACCTTTTTTTTGTTTTGGTACCTCTGACTCTGAAGCATTTTTTTGTTTTGCTTTATTTAAATATTTATTTTTCTTTTTAAATACCCACCTGATGGATTTTGAAGAACATGGTAGATGTGGTCTCTTCAGTTTTATATTTTTGAAAAATTGTCTCTACTCTTAAACAATGTCATCTTAATGGAACAA
Organism: Xiphophorus hellerii; assembly: GCF_003331165.1. NCBI lineage: Eukaryota > Metazoa > Chordata > Actinopteri > Cyprinodontiformes > Poeciliidae > Xiphophorus > Xiphophorus hellerii. The sequence continues at coordinate 23,648,855 of NC_045677.1, forward strand.
AAAAGGGTGTACATGGTTATTATAAACTATATAGAAATGCCACTCATTCTGATATCTTGCACCTTAGACACTGTGCACCTTTTTTCTTATTTTTTCTATGTTTTCCAACTTTTCTTTGTTGTGCTTGAATACAATGACATTTAGTGGCTTTATTGAGGGTGGCAGCAATGCCTGTCTGCTGGACAACTGTGGTAAGTTTCTGTTAAATTTTTTTTTTTAATTAGTCTTATGTGGTGGCATTTACAAAGTAATTTTTTTGGTTATCTGTAGTCTATAATTATCCAAATTAACACAATGAAACGACAGAAATATCTGTAGTTATGCGTAATGAGTCTTACTTTTGATTTGAGTTCCTAAATATTACTTAATATTCTAAATTAGATATTTTAAGTGTTAATAAAATTTTCCAATAACAGATGAATGTAATCTAACTGACGTAAATCTATGTAAAGTTTTTAATTCATGTAGAGATGCGTTCAGCGTTGTCTGCCTGTCAGACATGACTCGGGGCTGGACTTCCATCTTTAGCTGCTTTCAGACGCCCTCTCTCATTGCGCATGCGTATTCAAACAAGCGATGTCAAACCGCAGAAGTGAAGCTGATCGTGTGATAACTACCTCATGAACTGGTGAATGGACAGGTAAACAGACACACTACGCTGAGTTTATATTGTAATATTTAAGTTAATCACTGGCGGTGAAGGCAACAAGTGGAATCTGGGTGTTAAATCAACTTTTAGAGTCGGTAAAAAGTAGCATGTTTGGCTAACAGCTTTAGCTCTGGTCAGTTGCAGATCGTTGTCACGCAGCGACGGTTGGGAGCCACCTGACAACCGCTCACATGATTTCAACTACTGCAGCCGGAATAAAGACAGCAAGAAACAGGGTTTTATTTAATTTTTTAATGTGTTTTGATTTGTAGGGCTAGTTCGGATCAGACGGTTGTCGCTGAAGGGTTTGTTAAACAACAAAAAGCCTAAAAAAAAGGCAACATGTTTGGCAAAAAGAAGAAGGCACCGATGCCCAAAGGACAGGGCGCTGCTGCGGCCAAACAGGTAACAACAAAAACACAACAACAACTTTAAAGCTAAAATTACGTTAAGCACAGCAGGGAAGATGATTTAAATGTTAAACCTGAAATGTGTGGGGTTTTGTTTTTAGATGGGGTTATTTGTGGACTTGAACCCAGAGGAGATGATGATGGGTGCGGAGGAAAACCTGGACGACCCGGATCTGGAGGCTGAACTTGCTGCTATTACTGGAAATAAAGCAGCTGCTAGAGGAAAAGCCAAGCCAAAGGGGAAAAGTGAGTTCAGAGCTCAATAATTGGAGTTTTGTAAACACACACAATGATTCTGAATGGGCAACATATGTTACATTTTCTGTAGATTTTTGCACCTTTTTCTAGGCATGTCACGATTACAAATTTAGCTGGATGATAAATTGTCCCAGAAGTTATTGCAATAAACGATAATAGTGTTATTTTGACACCATTTTCAACTAATCTAATGCAAGAACACATTCTCAAAGATCAATTAACTTTAAATTCTAATGAACATTTAACACTGCAACTGGAAGACATTTTAAATATACAAAATAAATAAACAAAGTAACAGAAGCAACAAATAAAATTAATTATAAAGTGTTTGTAAACAAAATTTTCCTTCAAGAAAAGGGCTGGTTGAGACCAAAGCACCAGACTGAAGACGTTTTTCATTCAGTTTTTGGTAGAAAGAGAAAAATGATTGAGCTTGTTTTAATTTATCATGTGATTAAGTGATTTGTTGCTTATTGTGACAGGCCTAGTTGCGATAAGTTTATTCAGGCACTGATCAGACCTGACATTAACATTTGTCCCGACTGATTCTGATACAAGAAATACTTTTTTAGCTATTCCAACAATCGAATATTAGGTTTTAGTATTGTTTTGATTTGCTTGAGCTGATTCTGATCCCTCTGAAGAAACTATAAAATAAGAAGGTGACTATGCTAAGAATAGAGGCGACTTCACACTGTGTGCATGCGAGAACAGTCACTGTAAAGCACGGTTTTACTATTTTAAAACGATATGAATATGGAGGTAACATTTTTAAGCCGTCTGTCGCATCTTATATTAGCGATTATTGATGTCAGTGCATCTAGCAAAGAATGTGGATCCTTACCTTAACTGATTTCCACAAGCTTGACATTTCTGAATCCATAACAGATCGACACTGAGAACTGAGCAACTGCTTCGCTGTAATATGTTCATTTCTTCCTGATATCTTGCTATCCAATGTGTCTTTGCAGCCTCAGTGATCCACAGACATGTTGTAGAAAACACAGTTTCCTTTCCTGTAGTTTCTTTCATCTTCCAGCTTCCGCTAACCTAATTTTTAACATCTGACTGATACTGAAATTGACTGTACCTTCAGTAAACATTTCCAACTTCATAAACCTTATGAAAGAAACATTTGATCTTTGATTTTCTGGTAGCTTGTTGATGGTCTGATTATGTTTACTGACTGATTTATTTGCGCATGTCTAGATCTTGTGTAATCACTACTACAAGAAGTCACTTTAGCTAACAAAGTTCACATTAGGACGGCTTAATATTAGAAAAGTCTGAGTGAGATATTATTATTGAGTATTGGAGTGATGATGTCAGGTGAGATTAATATATTTTCCCAACAAATCCTATATTTTTGTTATTTTATATTTGTAATAGTTCAGACAAAATATGTATACAGATTGTTTATTATGCAAAACCTTTAATGGGTTCAACTGTATAGCCTTACAGACATGATAGTAAACAAGCATGAGCATCGCTATCCATTCTTCTTCTTCTCTGTTTAATGGCTGCTACTTTGGATCATTTGCCTACTTCTCTCCCACTCCTTGTCTGTTGCACCAGTTCTTTGCATTTCTCTCTTCACACAATTTCCACTTTCAGCTAAATGACCCTGCAGCCATGGTGAATTTTAATAACTTTTATTTGTTGTTTTATGGCCTAATCGGCATCACCTTTGTTCAGTTTTTAGTTCCTTTGTGTTTCTCTAAATCAATTTGCGATCAGGCTGCTAAACTAGCAATCACTAAAGGTGATTTGGAGGAGGACACCTTCCATTTGTTTGTATTTATCACTGGCCATGGAGGATCATATCATCCAGGATGGATGTTAATGATATGTCTGATCAAAGCTTTAAACTCAACTTAGTAAACAAACAAGGTTTGCTTCCTAAAAGCCTGCAGTGTTTTACGTCACTGGAAAACAATGCAGTGATATCACTTTCAGTTTTATGACCTTCAGACAGGTGGGATATTTGCTTAGTAGTCTGTACTTTGATCTCCCCAGGTTTTATAATAATAATAATACTATTTCTTTTACTAATGCATCCCCAACCCATTAAAGACCTCCTGATATTGGTAAAAAAAACAAAAAAACATTGAGGTGTTCTGGGTCCCTTTTAAATTGGACCTGAATTGATCAAATATGATGGATATTCTGAACTGTTTTGGTCGAAGGAAATCTCAAATTAATCAAAGATTCATTCAGTGTTTTTATTGTTGAACTGTTGAACTGCCTTGAGTCTGCCTGAGATTCTGTAACTAGATTCTGGAAATTAATCTCCTGAATCTATTATTCTGGAGATTAATTTGATTAAAAATTGGCACATTCTGCATATTTTTTGCTTAACCATTCAAGTGGTGAAGCTACAACTATGAGGAGTTTTGGTTAGGACATATTTACAAAGAAGTGTTCTGAAATTATAGAAACATTAATTATTATCATCTCCATGATTCCTGCTGTTTAACACGTGAAAATCTGATTGCATGTTTGTATGTTGTAGGCCCTCTGCCCATGGAAGACATTGCAAAAATGGCTGACGAGTGCATGCGAGACCTGGATGAGGATGATGACGACAACAATATTGAAGATGATGAAGATCTATTGGTTAGTGCTGAACATATTACACACTCTTGTCAGAGAAACTGATCATTTTGCAGAGCTCTATGAGTATTAGGGCCATAAAAATAAACAGTAAAGTCAAAATACTATGCGAATAAAGTAATAGTATTACCAGAATAAAGTTATGTTGCGAGAATGAAGTTGAAATATTATCGGAATAATATCATAACTTTATTCTCGTAATTTTATTTCTTTTATCTTCTTACTGTGGCCCTAATATTCCATTGAACCAGAAAAGTTAATTTTTTTTTTAAACTAAAAGCTACAACTAGTTCAACCTGCAGAAGAGGAGGAGAACTTTCTATAGATTAGTAATAGTAGACATTAATTTAGCAGTGTTAATTGATAATTGATCAGTGATCATCATCCTTAGATGATCACTGATCTACATGTCACTGCGCAGGTGGAAAACTTTCCATTCATCTATAAGTCACGCCTGGTTGTTGATCAGTGGGCGCTTTCTTTCTCCATCAGGCCGAGCTCCAGGAAGTGGTGGGTGACGAGGAAGTCGGGGATGCAGCAACTCCTTCCTCCACATCCTCCGCCTCTGCTGAGTCTTCTCAAGTTGAAACAGTCGAGCCTCCAACTGCACCGGTACGAAACAAACAACACGTCAAATAGACTTTTTCTGTTTTTAGTTGTTGAAAGTAGAAGGAATGAATTTCTGTCCTAATTTCCTGTAACGCACATGTGATGACTTATTTTGGAAACAATCCAACCGGTAATAGTTTCGGTTGGACCGCAGTTTTAATTTCCTTGCATGACTTTAATATTTAAATGATTTGTGTTATTCAAATTCTAAACAGTAATTATTTTGGTGTGTATGTCCTTGGATTGTGGCTCCTGTGCAAGCAGCAGAGGATTGCAGCTCACAGTTTGCATACTGACTAATTTATTCAACTCCAGCTCTTTTCTGGGTTTGTTTACGTTACCTGCATGTTTATTTTTTGCATGTGGCTGAACCAGGAAGTAAAGGTCTCCAAAGCAGCGCCCGGTAGCCTCCAGCATACTCTGGAGGAGCGAGCAGAGATGTATAAGATGGCGATAAAGAATGCAAAGTCTGCAGGAGAGACATTAAAAGCCAGAAGATATGATCGGGGTCTGAAGGTTAGTAAAAATGCACCATGATGATGAAGATATTTTTATTTATTTAAAGGCTCACTTGCAGAGGATATATCTGAAATTAAAATAGACATGTATTTTTGTGAAAGATTTATTTATAACCTTTTCCTGTCTGTTGGAAAGAAGTGAGATTTCAAATTAAAATATCCTTCGTTTGTTCTAGTAGTTGATAACACCTGATCTGAATTAATACATGTTCATTTCAACAGTAGAGAGCCTCTTTTTTATTTTATGTTCAAAACAGATAGAAGAAGTTTATTAAGTGATTAAAAAAAGTTTTATTCCGTAATAATGCTGGTTTTCTCTTGACAGACTCTGGAGTCGATGATAGCCGCTGTGGAAAAAGGAAATCCTGTAAACGAATCGGAGATCCCGCCACCTGTAGCTACCGGAGCCCCAACCGCCACATCTCGACCCGCTGTCCCTTCCAGACCCGCTCCCCCTGTCCCCTCTCGTCCTGAGCGGGAGACGGAGACGACCACGCTGCCGACGGCCTCACCCGATGCCGTCACACCCAGGAGTGAAGAAGAGCGGTCTTCTTCTACTAGCGTACCGACTCTGAGAGACCTTCCATCGCCGGACGAGACTCCTGCTAAGCTGTCAAAGCTCCGACCGACAGATTGTAAGTTTTACAGTTAATCACGTATTTTAATATAAAAAGAAGTTAAGTTTTAATAAAAAAGAGCCAAAAAATGAGTTTTATTTTGTTAGTCAATCCTGCTGGCATCTCTTTTTATCATCTTGTTGGCACCAATGTGCTTAAATTTAAACTAGCTTATTCACATGATAAATTAACACAAGCTCATGATTTATTGTTTTTCTCTTTTCTCTCTTTCTACAAAAAAATATATGGCAAAAGTCTTCATTGGTCTCAACTAGACCTTTTTTTAAGGACAGTTTTTTTTTTGTTTTTGTTTTTTTACAGAGACTTCATTATTTGTTTTATTTGTTGTTTCTGTTGGTTTGTTTATATATTTTGGAAATTTAAAATGTCTTCCAGTTCTAGTGTTAAATGTTCATTAGAATGTAAAGTTTATTTATTTTTGAGAATGCATCTTTGCATTATATTAGTTGCAAATGACCCCAAAATAACAATATTATAGTTTATCGCTATAATTTCCGGGATAATTTGTCACCCAGCAGAATTTGTTGTCATGACAGGCCTATGTCGTTCAATACAGATACTTTATTAATATAATTGTTTATTTATAAGTTTATTCTCGTTAAGCTGTTAATTTTTTGTCAGAGACTCGTGCCTTTCATTGGTCTGAGTGGAATAGCTGACTTGTTGCCTGAATGAGGCCTTTCTCTCTGGTAATTGTTTCCTCCTCCGTTGCAGCCGTGAATGAGGCGACGAAGGCGATGCTTTTGGAGAGGCAGAAAGAATACAAGCTGGCAGCTCTGAGAGCGAAGAAGGAAGGAGACATGGAGCAGGCCAAGCTTTACTTCAGGACCAGCAAGGTGAGTTCAGTCACCCTGACAAACATTTTAAAATATCTTCTGTGTAAAACATCATCTTCTGTTATCCAAGTGAAGTTTTGTTTTAACAAAAAGCAGTTAACTTTTTGGTGGACAGATCCCAAGAAAAACTACAAATACAGTTTTTAAAAAAAAACATGTTTTATAACTCCTGTGTTGCATCTGCAGATGTTATCTCTCATTTATTTGAATGAAATTCAGTCAGGTTGTTGAGCAGAAAATGATTTTGTAACAATTGATAATGTTTTGTCCTTATTTTCTCCTCGTATCACTTCAGTGTTTCCCCTTAAACATTAACTGTTAAATGTTGCTCCTTCTAAAATCACATAATATATTGATTATTATGGTTTTTAAGGACTTGGAGATTTATTTATTGCATTTTTATAGTCATGGCAGTGATTTATAAATGTTTTTTTAAAGTCAAGTAAACGTATCTAGGGCAGTCAAACATAACATTTCATTTTGATCATGTCTGCTATTACAGTTGGGCGTTTATTAAAAGGATGAACAGTGTGGTGGGAGATTAAACCAGAAATTCAGAATTTAAACCCCCTGTATTCACCAGAAGTTTCTATTTTAATGTGGTTTCTGCTCGGCATTTTATCTCTTTTTGCTGTCCTGTTTTTCATAGCGTAACACAAACCTTCATAAACACGTTACCAAAAACTGTGTTTACGCTCACAGCCTTTACCTCATGCAGGCTGTTCAAACCCAAGCAGTGATTTAAGTGTACGTTCTGTTGTTGTGCAAAAGCCCCAGCATGTTGTTGCTGCTCCAGATTCTGCTGAGCAACGTTGTTCTCAGTTTGGACGGACTCTGGAAGAACAAGAAGCTGCTTTCATTTTGCATTTTATCACTACTTAAAACTCACTGGACAGGTTCAGTAAGCAAAACGTTTTAACATTTCATTTGAAAGCACGCATATCTCCAATTCCCATTACTAAACGCAAAGATATGATCTGTTCTGGTCAAAATGACATCCTTAGTAGTAAAAATTCAAACTAAGGGTATTAATAGTTATGATTTGTGTTAGAATTTTGCTGTTAGAGATCTAGAATTACAACAACTAGAACATCAATATGAAGAATGGCGTACTAGAAAGGTTGACTGTTGATAGGAAGAATCTCATTTTAAAAAAATCTTATTTATACTCCTAATATCAAAATAGAATAATGTAAAATAAATACAAAGAAATAAATAAAAATACCCAAACTAAAAACAATATTAAGTAATAAACTGTGTTTACTGTAAGAAAGTGGATCATCAGAGGGGTTTTTATCAAGTTTGGATGCTGAAAATAAAATCAAATGTTCTGAGTTTCACATAGTCTACCCAACTACCACCATAAACTGGATTGTTTGGGCATGTGGCTGAGAAAAGCTGTTGTTTTTTGCATTTTATTTATGTCAAATGTTATCTAGGTTTGGTTTGTCTGTGATACAGGAAGTATGTCACTCTAGAAATCAGAATTTTTTTTTTACGAGGAAGAAAAGATTTATTGATTTAAAAAGGAAAAGAAAAGCCTATTAAATCTGAAAATGGCTTGCCATAGAGCCAACACTGGCATCTTATTTAGGGTTTACTTTAAACTGTAACATTGCATAATCTTTAGTGGTATGAAACCATAACTTGTTCTAAACCCTGAAACTGGATCCAGTTCATGTCTAGTGTGTGTAGGTGTGTGTGTGTGTGATTACCTTGTGTAACAGATTCAGACACCAAAACAGAAAGCAGAGCAAACAACATAGACAGAAATGTAGATTTAGATCACATAAATAATATATATAAACTGTAATTCGTTTTATTGGAATACAAGGCATAGGTTTGTTCTGTAGGAAGAGTAACCTTATGCTGTAATCAATATGTCAAAAATAATATAATGTTAGGAGAAACACTGTAAAGTTTGTCACCACTCTTTAGCTACTTAATAAAACTGTTTTCCTCAATCAGATGTTTAAGATGTTTGCAGTCTGTTTGTCGGAGCGTGTTGCTGCACTTTCCCACTGCCAGATTTCCCTCAGAGGAATGTGAAATGAAATATGCCAACAATGCCAGAGCTGACACAAGAGCATTATTATTTGTTTTTTGTGTGCAGAACTTCGATGCAGTGATCGAGGCGTTGGAGAAAGGACAAGCAGTCGACCTCAGTGGCCTTCCTTCCCTGCCTGGAAAAGGTCAGGAATGCTGGAAATTAATCAGGTTTTATTAGGGAAGAAGATCTGAATCCCATGGAAGCTTACTGCTGTCATGGAGGAAAATAATAAACACCATCACCATATAATGTGATAATTATATTGGAGAAATATGATGCATATGTAAATGTGATAAATTTATTTCAAATGGTGTATCGCCCCAGTTCATCTTTCCTCCAATAACGTCCTTAGCAGGCTAAATTCATATTTAGATTCACTTTATTTTTGTAAATTAACATTACAAAAAAGAAAAGAAAACAAAATATTACTTTGCAAACCAATAATTTACCAAAAAAGGAATGAAATCCCTTGCATGTTATTGTTTACATCTGGGAATTTCACACAACGTGGAGGGTACAAAGATGATTGTTTTACATGCCCTCTGTAGCCGCGCTGCTACGATAAAACAACTTCGTTAACTAAGTGAAACCAGGAGATGTAGGTATTATTAATTTATTGCAGTGTGCCACAGCATGGGGGAAAATAACGCAGAAAAGTCTTTGAAGAACGAGTCAAAAGTGGTTACTGTGGTAGAATAGCTACCGCTGCTATAAGCTAAGCTAACACAGCTGTGGTTGATTAGCTAGCTAAACCCCTGCTCTACTGATGGTCTGTCAGAGTTGGTGTTTAGGTGTTGGTGTTAGTTTAGGTTGCCTTTTTTAACTTTTTTTTTTACTGAACCAAACTCGCCGATTTTCACATCACATCTACATGTTACGGTTGTCGAAGTCGAGCTAACTGAACTACTTGCCTCGCTATTTTTTTTCTTAATTAAAACTTTTTCCTGTTATCTGGTTGTTGTTGTGTTGACAATTAGTATCAAATCACTGCGTTCCTTTTTTATTTTATATATCGGGCATACATTTAAGATTTAGCACTTTATATTGATAATTTAACTGCTAAAACCAATGCTAGTCATTGACAGCAAGCAGCTTTTTGTCCTCTATCAGGAAGACGGAGGTGTGACGACTCTGCAACGAGGTCCATTGGCTGAAGCCAAGACTTAAACTTGCCTATAATTGAGAAATAAGAGTGTTATTTGTCTCTCTTTTAATACCCCCATAAACCTGAACTTTCCGTTTAGTTGGACTGAAGTTGTTTGAAACTAAATGTTCAATCAACCCTGATTTCCTTATTAAGGCAACTTTTCACAAGGTTTATTATATCCAAACTGGCTTTACGTGGACTCAGGATTATAACTAACTGGATATAAATGGTTTGTATTGTGAAGTGTTGTGAAATAACATTGAAAGTACATGACTAAACTATTTTGGTGTGGGAAATTACACCAAATCAGAAATGTGTAATCTGTGTTTTTGGGCCTGGGATTAAATATTCACCTCTTGTGTTTCAGGTGCAGGAGGAATCTCTGCTGCAGTGAGCAAACCTTCATCTGAGCAAAACTTGCAGGCCTCCCAAACTGTTACTGCGGCGTCTGGTAGTTATCAATTAAATATTTAATTTCCAGTTTGTTTTTTGTCGTGTTGTTACCAAATTCCTTTTGTTCTCTTTCCAGTTAACTTCTCTTTGAGATGTTTTATTTATCTCATGAAAAGTGACTTTAAAGAAGGACAAAACATTAATAAGGCTCCAGTGAATCAGGGAGGGAATCCATAGCTGTTGTAAACGTTTCTTTAAACTCAAAAACATTTGTTTCTCAAATGCTTGGAGAGGCAGTCTGCATGTCTAGTTGGTGGATTTTAATTAGCTGTGGGAATGAAAGTGATGGTAACAGCTGAATTCACTGATTTACAGGGCTGACCCAATACTTACGGTGATACAGTAACAGTTTCTAAACTGTATGGGGAAGTTTAGAATTTGATTTAAGTATTTTCTATGCAAATATATTGTATCCCCAAATTTTATTTCACATCTTTTTGTCAAAATGTTTGTCCTTCTACCCATCAGTCCGTCCATTTATTTGTACGCCTGTCCATCTATCCAAGCAAATCTCCATCCATCTATAATTTATCCATTGATTTATTCAACCATAATCAATCCATATGTGTGTTTATCTATCTATCCAGGTGTCTTTCTTCTGTATATCCGTCCATCCGATCATATTCCTCACAGACATTTTGTGAGTGAGCGATAAAAGAAAAGACTCTTTATGTTTGACTTTGGAAAACTACGGAGCCCCTAAGGGGACATGGAGAGAAAAAAAAAGGAAAGAAATCCCGACTTATTATCTCGAGATCCCGACTTATTATCTCGAGATCCCGACATCAGTACATAATGACCTAATCACAGTGATGGAGGACACCCACCCATGGGGTAGATATATAGATTTTTATTTCGAGCTTGGGCTTGAGTATAAACACATTAAATCAGTGCTTGACAGCAGACATGGATTTAGTATTAGTGAGAGACATCTGAAGAGAGTTTTCAGAGCGCGGGGACTCATTCGGCGCAAGTCCTTTTCCGACTTGGCAGTTTTGGTAGAATTCATTAATAACCAGCTACAGTCCTCTGGACAGCTTCACGGTTACCGATGGATGTACGCTAAATTGCATGTGCATGATATCCTCCTCTGGGACATCTCTGGACCGCAGAAAATGATATAAGTCGTCCTCCATAATCAATGTAGACACACTCCCCCACGTTTACCGCATAAAAACATGCCTTTCCCCCCAAAAAAAGTAACTCGCGATTTTTCAGAAATGTCGCGGGATCTCGAGATAATAAGTCGGGATCTCGAGATAATAAGTCGGGATCTCGAGATAATAAGTCGGGATTTCTTTCCTTTTTTTTTTCCTCTCCATGTCCCCTTAGGGGCTCCGTAGAAAACAGACTTTAAGCATAAAAAACACACAGGAACCTTGAGTTACTATTAACATATACTAGCAAGAGTCTTCAGTCTCTTTGTTATGAGGTAGAAATTGAAGAAATAAAACTGTTTCAGGCCCTGCTGGCCCTTCGGCTCCCAAAGACGTTCTGGAGGCTCTGGAGCAAAGACGAGTGAAATATGTGGAGGCATCAAATCAGGCCAAAGCCAGCGGAGACGACCGCAAGGCCCGAATGCACGACCGCATTGCTAAGGTACGAGGGAACGCCTGTTACTGTCAGTACAGCGACTAGACTGCATGTTTTCAATGCTTTCACATAGCAGATGGATTATTTTTTCACTTCTTTATTAGTGCCTTAAAAACACAAAATGTTACTGTATTTTAGTCTACGTTCTAATGCAAATATCTTAATTCTCTTGAAATAAATCAAAACTAATGTACAAGTAACTTTTCAGCAATATGCAGAAGCTTGTTTTAAGCCAATACTTTCTTAATGTTGATGAAAAAATACTAGTTCACTTATAACATGTAATAATGTCTTGTTATAAATAAAATAATCTGCCATAAATAGCGCTTTCTCATTATATTAAGGAATTATTTACTTAAAACAAGCTCACGTATCTTCCTGAAAAGTTATTTCTAAGTACATTTTAGCTTATTTCAAGTGAAGTGATTTTGTGTTACCATTTAAAATTTATTTTTTAGTTTTTTTCCACATACATTTCAGATCATCACAGATTTTATTGTAAAACCAAAATGGGCTGAGTAAATACGAGACACAGAGTCACTTCCTCCCTAATTTAACCCGTAAATTATGTGGAAAGTTTAGTTAAATTTTTCTAATGGTCAGTTTCCCATCAGACATGTAGAATCAAGACGTACGATAGAAAATCTATTTATTCTCTTTGTAAATTACAACTTACTGTAACTAAAACCGTTTCAATCTCTCTGCTGCAGCAATATCAGAGCGCCATCCGGGCTCACAAAGCCGGGAAACCAGTCAACTTCGAAGAGCTTCCAGTTCCACCTGGTTGGTACCATGTTGCTAATTTTATCTCATTTTATGGCTTTATATCCTGCTTAGAGAGGCTGAGCAACAAAAAGGAGGAAAGCCATGCCAAGTTACAACTTTATGGCAGCAATAAATTAATCCTTGGTCCATTTATTAAGCAGAACCAGTCCTGGTTCCTACAGTTGACCGGTTCCAAAGTATGAGCTGGTAAACTGGAGGAGTGTGTCATTGCTGTTGGACTTGTGTCAGCATCTAGGTATCATATATCTATAAAATTCACTAGTAGATGGTAAGATTAGAGCAGGAGTCTCATTAGCTGGATATTTTTCATGTTTGATGGTTTATTTTGAAGATGATGATTGAAAGATCTGAAGGCTGTCTGTCATTTTAACTCTGCGAAAACAAAATCTAATCAAGTAATAAAGCTAACTCTCAGCTACTGTTTCAGCAAGAAACAAGAGCAACAGTACAAATTCCACTGGCAGATTATTACTTTCATACAACATAAATGTAATAATTGTCTTGTTAAAAAAACGAAATAATCTGCCAGTGGAACTTGTACTTTTTAAAAATCAATTTTAATGAGTTATTGACTTAAAACAAGCTCTTGTTTTGTGTTGAAAAGTTACTTCTAAGTTAGTTTTGTCTTATTTCAAATGTACTAAGATATTTGCACCAGAAACTAGACAAAATATTTTTGCACTGATTATTTTAAAAATAGATTATAACTGTTTTTGACACTGAGTAAGAATGACAATGAAAGGTTTAGTGTAATCTTTTTATTAGAGATTTCTGGGACCTTTTCTCCTTTTTTTTCTTGCCTTTCTTTGCTTCCCTGTGAAAAAGATTTGTTTTTTGTTGAGCTTTAAAAGTCCCAAGTCATGGATTTTATGGCATAGCAATGAAAGTTTTAACTCCAAACACTCAAATGATTTTTAATCTTTTGTCCTTTTAACGTTTCAGCCAAAGAGGAGGATGTCACATTTTGACCTGTAAATTGCTGCTTTTTCAAACAAGAAGCAGGATTTTTCAGCCTGATTTAAAAGAAGCTAAATGTCGGCTCGATGTTTCAGGTTTTCCTCCGATCCCAGGCCAGAAGGTGGCAGGCGATGAACAAGGGTTGGTCGCTACTCTGGAGGCGGCCAGCAAACTCGCTTCCACTAATGTTGAAGATGATGATGAAAAGGAGGAAGAGGTGAGTTTTCTGGTTTTTCTTTGGGTTTTCTTTTACAGTAGATTGTTTTCCTCCTGACTCAGTCTCTCTCAGTCAAAGGTTGGTGTTTTAGAAAAGCTGAAGGAGCCGGCGTTGGACGTCCCATCAGCCGGTCCAGAGAGGAAAAGGTCACCGTCGGCTTCGCCTGACAGAAAGTCTCCAGAGGAAAACCTCTCGCCGGCAGGTTTGTCTCTGAATCAGCATCATTTACTGACTGACTGGATTAACATCCAAATAAACAAAAAGTACCCAAGCTTATGAATATATAATGACATAAAGAATATTTGACAAAAAGTTTGATCTTGAAAAGTGCTTGAATTATTTTGTAGGAAAAGTGTGTGAATCCTTCGTGTTATTCCTGCTTCAGTTGATTTCTTTGTGTCTTCTCCAGCCGCTCAGCTGCTGGAGCTTTTGGACAGCAGGAAGAAACAGTTCATGAAGGCGGCTCTGCAGGCCAAACAGAAGGACGACATGGAGCAAGCAAAGGTTTTCCTCCGCACCGCGAAGGGCTTGGACCCCATGATCGAAGCGGCGCGCAGCGGCAAAACGGTCGACATCAACACGGTGAGCAGGAAAACATGCCCTATTCCTGTGTTCTGTGAAACGTCTCAAACTTTAGGAAGTTTTCACACCTAGTATAGACTTTATTGAACTGGGGCTATTGGACTATATCTTCAGCTGGTGGGGTTCGCATTCACACTGCACTGAGACAAACGATCCAAACTAATTGAAAAGCTGTTCCCCTCCTGGCCTGTGGGGGCACTGCACCAATAACTACTGAAGGAATTGACACAAAAACTGTTGAAGAAGACCTGAGTTCAACTTTCTTCTTCATAGAATGAAAACAAAAATTACTGGTATCAGATTTTAGCGGTTGAAGAATTAGTTTGGACATCGCCAGCAGGTGTAAAATCACTTTAAACCAAGTTATATTCTGCTTTTCCTTGATCTCCGGATCGGCTTTACTCGACATGCAGACCCGTTGCCGTGGCAATTGGCACAAGACCTCCGCTAACCCACAGAGCAGAGAGTAATATATTTACCATAATGCCCTGCGCTGCAGTCAACTTCCTGTTTTTGGATTGGCCTCCGGTTTGTTTGCATTCACACTGCATTCAAACGGCGTCAGAGTTCACTTCAACCGAACCGAGGCCGAGGTTTTTAGGCGGACCACCAGAGTCCGCTTTTTTAGTTTGTATCGGAGTCCGGTTAGCTTTCACTCGTCCCCAAATGAACTGGACCTTCCAGACCAATGAACTAGTTTGATTAAAGCGAACTGAACAGGGCTGGTGTGAATGAATCCTTTGTGATGTCTTTTTCCCCCCAAACAGCAAACTGTAACAGATGTTTGTTGTTCTGTTGAAGCTGCCATCGCCCCCTGGTGACGAGGAGGACGACTTCATCCTGGTTCACCACAGCGACGTTCAGGTTTCAGAGAAAGCTGGCCCGGTTTACACACAACTGTCCAACATCCTGAAGGAGCAGCATGAGGTGAAACTCTGAGAATCAAACCCTAACTTTGGCTTCTTCATTTTTCTTTCTCCAACTGCTGCGATTTCCATTTATCCTTCCAGAAATGTTTGACGTACTCCAAGCAGTTCACTCACCTGGGGAACGTCTCTGAAACTACAAAGTGAGGCTCCTCTGTTGTTTCCTGAAGTTTACCGCTGCACTGATTTGTTCTTGGAGCTCCGGATTGTGATGAAATGATCTGATTTCCTGGAGCATTACACTGATGTGACGTGTTTGTGTGTTTGAGGTTTGAGAAAATGGCAGAAAGCTGCAAGAAGAGCCTGGACGTCCTGAAGCTGGCTCAGTCCAGAGGCCTTCCTCCCCCTCCGCATCACTTTGAGGAGAAATCCTTCCGCACTGTGAGGTGGGAGCATTGCTTATCTAGTCCTGACCAGGTGTTGATCCTCATGTACCCCCAAGGTGTTTACAGTTTTTCCCCTTCTCTAGAATATTTCCAGAGCTGAGCAGCACAGACATGGTGGTTATCATCGTGAAAGGAATGAACCTCCCTGCTCCCAGTGGTAAAAACTATTTTCTGTACCAGAGACACAGCGGAGAATCGGATAAACTAAAGTGTTTAGCTGAACGTTTCCTGAAAAGTCGGATTCAATATGACTTTTTTATGTTTACATTTATTACTAAATATTATGTTTTGAAGGAAAAACTATAATATTCTTCATGGTTGTTTTATCTTCCACAGGAATTCAACCAAATGATCTGGATGCTTATGTCAAGTTTGAGTTTCCGTACCCCAGCGCAGTAAGTTTGTTTAAATTAATATTGGATTATTTAGAACAAGTGACTAGGAAGAGGATTAGGGACACTAAAAAAACCCAAAACTTACTATATTTTTTGGTCAGAATTTTTACTTTTTTCCTCAGAATTTTTTTTCTCACAATTTTGACCTTAATCTCAGAGGATTGAAGTAAAAAAAACAACAGTGAGAATTATTTTTCAGTGGCCCTAATCCTCCTCTGTTCATGACATTTATGATAAAGTCTGTTTTCTGCTTCATTAAAATCTGTTTTCTTCTTTAATAAAATCTGTTTTCTTCTTCATTAAAATCCGTTTCCTGCTTCATTAAAATCCGTTTCCTGCTTCCTCCCCTGCAGGAGCAGCCGCAGAGACACAAAACAAACGTCATCAAAAACACTAACTCACCAGGTAAATCATGAATCTGATGTCGAGACGCTTTCACTGCTTTTTATGAATATTTTGGAACATTGTCAATAAACTAGACCTTAAAACAAAAAATTTTATTTAAGAAAGTTGTTTTCTTCAACTTTTACTGAAGCCATTGCTAGACGCAATTGATTTATTAATTAGTGTTGTTGCTGTTTTTTTCCTGTTGGCTCCTGAAGTGATTATGGCTTTTGTTCTCCAGATTTGGCTGCTCATGACGTGTTTCTGTGTATTTTTTCTTCCCAGAATACAACCAGAGCTTCACGCTGTCGATCAACCGGAACCACCGCGGCTTCAGGAGAGTCGTGGCGTCAAAAGGCCTCAAACTGGAGCTGCTGCACAAAGGGTGAAGCTTTGTCTCATTCTCATTTAAAATGTACTCATATTTACCAAAAGACAGAGACACGTTCCTTTCTTTCGTCTCAGGGGTTTCCTGCGGAGCGACAAGTCCGTCGGATCGGCGCTCATAAAGCTGGACAAACTGGAGTCACAGAGCGAAATCAGGGAAATTGTAGAGGTAAGAAAAAGGAGAAACTCTGCAGAAATGTTCAGCCTGTTCCTTTTTTTGGTAACTTATTGGTTTGTAAAATAGGATTTTATTTTGTTTTCTTTTTTGTGATGTTGTCAATTTACCAAAAATAAAGTTAATCTTAAAAATATTGCTAAAGACATTAAGTATGTTTTCTAAAAGACTAAAGCTAGCTGGCCTTTTCTCTGCTGTCACACAGAGTTTCTGATCCAACAGTGAAACTGTAACTTATAGGAAGTCAGGATTTACATTTTTAAATAATTTAATGTAAACACCATGTTTGTTTCACCAGATGCAAATCTGAACTCTACACACTAAAAAAAGAGAACGTAGCTCCAACTTAAAAAAAATTGTTAATTTATCACATTAAGTTTGTATAAACATAATAAATTTACTTGAATAAACTTAACTTGGTCACTTGTAATTAGTTCACTCAAAATATAGGTCAAAGAGCTAATCTAATAATAAATAATTGCCGCTCCTCGTGTTTTTTTTTTGGTTTTTTTTGTTCTGGCAGGTGATGGACGGCCGTAAACACACAGGAGGTCGAGTTGAGGTCAAAGTTCGTCTGCGGGAGCCTCTGAGCGGCCAGGATGTTCAGACGAGCACCGAGCGCTGGCTGGTCATCGACTCCTCAAAGGTAAACAAACTGTCACAACATGTTTTTTTAGTTGTTTTTTTTCTAATGTAATCTTTCACCTGTTGAAATGTTTTCTAACTTTCTCCCTTTTTTAGGGTCTTTAGATTTTTATCCAATTCGAAGGAGTTTCACTTGAAGGTATGTTTTTTTACATTTCTTTTTTAGTGAATAAATAATATATATATATATTTGATATTTGTGGTTTAAAAAACCCCATAAAACTTCTTATTTATTTAAGAATCAATTTCCACTTTCTTGATCTTACAGTCACCAATCAGTGGCAGAAATATCAGCTTTATTTGTTTTTATGGTGGGCACTAATAAATGTGCACTAAAAACTAGGCGAAAATACTTGGTAAGATTTTGTTTTTACAGTGTACTGTAGAGAGGATAGCAAAATATAAGATTTTTTTCTGAATTTTTAAAATATTTGTCTTAAAATATATTGCATTTTCTTAAGTCTTGAATTGTCCTAAAAAGTTTGAAATTGTATTCAAAAGTTTTAGATTGTCTTAAATTGTCTTAAAAAGTTTTAGATTGTCTTAAAAAGTTTTAGATTGCCTTGAATTGTCTTAAAAAGTTTTAGATTGTCTTAAAAAGTTTTAGATTGCCTTGAATTGTCCTTAAAAGTCTTAAATTGTATTCAAAAGTTTTAGATCGCCTTAAATTGTCTTAAAAAGTTTTAGATTGTCTTAAATTGTCCTAAAAGATCTTAAATTGTCCCAAAAAAGTCTTAAATTGTCTTAAAAAGTCTTGATTATTGCTGGTGAAACCTGCAGCTGTTAATCCTCATTAATCCAGAGATTTGTTTCAGAATATTTGATCAATAATCTCTTCGCCCTGCAGGTGAAAACGGGCTCAATCAAAAACTCTTGGGATGACAAAGATGAGGTTCGGGGTCTCTGCCGAGGACGGTGACTGGTTCACATGGGACTGCGACCTTCACTGACCTTGGACGTCTTTAAACTTTTGCACATTAGCGCCACGCGGCAGCGTATTTTTGCACAGGAGACGGTTGGTGTCGTAGAGGCATGAAGCGATGCGACGACTCAGGCACCGGTTTTCACGAATCAGCTGCGCGTCTCCTGCTGATGCTGAGGAGCTGCTCTCATCCTGCCGGCTAACTGAAATTCATTTCATATCCTGCAGCCAATAATGTGTACAAATTCCTCATGTTTATACGAGTCTGGGATCGAGAACTTCACTATGCACTAATACCAAAGTAATCAGAGTTGCTGTAAAATCCTGCACATTTGAAATCACCTTTAGTTGCCAAATCTGCCGCAGACGTTTGTACTGACATTTATGCAACATGGCCGACATTTTCCCACCTCTAGTTTTCACCGTTTGAATCATTAAGCCAAGAAGTTACGAAGAAACTCGAGGTGCGACTTTATTTTAGAGACGACACGCTCTGAGCGCTTCCTTCTCAGACTCGACGATTTACATGTGTTTTGTTTACAGAGAGGAGCACAAAACCACAGGAAACCTTAGTATATAAAGATAAAGGAAGGGGTCAGAGGTCACTGAGTAACTTATCTAAAGTTGTTGTCTTTATTTAATGTAGTTAAATGATTAGTTTCCTGCTTTGCATCACAATTTAAAGGGAGAAATTATTCCCTTTGTGGCTGGAAACTTTACTTTCAGCAGAAAGACTGAAAACTGTTGGATGATGTCAACTAAGCAAAAAATAATAATAATTTTTAATTATTTTAAAGCCATTGTTGACATTTCAGCTCTTTCTGGTTGTTTTGTTAAAGGGCCAGTTACTGTAAAACAGAACAACTTAAAGTAAGTCATCTGTAAAGTTAAAATTTGAAAAAATCTTTGTCACCAAGTCTCGTATGTAAAACTTAAAGATGTCTTAAAAAATAATAAAATTGTCATTTTTGCAGAAGAATAAACTTTCACTGAACATTTTAGAGAAATCTATTTATTCAGCAGATAAAATTATTTTAACACATTAATATTCAATTCCAATATTAAATTTTTGGATTAAAATCCAAAAATCCTTAGCAACTTCTTTTAAAATAAATTTAACTGAATAATTTCTGAAAAAAATTTTTTTTAAAGCCGATCAGAGTTTCTAGGAACTTCTAATCTGTGACTCTGTTTCCCTGGGGAATTAATAAGATGTGACACAGCCACCCATCTCTCCTCAGTGAGCCGGATGAGACTGCAGGCAAAAAATAAATAAATCTCCAAAGGTCATAGTTCAAATAACGTTTTGACGTCTTGCATACAGCTGTTGGTACATTGGTGTCCAATGTAAGGTTGGTGGGCCATTTGTGGCCCTCTGAATGATTTTACAGATGGACACTTCTCTAATTTCTTTATAAATTAAAAACATTTCACCTCAGAATAAATATAATGAAGAGAAAGTAATAAATTTTTCTCAAATTCTCAGTGTGAGTTTATGCTGCTGCAGTGAAATGACTTTAAAAAAAAATTGTTCTGATCACAAGAGTTTGCATCGACAGAAACTAAATCAGTTAACAGATTTTTGTTTTCTGAAACGCCTCAGACTGAGCGCGGAGAAGCTGTTAAATTTGCATACTGGCCCTTTAAATCTCCCAGCTGTTTAGCACCAAATGAAGCCATAAAACCTGCTGAGCCACGTGAGTCGACGCCATTGTGACCTCAGTTTGGTCCTACATTTCACATTTTGTCTTTATTCTGTGCAGAAAAGAACTTTTAATACATATTTGGTCGCCATTTTGTTTTCTGGTGTTTAATCGACTGCAGGTTCATAAAATAATCTGTTGATGTTTCTGTGAAGCTGCACCGTAATGTGTGTGAGAGCATCTAAAACTGTATTAGAAATTAATATTCTGATCATGATTCAGTGTAACATCAAAACCAATAATTTTACTGTTAATTTAATCCTGCTGCATAAAAGTTTTCCTGCAAAAAAAGGACATCACTTCATTTTTCTATAAGGTTTATTTTACATATGCTTTTATTCTTCAAATAACCACATCACGACATTTGTAAAAGAAAAATAAAGTACAAGAGTTTTGGCTTTCCCAAACTGATAATTAAAAAAAAAAAATAAAAAAAATAACAGTAAACAACTGAACAAGTGCATTTTTCAGGATTTATTTACTGTTAAAATGCACAAAAAAAGCTGATTTTTGTCTCCGTTTTGCATGCAGTGTTTTCAGAGTTTTGGACAGAAACATTTTTTACTTTTACAACAGAAACAAAATGCTACTTTTCTGGTTAAATTGCACCTTTAGCGTCGGGGATTTCTGACATATTGCACATATCTGAAGACGTCACTGTAAACGAAGACTCGGGGGGGGGGGGGAAAGAATCGGTTTGTTTTGGGGCAGCATGAAACCGAATGACGATCACAGGAAGTCAACCAGGAAGTGGCGATTGTTTCACCTTTTTATCACGATTACAGAACCTCCTAAAACACCTGATGGTAAGAAATGATCCGTTTCTAATGGGAAATGTTGGCTCTTCTGCAGATTTTCAACAGATTGTCAAACGTTCTGATTCAACAGATGAGAAGAATCTCACGAGTAGATGGAGAATGTCACACTGAATGATTACTGTACAGACTTTTGATTTAAAAAAAAAAAATTTCTCTGTTGGTGGGGAAACGGAAACGGGAAGAATACATTCGTAGTTTTCATCCGCAGGTCCGAGCCGCCGCTGGACGGACCCGATCTCTGCGTAGCTGCACTGCGAACGGCTGGAGCGTCTCCGGAGCTGCAGAGATTTTGATTTCGGGGTTTTTTGGAAGGAAGCAGAACGCGGAGCGGAGATACATTCAGCCTCGGATCAGTCAGTGAATTTCTGAAATTACCTTTTCCTCCCTTTTCCTCAACTTAAATGGCTTAGACTCCAGTGCACTGCTTCTGCAATTCGTTTTTATATCTCTTTATATATATATATATATATACTGTATATGTTTATACATTTTTAACAGTTGTTCGCATAATTTGAAAAGACTAAATGAAATGCAGCTGAAGTACGGCGGGACTTTTGTATGAGGACACAGACAATAGCGTAGGGAAGAAATGGCTCCACTTTAAAAAATATATACAAGTCTATGCAGAATTTGGTGACGATGAGTAAAGCTTAAAGTTAAGCTGACGAATCTTCTTCCCTTGACGACGCTCTGCTGCAGGCACTGAGCACCATGGTGCGAAAAAAACGTCTCTCCTCACGAACGCACCGTCCTCCACCTCCAACGGTTCCTTCAGCAGCATCCGTGCTACACAGAGGCAGGTTTTTACCCAGAATGCATCGCTTCATCTGGCTGACACAGTGACATCGGAGCAAACGTCCGATAAGAAGCAGAGGAGCCGTCGGGTCTGTCCGAAAAGCCACACCGAAAGCCTCAAACTAATATAATCACACAGCTATTAAGTTCATTTTTTTATGTCTTCCAGAGTTTTGTGATTTTTTTTTAATGACATCAAAAAGCAGATTTTTTTTATGCTAATTTAGAAATATTTGCGCGTATACTAAATATTACTTTACTACTGGAACCGGACATAAAGTAAAGAAAGACAACACTGACACCTGCTGGTGAGAGTTGTCACTTAAACCCTCTTTTTGTCATTTTTTTGATGAAAATTTGCAATAAACTCACAGTTATGCATTAGGACAAAAAAATTTGGGGATTTGTTGATTTTTACATGAAAAATTATAACAGGTTGACGATAAAAATTGCATTGACAAAACAATATTTAAGCACACAATTATTTTTTTCTTATGTCTTGCGAGAGTTTGGGGGGGCCACAAAGTAACTTATGGAGGGCCAGATTTGGCCCCCAGGCAAGTGTTAAGTTTCACTGGGAGATTATTTGACTTAACAGAAGCTTGTACATGTTGCTGAAAAGATACTTGTAAATTAGTTTCCACCTTATTTCAAGTCTAAGATATTCGCACTGGAAACTAACAGATAATTGGTCGGATTCTGTGTTTTTGCAGTGAGATCGAACCTTTAACCTGGGACCTAAAAACACCCCACTGTTAAAACATTGTGGCGAAACGGCCCAGTCAAAGTCACGTGGAGAAACGTGAAAACTGATGTGCAGAGATGCTCCTCTGTCCGATATGAAATCTGTGCTTACGTCCAAAATATCTGCAGCTGTAACCGCAGCATTACGGTTCTATAAAGCATCCAGAGGCTGAATTAGTGATTAAAACATTAAATCTGGCAGATTTTACTTCTAAATCATCAAATTTCTACAAATTTCTCTTTTTTTGGTGGTGGTGGTAAAAAATCTCCTTTGCCAAAAAATGAAGTTGATGAAATTATACTCTACTTTGTGTTTGTCCATCACATAAAATCCTAATAAAACATAAATTAGTTTATGTTTGTATTGTGGAAAAGCTGGATACTTTGGCAACGCACTGTGTATTTTTATATAAATTACCACAAAATAAATTTAGATTTCACGAGAAATAATAAAAATTAGCATCTGATTTAAAAAAATTTTTAAAGTGGGTTTTTTATTTGGATTAGTAAAGTTAATTAATTGGAGCCTAACGACGTTAACGAGCATTTAATTGGCCTCAGTTCATCTTTGAGTTTTAATAAAACTGACCAATCGGTTTATTAAACCTGAGTGAAGTTCTTCCCCCGTCTTCTCCAGATCTAACAGAACGAGTGTCAAATGTTTTTCTTTGTGCCGCTATCATTTAAAAAATATAGAAAATAACTTCCAGAGGTCATCATCAATATCTGCAAATCCAAAGCAGCACAAACTAGATTTTTGCTGCACAAACGTAGCCGAGTTGATTGAGTTTGTGAATGTGAGTGAGAGGCCGGTTGACCTCTGATGACCTGTGCAAACTTACGGCACAAATGAAACATTTTACAGCGATTTTTGTCAGATTGGAAGAAGATGGAGGGGCTGGTTGACCTTGCTCGACCTCTGGAAATATCTTTGAAATCGTACTGGCACAAATCTAAATCTTTGCAGCACAACGCAGCACAAACGTTTGACACCAATTATGTGTCTGGGTAATGTGATGAGTCTGCTTGACCTTGAGACATTTAAACTTCCATTAATGTCTTCAACGCAAAAGCAGCACAAATTAATTTTTGCTGCACAAACGTAACTGAGTTGACTGACATCGAATTTAGTCTGACTTGAGGAAGTTGGTGGAGGGGCTGGTTGACCTTTTATGACCTCTGGAAACATTTATTATCTTTGAAATGATAGCGGCACAAATGAAAATCTTTGCAGCACAAACCAATTATGTTGGCTCTGGGTAATGTGAGGGGGCTTGTTGACTGTTTGCTGTGAAGATATTAATGAACATTTAGATATCAAAAGCAGCACAAACGTAACATTTTTGCTGCACTAATCCAGCCGAGATGATTGGCATAAAATTTAGTCTGACTTGAAGGAGTTGGCTGGTTGACCTTTCATGACCTCTGGAAACATTTGTTAAAATCTTTAAATTGATAGCGGCACCAATGAAATGTTTTGCAGCACAAAAGTTTGACACCAACTTGTTTAGATTTGAAGAAGGTGGCGGGGCGAACTTCACTCGGGTGTTTATGAATTTAACCCTTCGGAGGCCAGAGCGTGGCGGTCAGGACAGACTCTCTGCTCTGAGCTTCACCTCTGGATGGAAGCAGACGGCGGAGGATGCATAGGTTGGACTGGAGGAATGCTACCTGGACCGGACCGGCACAGTTTTCTGGTTCTTTTTGAGGCGCGAATGGTTGGAGGGAGATGGGAGGAGGACCAGGCTGTGAGATGGTGCTAAAAAAGAAAGAAAGAAGAAGTCTGCGAGTGTTTGTGTCTCCTAGGAGATGATCTCCAGGATGTAGAAGACGAGCTCCATGATGACGGGGCCTTCGCTCAGCTGACACGCCCCGTTGTGGATGACGGGGATCAGGGCGCTGTCCAGGTCGCTCAGGTACTGAGGGAGGAGGGGCTGGCCGTTACTTCCTGCCAGGTAACCCACCTGAAAAAAGAAAGAACGAGAGAAAGAGACAGATTGAGACAGATTGAGAGAGAGAGAGGACAGAAACATCAGAACTAGAACCGAAATCTGATGTTAATTTCAATATTAAAACTTAACTAAAAGCATCAAATGTTTTCAGATGAAGTTTGACCTAAATTCTTCTTTTTATTGATGAGAACAGATGAAATATGTTTTCTTCAATAATAAGAAAACTGGATGTTTTTCAGGAAAACTTGCAATACAACATTAGAAGTTTTGAATCTAGCATCCCGTTCCTCCACACACACAAAAAGGATTTGTTTATTTAAAAATAGTTGACAATTTATTGTTGACAAAACATTTTTGGTGATTTTAGTTTTTGAAAATAAAGTTAAAGTTTTTTTTTTTTTTACTATTTTATTTGATTTATTTTGTGCTTATCATGTCTTATGTTTATCAAGGTTTTTGTCTTGGAGTGGTTGTGAGGTGAGGAAACTAATTTAAATTCTTCTCTTATTCATGTGTTTTATTTATTTTTGTTTTGTTTTACCTTGAGGCAACACTGGATTTTTTTTGTTTTGTTAAAAAAAAATAAAATAAAATTTGTGAGAAAAAGTTTGGACTTTAAAAATAGCAACATTTAAGAGCATAGAAATTCATTTCTACTGCCGGAGTTTCTGTCGTTCTCCAGCAGTTGTATAAAACAATCGACCCGGATCTCAGCCCGGTCGGCTGAGATCCGGGTCCAAACGGCTCCCTGAGG
This sequence comes from Xiphophorus hellerii, assembly GCF_003331165.1. Lineage (NCBI taxonomy): Eukaryota > Metazoa > Chordata > Actinopteri > Cyprinodontiformes > Poeciliidae > Xiphophorus > Xiphophorus hellerii. The sequence continues at coordinate 23,674,157 of NC_045677.1, forward strand.
ACGACGACGCGGCGGCGGCGGCGGCTTCGTCCTACCTGGTCGGAGTCGAGTGTGACCCTCAGGCCGAGCTTGGCCATGCCGTCCTCCTTCAGAAGCTTGAGGTGCGGACACAGCGCCATGCAGAACGCCCGCGCCACGTTCTCCACCAGCCGGCTGTGGTCGGCCGGGTCGCTGAGCCCGCTGGGCTGGTCCTCGCTCTGCAGGAAGAACACCTGAGGAAAACACACGCACCTTAAACGCACCGCAGAGTTTAGCTTTATCTTTTTTTAAATTAACTTTTTCTCTTTATTTTCAGGGTTTTTTAAATCCTTGAATTTCATTGATGTGTTTGGAAAATGCTTGATATTTTAAGACATTTTATAATAAAGAACAATCTAACATTTGATTAAAAGCCCAAATTTGCAACTAGACATTAGTAATGAATAATAACATAAGGATGTAAACATATTCATACTTCTCCACTGTAACTGTTTAAAGATAAAAAAAAAAAGTTTAAAATTTAAATTTGGAAAACATCATGTACAGTTGTAACCAGGCATTTTCATACACTTAATAAAAAACATTATTTTTCTCGCTGTCTGAAGTTAAATCAGACTAATTTTCTCTAGTTTTAGGTCAGTAATATTATTTCTATTTGCTAAATGCCAGGAAACTTGAGAACATTTTTTAGATTTTTTTCTTAAGCATTTAATTTGAGCACGTTTCAATGTAATGAACATTTAATATTCCTAATGGCTCAGTGACTTATTGACTTAAATAAAGGTTGGTTTATGTTTTTGTTACATTAAATAGCACTTTTGAAATTGGCGGATTTTTGTGTGTGTGTGTAAAATTAGTGTTTTGTTATTGGACTAGTCTTGTGTTTAGGATGTGAGAGAAACATTTCAAAACATGAAATTCTGTTATGTTTTAGCTTACACAGAATACTATCATATTATTTTTTTAATAACAGTAAAAAAATTATATCCAATAGTGAACTGAAAGTGTATTTTATTAGTTCACTCGTATTGTTTTTATCTCCAAAGGTGTGAAGCTGGAAAAGTTTGATAACTTGCCTTGAAAGTGCTTGAATTTTATTGTAGAAAAAGTTTTAAAACTTTGTATTTTTCTTTTAAATTTCCTTCATTTGTAAAATTTGAACTTTCTGAGTTTTTAGACCTGCAGCCTCGTGGGACGAAGGTAAAAATGGTAGAACGTTTGTTCCTGGGAGATCTGCCTGCTGGCCTGGATTTTCTGCAGTAAACTGGACAGTGTGTGTGTGTCGGTGTGTGTGTGTGTGTTTTACCTCGGTCCAGCGGATGACTTTGCCGTTGGCTTTGAACTCGGAGCCGTGGAAGATCTTCACGCTGGTGATGGACTCCATGGATTTCCCGTCGATCGGGCTGATGACGCTGAGGAGAAAAAAAAACATTGCCGTTTGTCTACAAAGATAATTAAACCAGTCGGATTCCAGGGGAGACGCAATTTAACACAATTCATCTCCAGAGTGCTGTTGGGCAAGGCAGCTGCTCCTGTGGAGCTTTTATGAGCTCAAAATCAGTCGGGCTTTTTTTCCCATGGAGCGCCGAAGCATTAATGAATAAATATTCCACTGGTTAGCTGCTCAAAAACGCAATTTTTAGAAAATAAATGTGTGTCTTTCACAGGAGCAGAGAACCCAAAAAATTTACTCAAGTAAAAGTAAAAAGTCACAAGTCTAAGAAATTACTCAAGTAAGAGCAAAAAAGTATTTGGTAAAAAGTCTACTCAAGTATTGAGTAACTGATCAAATTAGCAATCATTTAACAGTTAAAAAGTACGCAATAAGACGGACCAAAATATAAAGTTAAGTGGAAATTTTGGTATTTTAAAAGACCAAAATGGCAATAATTTATATCAGTAACAAAAAATAACGAAATCATTCAAAATAAAATGTTTCCAAATCAGTTTCATTCAATAAAAAAACTTAAGAAACTTTAACAAAAACTGCAGGTGTGTGTCTGGATCTGGTGAATTTTTGGTTAAAATGATGTTTGTTTATCATTCAGTGGGTAGAAAATCCGGAAATTTTACTCAAAAGTAAAAATACTTCATAATAAAATTACTCAAGTAAAACTAAAAAGTACAGCGTAGTAAAAATACTCCTAAAAGTAAATTTTTTCAAAAAAGTTACTGAAGTAAATGTAACTATTTACAATCCAACTCAAGTATTTAAATTGGTTTGCTGCTTTAATAAGACTTCTGTAAAACCGATCATTTAATTATCTGAATGTAATTGTTATTTGAGTTTTTATATTAGAAACTGTGAATCTTAATTATCCGAAAGACTAAAATCCCTTTTCTCTCCTCGTCTCACCCTTTGTTGAAGTTTTGGTCGTCTTCAGTCCACAGGATGTGGACGAGCTCCGGGTTCTCCTCCTGCTCCGCCTTTCCGCAGGTTATGGTGAAGTCCTTCATGTCCCTCAGGGCTTGCCGTAGAGAGTCCATGGTCTCTGCGGTGATCTGGATCATCACACCATCTTAAGCAGAGATCAAATGAATTAGTAACACTTAATGATGTTGAAAGAAACCGTTTTGTTTTAACAGCTCAAGACTTTACAGATTGTTTGGTTTATTTGCCCTCAGAGAGCAAAAAAGGGCAGCATTAACTGTACTTGGTGCCGGATTCATTTATAATATGAAATAAACCAGAAATTGCAAGATTTCATGGATTATCACCCAAATTTTTACCACTTTTAAGCTTCAAGTTTGTATGAATTGTAGAAAGCAAAAAATTATAATACTTGCTTCAGTTTTTTTTAGTTAATCTTATGAGATCTCATCTTTTTGTCTTGTTCCTGCGGTGTAAATCCAGTTTATTACGTCTAAACTGGAGTCCCACAGGGCTCCGTACTGGGTCCACTCTTCTTTTGTACGTTTGTCAAACTATAAGTTTTAAGGCGAGAACTTACATTTAAGACTTGCATGAGCTTTAATACTTTCTTACCTCCCATTAAAGTTAAATAAAACTTTGTCAACTTATATTAGTTACTGTTTGATAATCTGGTCTAACACAAACCCTAAAACTCTGTATGTTATTAAGCGCTAAACATGTTACAAAAGAAACCTATTCCGATTACGTTCCAAGCTGAAGAAAAATCTGAAATTATAAAAGATTTAAAGCTTCGCTGTGAGTAAGACAAGCTGATAAAATGCTACTAAGAAAAACAACCTATAAAGCGGCAATAAATCTGAATATAAGAGGATGTGTGAATGTTTTTATATTTTCCTTTAAGCCATCAGGTATTTTTATTCACATTTTTTCCTCACCTTCTACTATGCTGGTCTTAGCCAAGAAACCGGACGAGGCTTTCAACGCACCACTGAAAACAAAGAAGCAGGATCCAGTAACTGAAGAAACAGAGAAAAAACAGAAGAAATAAACAAGGTCAGTTCAGATTTACTAAAAACTACTGAGATGTTAAACTGAGAGCAGAAAGGAGAATAATTTCACAGGCAAGTAAATGTGGCGCCTTTAAGACAACAAACGGGACACAAAACACGGGAAGAGATGAGGGACAAACACTGCAAAAACAAAATATCGGGTAGTTTCGGTCTAGTATAGACTGGAAATATATTTACACTTAAAATAAGACAAAACTAACTGAAACGCAACTTTTCAGCAAGATGTAGGCGCTTTTTTAAGTGAATAATTACTCAGCATTGGTGAAAAAGTATGTTACACTGGCAGATTATTTCTAGGTAGCAAATTTTGTGGACGATAAATTGCCCCGGAAGTCATTGCGATAAATCATAATATTGTTTCGAGACAAATTTCAAGGAATAGAATGCCATTAATAATGCAAAAACACTTTCTCAAAGATCAATAAACTTTAAATTCAAATCAAAAGTTAACAGTGGAAGTGGAAGACATTTTAAATATCCAAACTAAATAACAAAACAACAGAAACAATAAAATAATTTATTATGAGGTCTCTGAAAACAAAACGGTCCTTAAAAAAAAACAGCCTGTTGAGACCAAAACACCAGATTAAAAACTTTTATGATCCAGTTTTTGGTAGAAAGAGATAAAAATGTTAAATCATGCAATTAACCATATGATTGACTGATTAATTGCTTATTGCAACAGGCTTAATTATTTTTACTAAAACAAGACATTTTCCCAGATATAAGTGAAATAATCTGCCACAGAAAGTAGTTTTTTTTCTTAAAACCACCTCCTATATTTTGCTGGAAAGTTACTTATGAGTTGGTTTTGTCTAATTTCAATAGCACTAAGATATTTACAGTAGAATCTCGACAAACTACTTGGTTAGACTTTGTGTTTTTCACCTTTGCGCGGCTGATGATGGATGCTGATGGCCTGCGTCTGGTAGTTCCCGTCGTCGTTCTGGACGCAGACCAGATGGGAGTCGGCCCGTTCGTTGAAACACGCCCCCATGGCCAGAACGTGCTCGTTGGACTTATTCATGGCCTTCATCAGCTGCAAGGACACACAACGCACAGCGTGACCAACCGGGTAAAGGCGTCAAAGTGACTTTCTGGTTAAGCCTAATTGCTTCTGGTGCAGATCTCGGTTGAACGGGAGGAACGTCGATGACAGATTGCAGAAAAACTCAAAGACAGAGCTGGATTTCAGTTCCTTGTATTAATCCTGCTTCTGTTTGCCAATCCGAAATAAAACTGAAAATCTGCAGGGCTTTAACCGCTCACTGCGTTAAACGCTGCAGAGCGGCGGTTCGCTCTTCGCTTTGCTGACTTCCCATCTGTCAGCGCGGCGGCAGCCAAACTCCAACGCTGACGCTCATTCGCGCCCCGCAGGCGACACTTTATCGCACGTGGGCAGCTTAGAGGCCCAACGCTCAGCTGCAGGGGAAACCGCGCAGATTTGCATGCATCACCTAAACACAGAACTGTGTGTGGATAAAACACACACTGATGTTTTCTTCCATGCATCACCTAAACACAGAACTGTGTGTGGATAAAACACACACTGATGTTTTCTTCCATGCATCACCTAAACACAGAACTGTGTGTGGATAAAACACACACTGATGTTTTCTTCCATGCATCACCTAAACACAGAACTGTGTGTGGATAAAACACACACTGATGTTTTCAGTCTGTCAAAAATCTGCTGGCTGAAAATATTCAGTTTAATCTTTGGTGTGAAATCACACGATGAAACGATTAATCGGATTACTTGTGATTAATCGCCAACTGGAGTATGCAGACTATAAAACAGGGGTGTCCAAAGTGTGGCCCGGGGGCCTTTTGTGGCCCTTGAAATGATTTTCGATCGGCCCCCAATAAAAAACAGTAAAAATTTGACCAACAAAATAAAAAATTATTTGTTTTTATTCTAACAAGGCAACAGACTAAAGCATTTTGTCTTTTTTATGTTTTGGAAAAGGAAGATTTAAAAAAAACAACAACAAAAAAGAAAAAACACTAAATTCACTGCGGAGCATCATGAATTAAGCTCTAATTGTTTTTTTCTACAAGAATAAAAAGATAGAAAATAAAAACTTATATAAAAGTATTATACATATATAAAATACGTTCAACTCGACCTCATATGTTCACTATTTATCTAGTTTTGTGGATGACTTGCAGTGGTTTTAGTCCTCAATTTTTAGAAAACCAAATTTTCCCTTTAAAGGAGACGTGATATTGAATAAAGTTTGGAAATGGTCAAATTCTTTCCCCATCTTTAGTCACACCTGAAAACATTTGAGGCCATTGTTGGAGTCACAGCGAGCGCGTGTGGTATGAAAACACATAACTCTCAAAGTACACACCGTCCTTGAGACTCTCCTTATCCGTAGAGCAGGAAACCGCCAGCTCATTTGGTAACCATAGCAACGTGTCCAATCGTGACCGGGGACACTTCTGTGCCTGAGCGCTGCTTCACGCTGCAACATCTTATTAAAAATGAATGACAGAGTCTAGTCAGCTAGAAAAACTGTGTCAAGCTTGTTGTTTTGTTTTTCTGCTTCTGCCTGAATTATAAATTTAAACGATGTAACCGACCAGCCGAGTAAAAAAACCCAAAAAAAACAACAGTATCGTCATTTTTAGCATCAATTTATGGATTTATGAAGAGGATGTTAAATATTTTTGATGGGCGATATAACCTCAAATTGGTATTGTTATAGTGAAGGGTAAATAAATGTATTTTTATCTGTTGCAGTATGGAGGTTTGCTAAATTTATTAGTGCAAACCAATGGTCAGTGTGACGCTGCCAAGTTTAAATTTAAAAATAGTCCCTAAAAGTACAGAAAGTTTCAGACTGAACAAGTTATCAGATAAAGAAAACTGCAGTTTTCAAATGATAACTTGACTTATTAGAAGCAAGTTAACCAAGCCTTATGTGAAAAAGAAGCTGCATTCTTCACCAACTCAAAATTAAGGCTTTTTAAAGACCATTATGAATTAAATTTAAGACCTTCATCACGGCAGAAATGCATCTTTCATATAGCAGAAGTGTCAAGTTTTTTTGCACAAAGTGCACCTAGCATCATGTGAGTTCCAACAAAAGTAAGGCGGTGGCGAAGACAAACGTTGCCCAGCCAACTAGCGATAAAGTTGCACTTTACCCACGATAGATGCAAAAAAGCTAGCTAGCTAGATAGCCAGGATACATCAATGGCCTCGAGTTGCAGAAAGCAATGAAGATTTCTGTGTGCGACTCAAACGTCTGCCTGAAAGAAAAGTCTTGTGAGAAAAATAAACGACACATGCACGATTAAATAGCCCTGTCATGAGAAAATTAAAGAATTATTATTAAAGTATTTAAGACCATCTTACACTTCTTAAATTAATTTAAGACATTTCAAGGCCTTAATTTTAGATGCCTTTATGTATTACTTTTTGTAAGGATGCGGACACCCTAGATGACTTTTTTAAAATGATATCTGATCAACTCAATTGGACTGAAGTCCAAACTTTGATTAGGCCTGTCAAACCGATTTTGTTTGTTTTTAGCCATACAGACGTGGATCGGTTGTGGTGCTTCGGAACATTGTTTTGCTACATAACCCAAGTTCTCCTGGTTGATCCATGTTTCCATAAATTATGGGAAGTCTGAGTCCTGAAAAGATGAATCAGCAGCAGACCATTACTCTACCACCACCGAGTTTTAACAGCCGTCTCTGATACGCTGCAGTTTGGATCAAACTGGAATGTCCACACAAAAAGGTTCCCGAAGGGAAACATTTAGACACTCACCTCATTGTATCGATTGCTGGGGATCTTAATGCTCGTCTTCCTCACCTCCATGTCCACAACCAGACCTTTCACCACCGGCAGAGTGTACTGGTAGTTACGGAAATCCTGTAAAAGAGACGACCGTATTATTTTGTTTTATCAACATATACAAACAGGTTCATTTTAAATGGTGTTTTCAGGTAGTTTGCTTAAATAACAGAGAAAAAAAGTGGGAAAGTCACTTACTGCTAGCAGATTCATGATGGTGTGCCCGGTCTCTCCAAATAGAGGTTTCCTGAAGCGAACGCTGAACAGTGGACACGGATAAACTGCAAGAGCAAATAAATAACACCAAGTTAAAACTCCAATGCACTCCATCACATCCGATTTAGCAGTTATGTAATTATTGTATCACTTTCCAGAGCAAAAAGCAACAGAATAGTTAAGAAAACTATTTGTTATTGTGACACATGACAGGTTTCTGCTGGTTTCACCAACTAAAATTTAAGACCATTATGAATGAAATTTAAGACCTGTATTACAACATAAATATGCGACCTTCGTCCAGCCAACTCTCAATAAATTTGCACTTACACACAATAAACATAAAAAAGCTAGATAGCAGGTAAAGGTGTGTTAGCAGTGAGTTAGCGGTAGCCTCAACTGTCTCAACGTGTAAAGCAATGAAGATGTCTGCGTGCGACTCAAACTTTTGTATGACCGAAAAGTCCCTCGAGAAAAAAACAAACATTGAATATACACAAGATAAGACAAAATTTAAGACCTGTGATTCATATAGTAAGAACAAACTTTTAAAAATTAATTTCAGGCTTTTGAAGATTACTATGATTGGAATTTAAGACCTATATCACGAGACAAATTTATGAACTTCATAAAGTTCATAAAGAGAGGCTCTGGTTTCTTCTACTGACAATAAATTTGCACTTACACATAACAGATGCAAAAAACGCTTGCTAGCTAGCAAGGGTATGTTAGCAGTGAGTTAGCAGAAGTCTGACAGAAAAAGGAGGAAAAAACAAAAACAAAACATTGAATATACAAGATTAATGACATAAAAAATGAAGACCTGTGATTAACATATTAAAGGCCAATTTACTTAAAAAAAATAAATAAATAAATTTTTTAAAGACTTTTTAAGGCCTTAATTTTTTGGGGCACAAATTTCTGACTATTTTTGAGTGAGGTTGACCTAATTAGAAATCTGAGAAAGTAAGCTCCTAACTTTCAAAAGAAGAATCCAGCTTCTTCTTAATCTTCTTAAACTACTATTTTCAACTTCATCTCATCCAGCAGCTGGAAAACGATCCCACTAAACGCCGTTTTGGCCTCAGTATGCAGAATCCTAGAGCGAACCTGCCTTGTGTGGGTCAGGCCTTCAAGAGGCGACCATCTTGACAACAGCAGCGTTTGTGCTGCGGATTAATTTCTTGGTGATTCCAGCAGTTTGTGTTGAAAACGTGTCTTTGTTAATGTATTCCAGCCGGAGTTGCAGGATGCAGGCTAATGGCTTAAGAGAGCGCGGCGGAGCTCTGAGCTGGCAGGTCTGACTGCGAGAAAAGAGGATTCTGAGGAGAAGAAGAGCCTCTCTGACAAATCTGCACACCAGCTTTCCAGATTCATGAGACACTGCAGAAAAATGGAAGCATAACAGCTGCCTGCTTTAAAATGATACAAAACATCAAGAGAGGCTCTGGTTTCTGCAATCATTTAACAAGTTCATTGCAAATACACAAAATCTTACCAAGTATATTTTCTAGTGCAAATATCTTAGCGCACTTAAAATAAGAAAATTAATTTACAGGCAACTTTTCAGGTAGATATTGGAATTTGCTTTAAGCAAATAAATCCTTAATATTGATGAAAAAGTAGTAGCTCCATTGGAAGAATAGAGTTGCTTTTGAACCGTAATAATTGAAACACTAACATTTTGATGTGTAAAGACTGCACTTGGCAAAATGTAATGTTTTAATTATTGATTTTAGTGTTTTTATTATGTAAAGCACTTTGAACTGCCTTGTTGAAATGTTTTCTACATATAAACTTGATTGATTGATCCAAACTCACATCGGTACTCTGCTCCCAGCCGCAACATGAGGCGGATCGGGAAGACCTTGGCCCACGGCGTCTCCCACTTCTGGATGAGGATACCAAAGAGGTAGGGCGGGTTGGGCAGCAGCAGGTCCTGCAGCGACTGGAAGGACGGGCTGATGTAGAGGAAGCCGCCGTGCTCCTTGCTGCCCAGGAAGCTCTGGGTGAAGAACGAGTGACTCAGGTGGCTCAGCACGTTGCCTGGTGGCCAGAGGGAGGAAGAGCCGTCAGTCAGCAGACAGCACAGCGAGCGGCTGAAGCTCTCTGAAGCCAGCACGTCCTCCAAACGCCTGACTGACGGCGGCTTAATGAAGATCAACGCACACAATATGACTGCCTTCCAGCAGCTGACACGGCCCTGATGCAAATATGAAACAGAAAACCGCCTGAGGAAAGCGAGCCGTCACAGTCGGCTCATATTAGCAGTTTTTACTGTGCAGCGTATGGATGTAAAGAAACAAAACAAAAACGTGACATCCGGACAATAATGCTGGAGGTAAACGGGCAGTTGACGGGAATGTACTCTCAGGGAAACAATCAGATTAATCATAAAATAATAATCGGTAAAAATAATCCATTTTTACAGACCGAAAAAAACACTACTTTCTGAAATGGCAACATATTCAGAGCAGTAATTAATCTGAAACTAATAAAAAAGAATATTATGCATTTAAGATTAAAAAAAAAAAGAAAGGCTTCTATGTGTCTGTAAATATGCAAATATGTTCACCTGGTTCAAATTCTGTAAAAAATAAATTAATAAACAAATAAATAAAAAAATCTTAAACACCTTTTGTTATCCAATTATTGATCAGTTACCCGAAAAAATAATCAATAAATCAACCATATTGATAAGTCAAGCAGAAAGAGCTCAGCTTTTCACAGGTTAATGCTAAAAGTATTTTTTAAGCTGCAGATGAATCCTTTGCTATAAATGATCAAGCGTTCACATAGGCCTGCCTCAATAACCAATAAATCAATTAATCAGACGATAAATAAAAATGAACTCAATCATTTCCACTTGAATGATTTGTTATTTTTCCTCTATTCTGTCTTTCTAACAAAAACTGGATGATAAAACTCTTCAGTCTGTTGCTTTGGACTCAACTAGCCCTTTTTTTCCAAGGATAACTTCGTTTTTGTAGAGACTTTATAATTCATTGTATTTGTTGTTTCATTTATTTTGGATATTTAAAATCTCTTCCAGTTTCAAATGGTCAATACAATACAATGTGTTCCATTTATGCCATTTACATTATATGTAAAATGGTCTCCAAACAACGATATTATTGTGTATCACAATAATTTCTGCTAAATTTGTTATTACAGGTCAAGCGTTCACTACAGGAATGATGTGTTGTTGCATTTTAGGCAATGACATGTTTATTTCCTTAACTAAAAAATTAACTGAACTGTTTATTTGCCTCTTTTAATGTCTTTCTAAAATCTTATGAAAAAAGGCTAAAGTGGGTAAATGAAAGATCTCCAGAATGTGGCAATTTGTTTCATCCGATAAATCGTGACAATAATCAATACCTAAAAAATGTGTTAGTTGCGGTCCTAAAACAAGGTGAGCTCTACTCTTTGTAACTCTTGTAGAGCCGTGGCGAATTTCTCACCGCTTAGGGCTTCTTGGTAGAGCTGCACAAAGTGTGTGAAGATGTCTTTGGGGATGGTTTTCTCGTCGGGTAGACACTGGAGCAGAATGACGACCTCGGCTTGGCCGACGGCGTGCATGCCTTTAGTCGTCACGTACCAGCACTTCCTGTTGACATCTGAGAGTTAAAGAGAAAAAAAACCTGGTCAGGGCAATGAACTTAATACCAGGATCAGTAGAGTTTCTGCAGGTTTCACCATCCTTAAAATATATAAATCTTTTTAAAACCATTATGAATGGAATTTAAGACCTATATTCACAGATATAGATGCAAAAAAGCCAGCTAGCTAGCTGGTAACATACACTTGCTAGTTAATTAGATAGTAACAGTAGCCTCAAGTATCTAGAGCAGGGGTATCAAACTCATTTAGAGCCATATCAAAAATCTGAATGTTCTTAAAGGGCCGGTTGTGCCAGTATATGTTGATAAAACCAATTAAATTGTTAAAATATTAATAAATAGCTGTTCCTCCAGGATTCTGTGATTGTTTTAGTGGTTTCTTATAATCAGAATTCCAGATTTTGTGGTGCCAATTTAGAAATGTTTGTAAGAAATTTTTTACAATATTTGCGCTCATATATGGTGTTAAATGTGACTTTTTTTTTATTACTCATATCAATTGCAGACAATAACTTGACATCAAGAAAGGCTGAGGCAGCAGTCACTTAAACTCAATGTTTCTGGCCAATTTAGAGAAAATTTGCAGTAAAATCAGGAAAAAAATGTGGAGATTTGTTGATTTTCTGTGAATTTCGCAGAAGTGTGAAAAACTGGATGGAATTATTGATGTAATTTTGATTTTAAAGGCCCACATAAAAAGCTACAAAGGCCAGATTTGGCCGCCAGGCCTCGAGTTTGACACGTGGTCAAGAGAATGCAATGATGTCTGAGACCAACTCAAAGTTTTTACCTGACAGATAAGTCCTGAAAAAAAGAGAATACATAGAAAATGCAAGATTAAATAGTCTTGTAAAGACAACATTAACAAAATAAAGACCTACTTACTTTTTGTAAATGATTAACATGTTTTAGTTACATGAATTTCAGACTTTAAATGATTCACAGACACTCTGCAGTAGAGAAAATAAAAAGCTGTTAAACCAAGAAGCAAGAAAAACGTTTGCAAAACATTTGGACTGAACTGAAATAAAATGTGTAGCAAATCCTCTGCAGAAGTAAAATCCAGTCATATCTTCTCAATTTTTCAGTTTTGCCCAGTTTACTTTTATTTGAACTGGTTTGATTTATAACATTGTATATAAAGGACTAGTTTTGTATAAAAACAAGTATGTATATTAAGGCAGGAATTTGTGTTTTTATGATGTAAAGCACCTTGGACTGCTGCTGCTGAAATGTGCTACACAAATAAACTTGATTGATTTATAAATGTGTAACATTTAATGAGGGTGTAAACATGACTCACAGTTGACCAGCTTGACCATGGCTAGCAGGTTAGCATTGAGCACGAACACCAGGGGGTCCAGGCCTCCCTCCTCCAACTGCTGCATGAGGACGATCTCCGACGGTCTCTCCTCCACGGCGTAATCTGCGGGAGATTCAGAGCGCTAAAGTCAGATCAACAGGAAGAAAACAGCCGGAGCGAGACAGAGATTCAAAGAAGAAGTCCTGCTGTCTCTGGTTAGAACAACAGAACAGCTTCCACATCGTTTAAGCATCGCCTCAGCGTTCCCGTGAAAAAAGCTTCTCCCCTTTCTGTTGGCAATGAGTGGTGCAAAACATGAGCGGTGACACAAAGGCCATGAGGAGCACACTAAACGGACACAAACACAGCAGCAATGAGGAGGCAGCAGAATGGTGAGGATGAAGGCAAGCACCTGTGATGTGGCCTCCCGTACCTCCTTTGACTCCGGTGGAGATGAGGATGGGAGGGAGCCCGTCCTCCGGGATCAGGCTGAGGGAGCTGCCCACGGGGCTGCCCGCCGGCGCAGCGGGGGTCTGGGCCGCCTGCAGGGTGGAGAGGAAGGGGTAGTTAGGCTACAATCACACCTGAAGTGACCCAAATGTGACCTCTATCTGATCTTTTCATGGCAGTCTGAACAACACAGATTGGATTTTTTCACGTATCGGACGGACGGAATTTGGTGAATACCAATTTTTTTTGTCTGAAATATTGCTAAAAGTGGCAAGAAAGTGGGTGAGGTGACTAATGTTAACAGACACAAACTGGTGGACCGCTCTGTCAGTCAAACCACTCTCAGAAGAGGACAGTGGGTGATTTTTACACTTTTGCTGAGGTAGATCAGACCTGCTTCACATGTAAGTATCGGTTGATCACCAATCTCCTAAAATTAAGAAAATCATCTTGGATAAATCAGTGCACCCCTAATAATAAATCCATTCCTAATCTTTTTCTAAATCTGGGGTCGGGTCGCGGAGGCAGCAGCCTAGGACCTCCAGACTTTCCCCAGCAGCCTGGTCCAAGTTCAGATTAGTGGAAGAAAAACATTTAGTGTCAAACCTAATTGGCATCTTCTGTTTATTCCCCTGTCCCCACTGAGTTTCTTTCTACCGCCACATGGCCAGTTTGCCAGAAATTGGCCAGAATTGGATTACCTAATGCAACGTCACTTGAGATAATTTGAGCATGAAACGTCTCTCAGCTGAGCCACATGAAATTTATTGCTTTCTGCAACAAAACTCACTTGGACAGCTGGCATTCAGCAGCTGTTCACTCCAAACAAATACAAAGGCTTTGCTGTAGGAATACTTTTACATGAGGATAGTCTCATTAATGGTCCAACCAAGAACAATATGTCTCAACGTTAAGCTTTTAAGTGCTACATCATTTGTAATTCTCTTCATTTTAACATGCTTAACATATTACAGTCGGTTATGGAGGCAGGATTTCCTGAGTAAAGAGCTCATTCACTGCAAAACCACAAATTTTATCAAGTATCTTTAGTCTAGTTTCTAGTGCAAATATCGTAATACATTTGAAATAAGAAAAGTAACACATAGAATAACCTTTTACTTTCAGCAAAATATAGGTGTTTGTTTTAAGTCAATAATTCCTTAATATTGATGAAGTTCTAGTTCCACTGGCAGATTATTAGGCCCGAGCAGCAAAGCGCTGCGAAGGCCTATTGTATCTGTACTGTTTATTATTACGATTCTTCCCACCTCTTCGTGTGCCTTTTTGGGGGCTTTATCATATTCAAAAACTCACCAAACTTGGCGGTGGCGACTAGAAAATTTAAAAATTTTGAATTTTAAGGTTGTCGCAAAAATCGCAAAAAAAATTGCTCAACGGCGGCAACTAGCAATTTTCTGTTGACACAATGGTATGAACGTATTTCATCGTAGAGACATGAAATTTGGTACACTTGTAGAGCTCCCCAAAAGACTCAGAACTTACATTTAATGTTATTAGCCAACTATCACAGGAAGTCGGCCATTTTGTCTTGAACGTCCATTTTTTACCTCGATTTTGACGTTTACAGCCTTCGTATTTGATCGAACTCCTCCTAGGGATTTCGATTGATCGACTTCAAACTTGGTCAGTCTGATCATAAGGCATGTTTAATTTAAAGTTATCAAATTGGTGAGTTTTGGAGTATGTTGAAGGGGGGTTAGCAGGGGTCAAAGTTCACCTACTCGCCATGAAACACGAAACTCTTATATTTCCTATATAAAAACACATAGAGGGACCAAACTTTCAGTGATTGATTGTCATAAGATGTCCTAAAATACCCTGTGGTGAAATGATGACATCACTTAAGCCACGCCCCCTGAGAACAGGAAGTGTCATGTTTTACTGTGAACGGTCGCTATCTTAGCCCTTTGACCTAATCAACATGAAACTGTGTCCAGAGACAGAAGACATGTTGGTGTGTTGTGGATTCCAACCCCGACCTGCTGCGATGAAGCAGGTGGGCGTGGCGGCGTTGCGAACGCCGTCGAATTTCGTTTGGCTCTGAATTCCACAATTTCGGGCCCAGCTGCTCCAAACTCACTAGGATGGATCCTTGTACACCCACCGACAGGAATTCATAACAAAATTTGGTGGGCGTGGCCTAATTTCTCTATATCGACCCCTAGAGTATTTTAAATGAACAGCCCTATGCCATGCTTTATCCTAGAATTACGAAACTTGGTACATATGTGTAGCTTGTCAGGACGTACAAAAAAGTCTATTAGAGCCATGGTCGAAACCCAACAGGAAGTCGGCCATTTTGTATTGAAGGTCCATTTTGGACCTCGATTTTGACGTTTACAGCCTTTGCATTTGATCGAACTCCTCCTAGGGATTTCGATTGATCGGCTTCAAACTTGGTCAGTCTGATCATAAGGCATGTCTGATTTAAAGTTATCAAATTGGTGACTGTATGAGCTTGCTGAAGGGGGGTTACCAGGGGTCAAAGTTCACCTACTCGCCATGAAACACGAAACTCTTATATTTCCTATACAAAAACACAGAGAGGGACCAAACTTTCATTGATTGATTGTCATCGGGTGTCCTAAAATACCCTGTGGTGAAATTATTTTTTTAAGTAGGCCACGCCCCCTGAGAACAGGAAGTGTCATGTTTTACTGTGAACGGTCGCTATCTTAGCCCTTTGACCTAATCAACATGAAACTGTGTCCAGAGACAGAAGACATGTTGGTGTGTTGAGTATTCCAACCCCGACCGGCTGCGATGAAGCAGGTGGGCGTGGCGGCGTTGCGAACGCCGTCGAATTTCGTTTGGCTCTGAATTCCACAATTTCGGGCCCAGCTGCTTCAAACTCACTAGGATGGATCCTTGTAGACCCACCGACAGGAATTCATAACAAAATTTGGTGGGCGTGGCCTAATTTCTCTATACGGTCCCCTAGAATATTTTAAAAAATCAGCCCCAAGCGATGCTTTAACTTAGAACTACGAAACTTGGTAGACATGTGTATCTTGTCAGGACGTACAAAAAAGTCTCTTGGAGCCATGCTCTAAACCCAACAGGAAGTCGGCCATTTTAGATTGAAGTTCATTTGACCTCGATTTTGACATTTAGAGCCTTCGTATTTGATCGAACTCCTCCTTGGGATTTCGATTGATCGGCTTCAAACTCGGTCAGTCTGATCATAAGGCATGTCTGATTTAAAGTTATCAATATGGTGAGTTTTGGAGCATGTTGAAGCGGGGTTAGCAGGGCTCAAAGTTCCCCTGTGATCGACTGTGTAATATGTAATTACAAAGGGGTTCCTTTGTCATTCCGTAGGGCAATGCTGCCCTCTGGTGTCGAATTACTGAAATTACTGAAATAGTTTCATTATTTCAGTAATTCGACACCAGAGGACAGCATTGCCCTACGGAATGACAGAGTTCAATTTTGTAATGTAGGAAAAAATTAAAAATTTGTAATTCTACTGTGAACGGTCGATAGCTTCTGCACCAAACTTTGCACGAGTGACCCTGGCGGGATCCCTGACGACCCTATGTCATCATATTATGGCGTCATCTAAGCCCCGCCCCCTCAGAACAGGAAGTGTCTTTTTTTTCCTTGGAAAGCTCCGTTTATGGCTCTCTTGACCTAATCAAGGTAATTCGGATGATGAGCTCTGTCAATGCTCGCTTCTGGCTGAACCGTGTGGGTGTGGCCAAATGGCGAATATCAGTCCCTCGCCATATGCATACGTTTGGCTCTAATTCACACATAGATCATCCGATTGGCGCCAAACTGGATATGTATGACCTTTGTTCACCTCTAAAGAGCCCAACGGGTTTGAGACGTAATTTGACTCCACTGCGCCCCCTAAGTTAATACATCGGCCGTATCTCCTCGACGCATCGACCGATCTGCACCAGATTTTTTGACAGTCGTCGGGGAGCGCCGCCGAACGCATTCACGCGTGTCGCCCGGTGGACGGGCGGGGAAAATGCGCGACAGCTTCTGCGGCGGCTAGCGGGCGGCGGTGCTGGAAACTGCGGCAGAGCTTCCGCGGTGGGGAGCGGGCTGCGGCTCTGGAAAACGCGCGACAGCTTCTGCGGTGGCCGGAACCCCCGCGGTGGCCAATAGGCCGGAGCGGCGCTTGCTGCGAGGGCCGCCCGAGGCTGCTTGCAGCTTTAATTTCATTTATAACATGTGAAAATGTTTTGTTATAAGTGAAATAATCTGCCAGTGGAAATGCTACATTTTAATCAACACTAAGGAATTAATGACTCAATACAAGCTCCTATTTATTGCAGAAAGGTTACTTGTAAGTTAGTTTTGTCTTATTTCAAGTGCATTAAAATATTTGCACTAGAATCTACACTAAAACACTTGATAAAATGTTGTGTTTTTGCAGTGTTGTGACTCCCTGTATTCATCCGTTTGAGCTAAGCTATTAGCATGAGTCGGGGATACTGAACTCACCTCTGAGGCCTCCGGCGTGGCGGCCTTGTTGGAGCAGGTGGAGGCGACCCGTGACCGCGAGGACGCCGAGCCGGAGGACGGCGGTTTGGAGGATTCTGCTGCGTCTCCGTTTGGAAGAACCCCGTCGGCAAACCAAACCCTCCTCTGGTCCCGCGACAGGGAGCCTAAACAGGAAACAAACACAAAACGTATAAAATATAAGGGCGAATAATCCATCAGTTATTTTAGGGATTAATCAAATATTTTTTATTCATTTAGGTTAAAAAATAAAGTCTTTTTTAGGGCTGCAATTATTATTTTAGAAAGCAATTGTTCTTACACTGACGATTAATTGGTTGAAAAAAATTGCCACATTTTTCATTCAACCACCTTTTTTATACATTGTTAGAAATATATAACTGCAAATAATTTATTTTCAAAATGAGAAAATAAATATTTTATGCAATAACATAACATGCTGTTCATTTATAGAAAAGGAGGCTAAAATATATATACATTTCCAACACAAAGATGTAAAAAGCTCAGTAATTTCTGCTTTCATTTATCAATACAGTCTAGGGCTGATCTGTTTATTAATTCATTTATTTATTTTTGATTAGCTGATTAATAATTGGAGAGAAAAAGGCGCTAATAGGATTTTTTTAACGATAATTTTAATCAAATGAAACTAAAATTATGACATTTATGGAGTTTTTGGTAGAACATATTTACAGACAAAGAGTTACTTTTTTATCTTTAATAAAACAATTATATGTTTTCTGTACAGTATTACATTATTTAAAGTCAAGGTGACAATTAATTACTAAATCACTTAATGATAATTTTAATAAACGATTAATCACGATTAATCGTTTCAGCCCTAAAAATATATATTCATTTCAGGCCCATTTGTTGGTTTTTCCATCTACAGGGATAGAATATCATTGCAAAAGGATATAAATAACAGCTTCTTATTCTCCTGCTGGTGAGGAACGTACCTTCATTGCCAGATTGCTTCAGGACTCCCACGGGCACCATGACAGTGGGGGGCGGCGAGCTGAGGACCCCGGACGCTTGCGCCTGCTGCAGGGGGGGGATGGTGGAGCAGTACTCTGCCGGGTTGTTCGGGTTTGGACTCTGATTGACTGCAGTAGCCGGCGTCTCCGCTGATTGAACTGACAACAACAGAACACAACATCCAAAAATATAAAGCAGTAAGCTAGAGATTTATAAACATCCAAACATCCAATATTTCTTGTCTAGACTAAGAAATATCGACATGGGCGTGCCGTGGTGGCGGAGGGGTTAGCGCCACCCACATTCAGGCAAAACGTAGCCTCGACGAGGCTGTCGCGGGTTCGACTCCCGGACCCGACGACAATTACCACATGTCTTCCCCCCTCTCCTTCCCCCTTTCCTGTCAGCCTACTTTGAAAAAAAAACAAAGGGACACTAGAGCCCACAAAAAGACCCCTTGCGGGGCGATAAAAAAAAAAAGAAATATCGACATGTTTAGATATATCTGATTTTTGATTGTAATTTATTGATTTCTCCTCTAATTTTGGGTGATGTCAAGAAGCCATAGGCCTTCAATTTGTTATTGTGCCAAATTACATCCACAAATATTAACACATTTTACTGGGATTTAAAATGAACAACAGACCAACACAAACTAGGGTCATTCATTGACAGTAAATCTGGTAGCTTTAAATTAAATCATGGCTGACACATGGTGGAGGAAGCATCATGCTGTGGGTTGGAAAGATTTTGAAAGTATTCAAAAATACTTTCAAAACGAAATGTCAACTCATATTATCTACGTTTGAATAAAGAGTTGTTGAAGATGTTAATGATTGTGGGCAGGAAGGATCTCCTGTAGCAGTCTGTACTACAGTGTATCTGAAGAAGTCTCTGACTGAAGACACACAAATTTGTCTGTAATGTTTTTCATTTTGTAAAAAAAATGAATTCTCCTTTCCATCTTCAACTCCAGAGGTTCCAGAACCGAACCGGTTTTCTTTATCAGCTTATTTAGATTTTAAGTCCCAGGTTCTGATGCTGCCACTCCAACAGATGATGGCAGAAGAGATTATCCTCTCTACCACAGATTTCTCGAAGATAAAACCACATGTCCAGGGTAACATCACCCTCATAGTGAAACACGGTGATGGCAGCACCATCCGGTAAAAACGTGGGTCAAAGTAAACCATAAATCTGATTAGGAATATTTACCAGTGTGTTGGATTTAATGTTGAGATGCAGAGTTAGGTTGTAACTAGTTACATTTATTTGAGTAACTCTTCTTTAAAAAGTACTTTTCAGAGCATGTTTACTCTTACTAGAGTAAAATGTCTGGATCCTCTTCCCACTGAGAGTAACTTCACTGAATGAAAAAGAACATTCACCAGAGAGACACACACTTGCAATTTTTATCAAAGATTCATAAGTTTTATATTGAAATAAACTGATTTTGTAAAAATTTTACTTTTGCCTGATGTCATTTTGTAATTTGTATGATTTATTTTCATTTTGGTCTTTAAAATACCAACATTTTCCTTTATATTTTGGTCCGTCTGATGCTGTAATGTTTAAATAATAAATGATTAATGTGTTATCACTCAGTGCTTCAGGCGCCTTTTTACCAAATCCTTTTTTAACTTTTAAGTAATTTCTTGGACAGCTATATTTTACTTATTTAAGTAAAAATATGTTTAAGTAGTGCTACTCTTACTCGAACACTTTACTCTCCTCTGTTGAGATGCCATCCAGTTGGTATGATGTTGAGAATTGGCAAAAATACTTCTTTTTGCAAAGACTAGATTCTCTTCTCCAGTTTTTCTTTGTGAGAAATGTTGAAAACAGTGTATCTTCTGCTTTCTAACTCCTAATTAAGCATTACTTTGTGTTGAAATGAGACAAAATGTGAAACATGTCAAACAGATAAGTGTGATTGTTGCTCACCATTTGTCAGGGCAGAATGACAGGTGACACAAACGCGGGCCTCCTTCCTGTCCATGTAGAGCAGCTTACACTTCAGGCTGCAACACGCTGCACAGAACACCTTAAAGAGACCAACACTGCATCAACACATTGCACTTTAAATAAACATTTCACAAACTAAACCAGAGCCCCCTGTGTGCTGCAAGGTTTTACTGTGACCTTTGACCTTCCTGGGATGATAATGCTGCATCTACTGTTTATAGCTGCCATGCAGGTGTTACTATTGCTGCAGCGCCGGCTCCTCCCAGCTCAACTGGCAGAGCCAGAGTGTTTGTTTACCACCTTGGGAAATTAAGTAGCGCTCCGCCCAGTTATCCAGTGCGGTGTCAGCGACCGCATGCTGCATTTACAGCAGCACGGACGCCATGCGTGGGCGGTCCTTACGCCAGCTGCAAACAAATAACGACTGAAAGTGCATCTAATTTGAATTTCCTTTCCCTATGCTAATTATTTTGTTTCTTCTTTTAGGTTACATACAGCTCTGGAAAAAATTAAGAGACCATTTAAAATGATCAGTTTCTCTGATTTTACTTTTTATGTCTATGTTTGAGTAAAATGAACATTGTTCTATTATTCTATGAACTGCTGACATCTCTGAAATTCCAAGCAAAAATGTCATTTTTATTAGCAGAAAATGAGAAATTGTCATAACGAATAAGAAGCAGTGCTTTCAGACTTCAAATAACGCAGAGAAAACAAGTTCATATTTATTTAGAAACTACAATACTAATGTTTTAACTCAGGAAGAGTTCAGGAATCAATATTTGGTGTAAAAACCATGAGGTTTTCTTTTTTAAAGGTTTTATTGGCTCTAGTGGCCTTTATTTGATAGTTAATTGACAGGAAAGTGGGTAATGGGAAGCAATGCTTCAAAGGTTGCCAGGCTGGGAATTGAACCTGTGACAGCCACGTCGAGGACTAAGGCCTCCATATGTGGGTTGAGCTTAACCCCTGCACATCCAACCATGAGGTTTTCAATGGGGTTCAGTGCAGCGATCTTTAAAAAGCCAGAGCTGATGATTACGATTTTAGCCAATAATGGCTCTTCGTTGTTTCCAGAGCTATATGTTCTTTTTAGATCTGCAACCAGCAATTATTTGAGTAAGCGATTAATCTATAGATTAATCGGATTTAAAAATTGTCACGTTTTTCATTCAATTACCTAATTCTTTGTTTTTTACAAAATTATACATACTTTTTTAAATGAGTAAATAACCATTTTATTGCCTAAAGTACAACAACATTCCTTTAGTGTACATTTGATCATTTGTAGCAAAAAATGCTACAAATGATGTTCACTCAACATGTAAAAAACTCAGCACTTTCTGCTTTACTAATAGATTAGTAATATCAATATAGGATATTACTAATCTACTGACTATTATTTGGAGTAACCAGTTAATAATTGAATAGAAATAGAAGTTTAATGGGAGTTTTTTTTTTTTTTTACAGAATCTGAACCAGGTGAAGCTAAAACTGCCACTTGAGTAGTTTTGGCTTTATTTCTGTTACTTTTCAGAAAATGGCTTTTTTTTCAGTATTTAGAGGAGCAGCTGTGCAGGATGTAAGTGGATGTTTTAAGTCTCCCTGGGAAGCGGGGCTCTGCTGTAATGGCCGCCTCTAACCGAGTTAAAGCAGCGCTGACCTTGCCGCAGGCCCTGCAGTGGTGCCTCCTCTTGGTGAAGGTGAACTTGACGTCACATTTCATGCAGACCGGGGCCTGCGAGTCAGGCACCCACACAGGAGCCACCTCTCCCAGCGAGCTGGCGGCCTTCCTGCACAGCGCCCCCTGCTGCCCGGCCTGAAGGTCGTTGTCAGGACTCTCAGACACCGTCAGCGATGGAGAGCGGGTTCCTCCATTTCCATTGAGCGAACTCTGGCCCGTCCCACCTGGCGCCGGGTCGGTGGGCGTGCCTCTGCAGCA
Organism: Xiphophorus hellerii; assembly: GCF_003331165.1. Classification (NCBI taxonomy): domain Eukaryota; kingdom Metazoa; phylum Chordata; class Actinopteri; order Cyprinodontiformes; family Poeciliidae; genus Xiphophorus; species Xiphophorus hellerii. The sequence continues at coordinate 23,696,368 of NC_045677.1, forward strand.
GCGGCTGTCCATGTTCTTGTTCTTGGCGCTGAGCTGGTTCTGGACCTGGCCGGACAGCGGCTGCGGGATCTGCAGCTTGAGGCTGACCGGCTGCTTGGGCCGCGCTCCTCCGTAGGGAACGCTCACCGGCTGCAGCCGGCTGTTGTTCAGTTTTGTTTGGACGCCGCCGGACCCGGCCGCTCCGCCGTCGCTCAGCTCCTGCTTGCTCTCCTCCATCTCCTTCTCTTCGGTCACAGAGTCCTCCTTGGATGGGACAGGAGACGGAGAAAAGTCCTCAGTGTCCTCCGCTTCGTTGACCTTTAAGTTGCTTCCATTCTCCATCTCCAGACCGTTAGGAAGGATTCCAGTTCTAACTTTCTGCTCCATTTGTCCATTTTCAGCGCATTTTCTCCCCTCCTGCTCATCCTGCGCTCCGTCCCTGCCATGAGGAGACAAACTGTTCTCCTCAACCTCCGCTTGGACACTCTGACTCCCATTCACACTTCCTCCAAGCTCCTCAGAATTTATACTTTTTTGTTCCTGCTCAAAGTCCTGCAAAACAGCAGAACGGTTCTCATCTTTCAACTCTCCTCCATTTTGAGTCACATGTGGAGGATTATCCTCGGAAAGAGTCCGTTCCTCTGCTAATCCCATCTCAAACGTGAAGCAAGAGCCTCCACCGCCCACTGATGAAGGTTCCTCCTTGTTACCAACGTGGACCTCAGCAGGAGAACCGGTCTGTGGGCATCCTGTGCAGCCGTTCTCCACAACGCCGCATGGCGAGACGTCGTCGGCGCCCACCAGCTTGCCGATGTTGGGCTGAGGGAGAGGCGGGCTGTGGACGTCCGCCGGCCTCTCCTCCGCCCAGGCTTGATGCTCAGGACCCGCCGACCTTTTGGGGTCGGGTCCTGAGGAGGTGCTGGACGGGTCGGGAAGGGTCTTGAAGGGCAGCGGGCTCTCCCGGGGGCTGATGTCTGCGTGGGCCAGAGCGGGATTCAGGGAGAGCATGTGGGCGGGTGGAGCCAGGATCTGTGTCCACTTAGCGTCCGAGAGAATTGACGTGTCCGTCTCATCTGCAAAACAAAAAAAACCTCTTTATTTCCACCTGCAGCTTCAAATGTAAAAATATTTGCATCACTTGTGATTGTAACAAGATATTCAAACTTCAACAACTTTCAGCTTATCAGCAAAAAGTTTAGTGTTAATCTCTTAGCTTTCCTTTTTCCACATTTGCTCTGTTCCTACATGACTTGTTGCAAAATTTAAACTGAAATTCTCATTGTTTTTGTCTATTGACTAGAAGTGCACAGATGAATCAGACCAGATTTCCTTAATTTTTGGCAGATTGGCCAACCTCATGCACCAATCTTAATCAGCTAAATATCTAAAAATCACCCACTGTCCCCTTTTGCTCTGCTGGGACAGAGGGCTGGCTGATAGACTCACCTCTGAGATAAAATCGTCACATGTGCAATCACTTTACTTTTACCAATTTAGTGGCTTTGTCGCTCATTCATCAACTTTTCAGACAAAAAAAAAAAATCATTATTGGCTAAAATTGTAATCATCAGCTCTGGCTTTTTAAAGATCGGTCATCAGCCAGAAAACTGCAGTCAGTGCACCCCGCCTTCCCACCTCTGCCGGTTCAGGTGAATAGCCACATCTTTTCATCTGTGATTAATACTTACAGAAAATTAGACACATTTGAACTCTACTGAAGAGTAGAGAAGATTATATTTGAGGTATCAGAGAAAAGGGTGCTGAATCCATGCAACATTTTAAGATTTTTTGTAGTTGAAGTCTGACAAAGTTTTTAGAAACTATAAACCACAATTATTACAAATGATCACTCTTCCAGGTGATCAGAGACCTAAAAATGGCTCGACCAAACAGAGAAACGAGGTCAGAATAGTTTGGAAAAATCGGCTTGTGAATGAGCTGGAAAATTGTGAGAAAATGGGTTAAATGGTTGAGCAGCTCCAGGGAGAAATCCTGGATACAGAAAAATGAAGGTGTGAGTGCTTTATCATGAGATAAAACATTTCTGTAACACATCTAAAATGATTTGCTCACATTGCTGTGTTATTTACTACTTGCTCATCTCCTCCCTGCACAGGAATTCATGCTAAGCTCTTTCAGTGTGTGTCACATACACACACACCAAGTTAATCTGCCAGGCTGAATCTCTGGCTGACGGCACCTTCAGCCAAAACACACACTGAGCTCCCAGCACCTGTGTCTGTTATTCAGCACTTTCTTTTCCTAGGGTTATTTTCCATAAATCCACAAAAAAGCCACCTTTCTTCAACAATAGGGAAGCCACGTTTGTCAAACACACAGCTCAGCACTGCAGTGTTTACTTTGCACTTACTATAAATAAGCTCTGCGAAGCAACTTTCTCAAAAACCCTCTAATTTCGATTCCCTGCTTATTCTAAGTGACCATAAAAAAGACGCCGGTCTTATCTTGAACCAATTACAGAGTTTTACTGATTCCCACAAGCAAAAAGCAAATCCAATTAGCGGCGTTCCCTTGCCGCGCAGCCTCAATCACCGCCCTGAAGTGTTACTCAGCTGTGATGGCTGGAAGCTCCTGCACACCTTAGTTATTTTCCGTTTCCACGCCCTTCACCTGCCATCTCACCTTCATTCTGCTCGAACTCGTCCAGCACCTTGTCCAGGTTGAAGGCCTCGGCTTGGAAGTAATTCTCCATGGGCCAGGAAGCTCCACCTTGCCAACGGCCGTGTGAACCTGCCAACAAGAGGAGTTCACCAAGTCACCAATTTAACCTTAAAAACAATAAACGTGTGTGGACAAGGGCTGCAGCTAAAACTTATTTTAGTAAGCAATCATTCTGATGATTCATCAAATTAAAAAAAAATTGGCACAAATCAGAACGTCACAGATTCCTCTAGTTTTGTGGTTTCATACTTTAAATTGCTGACCAGATCCAAACAACTGAAAACATAATTTGTATCCCAGTTTAAACTTTTTGTGATGTAAATGACTCCTGAATGTTGTACGGATGGATATTCTGTGTACTGTTCTTTGTATAGTTGTGTTGACCTTGGTTTCTGTTTGTTTTTGTTTATCCAATAATAAAATCTACAAAAAAGGCACATCCAGCAGATTTTTTATTAAGCCCACAGGGTTTCCCCCCCAAAAAATCTAGCTAAGCCCAGTGGTAGGGGTGCTAAGGCAATCCACAAGTTGCCCCACTGGGTTTTTGTGTTAAAAATTATTTAAAGTTGACGGGGAATTAACATCAACAAAGAAAATACAGTGGTAGATTAAATAAAACTAGTCTGTCTGTAGGTTAATAATCAAAGGCCATTTACTTTTTAAATAGATAATTGCCTGATAAAGGTTACTGATGTTTTATTACATATAAAAGTAGTTTAAAGCCTGTCTTTGCTGTTGCTGTTACTGGTGTATAAAGAAATTCACTTAAAATAAATTTTAAATGAGCCTGGTGGAGGGCAAGTAAATCCTGGTGGCCCGCCAGGCTTATGATACATTGAGGGAAATCCTGAACCACTTTTTTTATACAATATTAGAAATACACTAAAAGATGCAAATTTACAAATAAATCAATTCAATTTTATTAAATAAGAAAACAAACATTTTATTGCCTAAAATGTACAAACAGAGCATTCCTTTAGTGAATGCTTGATCATGTGTAGAAAAGGATGCAGGATGCAACATCAACATGTGAAAGTCCTTTCTGCTTTACTTAACAATAAGGTGTAGAGCTGTTGATTATTTTTTAAATTAACAGATTATCAGTTGGATAGAAAACATTTTTATACAGAAATTGAACCGGGTAACAAAATCTATGCCACCACTTGAGGAGTTCTGGGTAGGACATATTTAAAGACAAATGTTTGATCTTTATTCTCATACTATTTCAACTTTATTCCTGCATCATAATGACTTTATTGTCTATAAAAAATTAATAAATAAGATAAAAACCATATCCTGACCCTTGCATTTCATAGAGTATACCTGAATTCAAAGTCCAAATAAACAGAAGCTGCAAAACACGCTTGTCAAGAAAGATGGCGGCTCTGGGCGTGCTGACATCACTCTGAACTATTTAAACCCAACAAGTGAATCGGTAAAAAAACAAAACAACAACAACAAAGAAATTGATTAGTTGAGAGCATCCATATATTGCCCAGCTCTGCTTTCCACTAAATTTTCCATTAATATGCTGTAAAAAACTAAATGTTTGTGACCTTTTATGACTTAGTCTGCTTGTGGCAGGAGGGTGAACTTATCTAAAACAGTAAAATAACTTTGCTAAACTTATATCTCAATGTGATTTACAGCTAAAGTTTATACCGTGTACTCACTCTGCACTGCCAACTATCCTGTTTTCTAGGTTGCCACGCATCACGGATAAAAACACTGCAGTACCTAGTCTAAACAGACAGTTTTATGGCTGGAAACTATATTTGCACTTCCCTACACAATCCTGGCTGAACAACAATGAATTAAATGGAGAGGCTTACCTGTACGGAGGTCCTACTCTGCAGCCCCGGGTGCTGGGTTTTTCTTCAGCTCTCGGATCTGCCTTCACCCAGTCTGGCAAGCGCCCAGCGCCCACACCTGAGGGAGGAAAACACCTTTAGAGATCTTCCTCAACTCTTATTGCAACACCTGCAGCTGTTTGCCAAACCAGCTATATGAGTAATGTTACCGCACCATGCAGCTCTACAAGATTTAGAAAATATATATTCAGAGGTTTAGAATTAGGTTTGAAATAAAAGATTTGGTTCTGAAATTATGGTCAATTTCAAGTCGCTTTGGTCAGCAGCTGTGTTTTCATTGACCACAGAATTGCCCAAGTTGGAATTACGAAAAATAATTTTATCAAAAACGTTTTGCATTAGGATGAGACGGCATGACGGCAGTCGTACTGCAAAAGAAACACTAATTCTTATTGTTGATTTTTAACAAAGAGCATTAGCAGAAACATTTCTTTCACATCACAGGAGCCATGTGATCAACAGCCGGATGTTACTACTGACAGAATACACGAAGAAGACGACAGGAAGTGGTAGAAGGATGGCGGCGCGGCATGTTTTTCTAATTATCACACGAACAAACTTATTCACGTGTGATTTTAATTGTGTTTATTGTTTAATTGAAACACCACAACTGCAAAATTGTATTTTTCATCATTAGCAGAATATCTACAAACCTTTGCCCATATTTGTAATGAAAACACAGCTTCTTCTCTACAGAAGTCTCCAAACTCCAGGATCGCAGAGCAAAATGCTACAGAGAAACTACTTGACGAACACCAAAGAGCCAAAAGCTTTGACTTCCTACAAGACAAACTGATGGAAGAGGACTGGAATGCCACCCAGCAGGTCCAGTCCACAGAAAACCCACCAGTAACACAAAAACCAAAAGGTTCACAACCAATATTCCATTCAAAACAAAACGATTGGCAAAACTAAGTCAGTTTCTGGCCAATTGCCGATTACCAATATTTAAAAAGCCTGACCTGCCGATGCTGGCTGATGCCAATTCTTTTGTCTGAAATGTTGTTCAATATGCCAAGAAAGTCTCTGAGCTGGCAACAGTGGGGTAACATTTTTAGACCTTTGCCGAGGTACATGAGACTGGTGGATAAGATTGGTTTCACATGTAAAAATTGGCCTTTCACTCATCTCCCAAAATTAAGGAAATCGGCAATGATAAATCGGCTGGCCGTTAAATCGGTGCTTCCCTACTTAAAACACAGGAGGTCCATCTTTAGGTTTGTCTCTACTAACATTTTTCTTAAAATACAGCTGGAGATTTTATGAAAAATGTTGGTGGTTTTAAGTCTATGGAGAGTGTATGACTGATCTATAGAAAACTAAACGATTCCTCAAACATGCATGAACGAATTAAAGCAGTAACATAACATAAAGCTCAAAGAAGTTGATTTTACATAACACTTTAAGGACACACACTCGAACTGACAGCACATCAACTGGCTCGTCACGTGCGCTGCAGCTCCTCGTAGGCTATCAGCCATCACCGCTCCGACCTTCACAAAGCAATCAGAGTCATGAATGGAAAAAGAGGCTTGACGTCTGAATCGAGGCTTGCTGAACCTGCCCAGACTGTCCTCCATCACGCCAAGACCTTGGACCGGGGACGGGATGAGACTGTGTGAGTGCGGCTGCAGATGAGTAACAGTCGGGCTGATCTTCAGGGTCGTTCTCATAAAGACAGGAGGGGCGAACGAGGATTACACCAGACAAACAATACTCTGCAGCCACATGGCCTCTAAGACTTCCAGGTCCTAGTTTCAGCCAGACTCAGAACTTTTAAGTATCAAAAGAAACACCAAACCCAGGACGCTTTCAGCTACAGTACAATGCCATTATTATTGAACATGATGCATGTTCACACAGATCAGAAATCACTTCAGGCTGCAGCTAAACTTATCCCCCTTAGACAGAAAATCACATAAGGTGATAAACTGCATATTTATTGAGCGTTTAATCTCAGTAGGTTTTTGGACTTGTAACAGCAAGTTGCTTAAGTACATGCAGTTAAATCTAAAGTGTTTCTCTGGAGCTGAAGGCGGATTGTTGTGACTGTAAAATGATTCAGGAAAGTTTTCTGCCCACAAGCAATTAAAGAACATGTTAGCGCAACATGTTTGAAATGTCATTAATCAGGTTTTCCACTAAGCAGTGGTGTTACAGAGAACAAATAGTCATGTTCTTCTACTGTGTACGCAGATATTTACATTATAATAAAAAAAAGCGAATTGATACATAAATAATGCACAACTGTCATTCACTTTCATCAAGTAGAAAACCAATATTTATATGAATATAGAAAATAAATTGTCAATGTCTGGCATTAAAATAGACTAAACATTCCTTGATTACCCAAAATTATTTCAATTAGCAAAATGACAAATAATTCACATAAATATTACTGTGCCTTTAAATAATTTAGGAAAGCCCAGATGATGATGTCATGTGTTTACAAGCTTCTGATAGGTTAATTCAAAACGTTGGAGTAAATTGGAGGGACACATGTGGAAGTATTTCAGGTTTTGTTAATTTTAATGATTATAGTTTGCAGAGAATGGAAATGCAATATACAGTTTTTAAGAAAACGGGAATATTAAATGATGCCAATAAGAATTTTGCAAAATAAACTCATTTTTATACAGCTGAAAAACTCTCTTGCAAAAAGTGCTTTTTTAATTTTCTATTTGCATGATTTATTGTTTTTCTCTTTTCTCTCTTTCTACCAAAAATTGGATGGCAAAAGTCTTCGGTCTGGTGTTTTGGTCTCAACTAGCTGCTTTATTGAAGTTACAGAGACTTCATAATTAATTTTATTTGTTGTTTCTGTTTTTTCTTTATTTTGGATATTTAAAATGTCTTTCTGTTCCACAGTTAAATGATCATTAAAACCTAAAGTTTATCGATCTTTGAGAATGTGTTCTTATAACATTATTATGCCATTACCATTATATTACTAGAAAATGATGTCAAAACAATATTGTTGTGTGTCGCAATAATGTCTGAGACAACTTATTGTCCAGCAAAATTTGTTATTGTGACAGGCCTAGTTATAAGCAGTGAAAACTCAAATTACAATTTAATGTAAGAGCAAAAGAAAACGTTTTTAATAATCAAGTATTGTGTTATGGTGGAAAAACTCATGGGAAAGACAGTCATCAAGAAACGCAAATATAAAACACAGCAATTAAAATTAAAATATATTAATAAAAATTAATATAACAAATAAAATTAATTATGAAGTCTCTGTAACTTCAATAAAGCAGCTAGTTGAGACCAAAACACCAGACCGAAGACTTTTGTCATCTAATTTTTGGTAGAAAGAGAGAAAAGAGAAAAACAATAAATCATTCAAATAGAAATTATTGAGCTCATTGTGATTTATCATGCTATTAGTTTTATTTAGATTTATTGCATCGTGCTCATCTGTAGTGTGTAATTATTAAACAACGTGTATCAGTCTTAGTGTAATTAATCCATAGGATGAAGGAGTTTCACTTTTTTAATTGAATGGATAAAGTCGGTTCCCTTTTCCATGACAGTCTAAAGCTAAAATCCACCAGTCAATTTGTTGCAATTTGAGGAAAGCAAAGGGAAACGTTGGCATTCTCTGAACAGAGCTAAAGTTTTGCTCTCGCTGACCTCAGCTGAAGCCTTTCCTTGTAAGCCGAAGCGGTCCTGCATCACAACCATCTGAATGCACCCAAAACACACAAAGATGCAACTCCATGGAGACCGGAGCACAACCCTAATTACGGTTTAATTACTCTGCAGAGGTGCTGAATAATGCATCTCTAGCCAAGTGCATGGCGGAGTTGTATTTTTAGACTTGTAAACTCATTGTAGGGTTAAGTGAAAGGAAAGAATTTCAAGAGTAGCTTCCACCGCAGTATAGCTGCTGTCAATGTGTGAGTCCAGCTGGGTCTCATAAAATATAACAGCATTTAAAGCTACAGATAATATGATTCATTAAAACACCATTAATGTTTGCTATTTTTGTTGTGTGAATATGTTTCCTTTAAAGGTGCATGTAACATGAGACTGTAGACAATAAATATGGTGTAGACTGCATCATAAGAAATTAATTGTACAGATATCAGGGTTTCCCTCAGTGTATTATAAGCCTGGCGGGCCACCCAGCTTTATTTGTGCCCCCACCAGGCTTAGCATTGTTACTTTATAAGTTGTTTTTTTAAATAATTGCCTTTTTTTAAAGACTTTATAGTTGGTGTTTAGGTATTAATCTTCCAGTCTTCCAAAAATGCATAACTATGAAATTATATATTCAAATTTCCTGTGAACTTTAAATATTTCTTAACTCAGAAACACAGATGACTAAGCCTGTCACAATACTTTGGAAAAAGTAGAAGCTGTGACATGGAGTAACAATTAAATGAGACAATCGGTGGTGGGATTTAATAAGTTTTGTCTTATTTCTACTCTTTTCAAACTGGATATGAATTTTTTTTTTTACGTTTCATTATTCCAATATATTTTTTGTTTTAGTCTTAATTATGTTATTTTTTTTCCTCAGATATTTTACATGTTCCAAATAGAGGTTTAATTTTCTTCAATATAAAAACAACATTAGGAAACAACATTCCTCCCCTACTGTTGTCAATATATTGACAGAAAATCATAAACAAGGAGAATCTGTGTACAAAAAAATAAAATCACCCAGAAAATTAATTTTTTTCTAGTTTATCACCTCTAAACGGTAATCATAACCAGACAGTGGTTCATTCAGACAGAGAGAGAGACTAAGGCTTACAGAGAACAACAGGAAGGCTTATTTTACTTTCAGAGAGTTGTAACCAAGGCAACAAGGGTTTTTTTTGGTCTATTTTTATTTTTTTACAAAAAAATTATAAACACTTATAACAAGATATTATATTGCAGAAAGGATAATAATAACTTAGTTTTGTCTTATTTCAAACATATTAATATATTTGCACTAGAATAGGTGTGTCCAAAGTGTGGCCCAGGGGCCATTTAGGGCCCCTGAACTGATTGTGTATGGCCCCTGACCTCGGTTCAAGAATGATGCAAATTTGTTCACAATTTGTGGCGCAGGTGTTTGATGTTGATGGAGCAAAATGATCACAGACAAAATAAAATCATGTTACAATATAAAATGTTGGCAATATCACCATTTATGTGTCTTTAAATAACCAAGTCGTTTGCTTTTTACACATCTATCCAGTGATTTTTACTCAAAAGCAAATTTTGGTGCACTCAAATCTGCTTTTAATTAATCTATTAAATTTGGTTAAATTTCATTAATCCTGATTTTATTGATCAGAATTGACTAAATTTGGTTCTTTTTTTCTAATTGATGCCTAGAAAATTTGCTAAATTTCTTTCAAGAGACAAACCTGCAAAATCCTTTTAAAGTTTTAGAACTAGAATAATTTACACATCCCTTCAAAGTAACAAACCTGAACACTTTATTTGTTCAATTAAATTAATACTTTATTTGTTCTGCTTTATTTGGCCCTCCAGTCCTTTTGACTTTATGATTTTGGCCCTTGTGACAAAAAGTTTGGACACCCCTGCACTAGAAACTTAACCAAAAATACTTGGTACGGTTTTGTGTTTTTGCGATGTGAAGAAAAGCTCTCATGGCTGCCAAATGAAATGAGACGGGGCCATAAACAACGAGGGAACTCAGACCAACCAAGCTGCTGAAACAGTTCATTAGCTCCATGCTGTCAGAACAAGACAGTTTCCTGCTTCAGTTTCCTGACTGGGAAACACACTCGCTTCCTCACACACACCAAGTTCCTCATGATATAAATGCTATTTTATTTATTTCACAATATTTTCCCTGGCTTGTTCCTGTGTTCTTTATAATTTCCTTCTAAAACCAAACATCGTCGAAAAGCAGAAGTCATGATATCTGCATCCAGACCTACTGCTGTGAGTCTCATTAGTGTAAATGATTGTTTTTAATTCCAACTTCTGTTCCGACAAATCAAAAAACCCGATAAAAGCAGCCAGAATCTGGGTCAGTAAGCCACTCGCTTTGGCCTCAAGTTAATTTAAACTCTTAAGACGGCCCACAATCTCCAGCCAAATTAAGAATAAATGCCCTGCAAATTGTTCTGCTTATAAAGTATTTAAGAGAGCCAGAGAAGTCTGGCTTTCTCAGCAGCCTGCTTAGAAAGACGGATCATAAGGAGATTCTACAAACATCAAAAAGACTCGTATTCCACATTAGGTTATGTTCTTCCTTATTTTAGGCTTTATCTTTGTCATAACATGGTCTTATTTTACAAAAATGAGACAAATTATGACTACAGCAGCACATGGGTTAAGCGCAGGAATAATCTCAGCAAGAGAGTCAGTTTCTTCTGGTTCCTGAAGCTTCAAGACAACATATAATTTTGAAAAAGTTGAATATATATACAGAAAAAAAACAAAAAAAATACTTCATAACATAACACTTTTTAAGGGAATAAGTGTGATGGCGATGTTTGAAGTCTGTGTTATATGCAAAAGGTCTGATTACAACCAAGAACATCCACAAGTGTACAATTTAAATTCCAAGACGAAAACAAAAATTAACTGTTAAAGACTCTAAGGTGTGAAACTCAAGGCCCGGGGGCCAAATCTGGCCCACCATAGCTTTTTATGCGGTCCTCTGGACTCATAAGAAGAATCGTCAAGATAACAATGTGCTTAAATATTATTTATCAATCAATTCAAAGCCGTTTTTATCTGTTTACTGTCAAATTGCATCAATTAGTCCCTCCAGTTCCTTGTGCATTATTGTGGAAGTTCATGCAAAATCAACAAATCCCTGCACTTTTTCCCACTAATGCGTACTTGCGAGTTTATTGTAGATTTTTTTTTTTTTTTTGCAAAAGTGGTGAAAAACATTTTAACGGGTTTTATCAATACATTCTGGCACAACCAACCCTTTAAAAACATTCATGATCTTGATTTGGTCCAAAATGAAAATGAGTTTGACGCCCCTGTTCTAAAGTAGCTATACATTTACTTATGTTCATTTAAAAGGAAACAAATGCTTCAAAAACTTTTTTTTAACCGACAACTTTTCTGTCTGATCCTTAAAATTTAATTATTTTGCATTGTGGAAAACAAACGCATCTCAGTTTGTTGTGATTTTACTTTTTATCTGGATAAAAACTGGAAAAGCTCAGAATGTTCAACATGTCCTTCAAAGAAATAACTGTTGATTCAGGTGTGAATGATCTCTATTCTGTTCTTTCACTACTTTCATTCTGTTGTTTAGACAAGTCTTAAAAAGGCAACGGAGTGGAGGCTTTCAGAGGGAGTATAGCAAGCTGTGAATAGCATGATGATGATGATGATGAAGTCCTGATGCATTTCCTCTGGGACCTTTATTGGCTGATTTTGGAGCAACATGGAGGATCTCTGCAGACATCACCGCATTAGAAAATCAGATGGACTTGTGTCAACCCAGGATGACTAGTGATTACAGTTTTTCTGGGCCTTTCAATCTTACTTTTGTATTCTTTTCTTTATTACATAAATATACTGCAGTGTTTTGTGCATGTTGGAGAAATCCTTTAAACTCCATGGCAACCATTCAGCTGTGGAAAAACGCCTGAGTGGACCGCCTTCAAGGCGTAGCTCCGCCTCAGAGAAGCAGTTTCCCAGTTTCTGAGCTTCTGCTTCACAGAGCCGCTCCTTCAGACTAGCCAGCAGCAATTAGCAAACATCTAGTGGAACTGCTGAACTCATTATACGAGCTACTTCTCAGAGCAATGCTGGTAAAGACATTAATAAAGAAGCCTTGTTGTGATGACTTCCTGAAGGCGGAGTTTCAGAACGAGAGAGTTTCAAGGCATTAAATCAGGAAGTACATTTTGTTTAAGTCATATTCAATATAAACAGCATTTTTATAACAACTGAAGGAAACATAGTTACTTGGTTGTGCTATAAAATGGCACTATGTACATTAGTTTGCAAATTCTGACATTTAAACAAAGTACAATAAAATACATAGTTTCTACAGGAAGTAACAATTCTAACTATTAATGCAAATTCACTCATCATTCGCATTTTCACTTATAACATGAGAAAAATGTCTTGTTATAAGTTAAATAATCTGTCAATGGAACAAGTAATTTTTATCAATATTAAGGAATTACTGACATAAAACAAGCTGCTACCTCTCGCTGAAAAGTTACTTGCAAGTTAGTTTTGACTTATTTCAAGCGTACTAAGATATTTCCACTAGAAACTAGACAAAATAAGATTTTGTGTTTTTGCAGTGGGGACAAGTAACTTGGAGGAAGGAAATAAAGTAGCAGATTAAATGGACGACAAACAAAATGATGGCGATTCAGGCGTTTAGCTTCCATACTTCAATATCCCTCCTACACTTTTCCCAAAAGCAACAAAAATGCCGGGTCGGCAAGTTCACATCCTGCCAAGCAGCGCTTTTAGATCCAAACACGGCCAGACGACGGCTACTGAGGGCGGATAGAGGAAACCTCAAACGATCACTTCCTCCGTTTAAGAATGGCCTGACATCACTTTCTAACAACGCCGTCTCATGACTGAGTGACAAGCAGATTATGTAATGCTGGAGAACGCTGGGAGTTGTCCGTCTCTGTCCCATGGAAACTTTGTGTGTTTGCGGGAAATTAAAGCAAAATGCACAACAGGAGAATACGCCACTACAGTTCAGCTCAGACAGGTGGGGTCGGAAAGCTAAAGCCACTGAATTTATAAGAGGAAAAGAGAAAAAAATAGAAGTAGAGAGAGTTGCTTTGCTTCACAGCAACTGTCAGGAGTGATTACGAGTACTCCGCTTTAGGTTTTGATCTACTTTAACCACCTCCAGACAATAAAGGCGGCACTGGGAGACGAGCTGCCATCAGGGAGAGCCTTGTAATAATTTCTGAAAGCGTACAGTAACCTACATCTGGGGACGCTCTGCACGCACCGCAGCCTGTCTTCGGATGGGCGCCTGCCGGATCACTCGACTCAATGAGCCCCTCTGGGTTTTCAAAACCACCTGAAGATGGAGGTTCGGTATCACCTTTTCTTGCGACAGTAGAAACCCTCATCAAATATCCAGTTTATGTTTCGTGTCCTGAAGGTACTGCCAGTTAGTTCAGGAAACAGAGATGGCAGCAGGTCAGTGTAGAAAACTTTGCTAAAACAGTATTAGCAGTGCACAGATCGCAGTTTCCTGGCCGATCGCAGATTAAAACGCCTGACCTGCTGATTCTGATTTTTTTTTTTGTCTGAAATATTGCTAAAGGTAGCAAGAAATTCATTGACTTGGCAACAGTGGGGTTTCTATTGTAAACTGCAAACATCCAAACATGACCTGGTGGGCTGGTCTGCCAGTCAAACCTCTCTCTCAGGAGAACAGAAAAGGATGAGTTCATTTTTAGACCTTTGCCAAAATAGATAAGATTGGTGGATAAGATTGACTTCACATGTAAGTATCGGCCGATCACAGATTTTCCAAAATTAAGGAAATCAGGGCAGATTTATCGATGCATCACTCAAAAGTATCTGCTTTTAGAAGAAACACACCAAGGCTGCACCGATTGTTAAGCTGCTGATGGGATTCAGCCAATTATACATTTGACTTGCCAAACAAATCCTTTAAAATAAGGATTCACTCATATGAAAATTTGGACCAATATCAGTATCTGATGTTAATACTGATCTTATGGCTGACTACCGATATGATACATACATATTTCTCTGCCGTTTCGACAACTTTGGAGAACAAAAAGGACAGAAACAGATGGCAACAAGATAAAAATAAGTATTGGTTGCTCATATCGGATCAGTTTTATTTAGTGGACCGATAAAAAAATCCAGTGATTTTAAAAAAATCATTAAAAAAATTTTATTTTAAAATGACAAATATTGGCCGATACCTTTGTTATTGCTGATATATCGTGCATCTCTACTTTAAAATAAAGAAAAATGTAAAACTGTAAAAAAAAAAAAAAAAAAGAGCAACAAATAAACAGAATAAAAAAATGTTCTTCTCTCAGATGTATAAATAGATCCAAAAAACATCTTCTGTTCTGGAAATTCAATGCATTTATTCCACAACAAAAGAGAAAAAACTACTAAAAGCCTGCATATGTTATGTTAGATCTATAAATAAAAAGATGGTTATCATTTTTAGGCAAAGTTTTTAAGAGCCCCAACTTGCAAACCTTTGGGACAGAACAAATAAATATTGTTATTGATGGATGGATACATAAACGCATCCATAAAAGGACAGAGATGTTAGCAAAGTAAATGCACGTATTTTCTTTTATTTCCATCCCTAAGCTGATGTGGAAAGTAGTTAAATCAACTTTCATACTTTCCAGACTGCCTAGGAATCCTGGAAAGCTGCTTGCTTTCTCCTCTGTCTAAAATTGACTTTTTAATGTCTGAATGAATGAAAACAATAAAAGCAGGCTCTGGTTTAGGCCGTGTTTATTCATAACTCCACATGTTGAACTCAATAACAGCCTGATGACCGGAGGAGACCAACTCTTAAGAGCACATAGGTGACCATTAGCTGGGGTTATGCAACCAGAAGTGACACTGTTGTAGCTGTGCCTGCAGGCCAATCCCTGCATCTCTGGATAAAAATCTTTCAAAGGTAGCGAAGGTAAAAAAAAAAAATAAAAAAAAAGGTGGAAAACAAAACTGCCGGGCTACATCGACGCAGATTTGAAGGAAATCGCTGCAGTTTTGAGGGAACTTGCTCTGTTGTGTTAGCTTTAGCTGACTTGATTCCCATCTGTTCCCACCGCGACACGAGAAAAGGCCACCGCTAAGTTTCCCACAAAAATGTGACATAAATCAGAAGTGACAATTATAATTCGGCTCGTTAATTTGGGGTAATAAAACGCAGATGTAGCGGTTGGATTAAACGGCTCCGGTGATTCAGCGGGCAGTCGTGCGCGGCATGACGGCAGAAGCTCGCTGCTCTCGCGGACACTCACGCCGCCAGCGACTCGGTGGTCAGGTTGTTGGATTCCGGTTATAATGGAAAACGGCTCAACTTAACCCCGATATCAAATGGAGGCGGTTTCCTTTATTTTTGTTACATTTATTTTTCCATCTGCTAGCACCACAGCTACAGCTTGAAACGCCGCGCAGAGCGTGTTGTGTAATTGGCGTAGAAATCGGTGACCGTTAACGGCACCTTTTCGGGATTCCTCACACTTTACAAAAAATAAATTATTACCACCAACACCGTCCACTCACTTTCCTAACACCAAGTTGCCGTTGCAATGGCGGTTTGAGGGGCTAAGCAGAGCTGCGAAATGCCATAAAAACAAATCCAGTTACTCACCAGAGGAATCCTCATCCTCTTATTTTTTTTACGTAGATTCTCACGAAGCCCCAGTGTTTCCTCCCGTCATAGCTAATCGCCTTTGGACGCTATTTTTTGAGTCTCCCCGTTTAGACTCTCTCCGACTCCGCCGTCTGCTCGACCCGAACGGCGCTACTCGAAAAGTACAGCCGTTATCCTGCCGTAGTTGTGCGGAGGATCCCTCCTCCCCAAAGATTCAATACTGGGAAAATAGGGAGAAGTGTTAAAAGTTCCAAAATGGACACCTCCAACTTCCGGTTTTACCTTTCAGAATAATAGTTTTTGTTTCTTTCACTTTGTGTGATACACCAACATAAATAAGTGTAAGGAAAAAATTTAGATTGGTTTTGAAATTTATTTTACAAATAAAAATCAGAAAGTATTATGCACATTTTTATTCAGTCCCCCCTTTTACGACACCCTCCAGTGCAACCAACTAGCTTTAGAAATCAGAGTCCACCTGTGTTCATTTAATCCAGACATCGACTTCCACCATCAAGATTCAACCGCCCAATTTTTGGAAAAGTGAGGGAGCAGAAAGTAGAGTGTAAGGCCCAAACCAGCGCGGTTAAATTCCTTATTTGTTAACAAACTTGATGAATAATGCTGACAGAAGAGGGTAGAGTACCCAGAAATTGTACTCAAGTAAGAGTAACACTAGTAATTTAACATATTTTTACTCAGGTAAATGTAAAAAGTAGCTATCAAAGAAATTACTCAAGCAACAGTAAAAAAAAAATAGAATTGGTGAAAAGGGTACTCAGATTACAGATCAAAATATCAAATAGACCAAAATATAAGTGTACATTTTGGTATTTTACAAATCAAAATTCAAATAATTAATATAAATTTAAAAAATCAGGCATAAGACACATTCATTTTCTAAATCAATTTCCTTCAATTAAAAAATATGAAGAAACTTTCATTAAAAACTGCAAGTGTGTGTGTCTTTGTCTGGTGAATTTTTGGTTAAAACAATGTTGCTCATCATTCAGTAAAGTTACCAACAGAGTATCCAGAAACTTTACTCAAGTAGGCATAGCAAACTTTACAGTTAGTCAATAATAGTAATACTCCTGCAAAAAGTACATTGTTTTCCTAAAAGTTACTCAAATAAATGCAACGATTCACCACCCAACTCTGAGTATTAACGACTTTTTGCTAATATTTTAAACATTTGTACTTTTACCGTCTTTAACGGGAAAATCCTTTTTACAAAGCAAAATGGTCATAATCTGTTAGGGGTGTTAAAAAAGATTGCAAGGACCAGATCTAAATATTGTATAATACAGTGTAATAAAATTATGGCTTTTACTTTTGGAAAATTTCTAATCTCTATTTAAAATTAATACAAGTGTTTTAATTTTTTCTGAATGCAATGAAAGCTTTTTTAAAATGTACTATACGCAGAATTGGATACCTGTTACATTTACTCAATTAGATTTACTTGAGTAACTTTTTTGAAAAAAAACCAACAAACTTTTAGGAGTATTTTTGCTACACTGTACTTTTTATTTTTATTTGAATAATTTCTTAAGTACCACTACTCATTTTTGAGTAAAATTTCTGGGTTTTCTACCCACTGAATGAAGAACAAGCATGATTTAACCAAACATTCACCAGACACAGACACATACTACAGTTTTTGTTGAAATTTCATTATTATTATTATTATTATTATTATTTTTAAATTGAATAAACTGATTTGGAAAAAAAAAATTTTGCCTAATTTTGTCATTTTTGTTCTTAAAATACCAAAATTTCCACTTAACTTCATATTTTGGTCCGTCTGATAATATAATTTTTAAATATTAAATGATTGATATTTTGATCAGCAACTCAGTACTTGAGTAGACTTTAATACATTTTTACTCTTACTGAAGTAATTTCCTGGATGGATACGTTTTACTTTTACTTGAGTAAAAGTGTGTTGAAGTATCACTACTCTTACTTGAGTAGTTTTTTGTACTCTATCCACTCTACCCACCTCTGAGTGTGCAATAAAATTTGTTTTTTAATCTTGCGATTCAAAATAATTGTGATCGATTTCAGTATTACGAAATCCTTCGTGCTTTTATTGTGTAGGTGTCTGAGGTTGACTTCCGGTTTGGATGCCGGTTCTCTGCCAAACTTGACCCGGGCAGCTCAGGCTGCTGCTGCTCCCCGCAGCCCCGCTCTCTGCTCCGGGGTCCAGCCGCTGCAGCAGCAGGGACATGTCGGCCCAGTCTGGGCGGGAGGTGAGGTGGTGTGAACCGCCCGGGGCGGATCCACAGCTCCGTCCCGCTCCCGGAGCCAGAAAGAAAAAACTCAAATAAAAACTGACTCATTCAGTAACCTTCAGACCCAGTCAGGCCTCTCCGAGGATGACAGCAGAGAGCGAGCGGAGCCATCGATCAGCAGGATGCAGCATTAATACGGAGAGATGATCAATGAAACAGGATGTGGTGTGTAAAAGCCATTCAGACACTATTAGCCCTCCTCTTTCAAATTAGCATTTATGAATCATTTTATTGTCATTTTCCCTCTTTTTTTATTACAATCCCAGAGCCAGGCTGTGAAAACAGTATATCATGTTGTAATTCTGCCTCTACTACAATCATTCTAATTGTTTGTTGTTAAATATTTAAAATCTTTTATATTTTTGTGAAACTTTATGCCTTGAGGTGCTGTCATTTTACTGCTGCTGCACCTAAATTTCCTCCAGTGTGGGGCAATAAATTCTATATACATGCATAAATACATTATTAGGGTGCTAAATTATTAATATTTCAACTTTTTTTATTCTAATGTTGCTAAATAAATTCAAGTGCAAGAAGAAAGTTTTCATCCAAGTCTTTTTTGCATTTTGCTCCATCAGCTCTCTTGTTGTAGGAAGAAACATCCCCACAGCATGATGCTGCCTCCACCAAAGCTTGTTTTATGGCTTACTACACTAACCCTGCTTTAAATTTCTCCACATCTTCATCGCTGCTGCGTTTTCTGATCTTCGGGATGCAGAGTAAAAGTAAAATGTAGTCATCAAAAAAATAACTTGGAAAGTATTTGGTAAAAAGTTTACAGAAGTCCTGAGTTACTGATCAAATTATCAATAATTTAATATTTAAAAATTACATACTCAGACCAAAATGTAAAGTTAAGCGGAAATGTTGGTATTTTAAGCACAAAAATTACAATAATTCATATAAGTAAGAAAAGATATCAAAATCAGGCAAAAGAAAATGTTTCCAAATCATTTTCTTAAAATAAAAAACGTATGAAACAAAGACTGCAGGTGTGTCTCTGTGCCTAGTGAGTTTTTGGTTAAGACATGTTTGTTTTTCATTCAGTGGGTAGAAAATCCAGAAATTTTACTGAAGTAAGAATAGAAATACCTTATAATAAAGTTACTCAAGTAAAAGTAAAAAGTACAGCATAATAAAAATACTCCCAAAAGTAAATTTTGTAAAGATACTCAAGTAAATATAACTAGTTGCTACCCAACTCTGAGACTAAATTATACAAATAAAGACATTTTGATTAGCAGGCATCAAATTAAAGGGTGCTTATTACAAAAGCAACATTAACTTTTTTTTTTTTTTAAATAAACTTTGAAAACCACAAGAAAAAAACCCCACTTAAGTTTTTTTGTTGTAACATAAAAACATGGGAGAAAACTGAGAAATCTGAATATTTTTGCTAAATTTAAAAACAAGCAGCTGATAACGGAAGATATTAAGGGAAATTCACTCTGTTGGATAAAATAAGAGTGATAAAAAAGAAAACATCAGTAGCCCAAAATGGTTTTATTAAATTCACAATACTTGTTATAACGCTACTTACATCATTCACTAACTTTAATCATCATTTAAAGAATCTCTTAAATACCAGCTGTCTCATCACATCAGAAGCTTATTTCCTAAGTAGTTGTGAGTCGTTTGAGTGTCACAATTTCTACCAAAACTGTCTATATGATGTTTCTGTTTCTGCAGAACGTCGACACTAAATGATTATCTGTAGGTGATGCACTGCACCTCAAACAGTTTCCCCACCAGAGGAAATGACCTTTGCAAGTCTGCAAAACTTAAGGAAAAAAAAATAAAAAAAAGATATATAAAACATCCGGCTGAAGAATAATAATAATAATGTCATCAGTTCGCTTCATTTTTGGATGCTTCATCAAAGTTCTCCACAAGATCTGTGAGGTGTAAAAAAAAAAATTATGCGTTAGAAGCAATTAAACGCTAAGAAGAAACTAAAAGAGATTAAATTTTAATTCTCTACGTCTCAAGTTGTTTAGTTTCTTAATTTGCTGTAAATTGTCTGAATCTCTACCTGGTACATCGTCGTCGTCTTCTTCTGCATTTTCTTCTTTCACGGCTTTCAGCTCCATTGCTGCAGAAACAACAAGCAAAAGTTTTAAAATTACAATTAAGGGTTCAATGTAGGACTGAAACAATTAATTGTAATTAATCAATTATTGAAATAAACTAATTTAGTAATTAATCATTAACAGTAATACACAGACATGCCAGTAATTAAGCCAAAACTGTACAAAAAATATGCACATTTCTTTATTGGGGCCTGCCATGCAAAGCAATGGCAGGAACCTATTGCTATTGTCGGAGAAAGTGTTTCTTTATTCTTTATTTTTCTTCCGTAACCGTTAATGCGGCTCATACCGCTGGGTGCACACCTACAAATGAGGTATCAAAACGTGCAGAAAATTCACGCCATTCCAGCTATTACTTCTGGTGGGATTTGGGCTTAACGTGGCGACATAATTCGCAAAAAACTACGAAAAAAACCCCATTATAAGTCAATGGGAAAAATCCTAGAAATACCCTATTTTTGAGGATTTTCTGTGTCGTCACAAATTCACCTAGAAATGCCATTCAAATTTCATTTTGTAGATACGTCTGTGATCTCTTCGAAAGTGAAGACGGCTCGTCGATACCAGTTACGGTTTGTCCACAATTTGCCTCTAAGCGACCCAAAGTTTCTCATTTTTCCTAAAGTTAGAGTGCGTCTCTGGCTGCTTAGAGTGAGAGATGAAGACAACTTTTTCAGCCCAAATCATTTTTGAAATCGCCATCACGCCCACAAATATCGCACGATTAGTATCACAATCGGTCCTGACATTGATACGCCTGTCTGCTCCGGTAAAATGTTTTCGAAATTTATCTAGACCGTACGGTTTTCTGTCACGGTGCTTCAGAGCAAAGTCATGCGACAGGATTTTCTGAGGCTGTCTGAGGCTCTCTCCCATGTATTTGAATAGAATTTCAGATCTGGGCACAACATTTCTTTCTCTCATCACTGTAAATGCTCTGAGTGAGGTACAGATATGAATCTCGGGACTATCGCAGAAGACACATTGCCCTCTCATACGCTCAAAACGCTTTTCGAATATGTATTACGGTTCCCGAACAAGAAGGATTTGTTTCCAATGCTTTTTTTCAGTAAACCGTGTTGGCTCAAACACACAATTGTGTGTTTGAGCATGTATGACTCACAGCTCACACCTGCTGAGACCATTATTTACCATAGCAACGGAACTCAAGAGGCTGTTGGCTGCTGATTTGGACTACAAATACGCATCGCTGTAGTTCTATCTATCCTCAGTTGAAACAGATCAGGACTGAGAACTGGCCTTTAGAACTACCCGCTGCTATGGGCTGTATATAACTGATTTAACTCAGTAACTGTTACACATGGGATTATTTTGGAACTTTAAAATTAAGCATACTGAAAATTTCAAAATAAAAGCCTTGAATATTTTACATGACGTAATTGCTCTTTTTGGCCGTATATGACTTTTTCATCCAAAGCAATGTTACACATGGGATTAGTTCGGAACTTTAAAATGGAGCATAATAATAATTTCAAAATAAAAGCCTTGAATATTTTTACATCAGGTAATTGCTGTTTTTGGCTTTATGTGACTTTTTCATCCAAAGCACTGTTACACATGGGATTAGTTTGGAACTTTAAAATTAAGCATACTGAAAATTTCAAAATAAAAGCCTTGAATATTTTTACATCAGCTACTTGTGTTTTGAGCATTATATAACTATTTTAACCCAAGGACTATTACGCATGGGATTAGTTTGGCCCTTTGAAATGAAGTTTAACAAAACTTCCAAAATAAAAGCCTTGACAACATTTTAAATCGTACTGAATGGTGCACGTCCGCCTCGCTTAACGTTCTTGCGGTTCTCCGCGTGCCACTGATTACGTTGCGGCGTTCTTTAGCGTCGACGCCAATTTGTGGCGTGACGACGCCGGGCCCAAGCCCGACGGGCGCGCCTTGGCAGGCCCCGGCTAAATTTCTTCAGAAATTTTGTTTTTCTAGTTTATAAATATTTTCTACCCAGAATTCATAAAGTTGCAGTTTTAGCTTCAAATTCTCTCTATATATAAAAAAAATATTATATTAATCACCTTTTTCCTATCCAATTATTAAACGATTGATAAAAAAGCTGATCTTTTCACATTAAGTATTTTTTAGCTGGAGATATTTTATTACAAATGATCAAGCGTACAGTAAAGGAATGCTATGTTATTACATTTAAGGCAATAAAATGTTTATTATTAAAAAAGTAAATTGCTTATTTGTATTTTTTAATATATTTACAATGATTAGATGAAAAATCTGCAGAATGTGCACATTTTCTTACCTGATTAATCATCAAAATAATCAATAGATTACTAAGATAACTGTTAATTGGAGCACTAATTCAATACAATACAACTCTATTTGAGTTTTTTTTTTTTTACAAAAAATAAAAATCTAAACAAATCTGTGCAGCTTATTGACAACTTGATCGTCTCTTTAGGTTGTGAGGAATAAACTAATGTAATCAAACACTCCTGGAGATTCTGGAATCCAAAGTCTGACCGATGCAAACCATCACTCAGATATCGTTCTAGGTTTGTTTTGGAATCTTTAAATCATCTTCTGAACAATCTTTAAACATTTTCTCTGCTTTTCTTGCAGCTTGAGGTTTCCTGAGGTCAGCTGAATTTTTCCTCTGGGCATTCAGAGACTCTACACAAATAAAATGCAAAAGATTGTCTTCAAAAAAATGTGCAAAAGCTTGAAAGTCTAGAAAGTTCACATTTGTCCAAATTCATCCAAAACCAGCTGGTAGAGTTTGCTTTGTGTCTGCAGGATGTTTGTTTGAGAAACGAGGGAGAAGATTCACTTTAAACGTTAATTATTTAGTCTCATCGCTCAGGTCCTATTTTTTCCAAATCAGCAGTCAAGGAGGTTTCATCTAATTAAATAAAACAATAATAGTGTTTGACACTTCCTTTCTTTCTTCTTAACATCCCTCTCTAATCTAATTTGTTTAGTAAAATAAATTTACATATTAATTAAATTAGTTTAGTTCGATTTAATGATGGAACATATGTAATGATGTTAAGAATTTGGAGATGTGAATAGAAATGTCCAGTTTCTGCCCAGCAAAGCAGCATTTGCCAGAAAATGTTTTAAAATTGACTTTTTGAGATTTTTTATCATCTTATAAAGTTTTTTCCTCATCAAAACTTCAATTAAACCATCTGAAAATGAGCTGAAAACGTGCAGAAAATAACTATACCAAGCCTATCTCAATAAGCAATTAATCATTTATCACGATAAATTAAAATAAGCTCAATAATTTCCATTCTTTTGATTCATATTTTTTAAAGGCAATTTTGTTTACGGAGACTTGATAATGAATTTTATTTATGGTTTCTGTTGTGTGTGGTTTTTATTTTTGGTTGTTGTGTTTTATTTTGGATATTTAAAATATCTTCCAGTTCCAGTGTTAATTGTTCTTTACAAAATTAAAGTTTGTTGGTCTTTGGGAGGTTTAACTTATAGTTGAAAATGGTCTCAGAACAATAATATTATCATTTATTTCAATAATTTCTGGAACAATTTATTGTTCAGCAAAATTGTTGTTTTTTTTGTTGCAGACCTAGTGCAGGAAAAAAATAAAAGTGTGCATTTAGTAGAGTTGCACCAATTTATCGATGTCGATTTCCTTAATTTTGGGAGATCGGTGATCGGCCGATACTTACATCGATCTTATTGACCTCAGCAAAGGTCTAAAAATCATCCACTGTCCTCCTCTGCTCTGCAGAGACAGGTTTGACTGAGAGACCACCCCACCAGCTCATTTCTGCACGTTTGCAGTTAACAATAGTCGCCTCACTGTTGCCAACTCAGCAACTTTCTTGCTATATCTAGCAACATTTCAGACAAAAATCTGAATCGTCAGATCAGCCTTTTTAAAGATCAGTGATCAGCCAGAAAACTGTAATCGGTGCGTCCCCAGCTCTTAGCGTTGGCTCTTACATTGGCGTGGGAACTGCTCTGCTAGCTTGCGCAGGCTGCTGAGGCTGTCGGCCCCCAGCTGGCTCAGGATGCCCGGCAGCATCTCCGTCAGCTGCTTGGTCTCGGCGTGGCCTGTGATGGCAAAGGTGTTGGCCGACAGCGAAGCCTGAACTTTGGGGTTGTTGAAGTGAATCACCGTCCCATCGTCTCTGATCATATTCACCTTAAAAAAAAAGGGAAAGTCGGGATTAGAGGGTCTATCCTGACCTGAGAATAAATCAGAGCAACAGTCTGTTTGTTTTAACACCAAATGCATTTGAGGAGTTGTGCGTTTTAGTTTTGTACTTTGTGTTTTCTGAAAGCTCTCTAAAAATAAAACGGATGATGAAACGCCTGGGGAACGAACACTTTAGTCAGGCTTTTATCCTCCCTCACGTCTTCTGACACGACACTTGATAAAAGATTCAGGATTATGAGACAAAACATATCAAAACAGAGAAAAGACGCTGCAGCCGGCTGCTCACCTCCTCTATTCCTGCTATGTTGTTCACTGCCAGCTTCTTCAGAGAGCCCTGCAGTTTCTTGTCGTCAGCTGTTGCTGTTTTGTGAACAACCTTTCTCTTCCTGCGGGCCGTCCCCTGAGACAGGAACAGGTGATATATATAAAAAAAGGATTAGACTGCACACTGAACTCATTTATCAAAGATATATTCTGTTTTTAACATAGTTAGAAACAACAAAGATTTCGTGAAAAACATTTGGAACACTTTATGGATAAACAAGTGTGCAAAAACATCATCTAACCTCACTTCTCATGCAAGTAAACTTAAAAAATAAAATAAAATAATCCCAACAGCAGAAAAGACACAATGGCAACTTTAAAACCAACACTTGGTGGTTTTTATGCATTCATAAGCAAAATAGTTGAAAGAAACAGGAAGTGTTCAAAATTAAGTAAAAGAAAAATAATTTTCAATCAACAAGTAAATCACAAAATTAATTATTAACCGTATTTAAGGTTAATAATTCTGATTACTGGCAGACCTGAACAATTAACCACTTAAAACAGAACCTGTACAACATCATCATGTATGTCTCAAAACATCTGAAAAACCAACACATTATGATCCAATCTGAAAATATTTAACAAAAGATCAAATACAAAACTCACTGAAAGTCTAGAAAGGATTACAAACTCATTTTTTTTTAAAGTTTTGAGACTTCAGGGAACCGGGTGGAGCAAAATGTGTTGGTGAACTTTTCTAGACTAATTACTCCAAGAGCAAAACGAAGACTTTACACATATAATTTAGTCTGAGATTAATGATCAAACTTTTATTTGTTCACCTAGATTTACATTTCTGAACCTGGAATCTGTGTGTATGACTTCCAACAACCTAGTTGAGTTCTTTCTCATCATTTTTCTTTTACATTTATAACACATTTATAGACTTTAACGTTTCTTAATCTTTTTTGCACTGCTGTCTTTTTGTTTCTCCTGGTCAGTAATCAGTGTTTGGGATTGTTCTAACCCTTCATTCTGTGAAAGCAGTGGCATCACATGTCTGACCTATCATATAGAATAAAAACCAGTATTTCTACATTTAAACAGTTAAGATTCAAATATACTTTATTAATCCCAGAGGGAAATTAAATGCTGTTTAACTGATGATATTCACGGTTCTACTGATTTAGGGCTGTTAGGAAATGCTTTTCCAACTGCCAATTCCATCAAAAGTAATTGTTGATCATATTTTTACAATTTTATCTCACAATAATGTAGAATGTAAGGTATTTTCACTGGTAAAAAAGGGGGCATATATATACTGCTCAAAAAAATAAAGGGAACACTTTAAGTGTTAAACACCTGTTTAAGTGTTCCCTTTATTTTTTTGAGCAGTGTATATTCCAAGCAATTAAAACCAAATATTTATCCAAGATAATATATTGGATATTTTAGAGTAATACTTTAAAAAATATCTTTTTAAAATTTGGCAATTTCTTGCTATTTGGGGAGAGAGCCATTTGCAAAAAATAAATAGAAGACAAGTTACTCCAGAATTTCTTATACAATTATACATGATAAAAGATATTTAACTGCTCTTCTAGATTAAATTACTTGTTTTGACATGCAACTCTTGTAAATTTTATGTTCCTGCTTGTACAAAACTGCGTGAACCCAGATAATTTACTTGTATAATTTAAATTTAAATAAATTACCAGTAATTAACCTGATGAAAGATTGAAGAAGCTTGTTAGTGTACACCAGAAATAACAAATATTGCCACCTAGTGTGTGTAGAAAAATGGGCCCAAAGCCTCAGAGGCCTCAGATGAAGGGGAGGTAATGTTCTGCCTCACAATAGAAATGCTGAGGTCAGGAGGAAAAATGTGGCAGGTGCCAAACACCAACACATTTCTTAACAAGAACAACTGACCCAAGGCAGAACCAATCTGAATCAACTGGTTTCCAAATGAGAGACGCGAAGAAGACTGAAAACGGTACCTTTCCTCCTATCCGGACCTGAGCTTGAAGCTTGGCTAGCTTCTCTTGATTCATAGTGTTCTGTGAAGCAAAACAAACTTAATCCAAACCAGACTTCACACAGACACACAAGTATACAAACAACTTGCTGTATGATGACTGAGCAGAAACCTGAAAATACTTCATATTACACTGATATTAAATTCAGTAATTAGGACTTAATTAACACAACAATGATTTTGAGTAGACTTTATTATTTGGAAATAAGATTTCCGTCGGCTGTTAGGCTAAGTAGTTTGCTAGAACGAGCTTAACTGAGCTAACATTAGCTTTAAGGTAAAAATAACAACACAAAATAATTTAAGTTGAATTAATACTGACTACTCTAAAAGCTAGCGATAGTATTCAAACGACAGAATAAGCACATGAGGTGTTTAAATCAATGTAAACGGCGTATTTACCTGTAATAAGGGATTATGTGTCCGTTGAACAAATCTTGCTACGAATGAAGTAGCACGGGCTAGAGCACAAGTTAGCACTAGCACAATTCATTTCCGGTTATGATTTCCAGAATCAATTTTCAATCGTTTTTTTTAAAATTTATTCCCAATTATTTGAAGATAATTTAAAAAAATATATAACAGAACTGTGCAGAATGTACATCATACTCAAACCACATGGACTAGGTAAATAAATAACAGTTTTCACGGGTCAATTAGAGCTTTTAAATTGAAGTTTTCATATGCATTTCCGGTTTTATAATGACCTTTTCTCGTTTAACTTTATCTAAGGCAGCGCAGAGAAGCACGCGGTTGTGTGGATGGGATGTCACGTGGGCAGTCCTCAGAGAAAGGGGAAAAATGCTCTGGGCCAATAAGAAGCAAATGTCGCATCTTTGAGGGGCGGGTTCCTAACTTAAATGGTGCGTTTAATTTACACTCAGATGTTGGAATTCCAAATATTAGCTTGGAAAATATAAGCCAGAACAGTCAACTTTGAGATTATGATACGTTTTCGGCCATGACTGGAAAATAGTGTTGAAAAAATTAACTATCCTTATTTTTGCCTGTTTTTGTGTCAGTCAAACAGATAGCACTGTACAAGAGCTTCTCACAGATGTAATCCGTTAGATTACAAATGGCTAAAATGCAGAGGAATACATTCTGCAGCCAGTCTGTTCACGGAGCGTTAAAAAAAATAGCAAATCCCACTGGTTTTGCTTGGGTAAAATTAGAGGTGACGTCATTTTCATAGCTGTATTCTGATTTTCCAGGTGAATGGAACGTAGCATAAGAAAACTTACTTTTATTGTGAAACGTTTCTGGTTGGACATCCGGGTCGTGACCGCTAACTTGTTAGCAACAACTGCATGAGAAGAAAGGCAGCCAAAATGCAATCATCTGTAGTTTCTATCGCAGTTTTCTCATTGTTGCAGTTTTTACTTTATATTTCGTGTGTCGAGGAGGTTGTTGAAGCAGCTAATGGAAAAGGTGAGTTTATATTTGAAGTAAAATTGATTTAAGTAGGTAATATGTTTGTAGCTTCATTGAAAGTGTTCACAGTGTGTGCGTTCTTGCAGGCTTATCAAAACGTGTTTTTCATCTAGGACAGATATTAAATTCCAGTATTTATGGTTTGCCTTGTTTGTACTGCCAGTGTAATAGTTACAAATATTGTCTCAAAAAAGAAAAAGGAAAAAAAAAACAGATATTCTTCTAAAACATACAATTTATAAACATATTCGTTAAAAAAGTGACTTTCGTTGCTGAAATTAAATTTGATACAGTCAAACTTGATCAGAATTTTAAAAAAATAAAACTAGGTTGTAAAAAGTTACATAACTAAATATGCTACCCAGTTGTATTTAATCTTTTCTTTGTTGTATTTTTCCATCCTTGGAAAGCACAAGGCGAAAGTGGAGTGGAATAACTATCATGTAACAGAACCAGATCCAGGCGAATCCGTAAAAAATGTTTTCTTTTGCAAGAATAAACCTAGTTAAAAGCAGCAGTGGTTCTGTTAATGACCTTATCTAGAAAAGCAGGAAGCCAGGGACGCTTTATATGGAACATAGAAACAAATAAAAACACAGAGTTAATGACAACAATAGCCAAGTCTATGACTGTGTTCCAACAAAAAGACACAGGTGAACACATAAGCGTTTCCCTGAGGGTACTTTCTTAGACAAAGAAAAACGAAGAGATAACACAGTTACTGGGAACAATAACTCTGTTTTTCTCTCCATTCAGGGAATAGAAGCAGCTAATCACAGTCTTTCCTGAACAAAGTCACCACATTAACTGGAGTACAAACTCAAAAAAAATGCAATTTTATGAAAGTATGATATAATCAGGACCTTTTTTAATTGGACCTGCTGCTACTTCTTTGGATGGTTGAGTGCCTTTAGTTAATTTAGTTGTATATATTGTTATTATTATTATTGTGTGTTTGCTTATTTTTACTGTGTATATTTGACCTTTTGCACGGGAGCTGCAATGGAAATTTCGTTGAATTCTGTTCAATGACAATAAATGCTATCTATCTAAATACTATCTATCTACATTGTGCACTTAAGATAATAAAAAATGCCTTCTTTGTCTGTAAATATGTTATACTCAGAACTCAAGTGGTGTCGTTTTAGCTTCCAATCCCCAACTTAGCACATTTTGCTGTCCAAATGTTAATCAATTAATCCAAAATATATTCAACAGATCCACTTAATGTTTAATGTATCTCTAATGTATAAAAATTTTTAAATCTGCAGAATGTGCCAATTTATTTTATCCGATTAATCGCCAGAATAGTCGATAACTAAAGTAATTGTCAGCTGCAGTTGTAGTCTTAACATTAAAGTGTGCTTTGGAAAGAGTTGCATACCAAAGCGAGGAGCTGTTTCCTATGCTATTGGTTAAAACTCAAATCAACCCGGGGGTGCTGTGGTGGCTCAGAGGCAAAGCATGACCCACGTATTGAGGCCTTAGTCCTCGTGGTGGTGGTCACAGGTTCAATTCCCGGCCTGGTGACATTTGCCGCATGTATTCCCCCTCTCTCATTACCCTGTTTCCTGTCGAACTACTTTTAAATGAAGGCCACTAGAGCCAACAAAACCTTTAAACAAAACCTCAAATCAACCTGCAGTCTAAAATAATAGTTCTTAAGATTTGTATGAAAGTAGAAGGTTGTAGGTCGGTGTTGTGTTCTCAGATGCTCGGACCCGCCCTGCTGTGTGTAAATACGACACCGGTTCTTTGTTCCAACAGGATTCGGAGATAATATCCACTGGAGGACGCTGGAAGATGGCAAGAAAGAGGCTGAGGCCAGGTGAGCTGAAGCTCCATTTCCAGTTGTGAAAACATTAACCTGTGACCTAAAAAGACTAAGGAACACCACACCTTTATGACGCCCGTAGACTGGAGCAGATTAACAATAGCCTCTCTTCTACTGCTAAAAAAAAGAAATGTTTTTTCATATAGTTGCAGCTCTTTTCTGATCTCATTTTGATGCTTTGACAGCGGACTGCCAGTCATGGTCATCATCCACAAGAGCTGGTGTGGAGCCTGTAAAGGTATAAAACCATTTACCCTTTTTTTTTACTGGAAACCTGGAATATTTTTTATTGGCAGTAAAATCGATGTACGGGGTTGAAAGGAGATACTGCTCTTTAAATGACTCTTTAATAAAAAAGAGATGTAAAGACTGTATTTCTGGATTCAGTCAGTGTTGAAAATTGTTTCAAAAGAAAACTGTGTTGGAAAAGATGTAAGAAAAGTTAGGACTGGACAATAAATGAATAATAAATATCGCAACAGACACATGATCAATAATAAATACATAACACATCTGATAGAATATTCAATATATAGATTATTCACTGAACTCCGAACCAGAACCGCACTGCATTCTGGGGGACGTAGGCAGAGGAAAGACTTTAGCTGCTCGACCTCTCACTGCCAGCTAAACAAGGCTGGTGGAATCTTATTGGTTACCTAGCAACTTGCTTATTTTTTCGTTACCTAGCAACAACCTGCTGGGTAACTGACATAGCAGCAGTTTAAAGTTTCACACCGTGCCTCATAACTCCTGAAAACTAAACAACTGTGGATAAAACAAGAGGTCATGTCACCATTTTGCCTATATTTCAGATGTTTAAAACAACAACAAAAAAAAACTAATAATCATTGATATTGATAATTATCAGGATTAACTGATATGAAATGCTTTTATTGTGATACATGTTTCAGCCATATTGTTCAGCACTAGATGAAGTGAAAGCATTTGTACATAGTTTAGGCATTTGGATGTTTTTAGTTAGCATTTTAAGCATCAGATTTATAAAATTGAAAGATTTAAAGATGTTTAATTACAAACTAAAAACAGTAATTTTTTATTTTTTTTTTCTAAATTATTCCACTGTGGTATTTTCAGCGCTGAAGCCCAAATTTGCTGAATCCAAGGAAATCTCAGAACTGGCACACAACTTTGTAATGGTGAACCTGGAGGTAAGAAACGACTGCATCTTCAGTACAAACCAGAAAAGGAATTAAACCAGAGGATACCTACTTATACTTACCTACTAACCCTGAG
This sequence comes from Xiphophorus hellerii, assembly GCF_003331165.1. Classification (NCBI taxonomy): domain Eukaryota; kingdom Metazoa; phylum Chordata; class Actinopteri; order Cyprinodontiformes; family Poeciliidae; genus Xiphophorus; species Xiphophorus hellerii. The sequence continues at coordinate 23,727,608 of NC_045677.1, forward strand.
TAGGAGTATCTAGTTTATTTACTTTGGATCAGTATTATTAGCTTTTTCTTCTTTTGCTCTTTCTTTTGGTTTATTTTGTTTGTATTTCCTTTTAATTCCTGTAAAGCCCTTTGTATTGCCCTGTTGCTGAAAGTGTGCTATAAAAATAAAATTACCTTTACCTTTACATCTCTCTTTAATCTCGTCTCACTTTTCTTTGCTTTCTTTTTCAAAAAACCTTTCCATCTTTTTATTGAGCTAAACTTTGAAGCTGAAAAAAATTATTTGAAGCTGAAAAGACTTGGGGAAAACATCTGAAACTAGAAAAAAAATGTTTTAAGGTGGTTTGAAACTGAAAAAATGTAATCCAGTTTTAAATCAACGATTTGAAGCTGAAAAACATGTAAAACTGAAAATATTTGAAAGCAAAAAAAATATTTGACGCTGAAAAATGTTGAAACTAAAAAAAATATTTGAAATTGGGGAGAAAATTTTGAAACTGGAAAAAAATGTGAAACTAGAAAAACATTGATAATAAAGAAATGGCTTGAAGCTGAAAAACATTTGAAACAGAAAATATTTGGAACTGGAAAAAATACTTGACGTTGAGATAGTAAAACTTAAAGATTTGAAATGGGGGGGGGGGGGGGGGAAATTATTAGAAACTGAAATATTAAATATTGAAACTAATTAGTAAAACTGAAAATAAGTATTTGAAAGTAGAACAACATGTAACTCAGTTTTCAGTCTTCCATGATTTGAAGCTGAGAGAAATTTGAAGTTGAAAAACATTTGAAATTAAAAAAATGTTGACGCTGAAATTCTGAAATAAAAAAAAACATTCGGAAAGCAACTTGAAGCCGAAAAAATGTAAAATGGGAAAATTATTTGAAACCAGGGGGGAAAAAAAGTATAAAAAATGTTTTTTCAGTTTCAAAAAGACTGATAAAAATCAACAACAACAAACTCAACTTTATGAGTTTGTTATGAATGTAGCTCCATACGGTGCTCACACTCCACGCAGTCGGTGTGTAAATGTTTCTGCTGTCTGAACAGGATGAGGAGGAGCCGAAGGATCAGGCCTTCAGCCCGGACGGCGGATACATTCCTCGGATTCTGTTCCTCGGTATGAAAATGGTCCTCTGGGTGAACAACCTTTGGGATTCCTGTTGGAGGAATGTTTCTGGGAAAAAAAAAAAATAAAGCTGCAGTTTTTAGTGAAGCTGCAAACACGCCTGACAAAAGAAACAACCAGCAAGAAAGATGTTCAAAAGCTGCAAATAATGTTTGCATTTTATTATTATTAGGACGTCTGAGAAGATTTTAGCGAATATCTGCAGAGATAATTATTTTTTATTGCACTTTTTGTAGAACAAGTGAACATTTCCCAGTTAAACAACAATAAAGTTTTCATTTCTACTGCACTGGAACTTAGCTTAATAATGAAGTGAGTATTTCTCACCTTGTGTAAAAGTTGTACAGGAAGTAGTTCTACTCATGCATTTTTAAATAGTTGATATTTCTAATTTCATTATTTAAAGGGGATATTTAATTATTCAATAGGACAATAATTTCATAATACATTCATATTTAATACAATAGCTACTAATTTAGTTTTTTCTTATTTTGCCTTTCCATAAATCTCACGGCTAACAATCATTGTGATTCTAAAAATCATCTTCTGACCTCAAAGTTGGCATCCTGTGACCCTCCTGGGGTTCCCGACCCCCACTTTGGGAACCTCTGCTCTAAATTCTACCAATATAACATTTTTATTCATTTTTTTTTGATTAATCAGTGGAACTGCAACAACATTTCTTAAATTTAATTCCCATTTAACTGCAAATTTACAACATTCGTTGTAGCTACCAGCCTTGGATTGTTTAACAACTTTAAATTTTTTGCAAAGTGAATATCAAATAAAAGCGAACTTTTCTTATTTTGTATATATTTGACATTAATCTTTTTGTGTGACTCTTATTCCGTCCTCAGATCCCAGCGGCAAAGTTCATCCTGAAATCACCAACAAGAACGGGAATCCCAGTTACAAATACTTTTACAGCAGCGCAGAACAAGGTAACAAAAACAAACAAACAACTGATTCAGCAAATTCAAACACCAAACTGATTTAAACTTTGAAAGTGTTGATTGTGGTTCCACAGGATTTTTGGAGGCATTTCTTTGTAGTGTGGGTGATTTTAATTCTTCCACACTTTTTCTATGCAATTGTTTACTTGATTATTGTGCAGCAGATTCTTGAACATTTTAGGAAATTAGATGAGTGAAAAACTGCATTTACACTGGTTTTACAATTTCATATAAAAAGTAAACAAAGACACAACGGCGTGTCAGGGCCATTACAGAGACAAAAAGTTCATTTCTGCCAAAAAACTGAGAGATTTCAGAGTTTGAATATTTAAAAATGTTTGACTTTTAAAATGTAAATGTATAAGTTTGTAGAAACATTTTGAGATTAATCTCAAATTTTGAGCTTTTTCTGGTAAGTTTTTGACTTTCAAACTTAGACATTTTAAAGGTTTTCTTTTTTAAAGACAATTTGAGTCTATTTTCAAATTTATAACTTGAGAATAAACTCAAAGATTATTTTGAGTTTTTTTTTAGAATTTAATATTAAGGCAAATTAACTTATAAACTTGGTTAACAAATTAAATAAAACATTTTTTTAAAGAAAATCTGAGATTATGTTTTTAGACTTTTCAAACTGAAATTTACAGAGATTTTTCTTTTACAACTTTTTTTACGTTTGGAGGTCAGAATTTTTTTTAATTTTTCTGTACATTTTAGACATGTCAAACAGAAATATCAGAAATTTTGTACACAAATTTTTGACTTTTCAAAGTTAGAAATTTTCAGTTTTTTTTTTTTTTTTAAAGAAAATTTCTGATATTCTCAAAATGTGAGGACTGTTTCTGCAGAAATTAACTGCCATTTGTCTATCCACAAAGGCCCTGATACGCTGTTGTACCAAGGACACTTAAAAAGATTACAAAAAAAAAATGTGTGGCCTTCAATACAGAAACTCAGATGATTCTTCGCTGAAATGTTTGCTTTCTGGTTCCTCCATCAGTTGTCTCTGGGATGAAGGAGGCGCAGGAGAAGCTGACGGGCGACGTGTTTAAGCGAGGCCACACAGGAGACGAGCTGTGAGGAGCGACGGGGCTCCACCGAGGCTGCAAGGGCTACACTTCCTCTAGACGAGCTGCTAGCGAAGCCCTTCTTATATTTATACATCTAACGGTAGAAAGTAGGCTCAGTTTCAGCCGATTTTTAAAACCACGGGTGCATGATTGTTCCTTTCTGTCCTGCATGGTTTTCTAAGCTCTCAAATCAATCAACCATGTATGTTTATAAGTTACTCTTTAGTAAATGTCAACGCAATTTACTGTACTTGGTGTCTGTAGAGGATGTAAGCGAGTCAAGCTAGCCATGTTACCTTTTGTTAGCTCCCAGCTGCGTACACGGTTCAATGTTTGTATCAGAGAGGCATAATATTCCTTTGTCATTTACAAGTCAATGATTATAATTTCATATGTAAATAAATGTCTTTTTTGAAGTGAAACCTCAGTTCTTATTAAAAGAAATGCTCAAATTTATTTCATTAGAAAAACTTTATGTTTGAGAATTTTCTTCATTTGGTCAAAATTGGTTTATTTTTTAAAATTTTGTGTTAGTTGCTAATCTTTTTAAAGTAGAGTTTAGAAAATAGGGGCATGGTTGAAGACATTACACGGAAACTCTGTAGACTGTTGTGCCAAAGATGAGCAGTATTTTAATAAAAGTAAAACCATAACCCTTAATTTTTGACCACTAATGCTCTCTCTCCCTCTGCAGCGACGTGCTTCCAAAGATCCTCTGCTGTATTTCACTTCTGCTTTCTACCTGATTTACTATCACTTTATCTTATATATATATTCCTGCCATATTGCGTGTACTAGGTTCTGCTTTTCTTCCGTTTTTGCTGCATGCGATGGAACAATCGTGTCTTTTTTAAACCTCATAACAAGGGAAAGAAAAGCCGATTTATGTGTCATGTTGTATTTTATACACGTGGAAATAAAGGTTTGTTGTATTGAGTCGTTGTGAGTTTAGTGTATTAAAGACACGGCAAAAAAAAAATTACAATACGTCACATTTTATTTGTTTTTATGCAACAACTGTGATCCCTTATGGTTGCAAACAGCTGGCTACGGAAATTTATAGACGGCTCTGAAAAGGTTTTCACAGTTGCCACGCCTTTGATTTCATTTGACAATAATTTACAGAAATTGAACAAACATGTAAATATGCCCTTTAGACTAAGAAACTAGCTGCGTTTCCATTGTCATTTGCGCTAGGATTTAGTTGTTGCTTTGGAAACACTTTTTCCGCATCACATGAGCCATGTGATCAACAACCGGATGTTACTACTGGTGGAGTCGACAAAGAAGATGACAGGAAGTGATAGGAGGAGGATGGAGCGGCATGGTTTTTAATGACTTGTCGGGTGAAAATCGTGATTTTTTATTATGTTTCTTATTTAATGGAAACATTGTAATTGCAAAATTGCATTTTTATCTAAATATCGACAAAGTTTTGCACGTTTGTAATGGAAACGCAGCTACTGAGGAATGTCTGCTATCAATTTGGCTAACAACACAACAGATGAGAAATTATCACAAGTAATCTACCAGAAAGACAAAAAAATTACCTGACGAGAGAAATATTGCTAAAAATCTGCATTATTCTAATTACACAATGCTGCTGTAAAATCAGCAACATTCTCATATATATATATATATGTATATAAAAAAAGAAAAAATTATAAAAAGATGTGCCACACATCTGTATATCCAAACATACACAACTAAAAAATAGATTCAGAGTATGAAAGAGGAGATTTAAGCTTGTGAAGGTGCAATTTATAACCACTGTGACAAACCTCTGCAACATCTGGACTCGGTAATCAACGTTCTGCACACTGGAGGCAGGTCCGGTGTCAGAAACTGGACTCCAGGTATCTTTACACGCAAATTTCTTTATTGACACGCCAGTCTGCCTGTTTCTCCAGTCGGCTTGTGGGAGAGGAGTGTGTGTGTGTATGTGTGTGTCTGAGGGATGCAGCAGAAACTTAAATCCTTCCCTGCTTGGCGTCTCCGATAGCTCCCCACACGTCGAAGACGAACTCGTCGGGAAAGGCGAAGTCTCCGAGGGACTCGTCTAGAGCCATGGCGAACTCGTCGGGGTTCTTCTTGTCGCGGCCGACTTCGACCATCGTAGCAGCTGGAGAGAGGCGGGAAAAAAAAACTAAATTTACAGATGCTTCAGAAAACTGGATCAAAAAATGTGTTTTTGTCAGGAAGCTATGTGTTGACGACATGGTTGAAAAATGCATCACGATACAAGAGTTTCATATTAGTCGACATAATTATTGATTAGTTTTTGGTTTTGAATATCTTAAATGCTGCCAAACTGGTAGGGCTACCTTTCCCGTTTTATCCAGTTTTCACTCCCAACCAGTTGTTTTTTTATTTTTAAGCAGAAACCTGAAACTGCTGCTGTTACTCAACAGCTTGTTGCTAGGTAACCACAGAATGAGTGAGTTGCTAGGTAACCAAAGAGCGAGCGAGTCAGTTGATCCCACCAACCTTTTGATTGAGCGGCTAAAGCCTTTCCTCTACCTACATCTCCCAGAATGCTGTGCAGTTCTGGATCAGATTTCAGTGAAAATACTGAATATTCAATCAGATATATTATCTATTGATACTATTCATGTGTCTATTATGATATATTGCTATTGATTTATCGTCCAGCCCTACAGGAAGTTCAAACCAAGGTTATCATAGTTAACTAAAACAGAATAACGAAAACTGAAATTGAGAAAATGTTTTAGTTAACTGAAATAGTGGGGAAAAACTACAACTTGAACTTTATTATGCGTTTATAAAACTAAGTAAAAGATACTGGAATTACACATATATTCTTCATTTTCGTGTTTATGAATATATTTATTAGCCTTTCAAACTGATGTGAAATTGATTTTTTCTTTTTTTGCAATAATCTGCAAAAGCTTGGGAGAAAATACTCGTCAGTTGGTTGTTCAGCAATAATACAAAATATGTTTTGAAAATGGTATCTTCTGCCGAGTACATAATCACAATACTTCTTTGAACTCTGCACCTAAAAATTAACCATGAAAAAACTAAAACTACCACTATAACAAACACTAAACTGAAAATAAACAATATTTAACCAATAAAAACTACAAAATGCACTCTAAAAACGAATTAAATCTAACTGAATTAGACAAAAAGAGACAACGAAATAAAACTATACTGAAAACTCTAAACTATTATCACGCTGGTTGAAGTGGGCAAAGATCACCACTGACGGGGCTGGTGAGCAGTGGAGCAGCAAAAGCCAATGAGGTGGATTAGCTGTGCTTGTTAACAATTCATGCTGTAATTCTGGACATGTTACATTTGAATGTTGTTTTTGCTCACCAGATATTGAGCTGTTAGCATGTATGATGCTCATGAGATTGTTGTACAGCAACAGTTTTCAGTCATAGGCCTCTACAGATTCGCTGCAAGACTGACTGCTACCTGAGATCCATCACCATTCACCACAACTCTAAGGATGCTTGTGTGATATGAGTTTTGACATTTAATTTCTCTTTTTGATCAAGTATTTTTGAATTGAATTAATAATAGTAAAAAAATGAGTCACATTTTTAATGCTTTAAACAGGTATACTGAGAATAACTTCTTTAGGAGGAGTAATTTTAAATTTATGAGCTAATAAAACATTTTCGTACCAAGCTCGGTGTCTCTGATCCCCATGTAGCTCTCCAGGAGGTCGTCTACTTTCTTTATTGCTTTCTCATCAAATTCTGTCGGCTGCAAAACAAGAACAGTTTAGAATATTTTTGTCCAGTTTCCTTGAAGGCACAAGTGAAGTAGTAAAACACTAAAACAGGGTAGAAAGTCTCAGCTGTGTTATTTTTAAAGGAATACACTCACGCAGCTCCCATTTATGAAGATGACAAACAAAAAAGGTTAATTTCCAACCTATAATTTAAATGTTTTTCTTTAATTTTTCTTCATATAGAAATGGGTCACTTTTAAGATATTGTCAATATCTGGCATGTCTGAATATTATTCAGACATGCCATGTTAAAAAGAGCAAGACATCTGGTAAAGATGTGTAAAAAATTTTTTAAATTAATGTCTTTAAATGCAGTAACTTAATCTCCGACGAAAAAAAAGTTTTTGTTTTTTATTTGCCAGTTTATGGCATCATAAACTCTAAAAACGCAGCGAGGTTATTTATTTTTTCATAATAGGATATTTTTCACACTATGTATTTAAAATTTGAATGACTGGATTTTCCTCTAATTTTCAGAGTGTGATTATGCTGCTTCAATAAAATATTAATTTATTTTAACAGGATGCAAAAGAGCAAAAGGAATAGCTATAAAACATTAAAAGACAAAGCTAGATATAACATGATATTAATTGCACTAGAGTAACAGTGCTGCAATTATCAAGTCAAGAAATTATCCCCTTTCAGAGCTGTTGTTATATTTTATATTTTGGTGAAGATTTCCATAAAACACTGTTAAAAAACCATAGTGGATGGAAGTAGCTAAAAATCCAAATCTGAAGTAAAGATCACAGTTTTTATTTCCTGAAATATCACTATTTTCTAATTTATTTAGACATTTTTTCCAGCAGCCGCTTATTTACATTTTCCGTTTTAATAATTTGCCCATCATTTTGCTGCTGTTACACCTGAATTCCCCCACTAAGGAACAATGAAGGTTATTTCTGTCTCTACAAACATTTCATCCAGTTCAGAGGCGAGTAGAGACAAAACTTATACTCAAGTTACAGTAGTTTTACTTTGACATATTTTTACTCAAATAAAAGTAAAGAAGTATTTGGTAAAAAGTCTACTCAAGTACTGAGTAAATGATCAAATTATCAGTCATTTAATATTTAAAAATTACATAATCAGATGGACCAAATTACAAAGTTGAGTGGAATTGCTTTACATTCTAAGGACAAAAAGGACAATAAATGACAAAAAATAACAAAATCAGGCAAAAGAAAATTTTTCCAAATCAGTTTCTTTCAATAAAAAACTTATGAAACTTTAACCCAAACTGCAGGCGTGTGTCTGTGTCTGGTGAATTTTGGTTAAAACCATGTCACATCATTCAGTGGGAAGAAAATCCAAAAATCTTACTCGTATAAGACTTATGAGTAGCAATACTTCAAAATAAAATTACTCAAGTACAAGTAAAAAAACACGGTGTAATAAAATACTCCTAGAAGTACATTTAAAAAAAAATAGTTACTCATGTAAATGTAACTAGTTACTACCCAACTCTGTCTGAAACTAAATTACACCAATAATGACAAATCTTTATTATCAGGCATCAGATTAAAAGGGGCTTAATACAAATGCGACATTAACTTTTTTTAATATAAAAAACCCACAAAAGAAACAAGTTTTTAGTTGACAAAATGGGAAAATGTTTGAGAAATCTCCTAAAATTAAATTTTTTATAAAGTTACTCATGTAAAAGTAATTGAGTAAATGTAACTAGTTATTAACCAACTGATCTATTTGATATATAAACCACACAGTTTAGAAAGCATCATTCATCTACTTCATAACACAATCCGACATCAGAACGTCAAATCCGTGGAACAGGCGGAATAATTCATTGAGACATTCACACCAGAGCTCAGCCGTCACCCACCGACTGAGGAAACTTCAGACATAAATATTCAGAGCAGCCTTTTAAATCGCAGTGAATCATCTAATCACTGTGTGATGGTTACATAAGGATAAAATAGACAGAGATGAGGATGAAATACCTCGTCCTCCACTGTGGCTGGACCTTTGGAGCGAAGTCTCAGCGTGCTCCTCCCCGTGCCGATCTTATTGTCGTTGCCCGGCTTGCCGCCCTTTGACCTGGGCTCGAGCATTTCTGTCAAAGTGGGAAAGTGTTAAGAAAAAACAAAATGTTTTCTGTAAACTTCTTTCTTAGTCTGTGACTAAGATGTGAGTCATTAAATGCCAAACACCTGGTCACTTTTTATTTATAACTGCTGAGCAACATTGAACTCTGCTGACTAAAAAGAAATTATCTGGCATTTACCTCTAAAATATTATACTCCAAGGATAAAATCTTGTCATACTTTTAAGGAATCCTTTATATAATAAGTATAAAAACTATTCGGCTTCACAAGGTGGTGTTTGCTGTTTAGTTTATAATCATTGTGTTTCTCACTAAAGTAGCAATTTTACTTGAGAAATTAAACAAACGTTCAAATGATCAATCAATTATTCTGTGACATCACAACAGTCCAATCAATCAATAAATACCCGAAACGATCAGCAGATCATATCTATAGTAGAACTAAAAGGATTAGGGTTGAAACGATTAATTGATTATTGAGATAATCGTCAACTAATTTAGTAATCGATTAATCTCAAACTCAAAAAATAGGCAATTTCCTGAAAAAACTGCATATTAGGAGAGGTAATAAGGCCTCTATAATTTTTATTATTAATAATTAATTTTGCATTTTAGGCAACAATATAATATAATATTTTGTTGTTTTGAAAAACTAATTGAATTGGATCATTTTTGCATCTTTTAATGTGAAAAAAAGCTTAATTTTCTGTATCCAATTAATTGATTAATCGTCAAGATAACCAATAACGTAGTTCCAACCTATGAAAATGGTGTTTAAAACTTCAAAGAGTAATAGAAGGTCATTTAAAATGAAAATTGAATCTTGCATCTTGGAAATGTCCGTTTCGAACTCACCAAAAGCCTTCATGGGCTCGATCAGTTTGAGGGTGAAGGTCGTGTTTCTGGGAAGGTCTTTGAGCATGCGGGCGACCTCGTAGTGCCGCGTCCCGACGATGTTACGTCCGTTGATGCACTCTATGTGGTCGCCCACGCAGATCACCTTCACCTCGTCTGCGACGCTGCCTTCTCGGATTCGCTGCCATGCAGGCAGAGGAAGGGCAGATTAGCAACATATGTGACTACAAGACACTAAAAACAATTCACAATGTCTAACTTTAGCTTTTCTACAATGCAAACAGGCTCAACTATGTACATACTCATCTACATTTGGATAAATGTTCACAGGAAGTTGCAGAGAAAAGTTTTGTTCAACTTTCTAGCATAAATTTCGCTGGATATTAGATCATAGTTTTTACTAGAAACAGTGAAACTCTTTAAAATCTTGTTTTCTGGCATGGACTCAGTTTTTTACAACACCCCACACATTCTCAAACATGTTCAAATGTAACATTATCATCTTCCAATGGTGCATACATTTCTGTTAATAGCTTGGCTAATTTTTCATTAAGCGCTTTTGCCTTTTTTCACTAACTCTGAAAATGTTTATCGCACTTAGCTTCCCCTAAATTAATTTTCCTGATGAATTCTAAAGTGCTAATTTACTTAGTTGTTTTGCAAGCTTTCAGTTAACTAAAGTTCAACATCTATGTTGAAGTTTTGGTCATCCACTGTTCAGTTAGATGCTCTTATTTTGAAGTTCCATTTCCTATCCTCACACTGAAAAAAACACTAAATCTTGCCAAGTATTTTGGTCTAGCTTCTAGTTTACATATCTTAGTGAACTTGAAATAAGAAAACTAACTGACAAGTAACTTTTAAGCAAGATTTATTTACTTGTTTAGAGTCAATAATTCCTTAGTATTGATGAAAAAGTGCTAGTATCACTGGCAGATTATTTCACTTACAACATGGGAAAAATATCTTGTTACATGTTCAATAATCTGCCAGTGGAATTGGTATCTTTTCACCAATATTAAGAAATTATTGATTTAAAGCAAGTTCTTACATTTTGCTTAAAAATAAGTTAGCTTTGTCTTATTTCAAGTGCACCAAGATATTTGCACTATAAACTAGACTAGGTAAGATTTTTCATTTTTGCAGTGCATTCTCCACCAGTGCAGCAAGCGACATTCTGCACCCACAATGCATCTCTGTAGAAGTTGTAATATTTATACAATAAACAGTTTAAAATCTACTGATGTCCTGAGTTAGCAAAACTCAACAACTATAAAACTAAAAACATGAGTGGAAGATTTGTTACAAAGAATCGCTTCCTGAAGTGCAACCTTACAGGTAGGTGTGTAGTAACAACTTTGACCCTGGTGAGGGCGACGTACTGTGTTGCAACATGTCTGGTTGAAGTTAGCGCTTTAGCTTAATACAACGCTGGTGTAGCACTTTAGCATTAGTGGAACTAATGTTTATGATTAGTGCTTTAGTGTTAGCAACTAAATTTTTTAGCTAGCGGTGTACACCACCAGCTAGCCATTAAAAATGTTGTTTTCTCGCGATCAGAATCCAACTGAAAAACCCAAATGAATCCAACTTTCAAACATTTGACCCAAACTTTTCAGCTCAACAGAAATGAAACTGGTTAGGATGTCCAGAAACAAACCAGGAATCTCCAAGATTCAGGCCCATAATAAACTAAAACCTGCTGACCAACAAAATAAAAAAAGAAGTATGTTTTTAATATAAGATTTCCAATGGGAATCTAAACATCTGAATCTGAATATTCCTTCATTTTTTCCAACTGGATGCGTTTAGATGATTTTCATACACAAGTCATGAAGTTATAATGTCCAGAAAGCAGAGGTAGACTTAGACATGTCAAATGTCACTCTTATCAGGAAAACTGAGATTAATGAACTGAAAGGTTGAAGTGAGGAATTTGGGGTCATGTTCGGTTTTTAGAGGAATAGATAATACGGAAATAAATTAGAGGCTGGAGGAATGCTGCTTTTACTAACAAATGATGACCTGCCGGTCCAGCCGCAGAGGAGAGAGATGAATCAGCAAAGAAATGAGGGTTTGGCTCTTAAATATATCTAAAATTAAAAGAAGACAAACTTTGAAGCAGAATGCAAAGTTTTGTATGAAAAAGGATTGTTCAGTGGTTCTAAGCCTCAAAAGAAAAAAAGGATGAAAAAGAAAGGATTAAAATAGGAACAAGAAAAATGTGACAGGAAGAACAAACAAAAGGTCAAAGAACAAAAGAAAAATGGACAAAAGACAAAGGAATAAAAGAAAGAACAAACATGAAGAAAGGAAAGGAAGTAAAAGAAAGAAAAAACCAAAAGAAAGGAGGAATGAAAGAAAGGACAAAAGTAAAAACAAACAAAAGAACAAAAGAAAACAAAAAGTACAAATAAAAGAAAAAAAGAACGACAGAAAAGCCAAAATGAAGAAAAACGAAAGGGCTAAAATGGACGAAAGAAAAAAATAAGATATGACAGAAGGAGGAAAGAAAGAAGGAAAGAAAGTACTTATGGAACACATAAAAAAGAAGAATGAAAAAGAAATAAAGGAAAAAAGAACATAAGAAAGTAAAGAAAGAATGAAACAAAATAAAGAAAGGACAAAAGAATGAAACAGGATGAAGAATCAAAAGGACGAAAAAAATGAAAAAAGAGACACAAGGAAGAATGTAGAAACTGAAGAAAAGAAAAAAGGAACAAACAGAAGAAATGAAGAACTAAAAAAATGCAAAAGGACAAACGACAAACAAAAGAAAGAAGGAATGAACGAATGAAAAGACTCCTAGAGATCCTGCAAAGATAAGCGGGTTTAGGCAAAGGCTGAAAGTTTCTACAAATGTCACAGAAAGATGTTAGATATTAAATGTGCAATCCTCATAACTTCATGCATAAAGTTAAAATATTAAGCAATGTTTTAAATATGAAGGTAATAAAGCATATTACCTTCATATTAATAAAGAAAGCACAGCATATTGTTTTTGTCATCAGGTTGCAAACTGCGCACTGTTATATCATTTTCTATACAAATTCAAACATTTCCCTAAATAAAACCTATAAACAAAATAGTTTTTTTCTGCAATTTAATAAACAGATATTGTAAAAATACAGACAGTCTTGTTAGATTATATCCATAGAACAAGTTATTCATATTTCTCATAATCGTCCCTGTCAATGCATCAGACTGTGGAGCTGCAGTGCAGCAGCAGCAGCACATGATGTCGCATGTGAGCAGATTGATCCCACGGATAAAACCATTACACAAGGTGACACATCACAATGCATTATGACTCACAACACATAAAGGTTTGAAAAGCTACCAGAAGAAAGAAACAAGTTGGTCGAGACCAGAGATATCAGGACTGTATTACTAAATCAGATAAGAGCTTGAGTTTTAGATTTTAACTGTTTCATAATTACATTTTTGAGAAACACAGTCAGGTCATATCAGAATAGAGAGGACCGGATGAAGACACTGTTGTCTAAAATACTTAAAAGTACACTGTAATGTACAGAGATTCTGCTGTTTTATGTTTGTTTTAGGACAGGCAGGAAGAAGCTTCTTAATATCAAAGTCGAATTAAGTTTAAAGCCATCAGAAAAAAATACATTCATGTCATTTCTTCTTATTTTACCATTTTAAAAATGTCAAATATGCAGCCTGTTTCTTATGTTACTATAAAAACCCTATTTGATATTAGATTGTGATAGCTTATCAGTCATTGTCTGGAATCAATAATATAATGATTAACATAAAGGTACCAGCATAATGACTTGTCTAACAGGATAATAAATAGGGATGCAAAAATGGGTTGGTGAACACAATCTGCACAATCACAGTTGGTGCTTTCACATGTCTCCAGTGTCTCGTTTAGCCACAAAAAGGTTTTCTTCTTACCTTTATAAAGGCATAGCCTGCTCCATTGTCGGTTATGGTGAGGCCCAGGGCGTCTTCAGACTTGTACACTTCCACCTCCTTTTTGATCCCCTTAATGTGGGCAAAGATGAAATCCTCCAGACCGATCTGCCCCCCCAGCAGCTTCTCCATATCAATCTTGTGGGTGTTGAGGGTACAGAACAGGATCTGTGAAGATGCAAGGTGTAGGTTGGTGATGATTTAACCAATATCTCAACCAAAAAGAGGATTGTGCTTTTATTACTGCAAAGTTATTATGTCATTTGTTATTTGTCATATTATGTCAAAGTTATTATGTGGTCTACAATCCTCCAACACCATCGCCAAGGGGGGGAAACATCCTTCCCTTCTGTGCGAGGAATGTGAAAATCTGGCTTCACACCTTTGTAACTGAAATATCCTCTCAAGGTGGTGAGACGAGAGAAATCTGATCAGTGCAAACACGATACAGAAAATTCAAACACAGACACTGAAACCCCAGGAGGAAAGCGTTGTAAATCATTTATCCTGAGCTAACTCATCTGCAGAATCAAGTTCTAGATGTTTTGTGGCTTTTTCAACCAACTATGGGAAAATCTGAGCCAAACTGGATTTACTAAAGAGCTGATTTCTGAGGGAAACACACACAAATTAAGAGTTATTTTCTGATTTCATGGTAGAATGAACAAACAGTGTGCTCCAATCGAGCCTTGACAGCAAGGCCTGCGTTGCTTGTGTACCAACAGGCGTTGCTCATGCACACATTAGCTAGCATGGCCTTGTCCGTTGCCTTGGGCTACCAGACTATAAAGAATAGGATTAAAAACAGAGGGAGGCCACTGCTGAGAGAGAGAAACTAAAAAAGGGAGTGATATAAAAAGGGGAGGATGTAGAAGCCTCATTCCGCCAATTTGTCTCCACTTAGGCCAGGGTATTACCAAAGAGACGCCTACGCTCGGCTACCAAAGCTGCATTAAACTCCTTCTCTACGGTCCTGCTCGGCCGCTTCATGTCACACGTTGCAGAGAAAGCCTCTGCTCCAACACTTGACTCACAAGAACAGCTACTGCACCTCCCACGACCTGTGGCACGGCGCAAACACCCTGAGAACCGCATGGCAGAAGGGCAAATCAGAGGGAGATTCGTTGCAATCTGTTCAGCATGTAACCCCGGTACTGAACACATGCAAAAAGAAAAAACAACAAACTGAAATATGTTTAAATATGACCCTGATGCAACTGCTGATGGATGGATTTATATAAATGCAGAAATGTAAAAAAAGTAATTGGTATAATAATCGATTACTAAAATAATCATTAGCTTCATCCCTACTCAACTATTTCCTTCCATTTTATATCAATTCAAATTTAAGGTAGGTTTAAACAAATGATAAACAAACCACACAGGAAAGTAAGGGCTAAAACGATTAATCGGATTTAATCAATTTTTTAAAAAATAATTCTCAACTAAATTAGTAATCGATTCCTCATTAACTGAAGTATACAGACTTTTAAAAATGCCATTTGCTAAAAGAACAACATATTAAGAGCAGTAATTAAGTCAAAACTATATAAAGAAGATTTACATTTTGCATTTGTGTTTCTAAATATGTTCTATGCAGAACTCGGAAGCATTATTTAGCTTCACCTGGTCAACATACACTAAAGCAATGCTATGTTATTGCATTTTAGCCAATAAAATTGTATTTTAAGGGCCTAAATGTAAACAAACCACACATGCACACAGCTTCTCTCCTGTATGTACAATAAAAAGTGAATTAAAGCAGTGGAGGAAGCAAACAAAAAATATGCTGACACATTTAGGCAAATGATAACGCAATCATTTACCTAAGTCAACAAAGGCAAATCACCTGCAGGTTCTCCCTGTTTTACTAGTTTCAGCAAGGCCTTCACAATATTATAAAGCTTTCCAATGGCAATATTATTGTTAAAAAGCTACGAAGACAGTTGTTGTGGTCGAAAATTGCTATGACGGTGATATCAGTTGTAAGACACACATAGAAACAGATTAACTTCACATTTAATTTATTTTCATATCTTCTTATGAGAAAAGAAAGAAAATGACAATCTAAATCTGGGTTCCATATTAATTTAAAATACACTTTACAGATTAAATAACTGAAGGTCACATTTCTCCAAAGAGTGAGTTGAATCCCTGAACTTAAGCTTTAATAAAAGATATTTTTTCTTAATGTAGGTAAAAAAATAAATAAAAAATTGGACGTTTTTCAAGCAGTAATGTTGCAATCAAAGCGACTCTCTCCTTTAAGTCTCCACCCACACACACTCAGGGATCACTTTTCCTTCCTGTGAAGACAGGTAAGACGAGACGAACGACGCACCTCCCTCTGAAATTTACTCTGCACTTAAACCATGTTGACTTCAATCTCAAGAAACCTGTTTCTTACGCACCAACAACTCCTGTTCATCTACCTCCTTAAATGAGACAAAACAGGAACAAGAGGCGGACAGCAGAAACATGACATAGGTTCTGGAGTTTATGATTTAATCACACCACTACAAACCAAATATTTGATTTTGCAATATCTTTAACTGCTCTGCCAAACCAATATTTTAAGCTGAACTGTTAAAGATGAACAGTTCTCAATTTGCTGCTTGTCATTTTATAGATTTTGGAAACAAAAGGTGATACTGTAGCAAAAACACCCACAAGTTGAGCTTAAGCAGCTGCTAAGTGTTTTGAGCGTTGCAGTTACCGGTCTATTAAAGATCGTCCTGCTGCTAAGACTTGACCTTTCTTCTGTTATGTAAAAATAATAATCTTGACAGAAAAGTTTCAAATGCTAGTTTTATACCAGTAGTGCAGTCATATTGTGCTGCAGCTAAACTTAATCAATCATTGTTTGTCTATTTAAATATTAATATTAGGCTGTGTAAAATACCATTTTATAATATATAATATTCTATCAATTATTCTGGCAATTAATCAAGTAATCGGATAAAATTGTTTAATATTTTTCATTTAAGCACAAGTTTATTTTATTCAATATTAGAAATGTATAAGAAAATGCAAAAAAATAATTTTTTCAAATAAGAAAACATTTTATTGCCTAAAATGCAAAAACAAAAACTGCATTTCTTTATTGGATTCTTGATCATTTGTAATAAACGATGCATTTGCAACCCTTTCTGCCTGACTTACCATCAATACAGTGTAGGTCTGATCTATTCATTACTTTTTTATTAATATTTGATAACAAAAGGAGAAATCTGTACTGCTATAACAGCAATAAAATCATTCCTGTAATTTCTGACCTGGACATTTTAACTTTTAATATGCAGGCGAGTTAATATTACTTCCAGTCAGAAGAAACTCATTGAAAAAATCTAAAATATTGCAACCTAAATCTGGATAGAGTATAAATACCTTTATGCATAGTATACTGCCCTGAAAAACAACTCAAATACAAACATTCATCTCCATGATTAGTGGGTCTAACCTTCCAGAAACAAAGTGTGTTTACTAGTTTTATTGAAGATATTCAGTATAAAATACTGATGTACTGTTACTGAGTCTGGTAGTTTTAATAGTTAACAGGAAATGCTGATGTGAGCTGTACGTTTTCACCCAGAAAAAATGTTTGTCAGCATGTAAGACTGGGCAATCATTTGCCAAACTGCGGATGTGACACAGACGAACAGGTACGACAATGAGTTTCCTAAAGGTGGTTCCCTGATCTGGGCTAAAATCCTGTTTCTGATTAACTGAAACTATAAATCAGTCAGTTTATTAAGTTAACTAAACAAGAATAAGATATACCATTTATCAAGATGAAAAAACAAGCAGTACACACATATTTTTATAATAAAAAGTGATTTAAAAATAACAAAGAATGTCCAACAAACAAATCCAGAATAAGTAAAAAGTTACTCATTTTATCAATCCTCTCTCATTTATTTTTTAAAAACATACTGTTGAGTAGTAGTTAGTTACATTTACTTTGAAGAGTATTTTTTGCTGCGCTGTTCTCTTTACTTTTACTTCAGTAACTTTATTATGAAATATTTTTACTCTTACTTGAGTAAAATTTCTGGATTTTCTACCCAATGAATGAAAAACAAAAATGTTTTAACCAGAAATTCACTAGACTGAGAAACACACCTGCAGTTTTTATTAAAGCTTCATATGTTTTTTGTTGAAAGAAACTGAACTGGAAACATTTTATTTTGAACTGATTTTGTTATTTTTTGCTGTTTGTACGAGTTATTGTCAACATTTTATATGTTACATGTTTGGTCTATCTGATGGTATAATTTGTAAATATTAAATGATTGATAATTTGATCAGTTACTCAGCATTTGAATGAACTTTTTACCAAATACTTGAGTGACTTCTTGGACGGCTTTTTTTTACTTTTACTTTAATAAAAATATGTTGAAATAGTACTACTTTCACTTGGAAAATTGTTGGCTACTCTACTGACTTTTGCCAGTACTTGCAGAAATATGTCCTGAAAGATGGTGGCAGCTATAACAATGCATCTCTGATATGAAGATAACAGAATAAAATCAGACCAGAACAACCAGAAAAGAAACATAAATAAAGAAGAAAGCAAAATGTAATATTTACTTCTGCTTCCTGATGAATTATTGATTTAAAAGTGAAAATATTTCCTTGAACCAAAAGACCAGAGATGATTAATTTCTCTGTTTACCTGAGGTTGAGCCCTATTCTCACATCGCCACGCCCAGGAGGTGACAACACTGACTTTCTGTTTCAGATTGTTTGCTTCAGCTGAATCTGCTTCCCATGTAGAGAGCAATCAAAACCATGTGCTACTTTCCAAACCTGTTCCGCCTAAACAATGACCTACATCAATTACGCCAGACTCCAGTCGGCCTTTAACACACTTTTTCATGTTCCCTGTATTAGAATATAGAAATGCACCAATCAGGCTTTTCTTGGCCTAAACCAATTTCCAGTTCATCTTCAGGTTTTACAAGCCAATTTAGATTTTGACCAATTCCAATTTTTATTTCAAAAGATTTTAAGTTTATTTTTATGGAAGAAGTAGTTTTGAATCCAACAGAAAACGAAGTAAATACAAGTAAGGGTGCACTGATTACTTAAGTTTCAGATCGGTGAATCTTATCCACCGATCTCATCTGGCTCCATGAAGGTCTGAGAAATCAGCAGCTGTTCCCTTTTGCTCTGCAATGAGCGAGGGTCGACTGACACACCACTCTGTCAACTTAGCAACTTTCTTGCTATATTTAGCAACTTTAAGACAAAAAAAATGAGTAAATAAATAAAAATGAGTATCGGCCAAAATAAGAATTGGCAAATCAGGCTTTTTAAATATTGTTGATCAGCCAGAAAACTGCAAACTGTGCCCTCCTAAATACAAGATTATCTAAATTTACGTACCTCAGCATATATATCTGACATTTACAAGATATTTATCGAGTTCAGAAAAGTAAATGCTCCTGGTTAATGTTGGTATAGACAGAACATGTTTCTTTTTCTTTTTAAGTCCTTATTGATTTAATGAAAAATAAAAAATAAATAAGTCGGATTCAGATTTTTTTAATGTTCAGTTGTCCTATGGTCAAATGTTCAAATATGTTAAGTAACAACTGATAAGAACAAAACCAATACGCAGGTTAATAAAACACTGACATAACAGCTTATCTATGCAAGATGGAAAGTTAGATAACTTGTATTTCCTCATGACAAACCTTATACAGTATTATCACTATTAATTTGTTTTTAAAAACAAATTTGTGTGAAACTTTATTCTTGATGCTGCGGTGGAACCTTAATTTCCCAATAAATTCTGTTTGATGACATTGTTTTACATTTCTACCATTGACAGCTTCATATGAATCTTATGTTTAGCTTTTACACAATCAGTTAAAATACAATTTGATTTTGTTTTAGATCCATCAACTAATACCTCAAATATATCCATAGTAAAACTCAAATGTTCAGAAGAGAAAAGTAATCAGTAAGTATATTAGTAACAAAATATCCACACAGCAGGGGAGTAACTAGTTACATTTACTCAAGTAACTTTTTTGAAAACACTTTTAGGAGTATTTTTACTACGCTGTACTTTTTACTTTTACTTGAGTAATTTTGCTATGAAGTATTTTTACTCTTAGCTGAGTAAAATTTCTGATTTTTTTTACCCACTGAATGAAAAACAAACATGTTTTAACCAAAAATTTGCCAGACAGACACACACCTGCAGTTTTTGTTAAAGTTTCATAAGTTTTTAATTGAAAGAAACTGATTGGGAAAAATGTTTATTTTGCCTGATTTTGTTATTTTTTTGTTACTTACATAAATTATTGTCATTTTGGTTCTTAAAAATCATAAATTTCCACTTATATTTATATTTTGGTCCATTTGATTCTGTAATGTTTAAACATTAAATGACTGATAATTTGATCAGTTACTCAGTATTGGAGTAGACATTTTACCAAATACTTTTTTACCCTTACTTGAGTAATTTCTTGGATGGCTGCTTGTTACTTTTACTTTAATAAAGTACTAGTGCTATTCTTACTTGAGTACAACTTTTTGGATAATGATTAAACATCTTGTTGTTATAAATATGCTGGCAATAAAAAATGGGTAATTTGAGTTTAACCTAAATTAACTTCTTGTTTATTTACACTTCAGGGGGTTTGTTAAAGCAACCCCCCCCCAAAAAAAAAACAGGCAGACGCCCAG
This sequence comes from Xiphophorus hellerii, assembly GCF_003331165.1. NCBI lineage: Eukaryota > Metazoa > Chordata > Actinopteri > Cyprinodontiformes > Poeciliidae > Xiphophorus > Xiphophorus hellerii. The sequence continues at coordinate 23,748,066 of NC_045677.1, forward strand.
ATGGGATTGTTCAACCTAATCCCCCACAAGCCCCCAGTTAAGGAACGTCTGGCCGGGCTTGCGCACGCACAACAATCTGAAATCTGCAAAACAGAAACTAGTTGCAAGCACGGCTCTTTCCAGCAACCACAGCCCAGAAATTCAAATGACAGGCAAATAAATTCATGCGTGCTTTCAGGTAACCAGGTGGACAGGAGGCAAAGTCCAAGAGCCACACCTGAAATTCTCCCGCTGTCCGGCCGTTAAAACGCAGACCTTGAACTGAGCCACTGAGCCTCATAAAAACAGCTTATTCTGCGACCCAAAACTGTAGAAACGTCAGACTGTTTCACATATAAAAGTGCATTTGACCGCTTTTGAATCCGTTTGCGGGTTTTAATAAGAAACCTTGTTGCTATAAATCCTAACAGAACACATAAATAAATGTGATAAATAAACAAGTATGCACATGCAAATATGTTAATCTAAAATTTAACTTCGGTTACATTTTACTTAGTGAAATCTAATGATTAAAATAAATTTTACTCATTACATTTATATATTTTATAAGTTACATAGTAAATAACTTATACATAAATTATATATTCAAATTTATTAGAAATTAATAAACTTATAATAATAAATGTATTACAAATTGAGTTTATATATTTAGTCATTAAAATAACAAATTATGCACTATTTTAATAAATAATTATTGCATTTATTATTTAATACATAATGTATTATTTAATAAATTATTACTCATTTAATAATGTATTATTATTAAGATACAATAACAACAAATAAGTTGCAGATAAAGAAAACAATGAGATGCTGTTGTTAGTTGCTGCCAAACAACCAGTTTGTCAGAAAATAATTACGACTCTTGCTGTGTGTTGATAGAACCGCTGCAGTCTGACCTGCTGTCTTAAAAGAAGAATTGAATAAAAGTTTACCAGTCAGATTTTGGTCACAAAATGTTACAGAGGACAAGTTAGGAACCAAAGTTACATACATTTTATTATATTTTTTAACGTAAATACTGTGAGATTTTTACTCAAGGTTCTCATACCGTGGAAATCTCAACACCAAATGGAAAATTAAATGCATTAATTTTAATTTTACAACTGATTCGTGAAACTATTGGAACAAGCAACCAATGTTTTTTTTAAACAAAATCACCCCAAATTAAAAAACTTTTCTCTTTATTTACATTACAGCACTCTACATGTAAAAATAGCACAACATATCTTAATTGACTGATTTATTTGTTGTTTAATTTTCCATTACCAGGTTGATTTATACTTAATTCATTGCTCACTAAAATGTATTATTGGTAATACTGCCCAGGTTTCCTGTTAGTCCAAACCCAGTGGATAAAAACAGATGTCACAGTCATAATGATTGATGCTCATTGTGAAACCGTCTTTTCATTTAGTTTTGAGTGCAGACTGAATTTGACAGCTGTGCATAAAATTTCAATAGCTGAAGCTTTAAATTGTATTTTTAATTAACATTTTAATGCCTAGTTAAAATCAATCCCAGCTGACTGAATGTGGTTGAGAAAACTCCACTTATAGTCACAGCATGCTAGCATAGCTCTAGCATGTTAGCTCTTTTTGTGGATCTTTGTTCATAATCATTGTACACCATTTGGCTAACAGAGGTCAACATGCATTTTCTAAGAGATGGCATCTGAAAATGTGCATCAGATATTTTTCATAGTTTAATAAGAATAATTAAGAGAACAAGAAATCTTCTTTTCATTAAAACCAAATCGCTACTGCCACAATTAGTGTCAACAGGTTTGAAACCTGGATTAACATTTTTAATCCATCTTCATGATGTTTAATTAACCAGTTAATTATAAATCAGTGTTTCTTGTATTTTTGGGCTAGAAATGTGACATTACAGAGAGGCCCAGTTCTCTTAGCTGCTCTACAAATTGGGAAAAACCAGTGAACATTCAATTAAGGAAAAAATTAGGGATGCACCGATTGCAGTTTTCTGGCCGATCGTAGATTACCGATGTTTTAAAAAGTCTAACTTACCGATTCCGATTTTGGCAGATACTATTTTTTTTGTCTGAAATGTTGCTCAATATATCAAGAAAGTTGCTGAATTGGCAACATTGGGGTGACTATTGTTAAGTGTAAATGTGCAGACATGACCTGGTCGGCCGGTTTGTCAGTCAAACCTCTCTCACGGGAGAAAAGAAAAGTACAGTGGTTGATTTTTAGACCTTTGCCGAGGTTGATAACATCAGAGGATAAGATCGGCTTCACATGCAAAAATGGGCCGGTTCTCCGATCTCCCAAAATTAAGGAAATCGGCACAGATAAACCGGCTGGCCGATAAATCAGTGCACCCCTAGGAAAAATTTGTTGATTTTTATTAGTCAAATAATAATACACTACATTTATAGCTTTGTTCTTGAAAAACTGAACTTCAGTTTGGAAAAAACCTAGCTTTAAGATGATTTTATCTTCTGTCCAGCGATAATAAAGTCCAGTTCCATCACAGATATGCTGAATGTTGGTGGTGTTTGTGAAGGGAGGAGGCCCGGTGGACAGAGCTGGTTGTCTGGGTCCACTGGGACGAAAATGTGACGAGTTATCTGGTTAGATTTCAGGCAGGCCCCACTGAGCCGGACACAGGAGACTTCCTGTGCTAAAATCTGTGCAGTCTAACAACAAGCACTATCAGATCTTTCCGAGTTTGTCTCAGGTTTTTAAAAGTTTACATTTGTAGAAAAAAAAGTTACAGGGTGTGCTGCCAAAGGGAAAAGAGCTGAAATAATTCAAATCAGTAATATAAGTCATTTTGTAAAAAAAAAAAAAGTTATTTAATTTTACAGGTTTAGATTTCTCAAACATGGATATCTGTGTCTCCTACTACTGTATGAGTTTAATAGTTAAATAGCTGCCTGACATAATTAACTAATAATACTGATGGCATGCTGAGATTTGAGCTGTTATTTTTACTCTCCTGACCACTGGGCAAGTATTATGGCATTACTTTAGCAGGAAATTATTTTCTCTGTGTGCCAAAATGGAAAAACAATCACCACTGATTCCTGTAAATGTAAACGTTCTTCTAGTCTCTGATAGGATTTATAAAACACCCAGTTTACAGCTGCAATAAGATAGTAAAGGACGAAAAATAAGCATCACGGGTGTAAATGAAAAGTGATAAAAATGGGGTTTTTTCTTCTTCCCTGTGCTAATTTCATAAATATGCTGCAAAAATCAACTCAAAAATAAATAAAGAGCAATAAAATGCACAACTTTATACTTAAAATCTCATTTGATTCAGTTTCAGCATTCACTCTTTATAAATTCATACCTACCATGACTTCTAGTGAATCTACATAACAGTTCCACCTCTAAGAGACTGCTGAGAGGTTACAACAAATCAAAAGAATTACATTGTTTAAAGGCATCGGTCAGGATGAGGATAGAAAAAAGGTTCCACAGTAAATATAAACTAAAAGACTAGATGAACACTGCTCAAATAAAATGCAAAGAAACAGTCAGAAACACTGAAAAAGCTTCAGAACTGTATGCAGAGTACTGGTTGTGTTCACGCTACAATAATCTCATATATTCTCCAAAACACTGAACTACCGAGAACTTTTTAAATCTTCCAAAACCTCGTGGGACAATGTGTTAATATCCGATGAAGCCCAACTTTATTTATTTATTCACAACTTAAGAAGTTATTTTTGGCTTAAAAACAACTTCAGGAAGTGAAAACCTTACCTAGAGTGAAACACGGTAGTGGCTGTATAATGCTCTGGGGTTATTTTCTTCAAATGGATGTAGAGTTTAATAGAAGATGTTATTAACGGATTAAAATACATTGGACCACTGGTACCTAAAGAACAGCTTTGGGTAAATGGTATGTTTTTATATTGAAAGACAACATAAAAACATTTATAACCGTTTATCTTAATGGTTGTAACATCAAATATATCTCAATATGCATTAAAATCCTTTTTTGCATTACCACAGAAACCAACATCCACAGTGCTCTGCGTTTTCTCCAGTCTTGGGGTTACAGCCAATCAGCAGCAAAGAAAATGAATGTTGCGCCTTGATTGGTTGCTTTGCAAGCGCCAGCCAATCGCATTGTGATTAGCATTGTGCCTAATCGGCTTCCCAAGCTGCCTTTTATTTTGAATATCTTTGATACTGAAAAGAAATCTGTGTATATGGTAAGTTTTCCATGAATAATCTGAAGTTACAGAAAGACCAGGATGCACAGTGCCAGTTATTTTTACAGCCTTAAACTTCAGTATCTGCTAGAAAACAGATGAAGATGAAGCAGGATTTCATTTTTTAAAAACATCCAAATCAACATGAAAATGATTGTGTGAAGAAAACTGACAAGACATAGAAAGAGCCCAGAACTAAGGCTATGTTCACGCTGCAGGTCTTGATGCTAACTTCAGATTTTTTGATGAAATCCAATGTTTTTTTGTCGTTCATATTAATACTAACCAAACACGACTGCATTTAAACTTCTGAGTGAACAATTTATGATCCCAAGTTGTTGTCATCACACAGCAGCAAATTGTTTGCAGAAATAATAATGGATGGAGTCGTTAATGGATTAATTTTAAGGTTTATTGATATTGGGAGCCAACAGTATCGTCACAAGATCATAACAACATGAAGGACGTTAATAAAAAGAAAGAACAAATAATAGTAATGGCTTTTTATGACGCATTGACTGCAACTTCTGTGGAAAAGTCAGTTTGGAGGTGAAGTCAGAGCCAAGAGTGGTCTGATTCTGATGAGCTGCACTTCAGTAACTTCTTTCATAGATCATAATTATAATTTCCAGCCATTGTTTACAACTAGTTTTAATACATTTGGCTTCTTCTGCTGCAGAATTAAGACATGTTGCAAATCTTTTATTTCTTTAAGGCGTGATCTTCTGATTTGAAGGCTTATAACACATCCAAACTAATTTTCTTTAAAGCTGTTTTAATCATATAATTAGATGGAGCAAATATTTCCCATAAACAAAAAGATGCTGCTACTTCAAACAACAGAAAACAAAAGTAGCACGAGATTAACGCCAATTAAATATCTTTATGTATAAGCATTTATATGACTTTAACTAAACTAGAAGTTCAGCAAAGAGCAAGCTGTCAGCTGATATATTTGCAAACTAAAAGCAGAGGGAGTTTTCACTTTTGATGCATTTAAGAGGAATAAAATTTGGATTTTCAAAGCAAATCAATGGAAACAAAGCAGATTTTGATCATTGTCCAACTGATTGGTGTTGAAACAGTTAATATAAATGGCTGTGAAGGAGGCAATATTTAATCCAGTGGCATAAAATGACATAAAAATTGGATAAAATGCAACATGACTGTACAGACTGCAGATACTTTAAAATCAATCGGATACGTATCTGATTTGGCATTACATATTAAATCAGATCTTTGATGGGTGAAAAAAATTAAAAAATTGGAATTGGGTTGTTCTGAATGCTATGAAAAAGTTGAATAAAGATAGCAAAAAAGTGGATTTTGGTCCCATTTTCCTGCTTTGTGAACATAACCAAAGTCTATCAAAACATCTGTCTCACAATCTGATTGATTTGAAGAATTTTCTCCAAGTAACTTTTAGTTGCTGTGAGAAAATCTACAAAATAAGACTTAAAGTGAATACTCAGCTGTGAAGACAATGGTTTTCCACCCTATATTCACATTAAAAAGGTGAGTAAACGTTTCAAACTCTTCCTTCATTCATCATTTCCTCTAGTCTTCCAATACAACTTGTTCAAAAGTCTTTTGTCACTGTGAGAAGAACAAACTGAGGCAGCTTCAGTAAAACTAGTTCAGACAGGAAAAGCCTAATGAGCGTGACAAATAGACTCAGTGGAACAAACAGCCATAGAAAAACCGCCGCTGTCCCATTCAGATAAAACAACAAAAAAGAAAAAGAGTTGGGACTCATTAGAGATACATTTAAACAGTCGATGACTTTAAAAAAAGGATGCATCACTAGCCAGGTTGTGTGATTCACTGTAAACCAATGCGACTCAGATCTTCATGGTTTCCTGTTCAGATATTTGACATAACAAAACATACCACTCATGCTCCCTTTTCAAAAGAAGAGCTTAGATAGTTCAACCTCAAAGGAAAGACACAGAACCTCCTTTTGTTTCCAGGACCTCCATGAACAGCTTTTTTCCTCCTATTGGAATCTGATGCTGAATAAACATGATAACCACAACTAAATATAGACATGTTTAGTTTGGAAGGTATCCGGTGACGGCATACGGAGAAGGGACAAAGATCACTCTCAGTACTTCAGGTGTAAAAGGTGAGGCAGGCCAGAAAGAGCTGACAAGGCGTGTCTTTGGAGACATGACACAAAGCTGACTTAATGTCCAGCACAGGATCCATTTCTGAGAAGAGCTACATATTAAACTGCATTCTTTCATTGCTTCCTGCAATGTCACAGTAAAAGTTTAGCATTTTTACCAATACCTACACAAACATTTTACTCCTTACCACTAAAACAACACAAGCATTCCTACATAGATGAACAAAAACTAAATGTAGGCAGTACCAACTAAAATGTGCATTTAACAAATCACAACTATATCAGAGAGAAACATAAAAATCACAACCGACTAGGAATTCAATATTCACATTTAGATAGAATATATCAATCAGAAGATAAGTAAGTAATGTTTATCCGTTTTAAATACAATCAGGACTAAAATTACTCAAATAAAATACAAAGAAGCACTCTGTGTAAACTACCAAAAAAAAAACACTCAGGTACACATCTCCAGGTAGGTGCTTAAAATGTCACCACCACAAAATCTATAGAGTCAGCTCATTTCAGCCTACTGAGATATCTTTTATGACAAAAAATACAAATTTCAGCTCAAAATAAAAGGAATAATATAACAAAAAGAAACAAATGTCTGAATAAAATGTAATCAACAGACATCCAATGCCTTGATTTCCAAATCGGAATGAGAACTACAATCAAAGGAAAGAGGAAGTAAAGTAAAATCTTCAGAAAGTTAAGAGTATACCTATTTAGACATGTTAAATCAGAATTACTCAACAACCAGGAAAATAAGCAGACATAAAAATAATGAGTACACATGTATAAAGTAGAAAAAGGTTGGGATTAAATTACCAACCTCCTGCAATACCAGTTACATTTTTCTTATTTAAGGTATGACTTGCTGATTTTGATTTATTTTTAAGGCTTTCAACACATCCAAACTAATTTTCCTTCCTTCTGTTTTAATCATATAAGTAGATGGAGCAAATATTTCCCATAAACGAAAAAAATTGTGCTGCAAAGTCTTTCTCAACAACAAAAAACAAGAGTAGCAGAAGATTACCACTAATTAATTTTTTTGTGTAATAATTTACATAATTTAACTAGATGTTCAGGAAAGAACATCTAGTATTTCCAGACTAAAAGCAGAGGGAGTTTTCAATTTCAATTATTTCAGAGGAATAGAAATTGGATTTTCAAAGTAAATCAACGGAACGAAGCAGATTTTGATCATTGTCCAACTGACTGGTGTTGAAACATGTAAATGGGTAAATGGGATGGAGGCAATGCTTAATCCACTGGTATAATAGTAAAGCTAGTAAGAGTGAAACAACATGCTAATAACTTTTGGGCAGATTTGTATGTCAGGTGTAAAATCCTTTGTGAAAAGGTAACAAGATGTTGAGGGAGTTATTTTTTTTTAAATCAAGTAGCAACAGAATCTAAATTAGAGTTTCAAAAATAATAAATATATTGAGGATAATTATTTAAAATCTAATCAATGTAGCAAGATTTATGTAACCAACATTTACCATGAGCTAGAAAATGCTGTAGGTTTCTAGATCGAGGCAGTATCAACAGAAATGAAATGATTCCAAGATTCTCCCAATTTAAGTATCAAAAATTCAAAAAACTTAATGAAAAAACACGCAGGAAAGCTGAAAACGTATGAGTTTTCAAGGTTTGACACATTTAATAGATGCATAAATAAATCTGTAAGAGTTTAAATCAGCCATTGTTTTAGCAGCTGGTCAGACCACAAAGAAAACAAAAATAGTTATTGACCAGTAACAGCTTCAATCAATGCTTATTCAATAAATAATGGCGGATATTATTTTTTTTCCCTTTTCTATCTCGTATTGATCTTGTATTGATCAGTGATTATTGAATTGGTGCATCACAAGTTTAAAAAAATACTGCTTCGGTGTATGATGGAGGTAAATAATTAATATAACAGCATATGTATGCAGTGACATTTACTAGAGTAATTTTTTCCCAGGGTTCGGGGGAAGTACTTTCAGGAGTATTTTTACTACGTTGTACTTTTTATTTTTACTTGAGGACTTTCATTATGAAGCATTTCTACTGTTACTTGAGTAAAATTTCTGAAATCTCTACCCATTGAATGAAAAACAAACACGGTTTAACCAAAAATCTACCAGACACAGACACACGCCTACCGTTTCTGTTAAAGTTTCATATGTTTTTTATTGAAGGAAACTGATTTGGAAAAAAAATGTTTTGCCTGATTTTGTTATTTGCATCTATTAATGTCATTTTCGTCCTTAAAATACCTAAATTTCCACTTAACTTAATATTTTAGGTGGTCTGTATGTAATTTTTAAATATTAAATTATTGATAATTTCATCAGTTCTACTCAGTACTTGAGTAGACCTTTTACCAAATACTTGTTTACTCTAACTTGAGTAATTTCTTGCACGACTACTTTTTACTTTTACAGTAGTTGAAAAATAAGCTGAAGTCTTACTTCCATACAGTTATAGGCACTCTGCCCACCTCGTACTACAGGTGAGTTTGTGTGTTTTTTATTAGTAGTAGTTATTATTATTACTTACATCAGGAGGACTGATATTGAACGCCTCTGCTATCTTGCCGTAGAGCTCCTTGACGTTGGTGAATCCCTCGATCCTCCCGGTGGGGCTGCCGTGCGCTAGCTGCGTGTGGAACACCAGCTTGGGCCGCAAGCTGGCAGGTGGAGGCGGGAGCCCCGCTCCGTTCACGGCGGATTTACCCGGGCTCCCAGCACCTGCGTGTCCGCCGCTCAACTCCTCGTTTTCGACTAAGTGCTCCTTCGTCGCCTTGTTTTTCTTCTTCCACGGTCCGTACGGCATGTTTCTGTCGTCGCTTCGAGCCGCCCCGTTTGAAAGACACCGAAGATGAGGCTGACCTGTTGAGTTCAGAGCCCAACGGTCGGGTTCGTCCTTATTTACTTCCTCCTCAGTGTCCTTCTTCCTCTCCCTTCCGCCAACGTTTGTTTTCCCAATCCTCACCTGACTTCTTCTCTTTATTTTTTTTTCTCTTTAAAGTTGAAAATAACTCACACGAAATTTCAACAGGTAAGATAAATCCTGACCGAACCTGCGGACTGCTGCCCAGTCCTCGGCCAACAATAGCTCCTCTGTTTGTGTGTCAGCGTGTTGTGCGACGCAGGCGCAGTGGGAAAAGCTGTGGATCAGGAGGGCACCTGTGCGCCACAACAGGGACTGGATCCGCCTCAAAACAATTAGTACCACAGTTTACCTTTAACAAAGAGAACAAACATTTTTACATGGAGTTCTAAGAGAATATAACAAAAAAACACTCATTTGAGTTATTGATTTATAAAATAAATCAATAACTCATTTCTGTTATTGATATTTCTGTTATTGATTTTCACAAGTGGGTAGAGTACTCAAAAATTGTACTAAAAAGTAAGAGTGGCAATACTTCAACATATTTTTACTCAAGTAAAAGTATAAAGTAGCTGTCCAAGAAATTACTAAAATAAGACAAAAAAAAGTATTTGGTGAAAAGTCTACTCAAGAACTGAATTACTGATCAAATTATCGGTCATTTAATATTTAAGAATTATACCAGTTTTAAAAAACATTTTTTTAGACTGGTATAATGGTATATTAGTAAAATGTCATATTAAGTGGACATTTTGTTATTTTAAGCATGAAAATGCCAATAATTCATAAAAGTAAGCAAAAATAACAAAATTAGGCAAAAGAAAAAAATTTTAAAAATCAGTTTCTATGAAACTTTAACAGGTGTGAGTCTGTGTCTGGTAAATTCTTGGTAATAACATGTTTGTTTTTCATTCAGTGGGTAGAAAATCCAGAAATTTTACTCAAGTAAGGGTAGAAATACTTTCTAATAAAATTACTCAAGTAAAAGTAAAAAGTACAGAGCAGTAATAATACTCCTAAAAGTATATTTTTTTCCAAAGAAGTTACTCAAGTAAATGTAATTAAGTATATGTAACTACCCAACTCTGTTGGTTTTGATAAGTTCCTTCAATGTATTTTCTATTTATTCAATTTAAATAAAAATATGTATCCCAATGGGAAATTAAACATATTTTATTTAATCCAAGTATATCTTTAAAGAGCCATCGCAGACTGTGATGTTGTAAACACAAAGATTCTCCTCTAGCAGTCTGTCTTGCAGCAAATCTGTAGAGGCCTCTGACTGAAGACTGTTGTATGACAGTCTTGTATCTGTTGACATGCTAACATCTCAATATCTGGACAGTAGAGATCTTATTTCTCAGTAACATGTCCTAGATGACACAGTCAGTTGCTGCTAATCCACCTCCTTTGCTCTTGCTGCTCCACTTTAAATTTTTGCCTGGCCAAAAGAGAGAAATTGTTGAAGTCGGGGATATATCCATTATGGTCAAGCCTCCTTTTCAATTCTTCTAAGATTTTGGGTAATAGTTCGAAGTATTTTTTGAGCTTTCCAGACGCTAATCAGCTGCTTACAGTTGTAAAAGCAATACCTTGTTGCCACGGTTACGCATCATAAAAAATAAAAATGCAAGACATCAAAGCATCCAAAAGCAGAGGGAATAAGTATCCAAACATGCATTGAATCAACCAAAAAATAAAAATAAAAATCAGGAATAAAGTAAACAAAAAACAGGTGCATTTCAGTAAATTGTTATTGTAATGTTAATTTACGTCAGTAATCAAATTCAGAAACTTAAATTTATACAGATGCATTCCAAACAAAGTAATATACAGCATTTAAAGCGTCTATTTCTGTTCATTTTTCTGATTACGGCTTCCAACTTACTGAAAACCCCAAATTGTTCTGCTTAAAAATACCAAAATAAATTGGACAGATATAAAAAGGATTTTAATGGAGATTTGTTATGTTATGATCCACACAAATATAGAGAAGGGTGCTGCCTTGATAGGTGTCCAGTAGATAGTTGACTACTTTTTTGAAGATGATTATTTAACGTGAAGACTGAGCATGTTTATGGAAGGTTGAGTGGAAGGAAAAAGTGCTTTAAATAAAGCTGCGCAAAGAACACAGAGAGCTGACATTTTGATAAGTGGCAAAAATTATTGGGTTTTTTTTTTTTAGATAGAAGTAAATTTTGCATTTAACTTAGAAATCAAGATACCAGAATCTGGGGAAGAATCAAAGCTGCCTGAAGTCCAGCAGAGTTTCTACAGTCAGTAGTGGTGTTTTTGTTTTAAAGTACAGTTATTCAGAACAAGAAGTTGAAATTCTTCAGCCACTGAAACACAGAGATTAAATTTGTTTCCACAGGATAAAAAAAACAACAACCAGAAAACAGATTGACTACATTTAGGAAGGAATGCAGCATCATAGTTTATGTTTTGACCTAAATGAGACTCAGATTATTACCAGAACAATAAATTTCCTGATACACAGAGCTGAAAACGAGGAGCTGAAAGTGGCTGATGTCCACTGGGACAGGAAAACCTATTAGGATGTTTCCTTTGAAAGTTTTACTGAAACTTTCCAAACAAAACGAGAAATCACTCTTGATCAGGGGTATTCAAAGTGTGGTTGGGGGACAATTTTTAGCCCTTGAAATGATTTTGATCGGCCCACTGACTACAAGTCAAGAACAGTAAAAATTAGGCCAACAAAATAGAAAACAAATGACAACCCCAAAAATTTGGTAATTGTCTGTTTTTCTTTTAGTAAGGGGACAGTCCGAAACCTTTTTTATGTCTTGGATCTTTACTTTTATGAAAAATATTTTTTTCTTATTGTTAAAATTATCACTATGTTACGATAGTATCATATGAGACAGATAATATGTGAAAAAATTGCACTCTTCTGCTTTCTCCCACTGCTCCCAGTTCTAACTGGAAACAACCAATCAGAGCCAGAAGGAGGGCTTCAGTGCTGTCAATTACCCTTGTAATTGACAGCACTGACCCTCCTCCTTGCTCTCTGCTACACCATAGCTGGGTCACCAGGCTGCCATGAATGCTAAGGTAGTTACCATGGTGACCAATAACAGCAGATAAATAGTTTTTCTGCCATTACCACATTTAGCAGCACTTTCATGAGATTGATTGACAGCGCTAAGACCCTCCTCTTGCTCTGATTGGTTGTTTTTGACCAAGAGTGGTGCATTTTTTTCAGATGTTAGTAGCTCAGGGAGAAGGTGAAGGAGATCGATCTTTTCATAGATTGTCTGTCACAAAATGGTGAGTTTTGACAAATGTGTAAAAAAAAAAATAATTTTTTAAATAAAATTACACACCGTAGCTTTAAGAATCTATAGATTTAGTAATAAAAAATAAAAAACATCAAATTTACTGCCACATTCCCTGAATAGCAATTTATGTTTGCATTTTAAATGTAAAAATAATTGTAGCGATGTGCTGTGGTGGCACAAAACACAACCCACATATGGAGGGCTTAGTCCTCAACGTGGCTGTCACGGGTTCGATTCCTGGCCTGGCGACCTTTGCCGCATGTCTTCCCCTTCTCTCATTATCCACTTTCCTGTCAATTAACTGTCAAATAAAGGCCACCAGAGCCAAAAAATCTTTAAAAATAATTTTGTGGCGTGCCGGTACTTAAAGTTTCCAAGTTTGGACACGACTGCGCCTGTGAGACACCCCAAGCAGGAGTTGAGCAGTGTTGCCACAGTTGACACAAACTGAAAAGTGGTGATCCCAATTTCCAATTAGCTTTGTCCTGTTGGACGCAGTGATTTTATAAAGAGAGGATTACCAGCTGGAAAGCTCCCACGCTGAGCAGGTGTGTTTACTCTCCAGCCTCCCTTGGCTGGTTGTGACTCAACGTTTGCACAAATCTCCAACACATGCTGATCCACTCACAAAGTACTTAAAAGACAGAGGCACGAGTGGATACAAATATTTGGAGTAGATAGAAAGATAGATTGAAACAATTAATCGTGATTAATCGATTGTCGAAATAATCATGAACTAATTTAGAAATTAATTCATTGCTAACTGGAATACAGAAAATGTCCATTTGCTGAAAGAGCATTCTTAGAGCAGTAATTAAGCCAGAACTGACCAAAAATATATACATTTTTGCATTTAAAATAAAGAAAACTTTTCTTTGTCCAGTAAGAACTCCTCAACTGGCATAGTTTTAGCTTCACCTTGTTAGCGTACGTGAATGGAATGGTATATTAATGCTAATAAAATAAAAATATATTTATTTTCTTATTTAAAAAAGGAAATTAATTTTTCGTTTTTATCTTTTAATGAATTTCTGGTGTTTTATCAAATAGGCTTTAGTGCTTAAATGAAAAATCTGTTGAATTTGCCCATTTTTTTGATTATTTGACTAAAATAACAGTTAATTTCAGACCAGATAGATAAATAAATAGACAGAGAGATACAGTAGATGTATAATGAGTGAAGTGGCATCCCCTAGTGGTAAAACATTAATGCCCCAGGCGTTGGCATTAGCTGAACATGAGCAGCTGACACCAGGACAGCTATATATAAACAGTCATTATAAAGCACATTCAGCCAAGATATATTTAATTTCATCTTTGCACATCAAAAAAGTTAACCGTGTGTTTTACAACATCAGAAAATTCACATTTTACTATCAAAATATAGATTAGATTACATATAGATTCCATTTTCTCATTAGATTCAACGTAGAGATGTCCTTTCCAAGGGCTGCTAAGAAGCCTTTTTTGCAATACTGCTACACAGACTACAGATATTCCTAGGCAGCAAGTTGTGAAGCGATCATAACCAATACACAGCTTATTCTTTAGATTAAGCTTTTGAAATTCAAGTCTTGCATGTAAAAGGTCCAAAATGTGTCAAACAATATCTAAAACTGAACTAAGCAACTTGTACCACAACTAGCATGAGAGCCTCTGGTTTAAAACCTACAATAAAAGAGATTCAAATATGAAGATTGTCTCTAATGAATTCCAGGAGAAAATCAAAACGTTCTGTTCAGTACAAAAGTTTTCCAGGCGTCACAGGGATTTCTGGCAGCCATTTCCATCCAAAGGGCCACTTACATAAAGTGTGCAGATTCACATAACAGTCAGAGCTCAAGCAGTCTCTCACTTGCACTTGTATCAGCTTGGCAGCATGCACGATAGCTATAAAAACAACAAATAGCTTAAAAATAGAGGCCGCACATTCATCGGCTGGGGGTCCATCTGTGCACTGTCGGAACTGTCCTTGTGGGAAAAGTGTCTCTCGACTGAAGTGACCGCTTGCTCAGTCCTCGTCTTCTTGTCCTATGTGGGTAAGTGCCGCTTCAGCACGTCCTTGGCGTTCCCGGGCAACGTGTCCGGAAAGTTCACGTCAAACTCTACCACCAGATCTCCTCTCTGGTCGGGGTTTTTGGGTAACGGGAGGCCCTGTCCAGACACGATTTTTCTCATGCCGGGCTTGATGACATCGGTGATCTTCATGTGAGACGTCTTCCCGTCTATGGAGGACACGGTGACGGAGCATCCGCACAAAGACTGCAAAGAAAGGGGATTAGAGTATTAGGGAGGATCAAAAAAGAAAATCTAGGAAAAGAAAAGATCTAAAACATATTATTGCAAAAAAAGCACATTATATAATTAAGTCCACCATGAAGCACATTTTACAAAACTGAAGTAATTATTTTTTCACCTAAAGAGGAACAATCTAGAGTCAACGCTCAGATTCAGTTATTACAGCTAGAAACTAGAGATCAGGCCCGAAATCTGTCAGACCTGAACCTTCAGAGCCACATAAAAACATTTATAAATTCAGCCTTCTGTCACCTGAAGAACATTTCCAGGAATAGAGGACTAATGTTACAGCAGGATCTAGAGAAACTTCTCCATGAGTTTATCTTTAGTCACATTGATTACTGCAACAGTGTCTTCACAGGTCTGCCTAAGCTGATCCAGAACGCTGCTGCTGGAGTCCTGACTAAAACCAGGTAGATACAGCACATCAGCCAGGTTTTTTTTGGTTTATTTTTCTCCCCTCTAGAGTCTTTTGTTGGCTCTAGTGTCCTTTATATGAAAGTAGGCTGACAGAAAAGGGAGAAAGAGAGGGCGGCAGACATGCGGCAAATAACGCCGGGTCCGGAAATCGAACCCCCGACGGCTGAGTCGAGGACTCAAGGCCTCCAAACATGGGTCGCGCTATCCCCTACGCCACCACAGCACGCCCACATCAGCCAGTTCTAATGTCCTACACTGGCTCCCTGTAGCTCAGAGAATAGACTTTAAAATACTGCTGTTAGTTTATAAATCACTGAACGGTTTAGCACCACAATACATTAAAGATCTGCTGGTATTGTATCAACCTTCCAGACCTCTCAGGTCTTCTGGTTCTGGTTCTGCTCTGCATCCCCAGAACCAGAACCAAACATGGAGAAGCAGCATTCAGCTTCTAAGCACCACAAATCTGAAACAAACATCAATACATAAAAAGCTCAGTTCTTTCTGCTTTAATTAACATCCATCATTTTTTGGATTAATAACTGGATTTCAACAAGTGGAATTACAAAATGTGCCTTTTCAAAAAATTGTTTAAAATAAACTAAGTACAGTCCCGACAACATTATGTTTTTTTTTTCTTTACAGATTAGCACACAGATTTAAATGAGGAAATTGGTGTCTGAAGAGTTTAAACAAAAAAATTGCATCCTGTTGGAAACAAAACACAGCAATATACCAGTTTGGGAACATACTAGAATTGCAGAAATAATTATTGCTTTGTTGTGTTGGTTAATTACAAGTTGCCGCATGTAATTATCAACCTCCACTTTCTGAATTTATTTGAATTTCTAATGATAGAGTTTCCTAGTTTATTTTAAAAATCAGCAATGTGATAAAAGCAGCATTTTAGCCAAATGTTTCTTTCTGCTACTTTAAGCCCAAGCAATGGGGTTGACTTTAGTTTACTTTGATTATTTTATATTTAAAATCTGATTGGCTGAAACATGACCTTCTTAAGTCACAGCTATCAAAGTCATACCTGCTTAAAAGATTCCTTCATTTGTTTTTACTGCAGCTGGAAAGGGAGTTGATATTCATTTTGATTCCCCTGCATGAATCAAAGCACAGCTGATTTGCAGCCGTTTGCAGGTGGGAATCACGTTTTTTAAAAAAAGGAAGAGGTGAGTTTCAAAGCAGAGTAGGCGGAACCGTAGAAGCACTTCTTACATCATGAGCACGTGGGCGGCATGAGAAACAGCTCATATTTATCAATGTTGATGATCCAGATTGTATAATTGCAGGGCCGGAGTGCGAGTGTAACGCAGGGCGATGCTCATTCAGCTGTCTTTTTAAGCTCACCAGGCAGACCACCTACAGTTTATTGATTATGACAAGCTTTGAGGAGTTTGGGCTGCAGGCTCACAGATGACTGTTCTGAAACGCATTTATGTGACTAATTCATCCCCAGCTTCTATTATTACTACAGCGCTAGGCCTTAAAAATAAAGTCTCTGATTTTTTTTTTATACCAGGTCCGACTAATCAATTTGTTGTCTCGCGTTCTTTTCTAAAACAGAAATTACAAATGAGAGAAAATATTTTCAAAAAGTGCTTTTATTTTAATCATCCCCTCTGTGAGCTGCATGATAAAGTATCAGGGCATGGCTTTGAGAAATTTTGTTTACGGTAATTACAAGAATATAGTCATAACATTAACATAATAAAGACACAATTCTACCAAAAAATATCTTAAAATTAAGAGAAAAAAGTTGTTCAAAGTCCTGCTACTGATAATTTGATGCTGATGTGTTAAAAGATTAACTATTATATGTAAAACTATACCAAAGTTTAACTTCACAAGATGCTCAACATTCCTCTTTTTAATTTTTGTGTTTGACTTCTTCATAAATTTATGAAGAAACTGCCACATTCCCTGAATACAACAACTTTTTTCTCACATTAGTTCGACTCTATTGTTTTACAACTGTATTCTTATTATATTTTAACTTTATTCTCATAATTAAAAATAAAAAATCTCAGCCTGGTCCTAATATTCTGTTGAAGAGTTGACTTACAATAAATCAATAGCACTACATATTGCGATAATCGCTTGGTTGGTATCAATAAATAATACATCTGATAGAATATTCGATGTATAAATTATTCACTGAACTCTGACACAGAACCGAACAGCATTCTGGGGGATGTAGGCAGAGACATGGTTTAGCTGCTCAAC
Organism: Xiphophorus hellerii; assembly: GCF_003331165.1. Taxonomy (NCBI): domain Eukaryota; kingdom Metazoa; phylum Chordata; class Actinopteri; order Cyprinodontiformes; family Poeciliidae; genus Xiphophorus; species Xiphophorus hellerii. The sequence continues at coordinate 23,765,536 of NC_045677.1, forward strand.
CACTCATGGCCAGCTAAGCAAGGTTGGTGGCATTAACTAACTCTCTCACTCTTTGGCAACAACTGTAGAGTAACTTTGCAGCAGCAGTTTCAGGTTTTGCTACTGTGCCTCATAACTGCTTATACATAAACAACAGTGTAGAGTAAAAACTGTGGATAAAACAGGAAAGGTCATGGCACTAGTTTAGCAGTATTTGATATTTAAAACTAATCAATAATTATCCCAATCGACAATTATTGAAACCAACTGATATGAAACACTTAAGTTTTTCAGCTAAATTGTCCAGCCCTACCTGAGATCAAACGCCAAATAATTAGAAAGTGGAAAACACGCCTGTCAAACAAGATGGCGGCCTTAGGCGTGCAGACATCACTATGAACTATGGAAACCCAAGAAGTGCTTTGGTGCAAAAAAATAAATAAAAATCAGATTTTCCAAAAATTATATCTTCCAAGATCAAAAATTTGATTAATTAATAAAACTGATTTATTGCCCATCCTCAGTTAAAGTGCTAGAATAGAAATCATTTTACCTGTCTTAAGCTCACACGAACTGGATACACAATGTTGGATCCTTCCCTCCTGAAGTGAGGATGGGGTTTATCCTTGATGACGAAAACAATGTCGGCAGGAATGGTGCTGGGCGACTCGTCTCCCTCCTTTGGGAACGTGATCTTGGTTCCCTCTTTCCATCCCCGCTTGATCTCAATAGTGAGAATCTTATCCTCTGCCCGCATGGTCCTGCCATCTGGATTTAACCTTTTGCGTGAGATTTTCATTTTCTTGGTGCAGCCCTGGAAGACCTCCTCCAGGGTGACCCTCAGTTCATGGATGATAGGCGGGTCCTGTTTCCGGCGCTGCTGCCCTCCGTGCCCTTCCCGAGGAAAGCCGTTCAGGTTGAAGGTGGTGAAGGAGCCAAAAGGGTCGTTTCCGTCTACTTCCATGTCTTCATCATCTCTGCCATTTGCCTTGCGGCCAAAGAACATCTCAAAGGGGTTGGAACCGCCGAAGAAAGTGGCAAAGGTGGCGTGAGGGTCTCCATGGAAGGTATAGGTGAAGTTGGTACCTTGACCATCAGGAGCAGGTCCATTTCCTCCCTTCAGACCTGATGGGAAAAGAGGAAGGATTCATCAAAACTTCACAATGAAAGTGATAATTTTGTTAAAAGTGACCTATTGTGCTTCCTTGAACAGGTTAGAATATGTTTATGGGCTATACAAAACATGTTCATTACACTTTTTGTACAAAATCCTTCTTAGACAATAAGATTTTAGTCTGAGCAGTTCTGCGTCTTTTGAGCTCCTTTCAGAGTGAGCTGTTCTAGGGCCTCTTGTCACTTTTAATCCAAATAAACTGCTGCTGACCTTACACCCCAGATCAGCCTTTACACTGGCATGTGAAAATGGCTGAAAAAAAAGATGTGCAATTATACAACCGTGCATCTTTGAAAAGAAAAAGTTGAATCTCCTGAACAACCAACAAGAATGCAGCAAGTGGTTTCTGGATGGCAGGTCAAACAACAAAACACTCGTGTTTTTCAGAAGCCATTGTGCAGCGCATACAGCAGTAAAAGATTTGTACGGTTTTTTCTTAGAAAAACTGAGTGTCTGCAGTCAGCGGCTTCTCTGAATTTGCCGTAAAACAGGTCGCTACAGGAGATCTTTCCTGCCAACACCCATCCCCATCTACAATAACGCTTTGAAGAATTTTAATTAATATGTGTTACACCAACATTTAATTTCCCTTTGGGATCAATCAAATACTTTTGAATTTTAATTTGAAAACCAGCTCATAAAACGTCTGTGTGGGTTGCTAGGTGAAGGTAGGGCTCAGCTGGTGTTGCTAGGTAACAGCAGTGCCCGTTGAATGAGAAGTTTTTGGCTAATTTCCCAGACTCCAAAAATATTAGCTCATTGTCAAAAAACGGCCGGGTGTTTCATGTTTAAGTGTTTAGACTGTTTTTTGTTTGTTTGTTTGTTGTTTTTTTAAGCAACTGAGAACCAAATGGAAGTTTTAAAACGAGCAAAAAGTAAATTTTGCATAATAGCATGTAGCATCCAGTCAATTGAGAAGGCCCGAACTGATGATTATGTGATTTATTAAAGCCATTCGTATAATCGACCAATGTAAGAGCTAGACAAAGATAAATAATAATAATTACAATCGTTTTCACCATCCGTTGTTATGCACGACTCGTTACATTAATCAAATTATTTCCATTAGCACAACAACCACAGATTTTTATCAACATTTTTATCAATATTTCAAGTTACTCAAATAAACCTCAGTACCAGTTACTGACCTTGTCCCCGTCTCTACTGAAGCCAAATCTGAGTTGCTTTCTATCCTTTTATCGGATTTGCAGTTAACATTTTCATGAAGAACTCTTCTGTTACCATAGCTACGTTCGCAAAATGCTAGCAAAAATAATCTTCAACGGTAGAAACAAACGGGTCCCTTCAAGGATGACCAGCGGCGCCCTCTGCTGGATGGCGGCCAAACTACAACAAGAAGGTTGAATGGGATTTTATAAGTTAATCAATTGGAACTAATTTTAATTTAACAAACTATTAATCAACAATTAATCGTAAGTTGGTTAATTGTTGTCTACCAATATGTGTAGAGTAAAGCACTTTTAGTGGTAGGGATTCCTAGAAAAGTGCTCCATATATTTAGTCCATTTACCATTTAAGGATAATTAGGTGCTAAAACACAAATAAAACCAACTAAACCAGACAGAAAATTAATTTAGATTTCTTTATTTTCCTATTCTTTTGTACTTTGAGACTGAGTTTTAACTCACTGTTACAAAATTCTTAGGATGAGGTAATGAAAAACAGGTGGATTAAGAAGCCATCATGATTGGTTTAAAACATATTTTGAAACGGAATTAGAAACGGAATTCCCATATTGAGTAGACAAATACACACACACACACACACACACACACACACACACACACACGCACACACATATATACACACTTCACACCTTTCCCTTCAATGTTCAGGATCCAATGATGGTTTAAAAAAAAAAAGAACCAGATGGTTACAGTTCCCACCCAGAGCCATCTGGACTGATATTTTCTTTCCACACATTACAGGATTCTTTACCTTTTTTGGGACGAAAAATGTTTTTCTGTCATGAATAATTACAGTGAAAAGGTATTGCAGACATTTTAAAAATGGGTTTTTAATCTGATGCATTGAGATTATCGTTATAATAAATAGCATTTTATGACCATGATGTCCTGAACATCAGTTTCCAGGCCCTGCTGGATGCAGAAAGGGGACTTGAATCAAAGCCAGCTGTCTTTTACAGCCAGGAATCCAGCTTTGCAGGCGAAGTATAGCGGCATTCAGCTTGACAACACAATGACAAAAACACACACATTACCTTCTTCTCCATACTGATCATAAATCTCTCTTTTCTTCGGGTCGCTCAGGACTTCATAAGCCTCAGCGATCTCCTTAAATTTCTCCTCGGCGGCTGCGGACTTGTTTTTGTCCGGATGCCATTTCAGCGCCTGTTTTCTGTAAGCTTTCTTTATGTCCTCCTCTGTCGCTCCTTTTGAGATCCCCAGTGTCTTGTAGTAGTCTCTACCCATTTTTAGTGTGTCAAAAAAAATTAGAATTAATTTTAAAAAATGCAGATAGAAAGAAAAAGCCGCTCAGTAGGAGCTCTGGCCCCGCTCTGTCAGGCGGACGGTTGTCAAAGCGAAGTATTGAACAATGAAAAGCCGCAGATTGAGTAAATACGGAACTCGGTGAGGAGCATTTGGGTCTCAGCTACAGCTCTGGATCTTCTGCTATTTCATCCGTGGCTGGATGACCCTCTTTAAATAGACCACAGCTCCCTCCTATGCAGAGACAGCGCTGAATCAAGCTGGAAATATCTAACTGAACTGCATCCGGTTTGACGTTTTTTAATTATTTCTCAGGTATTAACATCATCTTTATTATTATGACCTTTAAAATACTTATTTACAGTAAAAAATACTAAAAGTTTTAGAAATAAAATTATTAAAATTGTTTTTTGTTATCATTACTTAATCATATTGTTGTATTTATAATTGTTAATACAAATATATATATAAAATAAATATCAAATATACTGTTAAAAATAATAGTAACAATGTACATTATAATGCATTATTAGGACATAATAATTATTGTTAATAATCGTTATTGTAAATCATTGTGCAACAGATAATGCATTATTATTGTTAAATTAATATTGATCTTGCTTTTCCCTTTCTTTTTTTTTACATTTACAATACATTATATATATATATATATATATATATATATATATATATATATATATATATATATATATATATTACATGTTTTATATTATTGTCACATAATTTATTAATTTTGCTCACCTTTTTTGTTGTTCAAATATTAAATCATGTCTCTTTGCTTCCTGTCTCGATTTTTCTTTTGACATATTGCACACAGAAATGTAGTTTTTCTTTTTTATGTTGTTCTTGTTTAATTGTTGGTTTGTTCCTTGTTTTGATTATAACAAGGTTATGATCCTGAAACTGTTCATATGATTTCGCAGCAGTTTTATGACGTAAAAGGCTCTTGTTTGACTTGAAAATAATTTAAGTATTTTTTTAAATATCGAATTAATTATTTTTGTTGATATGTAAAACATTTTGAATAATACTCTTAGTGTGATTGCTCAACATAAATAACATTTTTAACTTATTTTAATTATGCTTATTTTACTTATTTCAACATCACACGTCCTTTTGGAAGGCAAAGCAGCTTTTATTTTGAAAGCCAGTTTCCGGTGTAGTTGACTCCAGGTGGACCGTGAAAGCAACGGCTGTTTCTAGAAAACAAACGCTGAGCCTCGTCATTTTCTAAATGAGGCTCCTTTGCACATGCTGGCAGAGGTGAAAGGTGAACGAAAAAAGTCCCCACGCGTCACGTTTTACCTGCATGACGTCATAGTGGAAAACTGACTCCTGTCCAATCCCATCACCTGTCAGAAAATAGCGTGTGTTCACGCAGTAACCTCCGCGGAAAAGGTGTTTAACTTAACTCCTACGTTTTGATTTTTTTAATTTAAGTTGAACATGCGATAAATAAAGTATTTACATTTTAATGAAGAGCACAAAAAATATTTGGATGATGTAAATATTAGAGACTTCATTTTCTGTGCCAGATCTACAAACAGATATTTATTTTATTGATTTTCATTGTGATCGACCAACACAGTGATCCATTAACGTGAAGTGGGAATTATTCATGCTTTTCAAAAATATTTCCAAATAAATATCGAAAACATGCATTTTTACTTAGCCCCTTTTACTCTGATACCCCTAGATATAACCCAGTGTTACCCTCAGAAATAACCAAATATAATTTCATAATTATATTCAGGGAAAATTCAGGAAAAGGTCTAGCAAAATGTCCAATTTAGCCTAATTTGTTCTGATTCAGATGTATCAGTAATGTTTGGTGAGGAGGAATTTCTCTCTTATACTGGTAAGTAACTGAATTTTATACGGCTCATACTTTATGAAATAGCTCATTGTATTTGATAATGATTATGAATATCCCCACGTTTTACAAACAAACGAGGGAATTAATCCAGCTTTCGCCGTTTATTGAACATTTATAAATTACAGGGGCTGCAGTGCGTCAACGCAAAGGGGGAAATACCACCAAAAACAAGCGAAGAACAACTCAAGACCGCTGCTTTTCTGCTTTTGCTAGCACTGCGTCGGTTTCACGTCTCACGCAGACCCGTTGCCGTGGCAACCGAAAGACAACAGCTCAACTGAGCCCACAGAACAGAAATCACGTTCAAGGAAAAATCAGCACTAAAGACCACAAAAAAACATTTATTACACACAAAAAAGTAGGTAAAAAAAAAACCCAAGTGTATTATTATGTTTTCAGGCATGATGTTTATTTTGGGATTATAAAGTGATCAGGCTAGCTAAACCGAAACATATCGAACTGCGCAGCACATATTATAGTGTTAACAATTAATACTAAAATATTGCGACCCTTTTTCAGATTCTTTACATGATTGTGTAATTTTTCCGACTACCAATATTCCCGACTCAATGCATAACAATGTTAGGGGATGTACAAACCAGTAATATCACCGGTACCGCTACCATCCCTGAACGTATCCAGCCCGAGTCAGGTCACATTGTGTTGCTTTCAATGTTGTCGGAAAAAAGAGCTTCAGGTTCTTAATGTCCGATTTCCCACCCCAGTAGATTTACCCCAGGTTGGACGACTACATAAAATATGGAAAAGTTAAAGAATATGAGTACTTTTACAAAATGAGTGGCATTATAATTTATCCAATGTTATCTTTTCAGTTGAAATACTTTGATTTGGTGCTTTTAGTAAAAAGAACTGGGTTTCTCTTGAAGTAAAAGTTCTAAACAAAGGCACTTTATACACCAAGAGCAAGACGTTGTATAATTTCTCAGTGTTTGCAGCCATCTGGCGCAGCAGAAGCAGTGACTCAAATCAAATGAACAAAGGCTGTGAGAAACGTTGCTAAAAGACTAATGTGGCAGGATCTGCTCTGCAACGTAGACAACACACAGGACAAAAAACCATACAGATATTTAACAACCCCCCCCCCCCCCCAAAAAAAAACAGGAATATTTTGGAGAAACCAATAAATCTAACTGTCATGCTTTTGGACTGTAGGGGGAAGTAGGAGTACCCAGAGAGAATCAAAAAAATCACAAAGATAACATCCAAACTGCATGCAGAAAATCTATTATTACCATTAATGTCTTATACCGTATACACTGTAAAAACATAAATTTCCCAAGCATTTAGTAACCTACTTTAAGTTGTTACACAAACTTGAAGAAAAGCAGCCCAATTTTTACAACATCACAGTTCCAGAAGTGCTTGTGAATATTGGCTGAGTTAAAAGTTTTGTTTGACTTTTGAAACTCAGACGTTTCCAGTTTTTCTAGAAAATTTCTGATGCAAATCTCAAAATCTCTTTTTTTTTCCAAGAAAATGTTTGACTTCTGGAGTGCAAAAATGTTCTTGTTTTTCTAGAACATTTCTGAGGTTAATCTAAAACTTTCTGAATTTCTCTCAGCAAATTGACTTTTGGACTTCAGAAATTTCCATGGTTTTTCTAGAAATTTTTTTTTTTAGCTTAATCTCAAAATTTTGGAGTTTTCTTTTTTTAAATTTTGCTTTCTGAAGTTGTTAGATTTCCTTGATTTTTCTAGAATTTCAAAGTTTTTTCTAGAAAAATTTTTGGACTTTTGCAGTTCAGAAATTTTAACATTTAGTCTGGAAAATTTGTGAGATTAATTTAAAATTTATGAATTCTCAGATTAATCTAAAATTTTCTGATGTGGCAAATTTCTCCTTTTCATATCTGCAATGCCCTTAATATGTTGCTGTGGTATATATTTTTTTACTTTTAATTATTTTTTGTTATAAAATGTTGTAGAAATATTGCAGGTTCTGTACCATCAAACAAGTAAATCTAAACATGACTTGGCAAATATAAAATAAAAGTTAAGGTCGCTGTGTGTGAAGAGACAGAAAGGCCACAGTTGTGAAATCTGAAGGTCATGACGAACTCTGCTGCAGCTACAGCGCCCCCTGCTGGAGCTCAGTCTCCTCTCCTTCCCTGCATTGGCTCTTAGCTCGATGAGTCAGCAGAGGTGCCGCTCAATAATCTCTGATCAAAAAGCCATTTATGACCACGACTAAAACAGTCTGCGAATGAAGCACAGTCTGTTTCTGCATTTTATATTTTGACAGAGAAAAACAAGCATTTTTTGATGAAGCAACATGGACCGGTTCCGAGGATTGTTTGTGAAACTGGACCAGAACAAGGATGGGTTCATATCAATGGCAGAGCTCCATGAGGAGATGCGGAAGCATGGGATCATCTCAGGAGATGGAAAGGTCCAGGTAACGTGTCTTCAGGTGTGTAGAGTGTGCATGGAGATAAATTATCCATTTTAAGAGTTATTTCCTTGTAGAATATCATGGAGTCTTATGATAAAGATAAAGATGGGCTGCTGGATTATAAAGAGTTTCTCAGCTACATGATGGACAGAGAGAGGAAATGGAAAATTCACTTTCATGATCTTGACAAGAATAATTGCGGTGAGTCATATCTCCAATTGAAATTGTTTATTTAGGTGAATTCAATGCTTAGCATGGCATTTAATCAGCTTTTTAAAGACTTGTCTTTTCTGTTGGAATATAATAAACTTTCCTTTCTGGATTAAACATGTTTCATTTGCAGTAAAATATGTTTGTGAATGTCAAACAGGTAAACATAAGGTTGTGTTTATGGTGCACACACGGCAGCATAAAGTGATCTTTGCACTTATGCAGAAACTTCTGTCGTCACCTGAGGACTTGTAGGAAATACACTGCAAAAATACTAAATCTTACAATGTATTTTTGTCTAGTTTCTAGTTCAAGCATCTTACTACACTTAAAATATGACAAAACTAACTCATAAGTAATTTTAATAAGTTATAAGAGCTTGTTTAATGTCAATAATTCCTTGATATTGTTCCACTGGCAGATTATTTTACTCATAACATGGAAAAAATATCTTGTTATAAGTAAAATAATCTACTTTTTATATCAATATAAAGGAATTATTTACATAAAACAAGCTCCTATATCTTGCTGAAAAGTTACTTGTAAGTTAGTTTGGTCTTATTTCAAGTGTACTATGAAATTTGTACTAGATACTAGACAAAAATACTTGGTAAGATGTTGTGTTTTTGCAGTGTAAGGAGGACAAGTGGACTCAGTGTGTGTTTGTAACTCTCTGTATTTCTTCTTTGATCAGGAGTGATTGACCAGGAGGACATCATATGTTTGTTTAAGGAGTTAGGAGTGGTCATATCAAAGCCGAATGCAAAAAAAATTATTCAAATGTAAGATTTCTTCTGCCCACTATTTCCCTTAATGGATTAATCAGTTTGGTTAGTTAAATAAGGAACTATTGACGTAAAACAAACTCTTATATCTTGCTGAAGAGTTACTTGTAAGTTAGTTTTGTCTTATTTGAAGTCCACTAGAAACTAGACCAAAATACCGAAACATTTTGTGTTCTTGCAGTGTGGGAAAAAAATCTAACAGTAAATATGAACAGATGTGTTTCTGTTTCTCTGACTATCCTCACCAGGATGGACAAGGATAGGTCCATGACAGTTGACTGGGATGAATTCCTGCATTATATCATTCTAAACCCGGTGGACAACATCGGAGAGCTCGTTTCCTCGTGGAAACACAGTCTGGTAAAACCTTCAAACAGATTCTGGCATCAAAAACAAAACGTGTTTGAGGGAAATCCAGGGGAAATCTCTGTGTTGGTCTTTCTGCAGGTTTTCGATGTGGGCGAGAGCCGTGCGATGCCCATCGAGTTCCCAGACAACGTGTCTGGCTTTGGGGCTTGGAAAACGTTTGTTCTGTCAGCTGGTCTGGCAGATGCGGTTTCTCGAACTGCGACGGCGCCTATAGACCGACTGAAGACCCAACTTCAGGTCAAACATTTGTTTTGGAAGCTTTTGCAGCTTTGAAAACACTCCAACATTAACGTCTAAACCAAGGGTGTCCAAACTTTTTACTTACTTATCAATAAACTAATCATTGAATTCTTTAATTAAAAAGCAGTCAAGTTTGTTACCGGGAAGGGATGTGTAAATTATTCTAGATCAAAAACGTAACAAGAATTTTGCAGGCATGTCTTATTGTAAGAAGTTTAGCTAATTTTTTAGGTATCAATTGGGAAAAGAACCCAATTCAGTCAATTCTGATCAATAAAAACAGGATTTAAAAATGCTTGCTGTATTTAACCAAATTTAATAAATTAATTAAAAGCAGGTTTCAGTGCAGGAAAGTTTTCTTTTGAGTAAAAATCACTGTACAGATGTGGAAAAATCAAACCACTTAGTTATTTAAAGACAAATAATTGGTGATGTTGTCAACATTTTCTATTGTAAGATTAATTTAGTTTGTGATCATTTTTCAGATAGAAAGTCTCCATTTACAAATTTGTGTCATTCTTGAACTGAAGTCAGGGGCCACACACAATCAGCTCAGGGGCCACACTTTGGACACCTCTGGTCTAAACGTTGTAGTGACTTAAAAAGTTGAGTTTTTCTGTGTTACAGAAACCCTTCCGCTTTGCTCTGCAGGTCTTTGGGTCCAAGGCTTTTTCCCAAGGCTTTCAGGAGCTGAGAGAAGGAGGTTTGCGGTCGATGTGGCAAGGCAACGTTGTCAATGTGCTGAAAGGTACTCCGCAGTCCACACTGCAATGTCTTATCTATGCACAGGTGAGGCCCGTCTGAGCATCTGAATAAATCAGGAATGGCTTCTTGTTTCTAAGCTGCTCTGCTTCACCCAGATGAAAGTCTACACCCAAAACAGAAGCCAGGAGAATCTGACTGTGCAGCAGCGCTTCGGCTTGGGTTGCGTCTCTGGAACGGTGGCCCATGCTGCTTTCTATCCATTAGAGGTATCAGAGATTAGAGACAACTCCGAATGTTTTATTGTTTCTGTTTTGTTCGTTGGAAGGATGTTTATTTCATTGGCACCTGTGGAAAAGATGCGCAATTAGCTTTAAAATGAATTTATCTTGAATTAAAAAATAATTTGCGTACATTTATCCTGTACAAAAAAAAAAAAAAATCCCACATGAAAGGGGTCCAACTGTGAAAATTCACATTTTTCACCTATTTATGCTTCCATCTGGGTCTCTACTGTTTCTAAAAACAGAACAAGCGCTTAAAAAAACAATTAGCTGTTTTTGGCAACAAATTTATGTTTTTTGGTGTCTGGTTTTTAAAAAACCTCCCGATTAAGTCGCAATCAATGGGCACTGTGTTGTTACTTAGGAACCCAAGCAGAACTCCGGACCTGTTACGGAGCAACCCAAGCAGTTCCAGCAGGTTTGGTCGGCTGGTTTTAGCTCTGTACAATGGCTGCTGGAAAAGACAAGTGTTTTGTTGTTGACCCACTGTCTAGAGACCACTTGCTGGACTCTTGGTTGTGCAGGAAGCTCCACTTCTGCTTTTCAAAGCTGTATGGTTGTATAATTGCGAATCTGTTTACAGCTATTTTTACATAAGAGTGTAAGCAGCATCTTATTTGGATATAAAGTGACAAGACGCCCTAAAACAACTCATTCTGAAAGGAACTCAAAATAAGCAGAAGTGACTAGACTAAAAATCTAATTACCTAAGAATAATTTTGTGTAAAAAACGTGTTTTTTATAGACCAGAGATATCCTAAGCTGTTTGAAGAAGCATAATAGATCACCTTCAAATATTGGTGATTTTTTTTCTTGTACTCTCCACCTTCTCTATCCGCTCCACAGGTGTTGAAGGTGAGGCTGAACCTGCAGCAAACCGGCACGTATCATGGCGTTGTGGCGTGCGCCCGATCTATTTACAAACATGAGTCCATGTCGTCCTTTTACAGAGGCTTCAGGCCCAGCATCCTCTGCATGATCCCCTATGCAGGTGTGGAGTGTGCGGTTCATCAGGTGAGCCAAACTCAATCCCACAAAGATCAAACACATACATCCTGCTGAAATAAACTAATTTGCTTCTCACTGCAGTCTATCATGAGCTGGGCAAAAAGCAATCCAACCTACAGTAGCGACTCCAAGCTGTTTTTCTTCAGTTTTGTGGCTTTTGCTTCTGGGCAAATAAGCAGCTACCCGCTGGCGGTGATCCGGACACAGCAGCAAGCTCAGGGTAACCGCTGGCATCTCTGGCTGCGTTTCCATTACAAACGTGCGCAAAATGTTTGTTGATATTCCGCTAATGTGAAAAATAAAACAACAAGCAACTTCGCAACTGCGAAACATGAAACAAAATTACATGTGAAGAAGTTTGTCTTCTTCCTAATTTTTTTTGGTGGTTGGCAAAAAAAAAAGGGTCAGGTAATCATTACTGCCACCTACTGGTATGGAGTGTGGTTCACTCCAGAATGTGTCTATTGATTCTTGAGAATGTGTTCTTGCATTATTTATTTATTTATTAATATAAATAAATACATTTATTTAATATAAATTAAATAATTTATATTATTTAAAAATGGTCTCAAAACAACAATATTATCGTTTATCGTGATAACTTCTGGAACAATTTATCGGCCAGCAAAATTTGTTATCGCGACAAACCCAGTAGTAACATACGGTTGTTGATTAAGTGCAAAAACACTGTTTCCTTTGCAGTTTTGCGAAATACACTATTTTTGTTACAGCCGAAAAATCATCTCATCCTAGTACAAAACCTTTTTTTTTTTTTAAATAAAAGCAATCTTTTCTTTAAAACCGGCATATTTCCATTAAGCAAATTTCTTTTCAAATTTTAAGGTTAATGGAAATGCAGCTTCTGTAACACAACTATATTTTCTGAAAGCATGTGAACGTATGATCATACTTTGGTTTCTTTTCCAGCCTTCATCTCAGATTCGCATCCTGTCTCTGGCGTGTTATCAGGACTCACCCGGATATATGAAAGGAACGGATTTAGAGGATATTATAACGGCATGGGAGCCAGCTTCGTGAGAGCGATTCCATGCACGCTAATAAACTACAGCCTGACCAGGAAATTTGAAAATATGTTTTCTTCCATGGAATCTTGAGGAACTCAAACAATTGTTTTATTTTTATATTTCTGGTATGTTTTCTGAGTTTCAATGTACAACAGACTGGTTTCTGTTGATTAAGTTCAACTTTTAATATATCTGACCAAGAAAATAAAACCAGCATGAGGATTTGAAACCACTAAACCTGCTCAGGGCTGAAGCACGGTTGATCGAACACATATATTAACAGAAACTGTGATGATAAGTTCATTAAGGTCTGTTCTGAATGGAAATGTGCTCTGCTGGGGTTTGTTTAATAAAATTCTACCTTAAAGTGGGACACAGTCTTTGTTTACATATAGAGCTGGTTTATTTGAGTAACGTTTTGGAAAAAAATTACTTTTAAGATTTGTTTTACTACTCTATACTTTTTACTTTTACTTCAGTAATTTTATTATGAAGTATCACTCTTACTTGAGTAAAATGTCTGGATACTCTACCTTTTGTAAGGAACTTCACTGAATGCAGAACAAGCTTGTTTTAACCAAAACCTCACCAGACAAAGACCTGCAGTTTGCGTTAAAGTTTCATAAGTTTTATATTGAAAGAAACTGATTTGGAATTTTTTTTATTTTGTTTTGTAGCTATGATTTTTATCTGAATTATTTAAATTTTGGTCTTTAAAAGTTAAAAGTATAAATTCATACCAAAATTGCATTAGAGAGAGTAAAAATGAATCTGACTTTAATTTCAGAACTCTGAGATTAAACATGATTACTATAATATTATTACATTTTGTTTTAAAAACAATACACATGCGGTTTGAGTCGCAATTAATATTATTTTGATTTTAACTTCAGAATTCTGTTGATTAAGTTCAACTTTTAATATATCTGACCAAGAAAATAAAACCAGCATGAGGATTTGAAACCACTAAACCTGCTCAGGGCTGAAGCACGGTTGACCGAACACATATATTAACAGAAACTGTGATGATAAGTTCCTTAGGGTCTGACACAATACAATGACACATCATTATGATTTGTACGCAAAAGCTGAATGGCCTCCTTTAAGTGTACGGAGAAACAATCATTTAATGATCCTGATATATACTGTAAATCTCTACTCGGTCTAACCCCAGCATATTTATGCACTCTCCTAGAACTGTCAGTTCTCATTCTCTACGCTCCAATAACATTATTCTTCTGCATGTCCCACGCTTTCGAACTGAAAAGGGGAAGCATTCAGTGTGTTGGCCCCCACAGCTGGAATCAGTTGCAGTCTGAACTTAAGATGTCGGAAATGATTTCACTGGACTTATTTCGAGCAGTTCTTAAAGATAGGCAACAAGATTCTATGAAACAGTGTCATTGTTTTTAAATTGTTTTTATTGTTTTATACTTGTGCATATGTATTAATTGTTTTATCTTGTAACCAGGTTGCTATGTATTGCAAATTTTTTGCCCAGGTCCTTCTTGAAAATGAGATCTAGATCTCAACGGGGTTTACCTGGTTAAATAAATAAAGGAGCTAGAAAAATTCTGAGATTAAACATGGTTTTTAATTGTTTTCCAACTTACTTTGAAAACTATTAACATGAGTTTAAAGTCGAATTTCTGACTTTAATTCTAGAATTTTAACTTTAATCTAATCTAATCTAATGTAATTCCACCTTACATTTGAAACCATGCACTTGAGATTAAAGTCAGAGTTCTGACTTTGCCAGTCTTTCATCAAGATGGGAAACTTTTAGAAACCAGTCTCATTGAGAGAGATGAGTTGGGCTGGAGGAAAACAAAATTTCTGGAATATTTAAGAGATCTTTTAAGTTAAACTCAGGATTCTGAGATTAAAGTCAGATTTATTTCTAGTGCCCCAGATATTCTTTTAAATCTACTTTATCTGCAGACACGGGTTTTTCATTTGCCCCTTTCCTTTATTAATCTCGCGTTTCATTGTTCTTATCGCGAGACCAAGCCAGTTACCGCGAGTTCAGACGTCTGTCGGCAGTGAATGAGGCCCTCCATCTTGTGGCGCGGCAGAGGAGAACAGCAGCAGTGATGGCAGACTACAGCAGCGTGGCTCCACCGTCCTCTAACGCTGGTGGGGGGATGAACGATGCTTTTAAAGACGCTTTACAGCGAGCGAGACAGGTAAGAAGTACGATTTGGGCAAAAAATGGTACAAATATTATGAACTTCCTGGTGAAGTGACCGATTTTTGTTGACTTCCTACAGTTGGTAGCGCGACAGACTAAGCTAGGCTAGGCTAATTTAAGAGGATGACTAATGTTACGCCACTGCAAAAGTGAAAACAGGTATCTAAAACGATCACTGCTGCATAATTTGATAGGAAATAACAAAATTTCAATCAGTCTAATAAAATCAACCCCCTTTTAATGTACGATTGTATCAATAAGACATTTTAAGGGAAACTTAAAGCGGTCCTTTGTTGGTCCGACTTCCGGGCAGAAGTAGGCCGCAGGCCGCGTGCACCAACCACTACTTCTGGAGATGAAAGTACCCTAAAACTCCCGCTTTTCTTATGTTTTTGTCTTTCAGATCGCAGCCAAGATCGGCGGAGATGGCGTTGTGGCTCCACCAACGAACGAGTTTGGCTACGGAGGCCAGAAAAGGCCCCTGGAGGACGCTGGTGGGTATTTTCCCATGCCTAACCTGAATATCGGTCAGTGGCTCAAATCGATCTTAATGCAACTCTTCATGATTAATGCTTCCCTCTCTTTCTGTAGCCTCTACTGTGCATTGACCTCTTTTCAGCTGTCTGTAACCCAGCATTAATACTAACACAACCTACTAACCACTTTAGAAGTTGATTTTTCCCCCCCACGTTTTCAAATGAAGACTGTAACAGTTGCATGCTTCACCCCTTACTTTTGTCGTGAATATACAGAGCTGTTTTAGCAATGCCTAAATGTAATTTTTTTTAGTTGTTTAAAGAAATTTGTATAAAGAATGTAAATCTTGACTTTTAAGACAGTTTGTCTTGCAGTGTTACAATAACGTTAAAGTGAGTCCATGTATAAATGTCTTGGTGCCAACTCCTCTAACTAGATATTAGGTGTAATGCATGTAATGTTTATGTAAAGAAAGACATCTGTAACCAAGTTAGACCAAGTTTGAATTCAATTTTTAGACAGATATTTAACAGTAATTATCAAGAAGTTTATTAAATACACTATACAAACAAATGTATAAGAGGTTATATTTTAACGTTTATGAATAAATTATATACAGATTAACTTTTGATGTCATTACAGTTAATCAAACTGAACTTTTTATAAAAATGTAGTTCAAGAGTCTTTGTTTTTCATATTTTGTCAACAAAACTTTAAGATGTCCTAAAATGGCAGCTACAAGCTGTATGTTTTTAGATTGGCTTTATGAATTTATTGTATTTAGCCAAGAGTGTGCAAGACTTGTTACACAAGTTTAGTCGTAGTCTGAATGTTCTGCAGAAAGCAAAACCGGAAGTAAAATCTCATGTATCCTTAGCCTGTAAGGTTCTAACACATTTATAACATGTACAAGTTATTTCCAGGTTCAACAGCATCAATAAGTGTGTGTAAACAGATGTGATTATGTGGTTTATTTTGTGTTTTTATCACAGAACAACCAGAAACAAAGAAAGTAGCTACAAATGACGGTAAGTGTTTGTTGCTCTTTTCATGTCTTTTAAAAACTAGTTTAATTTCCCGTTAAATGGACTGTAACGTTTCCCCACAGCCTTCTCAGCCATGGGAGGGATGGGCGGCCCTCCAAGGTAAACTCAGCTCAAATTTACCAGGCAGATGTGTGGGTTCAGGCAGATGTGTGGGTTCTACACACTCATGGTTTTGTTTTCATTTCTAGATCAACATCAGAGGAATTCAAGGTTCCAGATGGAATGGTTGGATTTAGTAAGTCATTTTTTCTTGTGAGGTAAATTGCTATTTTTGTTCTTATTATGTGAAACTGAAATATTTCACTCTTATTTAGTTATTGGAAGAGGAGGTGAACAAATATCCCGCATCCAGCAGGAATCTGGGTGTAAAATACAGATTGCTCCTGGTAAGTCCGGTTTTCTGGCAATAAAATACTTTTTAAAAAACTACTATTGCATCTATACTTGGGTGTTGAAACTAGGGCTGAAATTATTATTTGTGATGAAACAGTTATTGAAATAGCTGCCAACTAATTTAGTAATCGATTAATTGGCAACTAGAGTATACCCACTCAAAAAAGACTTTGTTGAAAAAACTCCCAAATGTATTCAGAGCCGTAATTAAGCCGAAACTGTACAAAATATATACTCATTTTGCATTTAGAATAAAAAAACACACCTTTGTCTGTAAATGTTTTACCCAAAATCCCTGAAGTGGCCCAGTTTTAGCTTCACTCGGTTTTAATTCACTGAGTTTGAACCAGGTGAATAACATTTGCATTTTAAACAATAAAATGTTTTTCTTATGTTAAAAAGAAATTGACTAGTATATTATTTTTCAATTATTGTATTAAAAAAGACTCAAGTAGTTAAACTAATTTTTTAATCTAATTGATCGTTAGAATAATTGATTAATTAATAAATAAAATAGTTAGTTGCTGCCCTAGTTGAAATTTGTTTCTATCTTGTAGACAGTGGAGGGATGCCTGACAGGTCGGTGACATTAACGGGGGCACCAGAATCAATCCAGTAAGTATTAAAGAGAAACTTATTATAAATTTATAAAATGATACACATGATTACATCGTGAACATGTCGAATTAAATCCTTCCCTTCAGGGCCGCAAAGAGACTTCTTACTGAGATCGTGGAGAAGGGACGTCCGGCTCCTGCTTTCCACCACAACGACGGTCCGGGAATGACGGTCCAGGAAATTATGGTGCCTGCTTCCAAAGCTGGCCTCGTCATTGGGAAGGGAGGAGAGACCATCAAAAGCCTTCAGGTGTGTAATGGATACTGGATTGAAAAGCAGGAAGGTGTTAATTACTGGGAGAAACTCGACCTGATTGTGGTGCTGCAACATGCAGGAACGAGCCGGTGTGAAGATGGTCATGATCCAAGACGGACCTCAGAACACGGGTGCAGACAAGCCACTCCGCATTTCCGGAGACCCATTTAAAGTCCAGGTGAGTTTAATTGTGGTTTTTAAACTTCAGGATAAAGTTTTCTTGACCTGAGTGAAGTTGGTCTCTTTACGTTTTTCTAATCAAACAAAACTGGTGTCAAATGTATGTGCTACCGTTTTCATTTGTGCTGCTCACATTTTTAATAAAACTATAAAAGTTTCTGGAGGTCAAAGAAAATAAATCAGCCCCTCACATTTATGAAATCAAACAAATGCGGTGTCAGTCAACTGTGCTGTGTTTTTCTGCTAAAATTTCCATTTATGGTGCTTTTATTTTGAAGATATTAATGAAATTAACCCACATTATCCAAATCAAACTAAATCTATATTAAAAATTTGTGCTACATATATGTGAGAACATTTTAGCAGCAAATGTAGCATAGTTAATTGACACCAAATGTGTTTGATTAAAAAAAAAAAAGTGGGAGTCTTATTGCCTTTCTATGACCTCTGGAAACTCAAAATGATGAAATGATAGCAGCACAAACCAAAATCTCTGCTGCACAACTATTTGATGCCATTTTGTTTGAAATGAAGAAGGTTTTGTGGAACATCTTCATTCAGGTGTCTTCGTGATATGATTGTAATAAATCTGCATGTTTTTTGTCCAGATGTAGTGACATTTTATTCTCTGATTTTCAGCAAGCCAAAGAGATGGTGATGGAGCTGATCAGAGAGCAGGGCTTCAGGGAGCAGCGGGGCGAGTACGGGTCCAGGGTCGGAGGAGGAGACAGCTTAGATGTGAGTGTCTATTGTTACACTATTTGACTGTCAGCCAGCAACTTTTAATCCTGTGTTAAATTTTATTTATTTATTGCCACCACTTAGGTTCCAGTCCCGCGGTTTGCAGTTGGGATTGTCATCGGCAGAAATGGAGAGATGATAAAGAAAATACAGAACGACACAGGAGTCAGAATTCAGTTCAAACCAGGTGAGCTGGTTGAATGAATAACGAGCTGCTGTTTGGAGTTTGTTTGAAGTTGTTTTGGTCTATGATGAAAACTCATGCACCACGCTGACAAGCTGATGTATAACCCTAACCCAAACCAATCTGAGACCTAAACACAGATTAATGGTGAGTAGCTGCGTTTCCATTACAAACATGCGCAAAAACTTTGTCGATATTCCGCTAATGTCACAAAAACACAATTTTGCAATTGTGAGGTTTCAGTCAAATTAGAAACTCAATTAAAAATCACACGAAAGTTTGCTCACATAAGTCATTAAAAAACATGCCGTGCCATCGTCCTATAATTTTCTTCGTCTTTTCTGCCAGTAATAACATCTGGTCATTTATCATAACTGATGGGAAATGTATGTATGTCCATTCAGTTTTGTAAAATACAGCGCAAAAAACGGCTCATCAAAAAATTTGTTTTTTCCAAATTGACTAGTTTCCATTAGGGATGCATGAAGTTAATCAACATGCAATTAATAGTTTATTAGATTAAAATTGGTTCCAATCGATTAAAAATGTTTGCTTCAACCTTTTAGTGTTGTAATTTGGCTGCCATCCAACAGGGGGTGCCACTGGTCACCCTTAAGCCAGCCAGTTGATACAAAGATGGCGGGGCCATATCAGAACGGGAAAGAGAGACAGTCCAACAGAGTCCGATTTGGGATGCGAAACGGACTTTATGCGGTTCTGTATTCAGTATTCAATACAGCTGACACAAGATAATGTTAAAATGGCTTTTAAATTCAAACATTTAGCCCTTTGCTATAGAAAGACGGTTGGCCCTCTTGATAAAAGAGAAAACTCAGCTTTTTAAGAAAATGGCCGCGTAATCATTAGTCATTCGATATAAGGTCAATGGAAACGCAGCTACTGATGATGCGTTTAGTTGATGTGTTTAAACCATGTTGTTGACAGACTCAGTGCAGCTGCTGAAGCTAACGCCTGTACCTTTGTTCCAGATGACGGCACCACGCCTGACAGGATAGCACAGATCATGGGCCCTCCGGACCAGGCCCAGCATGCAGCAGAGATCATCTCGGACCTGCTGAGGAGCGTCCAGGCTGGAGGCCCTCCGGGGCACGGAGGGGGCAGGGGACGTGGTCGTGGGCAGGGCAACTGGAACATGGGGCCCCCTGGTGGCCTGCAGGAGTTCTCCTTTACAGTCCCAACCATGAAGACCGGGCTGATCATTGGAAAAGGTAATTAGTTCATCTTTTTTATTTGCTACATTTAATTGAAATAAGGGTTTGTACGGGTGCTTAAATCCTTAAATACTCAAACACTAGAAGGTGTTTGAAAAGTGTTTGATATTCTGTCTGCACTGCTGTGTAATAAAGTTGTAATAAAGTTGTAGGAGAAAAGACAGAAAATCAAATGATTTGAGCGGGAAGATTATTTACCTTAACTTACCTCGAAAATGTAGGAATTTTACTGTGGAAAAAGTGAACAAACTCTGAAAACTCCTGCTTTAACTAAAGTAAAATAAAACTTAAGTTCAAAATAGGTAAGTGTTGAAAACCAGAAAATTAAAATGTTGACTGTTTTTTGTCTTGATTCAGGGGGCGAGACGATCAAAGGCATCAGCCAGCAGTCAGGAGCCAGGATTGAGCTGCAGAGGAACCCTCCACCCAACGCCGACCCCAACATAAAGATGTTCACCGTCAGAGGAAACCCTCAGCAGATCGACTATGCCAGGCAGCTGGTGGAGGAGAAGATTGGGGTGAGATATTGGTTTTAGGGTTTATATAAAAACCTCCCTCTATCCATGAAGTTGCAGCTCATGTCTGACTTTTTCCCCCTCCTCCTTCCTTTCATCAGGGTCCAGTCACTCCGATGGGAGGCCCACATGGTCCCCCAGGTCCACATGGTGGGCCAGGTCCGCATGGTCCTCCGGGACCACCAGGACCCCCAGGCGCTCCAATGGGACCTTACAACCCTGGACCTTACAACCAAGGCCCTCCAGGACCACAGTAAGTTTGTTTAAAGGGGACATTTTATGCAAAATTGACTTTTTACACGTTTTTATATTTCAGTTTGGGTCTCGACTGCTGCTAAAAACAACCCAAGCGTTTGGAAAAAAAAAAAAAAAAAAAAGACACCCAGCCATTTTAGGTGTCTGGAAAAGGAGCCGTTTTAAAAAACCTCCTATTAAATCATAATTGACAGGCTCTGTGCCGTTACCTAGCAACCCAAGCTGAACCCCAGGATGTTTGGTCAGCTGGTTTTACTGTTGTACAATGGCTGCTGGAAAAGACAAGTCTTGTTATTGACTTACCACCCAGAAACTACTTGCGGCATTCTTTTTGGTTGTGTAGGAGGCTCCACTTATGCTTTTCAAAGGTGTATGGTTGTTTAATTGCACATCTGTTTGCAGCCATTTTCACGTGAGAGTGTAAATGTTGAGTTAGCAGACCTGACCAGAATGAAATCTTATTATCTAAGAATGATTTTGTATGGAAAAATGTACTAACCCAAATCCTAACATGAAGTATAATAGATCACCTTCAAGCTTCTGGTTAATGTGTTTTATTAAGTCATGTATGATTTCTCTTCAGTGGCCCTCCTGCTCCTTATCAGCCTCAAGGATGGGGGAACGGTTATCCTCACTGGCAGCAGGGCCAGCCGGATCCAAGTGAGTCACAGAAACCTTTACAAAGCAAAATTAAACAGTTACAGCTAACATTGTGTTTTTGTGTTATAATATAAAAATATCACTTTATTATATTTGGAAGGTTATTATATTTGATACTTTGGGATCAGAGTATTCTTGAATTTATACGGAGAAGATAAAAACACAAGCAGGCAGATTGGATAAACATTTTTTATTCTTGAGCAAACTTATGTGGATTAATTTTTAAATTATTTTAATAGATATATATTAATGCTATCTGTGCATCCCTGAAATTATACAAAGTCATATTTAAGTCTTTTAGGGCTGAAACAATTAATTGTGGTGAAAGAAATATTGAAATCAACTAATTTAGTAATTGATTAATCTTTAACTGGAGTAAACAAAAAAGGATATTTGTTGGAATAACTTTCAGAGCAATAATTATCCAAAACAGTACAAGATAATAAAAATGATCTTAAAATTAAAAAATTATCTTAAATCTGCATTTAAGATAAAAAAGAAAATCTTTGTAATTATGTTCTACACAGAACTTGTCATGTTGCAGTTTTAGCTTCATCTGGTTCAATTTCTATAAGAGAAAATCTATTAATCACTTTTTGCTGTCCAGTTATTAATCAATTAATTAAAATATTCAACAGATCTGCCTTGCACTGCATTGATAGATCAAGTAAGGAGGGCTGAACCTTTGTGTGACGGTAAATCATTTCAAATATCCAAAATAAATAAATAAAACAACAGAAAGTACAAATAAAATGAATTGTCGTTTAGAAACAGATACTTGGGACCAAAGCATCAGCGAAAAGAGAAAAACGATAAATCATGCAAATGGAAATTGTTTGTTTTGTTTTAATTTATCATGCGATTAATTTATTTACTTTGCGTTACGGGTCCAGTTGTTGGGAGTATTTTTTTTAGCTTTTGCTACAAATGAAGCAGCATACTCTAAAGTAATGATGCGCTACTTCTTTTCAGGAAATGTTTATTTTGTTATTTACTTGTTCCTTTGATGCATTTCTAATGTATAAAAAAGTTGAGGTGCATCAGTGAAAAATCTGCAGAATATGCCAATGTTTTTGAATTAGATTATTAGTTGCAGACCTAAAATCTTTTTGCCTGTCTAAATTCACCTAAATGTGACCAAACCCAATTTGTGCTCAGATAAAGCAGCAGCTGATGCCAACGCAGCAGCGTGGGCAGCGTACTACGCTCAGTACGGCCAGCAGCCCCAGGCCTCCATGACTCCAACCAGCGGGGCTCCAGGCACGGCTCAACCCAACGGTCAAGGTGAGCCCAGTGTCCGCCCAGCTCTACAGCAACATGCTTAGGTTCAGCTTAGTCGGATAGATATACTGGTGTATCTAACAGAACGCAGGCTGGATTGGCTTCACTTCGAAATAACCTCTTTCCCAGAGAGCGACAGAGTAGTTTTTCCTCCACCATCTCTAGGCTGACAGCGGGTGGAGAGGCCGCTGAGAAAGATTCACTAATTACAAGTACGGTTCTTTTTAACAGGTGACCCACAGGCTGCAGGTCAGAGTGGACAGACAGATTACACCAAGGCCTGGGAGGAATATTACAAGAAAATGGGTATATGATTGTAGTTTCAGTGTACACCTATTAACACCAGCCAGTCTAAACAGCCACTGGGCCTTGAATCCGCTTCTTTTTCAGGTCTGGGTTATTTTGTCGGGCTTGCTGGTTTTCAGTAAGCCTCCACCGCCTGTGCTGTTTAGACTGCAAGACTTTGAATTATCTGCAGGACTGAGCTGTTGACACAGAGTCGTTATTTTAGGGCTTTATCAGAGCTGATGCCAGAGATTTCCAACGTGTCATTATTTCCCCCCCCATTACTGAATTAAGTAATGAATGTTTGAATTGTGGCTAGAAATGTAGGATGTTTGTTTGTTCCCCTTTATTGTTTTGTACTTGTGTGTATTAACGCACTTTGTTTTTTCTGGTCGTTGCAGGTCAACAGAACCAGCCACCTCAGGACTACACAAAAGCCTGGGAGGAGTATTACAAGAAACAAGGTTGGTACTGAAGACATTACTATGATTTAGGGTGTTTTCACCGCAAACAGTACTTTTTTATTTTGTGTTTTAAATCAGAAAAGCTTGAAACGGCAGAATTGCTGTTAATCCAGATAATGACCGCAACATTCAGCCAGCATTACGATAAACTGATTTAGGTTGTTTCCCCACATGATAGTCCGTTAGATTCAGTTCGATTCGGGACCAAAGTTGTAACATTTGTTTCAGTTGGTGCGGTTCGCTTTTACGCCAAACTATTTACAAAAGCTGTTCCCCTCCTTGCCTGTGGTGGTGCTGCAGCAAGAACCACTGATGGAAATGACATGGAAATCTCAGAAGAAGACATCCTTCTTCATAAAATGTAACAGTGTCAGATTTTAGCAGGTGTAGGATTTGTCTTTTGTCGTCAAACTATGTTACACATGCATGTTTGTTTTGGTTGCATTTACCCAGAATTCCCTGTGCTGTAGTCCATTTCCTGCTTTTGTAGCAATCTCTGGTACGCTTGGCATTCACATATGCATTCGAATGACACCAAAGTTCACTTAAGCCACATTTTTGGTCCACATCCGCTTGATTGGGCATTCATACTTCCCCAAACGAACTGGACTTTCTAGTTAAACGAACTAGTTTGATTGAAGCGGACTAAACAGAGCTAATGTGAACACAGCCTTAACTTGTAGGGTTTATTTCCATATTTTCCAGATTATTTAAATCAAACTCCTCCTGCTGGTAAAAAGTAACAAAACCGTTTCAGATGTTTTAGGGTGGTTGGCTCTTCTAGCAGCTCTCTATCATAGAGATGCTGTAAAAACAACCACCCAATAGAAAAGTAGAAGGTTTCTGACCCGCAACCCAGAGATGTTGGTGGCGGGTTCGTTCCCCTTCTTACAGACTTTTCAACACTCTCACCCTCTAAGTGTATTTTTATCTCTTATTTTCCAAAGATTTCTGATATTACAACCACAAACTTCTCTATATTTCATCAAGATTTTATGTAATCCACCAAAATAAAGTTAAAATGGAAGGAAAGTTTGGCCCCCTTTACTCTGATGCCTCTACATAAAATGTAGTGCAAACGATTGCCATTAGAAGTAAGGAGGATGGTTGAAATCACAATCCTCAGGGTGACACACCTTCATACTGGAGGATTTATTTTTCTTCGGCAGGGTAAGGAGAGATGGTGGAGTTAAAAAAAAAAGGCAAAGTGAACATCTTAAAGGGGGAGTATTATGCATTTTCCAGGCCTATGATGCCATTTTACAGCACAGTCAAGTAGTTATGTTACTTTCAGTTATCAAAATGCTTGAAACGTCTTGTGGGCCTAGGTTTCTTTAAAAACTCATGCTCTTTCTTGAAACTCCTGACATGGTTCCTCTATTAACCCTTCAGTGTTTTCACTAGCGTTTCACTGAGTAGTTGTTTGTATAATAGGCTCAACAGATAAGCAGTTTCACCAGGTGTTTGCTAATTGCTGCTGGCTAGTCTGAAGGAGCTCAGTGGTGAAAAGGGCTGCTCTGTAATGTGGAAGTTTGGAAACTTTCATATCAATCAATATCAATTATTAGTTTGTTTTTTTTCTCAATAAAATATCTGAAAAATTGCCAACTGGTGGTGTAACTCTTTCTAATTTATCCAATTTTCACTCCATGCCATTGTTTTTTTTATTTTAAGTTGTTATGAGGCACAGTGAAGAAACCTCAAACTGCTGCTGTCAGTTACTTAACAGGTCGTTGCTAGGTAACCAAATAATGAGTGAGTTGCTAGGTAACCAGTGAGTGAGTCAGTTGATTCCACTAACTTTGCTTAGCTAGCTGTGAGAAGTGGAATGAATAAAGTCTTTCCTATGCCTACAACTCCCAGAATGCTGTGTGGTATGGAATATTCTATCAGATGCATTATCTATTGATTGATTGGTGTATATGTTATACACCATGTATATGTTATATATATATTTATTTCTATCGCTGGTTTTACTGATGGAGTGTTTGTTTTTGCTCCATCAGGTCAAGCTGCACCGCAGGCCGCTCCAGCGGCGGCGCCGGCGGCCGCTCAGCCTGGAGGCCAGCCGGACTACAGCGCCGCCTGGGCCGAATACTACCGTCAGCAGGCCGCCTACTACGGCACTGGAAACCCTCAGGCGATGGGTGCAGCGCCACAAGCCCCTCAGGTACACCGCGAATAAGAATCTGCTCTCTACGTTCACTGCAGCACTTCTCATTTGTACCTTAACTCCCCCCAGATTCCTTCCTCAGGTTTTTACAGGGCTCCAGTGAATGCAGCAGCAGCAAAAAACAGCCTAACCTCACTTTTTCTCTTTCCTCCCTACGCAGGTTTTTTAATCTTTTTATTTTGGGAAGCTGAGTCCACTGTTTCTGCTGTTAACATGCAATGTATCTTCTATGTATTTCTTCTGCACAGGGCCAGTAATGTGAAGTGGACATAAAGTAAATGCTACATTGTCGAAACAAAATCCTTTGTTAAATGTTTGGATGCAGACGCCTTGATGAAGATCTTAAATTTCCTTGGTTTGAAAGTGTTTCACATAGATGGCAGATTACCCGGCGAACACGTCCTCTTGGTTATTTTCTTGTTTTTGTTTTTTTTTTTGTTAGCTTTTTTTTTTTTCTCTGTTTTTCTTGTAAATGCTATGTTTTTAGTAAAGGTAATTATACATACAGTCATTCCAGCCCTGTATCTACATTAAATGTGGTTAGAACTGATGTTTATTAAACTGTAGACATTACCATGTAAATCATCTCAGTTTTAAGAAAAAAGAAAAAGAAAAAAATGCTATTGCCTGTTGTGTTTTTGCAATAAAACAAACTGAAACCTCCTGTGTTGGTAAGTTGGGGTGGTTCAAAACAAACATACATTAAAAAAAAGGGTTTAAATGATATTCTTTGTTTTGTATTACCTGTTTGAAACGTAGGCAATGTGTGGGTTTGTCCTATAAAAATTGACTTTGAAGTTGTGCTGTCCTGTCTCTCTCCAACTTGTCTATAAGGCTGAGAAACGCGATCCTGAATGATTCATTTGCTGATTAGAAATTGTTTCTTTTTTAATTTTTAAACATTGAAATTAATTGCTGACTGTAGCTGTAGATGCTCTTGAATTGACAGGTATGTGTGGTGTCGCTGTTGAGCTAGTTGTTGTTATGCACTACTGTTTTGCCCCTGATAGCCACTTCCTCTTCCACAGGAAAGTTTAGAAAAAAACAAAATAATGTGGTAAGCAGGTAATCTGAACACGTCCCTCAGAAAATGTGGTCTCAAGAAATGTTATATATTTTTAGTGTCATTTTTACTTTTCCTTTTTCCAGGACAGTCAGGTAAATTTGCCACTGTAACAAAAATGTGTTGAAGCTTCTATTTTTTTTTTTGTCTTGCCCAATCCCAATTTTGTATTTTTAACTTTCAATGAAGTTTATATATTATATAAAAACATTGCAAAGTGTTTATCCAATATAAAAGCATAGATGTTGTAGGGTGGCTAAGCAGCAGCTCCATCCATCAGTTGAGCCCTCCTGTAATGTAAGTACAAAACTAAGAAATGCACTTTTTTTATGCTTTCTAAACTGCTAAAAATGTAGATTTTGTGAGAAATTACCCCACTTTCCCTCTTTTTTTTATCTGGGTAAGTATGAAATGTTCTGAAAAGAGGCAAAAAGTTAAGTTTGATTCTTGTACCACATGTTTCTGAGACTTGTGACTTGCATAATTTAGATTTGTAGAACTGAAAGTATGACTTGTTTAGAATGTGTAGTGATGGATTTTCTGATATGAGGGTAGAAGTCTGGGTTTTGCGTTCTTTACATCTGACCTGTTGAGTGCTTTTGTTAGCTCATATTTATTATTTAACCAAAAAGAAATGCTGTTCAATGCCAGTACTTGTATAGAAAGTTCATAGCATGTCCCATTTAAGCATGTGGATGCTAGTTGTGGACGGATCAGTCCTGCCAGGCTGTTGAACTGAAGTCGGAACAATATTTGACTGCATTGTTCACTGATGGCAAACAGTGCAATATACATATATATATATATCTGATCTTTGCAGTGTCATTCCAGACCTTGCACCTTAGGTTCTGCCGCATTAACACAGGTAAGCGAAACCTAAGGGAACAAGTGTATTTTTGTCCTCTGAAAATGACGTGTACTCATGCAAAGAAATGCTTACCTGTGGTGTTAACATGCCTCAATGCGTTTATACTTAGTTGTAAAGAAATGTGCCTCATATTTACACCTGAGCGGTCCATTTTTTATTTTTTTAGCCCTTTTGATTCATGAACTGCATGATGAGTTATCACTTGTTTTGATGGTTGCCTTCCAAAAAAATAAGAAATGTTTGTCAATATGTGCTCCATATTTTCCTTCTGGTAAGTCTACTGTTTCTCACAGATACTTTTAGGTTGACACTGGGTTTTAATGAAATGCATGCTACGCTGTTGCCAGAAGTTAGCAATGTGCTCAAATGTCAGGTGGAATAATCGGTGAAATGCATTTTTATTATTATTTATTTGTTCTCTGAATTATTTTCTGTCGTGGTGTAAATCTGCCCTAAAGTGCAGTGCAAACCTTCTATTGAAACGTTGCTGCCTTCACTTCTTGCTCACAGTGTTGGAGGATGCTGCAGGCTTTAGGTCGTAAAATCAGGCCGTGTCGTAGTTTGTCTTCCCCCCCCTACCCCAAAAGGAGGAATCCTTTGAGTCAGTCCAGCTGCTGAACGTAGACCGTTCAAGAGCTCCAGTGATAAGGTAAAGCAGCAAACGCAATGAAATTTAAATTCTGTGATTGCAAATTGTTGCTCAGATTGATTTGATTTGTTTCTGCCAGCCTGGGTTGACTTTAACTCATTCATGATGCTATGGTGTGTTTAGAGGTTGTTTCTGAATGCCTTTATTTATAAATGTACCTCTTTTTTAAGTTTTAGAAAGTTGGATGAGAGCAGGAACTGAAACTTTAAATGACCCATACAGTGTTTTAGGCAGAAAAGTTGGAGGTTATCAGTTTTTATTTGTAGTAAATAAATAAATAAAAAGGTTTTTAATTGTTTTAGACTGAGATGCGATAAAGTGTTTGAACACAGGGGTTGTAGAGGACAAAACAAGAAGCATGCCTTAGAGGTAAAACAGGTTTTATGTGCTGTGTATATTACATTACTGGGTTGTCTTTTCAATTACCTTTAATATGTTGCCATGTTCACCAATAAAGTTGTTACAAACGGGATTTATCTACTTGAGTTTTAATTTTAAAATGGGAATTTGTTTGAATAAAAGAAAATTACTTTTTTTTTTTAAAGTCTTTATTCGCTTCATTTACACAAAATACAGTTTCTCCACAAATCTAACCTTAATCAGTCAACACCCCATTAATAAATTTCTATTAAGGTAATTTGGACAAATAAACAGGAAATATTTGACTTCTTGATCAAATTCCTGCAGACTGAAATAAAACATGAAGCTCAAATCCTTTGCAATGTTGCAAGTCAATCCAGTTTTTATTTTTTTTGTTTTAAACCTGTTTAAATGTGCAAAAAGTCTTTAAATTAATATTTTTTTGCAAATACTTGATTGCTGTAGAGAATTTTAATAAACTTTGTGAACATTCATGCTTCAAAATCGGGCTGTAAAAATTATGCGCACCGCAGTTTTTATGGGCCTTCTATCAGTTTTAAGCTCACGTTTGTCTTCACAAAGCAAAAACACAAAACCTTACCAAGTATTTTTGTCTAGTTTGTAATGCAAATATCTTAATACAACTGAAATAAGACAACTTAAAAGTAGCTTTACAACAAAAATGAATAATTCCTTAATATTGATTTAAAAAGCACTAAGTCCTCTGGCAGATTATTTTATTTACATGAGAAAAATGTCTTGCTGTAAGTAGATCAATCTGCCAATGGAACTGGAACTTTTTTGTCAATAATAAGGAATTATTGATTTTAAACAAGCTCCTATATATTTCTGAGACGTTAGTTGTAAGTTAGTTTTGTCTCATTTCATGAGTACTAAGATATTCACTCTAGAAACTAGACCAGGGGTCTACAACCTGTGGCTCCGGAGCCACAAATGGCTCTATGGATGATCTACAATGGCTCTTAACTCTGGCTAAAAATGATAATCAACTAATGTTTCTAAATACAAATGTTAATACCAAATGCCTGTTTAAGCAGTTTTTCATTTATTAAGTTGATTTTTCATGACAAAAAATACCAGTGATATTTTAAGTTGCATTTTATTTTGTAACATAGAACTGATGTTCCATTTTCATGTGCTTTATTCTTATTCTATTTTATTAATTTCCACAGAAAGAAAGATGTCAATCTTGTATATCTGTATTGTGAAACCAAAAATCATAACTAAAATGTGGATCTTTAAAGTTACAAATTTCCCAAAGTAAATAAAGAAAACCCAAAAAGTTATATTTACGGTTCTAACAAGTCCTAATTTGGTACACTGGAGGCAAATATGGCTCTTAGGATTGTAAAGGTTGCAGACCCCTAAACTAGACCAAAAATACTTTAAGATTTTACTTTTGCAGGGAATAAGGGAAGACAAAGTGCTGCCATATGTCTGGTCTTATGAATTATTAACACCCTAAGTGGCAAAAATTGTGTCACAATTATTTACATACACACATTGAAAGCTAAAGACTTTTTACACACATTTACCAGAAATTCCTTTACATTATGAATAATTTTGGCTTAAAGAAGCTGCTTCGTTACTCTACATACATGAGGTGTGGGATGTTTAAAGTCAGGTTTGTTAGAATAACATTTAATTTCCCCAAATAACGACTTACAGCAACTCTGAATACATTTCCAGGTGTTTCAGTGAAACTTCTCTGCACGCCACACTGTGAAAATACATTTAAGCCAACAGTGACGGATGATGAGTAATTGCTTTCATGTTAAGGCTTATTGTACTTGTATTAAAAAAGGAGTGGCACAAGTTGCTTAAAAGCTCACAGCTTCAAGTTAACACACGAAGGTTTTAGAGTTTCAGCGTCGGAAGGAAACGATTCCTTTTCAAGAGGCTCGCGTAAGCAGCAAATACGTCTAATATTATTGCATTGTTGGTGTTAAATAAATGTGATAAAGCCTACAATATGTTTTAAGCTCTTACAGACAACTGAAACATCTACAAAACAAACATTTTTGGCTTTCTACTGAAATAAATATGGCTATGTATCTCTTTAGTGTCAAATAAACCGCAATAAATATAACTTTATTTTACAAAGCGCAACATTTATCAGGTTAAAACTACACATTATTGCTAAGTGTAGCGGTGCACCGATAAATCAGACTGATTTCCTTGATTTTGGGAGATCAGTGATCGGCCGATACGTATATGAAGCTGATCTTATCGAAGGTTGCTGTTGCCAACTTTCTTTCTATATTTAGCAACATTACCCGAGTGAAGTTGCCTCCTGATCTTGTTCAAATCAAACAAAATCACCATCAAACTTTTGTGCTGCAACAACTTTCATTTGTGCCACTATCATTTTAAAGACCCCAATAAATGTTTCCAGAGGTCATCAAAGGTCAACCAGCCAGTCCACATTTACAAAATCAAACACATTTTTGTCAACTAACTGTGCTAATAAATTTTATATAGCAACGTTAATTTATAGAAATTTTGTTTGATCTCTGGTGGCTTTTGGAAACTTTCTTCTTTTTAATTCACCATCTTTTTTCATTGAATTTCACATATATAGTTTGACGTGTTGCATATTGACCAACAAAATGAGGAAAAAATAAAGTCTTACAAAAAAATAAGTTGGAAACTTTTTTTTTAATGCTATAAACAAAAAATATGCTGCAAAAACAGCCAAGTTGATTTAAAACATTTCATTTGATTTTATAAATGTAGACAGGCTGGTTGACCTTTCATAATCTCTGGCAACATTTATTAATATCTTCAAAATAATAGCACAAATAAAAAAAAATTGCTGCACAAACGTAGCTTAGTTGATTGCCACCACATTTTGTTTGATTTTGTAGATGTGGATTGGCTGGTAGACCTTTGATAATCGCTGGAAACATTAATGTCTTTAGAATGATAGCCGCACAAACGCAGTACAAACATTTGACACCAATTTTGTTTAATTTCAAGAAGGTGGAGGAGGAAAATTTCACTCAGATGCAACATTTCAGACCAAAAGAAAGTCTGTAGCGGTCCAATCGGGATCTTCAGGCAGAAAACTGCGATCGGTGCACCGCCAGCTAAGAGTCATATGGCACTGTGAACGTGGAGTAGGCCACATCAGACGACGACGAAGGCAGACCGATCCACAAAAGCAAACACTATGATTTCAGACGGTCCGTTTTACTCCTCATGGTTTGGAAAAGTCAGAGAAAATAACTTTCTTTGGTCCAACGGCTGGTGGATTGGGCGTGTGGCCGCTTACTGTACTTGTGCCTCCAGCAGCGCGCTGGGCACCAGCTGCACCGGCGGGCCGCTGCAGCTGCTGAGCGGCCGCAGGGCATCGGCTCCCAGGTAGGCCAGCAGCAGGTCGGAGCGGCGGTGGAGAAGGTGCAGCATGTCCTCCGCCAGCATCTCCATTGAGGAGTAACGAACTTTATCCAGGTCAAAGACGTCCTTCAGGAAGTGAAGCACCTGATCCTGCAGGAAAAACGAATGAAAATGAAACCCAAAGAAACCAGGTCAGGATTCAACGGCTGCTGCAGGATAACCAACGAGAACCTTAACTGAGATCATTTTAAACTTAAACTGGCAAATTACTAGAGTCGGATAGTAACTAGTTAGATTTAACTGAGCAACTTTTTTGAAAAAATTTACTTTTCTGAGTATTTTTACTACGCTGTACTTTGAGTAATTTCATTATGAAGTATCTCTACTCTTAGTTGAGTAAAATTTCTGGACTCTACCCACTGAATGAAAAACAAACATGTTTTAATCACAAATTCACCAGACAGACACAGACCTGCAGTTTTTGTTAAAGGTTCATAAGTTGCTGTGTTTTTTTTAAACAAACTGATTTGCAAACATTTTTAATTTGCCTATTTATGTTATTTTGTAATTATGTTATTTAAATTATTTTCATTTTAGTCTTTAAATGACCT
Organism: Xiphophorus hellerii; assembly: GCF_003331165.1. Lineage (NCBI taxonomy): Eukaryota > Metazoa > Chordata > Actinopteri > Cyprinodontiformes > Poeciliidae > Xiphophorus > Xiphophorus hellerii. The sequence goes on from NC_045677.1 coordinate 23,797,953, forward strand.
AAATTTCCACTTAACTTTATACTTTGGTCGGTCTGAATCATTTTTAAATATAAAATGATTGATGTTTTACTCAGTTACTCAGAACTCAAGTAGCAATTAAATCAAGTTTTTTCCAAGAACTTTAATCTCCCGTAAGCCTTTGAAAGAAGAACTCATGATCTCTGTTTAAAAGTTCTGAATGAAATCAGATACCACAGATTAGTCTGATTTTCGGACCTTGAAGAAGCAGCAGAACTCGTGCAGGGAGCTCTTTGGGCCCAGGAAGCCCCAGGCCAGGACGGGGCTGATCTGTTCACACACGGCGTAGAAATGGGCAATGAAACCGTTGGACACCTGGAAAGGTGAAAATGTTCGCAACTAAGTATAATCCATTGAAATAACAGTTTTAGTATTGATGTGTTATGCATTAGGACACTGTTTTAAAACTAGCAGCCACCAAGGGGCGCTGTGGAGGATTCACAAGATGAGAAAAGGGAGGGAAGATGAGAAAAAAAAGCAAAAATAAAAAAATCTAAAATTTTCATCATATTTTTTGATTTCTGTTATTCAATTTTTTTTTAGATAAAATATAAGTTAATATAATTGATTCTCATTTTGTGATTACCAAAATGAGTAATCACAAATTAATCAAGCTAGCTTAGCAAGAAACTGGAAACTTTGCTGCTGTGGAGGAAACTGCTGCAAAAACCATGAGAACTGTGGGAATAAAATAAAATCTAATGTGATCAATATAAAATATTACATATTTTCAAATAATCAAGAGGAAATTGATTAAAATGTATATTATCTGGTAATAAAGTCATAATGTTTTGTCTGATAATATGTTTCAAATGGTATGAGACAGCATTTATGCTAAATGAATGAAGTAATTATTGAATAGTGAATAAAAAACATTCTAAAAGTTGATGCTTCTTTACATATTCTGTAGTATTGTCTGTAGGTTTTCAAAAGGGGCCATGAAATGGAAAAGTTTGGGAACCCATGCATTAGGAGACGGCTCTACCTTCATGTGCTGTCTCTTCTGTTTCAGTACTGACCAACAGCTTGACGCCACCGCCTGAGAAATAATAAGGTGATTCAACACAATGCCAGAAAGCAGTGGCGTAAAAATGTATTTACTTTACTGCAGTTTTTCCTCACCGTCTCTTTAAAGGAGCTGTTGAGCCAGCGGTTGTTGATCACGTTCTGGATTGAGATGGGAGGATTTTCCAGGTCCTCAAAGGAATCCATTAGGATGAAGTCCAGAACAACGTCGTAGAAGCTCAGATGCCTAACCTAGTGAGGAAGAGTGTGAAATATTAAACATACAAAGAAGAACTGTGGTACAACAATTTAATAATCTGGGTTTTCAAACAAACCCCTCGTGAAGCCAGTTCCAGCTCTGTGTCTTCCCAATGATCCGAATGCTCCAGGAAGACAATCAGCTCCTCAAACACTTCCTCAAATCGCTTTGGACTCTGGAAAAACAGAAAGTCGGCCATAACAGGAGAAAAACTCAACCATTAAATATAATTTAACACACAAAAGCCATGTTTCAGACCTACTTTTTGGGCTTTGACTATAATGGAAGACAAGATTTTCTTTCCAGTGTCAGCCAGAAACATCCTGGTAGCCCTGTCACTCAAAATGAGCTGAAGACAAAATACCGTTTTAATATATCTGATCAGTTTTCTGCAGATGAAACTGAGGTGATGATAATGAAGTTGGACTGTACCTCACATGCCTGCCGTACGCAGTGCAGCTTTGCCAGGAAATCCAAGTCACCAAGACATTCCAGTATCTCAGTTCTGAAAATTATTGAGAACAAAACTTCACCCAACACCAAAAACACTGAGAGCAGCTGAGATTTGTATGTACATAACAGTAACTTAATGCTGTTTTTCTGGTTCTGTAAGAGTTTAAGATTCTGTAAAAATATAAAATGGAAACTCATGAACACACAGTTTACTGCATTTTATAAACCCATTTACTTAAGGTTTGCACACTTCCCAATATCTCTGCATACCATCTTTATAATTTGATGTAGAAATGTTGTTATAGTGGTTGTACATGTGTTCTTGTGTCCCCCACATAATAAAATAAATTCCTAGTCTTTGTAACAAATAATTTGGCAATAAACTTAATTCTGATCCATTTCAAGGCAACTGGGACTACAAGCTCAACATTATTGAGCTGATTTTCTCTGAAAATTATTAAAATAATGCTTTTTCAAAAACAAAAAACAACAATATGATCAACTAACCAGAATATTAGGATTTTAATTTCTTTTTAAAAAAGCTATGTAAATCCAGGTTTAGGAGGAGAGATCTTTAAAAGCTTTGCATCGTCATGGCCTCTGCAACATTTTTCACAAAACACTATTAAATTTGACTTGAGGTGGTGAACTCTGAACATGAGTCCAGTTTTAATCAGATTGAACTTTAAACACAGAGGTGTGTCCGAATTCAGCACACAGAGATGCAACCAAGGCTTAAAGGGTCCTCCAAATGCGACCGAGAAATTCATTTAAATAATTAAAAAGGATTAAATAAGTACTAAAAAAAGCTAAGCTAGATTTTAAGCACCACTTTTACTAACTTGTGCAAGCTATATATGTCGAACTTGCACAAGGTTAAAGGCGGGAATAAATTTTACAGCCACTTCAGAGTCAACAAGGACCATGTTCTCTGATGTTTCTTTGAGTTTGGACTAGAGATTGATGTTATTGATTAATTAATTAATCTAAAATGGATTTGTTTTTACTAATTGACTAAATATTAATTGATATGTGACAATTTTCTTTAAAAAACGACTTTTCTCATAACATGAAGGGAAATTTTTTCATATGCTTAACTGAATAAAGGCGCACGTCATATTTGACCATTTTTTGTGCTAAATACTAACAGAATAAACAGATAATTGTTGTTTTCTCACATTATTACACTTAGTCAGCACTCAAAATCAACCGTGCTAAATGTCAGCATTTTACAATTTTTCCTCTGCGCCGCTTTCGTTGAAAATCAGAAGTTTTTGATTGATAAGTTGACGCTGCTTTCGTCATGCAGCTCGGCTGAATGAGCGCCATTAAGTTGAAATCTTTAGGAACTTATCTAGAGTTTGTATTTCAAAACAGAACCGCATAAAGAGCATTTTCAACCCACACGAACTCTGTTTGGACCGTTTCTCTTTCCTGTTAGCGAAGAGCCCTCCTCCATATGTTTCTCTTTACCAACGGCTCCGTTTAAGAAAGACCAGCGGCGCCCTCTGCTGGATGGCGGCTAAACTACAAGACTAAAATAATGTCTACAAGGACATTATTAGTTAATCGAATGGAACTAATTTTAATCTAATAAACCATTAATAGATAATTAGTAGTAAGTTGATTATTTTTTAGTTTTTCTCTGAAGTGCTGTAAAAGAACTACAACAGTCTCACGGATGTACCAAACAGGCTTTGGTATTAACTTTCTTACCGAAGAACCCTGCAGGAGATTTTGCCCTCCTCAGCCATCTGCAGCGCCTCCTCATAAAAAGGATGATGTCCGAGGGGAAAAGTGTTCCTCAGATCTCTGTGCTCCGACAGCTGAACCAAACACATGATCCCAGGTTAAATAAGTAGTATTTCAGTTTTACTTTTTTTTTTACTCTATGTGTGGTTTGTATAGTGAAAACAGAAGCTGAGCAGGACTTGTTTGAATATTGTGTGGCTGGATGTTATTCATTTAGTTTGTGTATGTGACCAGTTTCATTTCTATGTTAGTATTTGTAGACGTCAGGGTTTTCAAATCTTTTTCTAATATCCAGTTGGATTTGTAAGGCGTTCCAGCACAATAACATGTTTTCCATCAGTACATATGATCTCCAGTTTTGAGTAAATTTAAAGAAATGGACAATATGACCAAAATAAAATAAATGTAATTTATTTTTTCTAACTTAAATTCAATATTTTCCAGTAGTTCTTGAAACATTCTGGACATTTGAGTGTGAATGTGTCCAGAATAATGAGAGGACAGTCAAACTAGTTGGGGTTTATTATTTCCACAAATCTTAAAAACAACACTGAAGTTGGTCGAGGATGTAGAATAGAATAAAATTCAACTTTATTGTCATTGCACTGTCACAAGTACAAGCAACGAGATGTAGTTTGCATCTATCCAGAAGTGCTCTATGAGATATAAATATTTATTTACAGATGTACAAGACTATGTATGTATGGACTATAAGGGGTTATAGCAAGAGATATAGATATTGTGTATAAATATAAATATGGGAGCTATATGCACAGATTATACAGAATATACAAGAATGTTAGGGAATGGATTATAGATAAATAATGGTAATAATGATAATAATTTAGCAGTGTTAAACAGATTTTGTTGGGGTTTCTTGATTTTAAATCTGCTATGGATATACAGTACAGACCAAAAGTTTGGACACACCTTTTAATTCAATGAGTTTCCTTTATTTTCGTGACTATTGACATTGTAGATTCACACTGAAGGCATCAAAACTATGAATAACACATGTGGAAATATGCACTAAACAAAAAAGTGTAAAACAACTGAAAATACCCCTTATATTCTAGTTTCTTCAAAGTAGCAACCTTTTGCTGTGATTACTGCTTTGCACACACTCTGCATTTTCTTGATGAGCTTCAAGAGGTAGTCACCTGAAATGGTTTTCACTTCATAGGTGTGCCCTGTCAGGTTAATAAGTGGGATTTATTGCTTATAAATAGTCATGAAAATAAAGAAAACCCATTGAATTAGAAGGTGTGTCCAAACTTTTGGTCTGTACTGTATATGTATGTAAGCTGCATTAAATAAAGTAAATTTTCCACACTTAACTGAAGTTAAGTGACAGACATAACACATATATTATCTTGTGAATCATTTTTGCATCAAAATAGGATTAATTTTAAGAAACACAGGTTCAAAGATGGACTCAAACAGGGGAGATGAACAAACAAATCAGTTCAGTTTATTTTTGCACTTTGCAGGTCAAGATGACCAATAGTGCCGGATGCAAAGTTCAACCCCCTACAGAGAATTAAGGAGAGTTAATGAGTAAAGAAGATAAACCGAGTTCTGGTTACCTGCAGCTATTTGAGTCAACCTTAGACTTCAACACAAGGTTAAAGACGTTTCTACATGTTTACTGTTGCACCAAAGTCAAACTTTAATTTAAGTGTTGAGGTGCAAAAATAAAACCAAACTTTCTGATACCTGAAACGCCAAAAGTAAAAAATTGTAAGGATGAAATTTTGGTTTAATTGATCAAAAAAAAGCATGAAAATGTGCAATTACTTATGTTTTGGTAAAGAAAAAAGAAGAATTCAGTTAGTTGAATCAGGAATCTTAAGTCTTTACTTGAGATGATTCAGGAAGTCTCTAGAGAAAGGTTTGGTGTTTCTCCTACCTCAGCTGCCGACACGAAGGAGTCGTTGGAAGCGATGCTGATGCTGTCTCTGAGGCAGACGTCGTCCTGCTCCTCTCTGGCCAGAAGGTCCACCATTTGATCTGGGAGGCAGAATGAAAACATTCACAAACATTCGCCGAGTTTGTTCATAGAGTTTCCAAAAGCAGCAACGTGGGCGCTCTAAAGCTACGTAATGGAGTTTATCTATGTATAAACTCTGAAAATGAAAGGAAATATACCAAGAATAGAGGGGAGTTTTCAGCGATTGGCCAAAAAAATGGTCATACTTCATTTTGAATATGTCGTTGCTGGACTGAACTGATCAAAAAGTGAACAAAGTGATTCATTAAGTGATATGAATCGTGATATTCATTTGTGTAAATACACTAATTTACTTCATGATAGACATTTCTGTCAAAATCAAGCTTTAAATTCAAAATATCAACTAATTAGAGGAGGAATAGATGTACAAATAAACAGATGGAGGAACAAACAGTTGGACTGCTGGATGGATGGACAAATTATGGATAAACAAATGAATAGATGGATAAAGAAATGGAAGGATGGATGGATAAACAAACAGATTGATAAATAAATGGATAGATGAATAAACAGACGGATAGAGAATATAGGGAAATTAAATATTGTCTGGATTGAGGAAACACTGAACTGGGATGTTTTCCATTTTTTTATTGCATAAAAAGAAAGAAACCGAGTACAAACGAACCAACAGAACAAAAGGTAATGTGTGTCAAAATACTATCAGTTAGATCATATTGATTTAGTTGTTAATAGTCTGCCATAAAGGAGAGATAAGAATGCCATTTTGTCCCTCATTTTTCTCCAAAATCGATGTGTATACAGAGTGATGGAGAAAATAATCCCCTCTAATAGATGAAGATGACTGTTTAGGTTTAAAAACCCAGCTGTTGTTTTGGAGCCAACATTTTGTAAACTCATATTCTCTGGGATGAACTAGGATGTTTTGCAGTGCATATTTCAGAAATAATACCCCAGAGCTCAAACAACCTTTGGATTAGGTAGACCTGGATTATGTGCTGGCATAAAGAATTACATAAGAGCGCATGGGTGACTCACCTTGGCTGCTGCTGCTGCGGGACGAAGGCTCCGACATGCCGAGCACGCCCTCAAACTCCCCCTGCAGGCGGTAAGCCCGCTGCAGCAGAGACTTCAGTCTGTGGATAAACTCCGTGCTGATGACATCCTGAAAACAAACATGGCACAAACAGTCAATCTTTAACTCCATCATCATCATCATCATCAGTTCTCTATTAGACACAATGCATGACCTATTTTTTTATGTCCTCTGAATATATGTTTGATTATCAGCTTTAAAATCCATCCATTCATGCAGCCGCTTCTCTCAGGATATTTATTTAATTCCGTTCCAAAATAGGCCTGTCACAATAAGCAATAAATTAATTAATCACATGATTAACTGAAACGGGCTCAATAATTTCCACTTGCATAATTTATCATTTCTCTAGATGACAAAAGTCTTCAGTCTGGTGGTTTGATTTTGGTCTCCACAAGCAATATTTTTTTGAAGGACAATTTTGTTTACAGTGACTTTATAATTCATTTTACTTTTTGCTTATTTACTTGTTTTATTTATTCATTTTGGATTTTTACATGTCTTCCAGTTCCACTGTTAAATGTTCATTAGAATTTATCAAATGACTTGAAAATTGTCTATGTCTATGCTTTTATAAAACCTCCTTTTTAACACCTCTTGGATATTAGTTGAGCTTTTGAGACACTAGTCACCTACTCCCAGTTGTAAAAAAGGAAACTTGTTGCCACGGTTACGCATCATAACTGTTTGGAACTACAAAAGGAAAGGGAAAAAGAAAGACTTCCTGCAACAAAGCATCCAAAACCGGAAAGAATAATCGCCCAAACAGGAATAAAATGAAAACTGAAGAAAAGTCAAGAAAAAGAACAAATCAGAGCCAACATGACAGAGCTGCTCCAACATGCAGCCAACGAGTTCGTCTCTCACCTCCATGCTCTGCTCAGCGATTGCGTCTCCGGCTCCCGTTTTGACAGATTTGCAGCTCGCGTCGTCGTCGTCACCCTGTCTGCTCCTGAACGTCAGCGCTTCCTCCCAGTGCTGCAGCGCCTCCTCAAACAAATCCATGCCTGACAGAAAGACACGCACCGTGTTAATGTCTTAAAGCACAGCATTCCTCATTATAAATAAATAAATCAATTAATCGCATGATAAATTAAAACAAGCTCAATAATTTCCATTTGCATAATTTATCGTTTTTTTCTTTCTACGAAAAACTGGATGATAAAAGTCTTCAGTTTGGTGCTTTTGTCTCAACTATCTCCTTTTTCTTCATATTTAATTTTATTTGCTGTTTCTGTTTTGTTTATTTATTTTGGATATTCAAAATGTCTTCCAGTTCCAGTGTTACATATTTATTAGAATTTAAAATTTATTGATCTTTTAAAATTATGTTCTAGCATTTTTATACCATTACTAATCAATCAAGTTTATTTGTATAGCACGTTTCAGCAGCAAGAAAGTTTACATAATAAAAACACAAAGCTGTTATAAGGAAAACACCATGCAGTTGACAATTGCACAATTATTAAATTTTGATGAGTGCCATCACCAAACTCATACACTGGAAAAAATTGAGACCATTTAAAATGATCAGTTTCTCTGATTTTATTTTCTATAGGTCTATGTTTGAGTAAAATGAACATTGTTCTTTTATTTTATGAACTATTGACAACATGTCTCCAAAATTCCAAGCATAAATTTAGTTTTTATTTGCAGAAATGGTCAAAATAATGAAAAAGATGAAGGGCTTTCAGACCTCAAATAAAACAAGTTAATATTAATTTAGAAACAACAACACTAATGTTTTAACCCAGGAAGAGTTCAGAAATCAATATTTGGTGGAATAACCAGGAGGTTTTCAGTGGTGTTCAGTGCAGTGGGCTGTTAAGGTTTTCCAGAGATGTATGTTGGCCAATGTTTCATTTATTATGGTTCAAAAGCAACTATGAACAGGTGGGTTTATAGTCTTTATTATCGTATTTGAAAATTGTTTAAAAACAACAATACTATTGTTTATTTTAATAACTTCTGGGAGAATTTATCATGCAGAAACATTTGTTATTGTGACAGGCTTACTTCGGATTTTGTGCAGTTTTATCACGATTACAAAACCAATCAGGTTACAGGAAGTTCTCACCCATCAGGTAGAGATTTTCAGGTGTGGTAATAGACAGGTTGACGACGCTGCACACATCGGCGTCTGTCCCTCCATCCCAACCGATGGATTCGTTTGCACAGGTGCTGCTGCTGGACGAGTTCACACTTTTTACCTGCAGACACAAAACAGGAGGCTTCAAACTACTACATAAAGTAATGGGAAATATTGTTAGGAAAGAACATTTTACATTTAAAAATAGAAAATTTATTCTAACACTTCTGGTTTTGTAAGTTCATAGAAAATAGATAATGAGATTCGTTTTACCGAGGCAAGGCTCATCAGAGACCCGGACAGTTTTCTGTAATCTCTTGTGGTCAGAACCAGCCCAGATCCAGCTGAGCAGCTATTCTTGGAGCTGAAGGTGACACTGATGTTTTGGCTGGTGTTATCTAAGGAGATAAAGATTAAAAACGAGGATATAAGGTTCTAACACAGCAGGAAAACGTGCTTCTACACCAGGAAGGTCAAAAAAAGATACAAAAAGAAAAGTTTTAAGAGTCTGGAGAAGATTTGTTTAAAGTTCACACATTTCAGTTTGATTAAGTAATAGTGAGGTGGTAGTAAATTGAGAATATTTTATTTAAAACACTTTATTTACTCAGTTATTTTAGTTATTGATCATTCTGATAATCGATCATTTGGACAAAATTTTACAATAATTCATCAAGTTTTTCGTTCCTTTTTTAAATAGCAGAAACAGCATTTGTTTAGTGAACGCTTAAAAATATTATCTGCAGGGAAAAAATACTTCAACATCAACATGTGAAAAGCACAGCCTTTTCTGCTGATGTGTTGAGTATTTTTTGGATAAATCGATTGTATAGCAAATGGTGCTACATAGATTTTCTTTTAATCAAGTTAAGCTAAAACTCTGCAATTTGAGGAGTTTTGAGAAAAAACGATTTACAGACAAAGAGTTTTTCTTCTTCTTAAATACAAAATTAATACATTTTTTTCCAGTTTTGGCTTAGCTGCTGCTCTGAGTATATTGTTTTTTCAGCAAATTACCCTTTTTGAGTCTCTATATTACAGTTAACAATTAATTGATTACTAAAATTATTGGTTTCAGCTGTAGTCTGAATGTTAAGAGCGTCAGGAAATCTCACCATTTTCTGCGGCTGTCGGGGAGACGAACTCAAACTCAACCTGATCCCACTGAGGCGACTGGCCCTTCTTCCTGCCCTTCCTCCTTTGAAAGCGGCGAGCGAGGAAGAGGAGCGAGATGGTGCCAAAGGTTGTGGCGGCCACCAGTTTCTTGGTGCTGGTGCTGATGCTCACCTGGAGGACAGAAAATCCCAACGATTCAACACTTTTCTCCTAAAACGAAGTCTACACATTTTAGCTTCCAACCATGCTAATGTCTTCTTAGTTTATTCTACGAAGCATGGAGATTTTGTCCCAAAATCAAACGCTGCGTGCTAATATATCACATTAAAGTTGATTAAACTTCAAATGCACAGCAGAAAACTTGCTAAGCCCTTTGCTCTGGGTGTTAGGGCAGTCATCCAGCCGGCCAACATGTTTTTGATTTAAAATTGTTTTTAAAGTTGACAGGAAATTTGAAAATATTACTTGATAATTATGTGTTACTGGAAGACTGGAAGATTAATACCTAAACACCAACTATAAAGTATTAAAAAAGGCAATAATGAAAAAAACTAAGATAAAGTAACAATGCTAAGCCTGGTGGGGGCACAAGTAAAGTCTGGTGGCCCGCCAGGCTTATGATACACTGAGGGAAGCCCTGCAATGCAAAATTACACAATCTTACCAAGTAATTTTGGTCTACTTTCTAGTGCAAATATATTAGTATACTTGAAATAAGACAAAACTGACTTAGAAAAAACTTTTCAGCAAGAAATAGGAACTTGTTTTAAGTCAATATTACTTTAATTTTGGTGAAATTAATTAATTATTTTGATGAAAAAATAATTCTTGTTATAAGATAAATAATCTGCCAGTGGAACTAGAACTTTTTCATTAATATTAAGGAATTATTTAAAACAAGTTCTTATATGTTGCTGAAAAGTTATTTGTAAGTTAGTTTTGTCTTATTTCAAGTGTACTAAGATATTTGCACTAGAAACTAAACCAAAATTACTTGGTAAGATTTTGTGTTTTTGCAGTATGCAGATCGATTCTGTAACCTTTCTTTCAAACCAGTGGGCCACTGGAGCCTTTTTCTATCAGCTGAATCGTTTCTGATGTTAAATCCCACAGAATTGTGAAACTTTTATCACTTATGATAAGTGACTGATAATATTGTTGCACGCTGCAAACAATTTAAAAAAGAACCTGGGATTTAGTTTCAGTAAAACTGCAAAACTTCCTCAGAATGAGATGATTATGCACAAACGCTGCTGCTGAACATTACAAACGATAAAAGCTTTCAGAAAAAGCTCAAACATCAACAACATCCTTTAATATAACAACAAAGTAGCTTTATAGTTGCTGCTAGATATCAGGCGTCTTCCCACCAGGCAACCCTAATCATATCAGACAACCTTCAAGTCTCACATCAAACAAATGCTCACATCCTTTAGAGAAACACAGCAATATGTGGGTATCTAATGGAAAATACAGGACATTTCCTCCACCTAAGGACAAACAGAAGCAAATGTGAAAGTAAAACCATCTAAGCAGGAAAAACCCAGGAAGTTAGTTTGTTAAACTGCAGGATAACATTGGTAACACGGGACTTAATTTACACAATTTCTTGTCTACAGCAGGCAAAAGAAGAAACTGTTTTATATTTAAGATAAATATTGATTTTCAGTCCTATGCATCCAGTAAAATATGCTTTTCCATTTGCAAGAGAAAAGAAAAAATAAGTCACTTGCTGTTTATAATAAAAACTGTGAACTAATTTTTCTTTAAATCAAATTTTATTAAACATCTTGGACAACTTACTCTGCAGAGGTAGTAACTAATTACATTAAAATGAGTAACGTTTTGAGAAACAGTTAGCTTTACTATATCGTACTTTACACACTACTCTTAGTTGAGTAAAATGTCTGAAAACTCTACCCAGTGTGAGTAACTTCTCTGAATGAAATAAACATATTTTAACTGAAAATACATGAGACACAGAGACAAACTTACAGTTTATGTTGAAGTGAGACCTCTTGTTTGTACACAAGCTTTGTTGTTTAAATGTTATTTTCTATCTGTTGTGCCATTTATAGGTCAAAACGTTTCAGTAAACACTATATATTATCGCTGGATTTACTTGGATAAATATACATTTTCTACTGTCAGCATTAGTTTCACAAGTTTTATCTCGGAAATGTATTACTTCTTGCTTAATTTGTAATTAAGCAATTTATTAGTGTGTTTAATTTTAGTCTTTAAAATGCCTGACTAGTTTGCACATAACCTATTTTTTTCTCTCTGAAGCCACAGTAATAAAATATTAAATCAGATGTTCTGATCTGCTAATCAGTACTTACGTAGCCTTTTTACCAAATACTTTTTACTCTTACTTGATTAATTTCTTGGACAGTTACCTTTTTGAGTAAAAATATTTTGAAGTAGTGGCTACTCTTACTTGAGTACAGCGTTTGGCAGCTCTAAAAGTTGCCCCTTCTGTTTCCCTGATTGACAACAACTTATTTAAAGCCACATAAATCTTTATAAAATGGATAAAAACTCATGCTCACCTGTGTCAGGGAGCTGTAGACGGACAGCGGTAGGTCAACCATTCGCAAAGCTGCAGCCTTGAGAGACAACTGGGAGCTCGTCAGGGTCTCGTGTGTCATTTTGGCAGCGCTCTATCCATGACTTGGCAGCGGCTTGGCGCTCGCCGTTATTCCACCGGAGCGGCTGAGGACGACAGCAGAGGAGATTTAACCTCAAAGGGCTGAGGAGGGGATATAATGACGCCGTTATGTAAAGCCTCAGATGTTCAGTACGTGCAAATACCAAAAAAACCTTGAACCAACGGCAGCCCTGGTGTATACAGATATCACTCAATATTTTGAAAACCAATTTCCTTAAACAGGCTTTTGGACTTTATTTCTGTTAAAATATCTAGATAAAAATAAAAGACAGCAACATGTTCAGGACACTATGCCACATCCAGTTAGATGAAATTACTTTTTCTGTTCGTCGCAAGTTTAGCTGGATTGCCTCCTTCAGATTGCTGGGAAATTGTAATTACTTCTCTAGTGATTGAAAAATACTTTTACATATCTGTGCTTTGTAACATGAGGAATCAATAAGACAATATGTACTGGATTTTTAGAATCAAAGAGAAAAAACTTTTAAGAAAAAAAAAATTCACAAGATTTAGATCATTTGCTTTGGAAATCTGTATTGATCTTGATCTGTTTTTTAAAAACCAGAAATTTATTTATATAACTTTATTTATAATATTGGCTTGCACAGATATTCTTTTAAATAATAATGAATCATTTCATAACCTGATGAAATAATTCATTATCATCATTTTGTAATGTAAACTTACAAAATTATGTTATATTTTGTGATGTAAACTTAGCAATTTCATTATTTTTTACTTCGATTTTAACTTTTACTTCAATAACCAGCAAGCTCTGAAAAAAACGTGCCACTTGAAACGAACTATACTCTTTATTTAACATTACATACATTTAATAAATCCCTATATTTAGTTAAAAATATTGAAGTTTAATTATGCACATTTTTGTTAAGTGTTCTTACTATCACAAGTTTACCAAAAATAAATATAAACATTTTTATTAAAACACGTTTGGAAGGTGCTTAATATGAATACTGTCACTACTTTAACAAGAAAATAACAAATTACAGTAATTAAAAAGCAATGACATTCGCATTTGCGACATTCAAAACAACGAATATGCCACACGGTTCTTTTTAACCTTTTTTAAAATATATTTATGAAACTAAAGCTTGTTGGGTGACACTAATTCCGCAGCTAATAATGACATTAGCACATGGTTGAGAGATGATGGGAATGTACGGCCTGACAGCATAGCTAAAGGCTAACTTAGACAGCAGGCTGGCTAATTTAGTTAAATTAGCTAAAAACAAACAACCCCACGGATTAATTATCGGCCTATTTCCAGTATGAATGTTAAACGGTAAGAATAAAAGACATATCACCGGTACATTTTCAGGTTCTCTCACTGACTCCGCTCCAGCACCCGGTTGTTCGTCCACTCCTCCCGGTGACCTCGGTGGTTGTTAACTGACGAGTGAAGGACTCGAGCCTTGCTGCACGCGCTCAGCTCTCAACCAGCCTGGCCTTCAAAATAAAAGCACAACCTCAAGTCTGTGGTTATTTAGTGGTGTTTCTGCGCCCTCTTCTGGATTTGGACAGTATTGCAGTGCTTGATTCATATCTGTTTTAGTAAAGGGAAGTACTTCAAGCATTTCATTATACACATGAATATAATGATGAGTTGCTTACAATACAACGCCGCATAAAAAATAATTATAAAAATATAAAATAAATGCATAGTACAAAGTGCTTCTAAAGTGAAAATATGAGGTGTATACTTAAGAAGTGGTGTTGACAAAAATAATTTAAACGTGATCCAAACATAAAGTTTTTAAGAATACATTTTTTAAATTGCCTTCTCTGTTGTTAACAGAAGACATAAATATGACTTTTCCTCACTCTATTATTACTCCATTATTTTTTTTTATTTCACATTTTTTCCATTTTTGCATTGTCTGCAGATTTTGCTCATATTAACTATCTTTTTTCATTCTCAGTTCTTTCTTCTTTATATAAACTATTTTTGGTCCTGTGTTTCTTTTCTGGAATTGTCCATTAGCACATACAGAATTGCCTATAGCTTCATGTTTTCTTTTATAGATAAACACAGCAAATAGCCATATGAACTCTATTTTATGCCACAGATAAAGTAGCTACTCCTGCCTCAGGGCTTATCTGTTTCTCTCCTAAATGTTACCATTAACTTTGTTTATATTTTCTTATACATAGAAAGAACACCCTGTTGAATTTTATTTATTAAACAGAGTGGAAACAAAAGTCTAATTTTACTTAAGTAAAATTTCTACAAACTTGACACACTACGAGTAATTTTACTGAATGAAGAACAAACATGTTTTAACCAAAAAGGCACCTGAAACTCTTTTCATTTGTACACAAGCTTCATTGTTCTACTGCCATTTTCTATCTGCTTTGCTTTTTATGCCACTTGGAGGTAAAGTGAACATACAGTAAATGTTATCATTTGAAATACTTTTCCTTGCTCTAACATTCTAATATTCATAGATTGTAAGTAAGTTGTATGTTAAAAAATGTATTTGGAAAAATGTTGCTTCTTCCCTGAATTTGGACATTTTTAATTATGTGATTTGGATTCATTTTTTCATGTTAGTCCATAAAATCCCAGAATTTGAACATACCTATTTTTGTTTGATGATACGATTTTAAATATGAAATCAGATATTATGACTGGTGACTCAATACTTGAGTGCCCGTTTTACAAAATAGCTGAATTAATTAAACATGAGTAAAAATATATTGAAGTCATGCAACTCCTAAGCAAGTAAAATTTGGGGGTACTCCACCACCTCTGCCCATAACTGCTAAAAAAAAAGAAAAAAGAAAGAGAATAGCTCATTTAAAACTTTATCAAGTACATTGATGACGGTAAAGGAATATTCAGGGGAAATTTGGTTTGGTTGATATTCCAATTTTTTCACACTAGGTGGCACTTGGGTTGGGTTTGCTGCACAATATATTTAATTGTGTGAATACTCTTTACATGATACTGATTCTTAATCAAGAACTTATATATAATTTACTCTTATTGTAATTTATATTGTTTAATTATTTCTCTAAATTACATTTAGGTCATCGATGAGAGTATTTGTAAATGAGAATAATCATAGTACTTGATAATGCTGACTTGATAAAGGATAACACTACCGCTAAATTTGAAAAAAATGCAAACACACGAGACTGTACAGTAGGATAGGCAGGATTTGTTTTTTATTTTAGGTTTATTAAATAATTAATTTATTCATTTATTTAACGATTTATTTATGTATTTAACGCTTACTGCATTTCACACAACACCGGTGTTCCACTGAATCGTGTGACCATCGTATCCTGTGACGAAAAGGGGCGGGGACAGTTGTAACGTTAGCAACCACGCTGTGAGACGGGGAAGGGGGGAAGAGTTATCGTTTACAGTGAAGGATTGCCCTCTGAGAAAATGTCTCGAAATACAGACCAAATGTTCATCTGAGACGTCAAGAAGAGCTGAGTTTACTTGAGAAGCGGCGTGTCTTTATATCGAGCCGGTAAGGACCGCGGGTGGTTTTATTTTTGTTGATGGCAAAGACTCCTGTGTTGGTTCGTCACTGATCATCAGTAACCTTAGCTGGCTAATCAGTTAGCATGTCCGTAGCGAGATGGTTATCAGGGACGAAGCGTCACACGGAAACATTTCTGTTTGTGTTTCAGTGAGAGTACGTCTACGCCGTGTTTTAACGTTAATGGAGAAGCCATGGTTAAGTTGAAACCCAAATAACCGCTTTAAAATTGATCAGTCACTGCCAGCGGGCTAATGCTAACAGCGAAGTCAGCCTGTGACGCCTCGCCTGATTTTGACAGCTCACTCTGAGGAGCAGCGGACCAGGCCAAAACCACACACTTCTGCAATCTGATTTAAATCCAAAAACAAGTAACCCGTTTCCTTTTTTGATAACCACCGCATGAAGAGTCGATTTTTTCTTCTTCTTATAACATTAAATTCTTTAACTATTTCTTATTGGCTTCCAGGTAAACGACGCCGAGTCACGTTTTCTGCACAATGGTTTTTGTTAACCTGTTGTTGGTCTGCTCTTTTCTAACCCAAGATATTAATATATCTCGAGATATTGGCTTTTCCACCAATAGCACTTAAT
Source organism: Xiphophorus hellerii (assembly GCF_003331165.1). Taxonomy (NCBI): domain Eukaryota; kingdom Metazoa; phylum Chordata; class Actinopteri; order Cyprinodontiformes; family Poeciliidae; genus Xiphophorus; species Xiphophorus hellerii. Next base: position 23,814,490 of record NC_045677.1, read on the forward strand.
CATGCAATGAAAATGTTATTAAATTTTAGTCGAGCACGGGTTTCGTTTGCTATGCTTTGACTGTGTGAGCGCCCCACCCTGCATGTCAAAGCAGGATTAACACCCTCTGGGCCCCTTAGGCATCTCAGCACACGGGCCCCTCAGGGACCCTATTTTAATTAGAAGCTCTTTACATCATACATTACAAACGATAAAACCCAAATTTGGGGCAATTAAATGTATCTAAATGATGACTAATAGTTGGTAGAAATGAAAATCTTGTTGTTTATCCCCAAACTAACCTGCAAATAATGATAATTTGGCTGATTCTGAAGTTTCTTTATGAACTTTAACCTTAAATATTTGAAATATTTAAGTAGTTATGAATATTAGGAGCAGAGTATCTGTCTGTCTATATCCTTTTAGTAAAGTGCATTAATTTCTAAAACATCTTCTTATAACCTTATGGATCAGACACTGTCAATTTGAGTGTGTTACATGTTTTTATTTGGCAAATAAAACTGATCTTATATTAGTTCAAATGATTTATTTTGATTTACCAAACAAAATCCAATACCAATTTTTTTGTTTATTTTCTTAAAAATTAGTTTTAAAAACTGCTTTTAATTGATTGAGTATATTTTCTGACATTTCCTTAAAGCATTTTTTTACCCACCGCAATGAAACAATTAGCATAAAAAATAACAGTTTATTCAAAATCCAGTAATCATACTGTTTCAGTAATTTTTGATTAAACAAAACAAGGCTATACATCATAAGTATATAGGCGCACAAACGGAAATCCATAAGGATCAATAAATGTGTTTCATTAATAATATAATGCAAATATAAGTAAAGTGTATGATGAAACTTGCATGGCAATATTAATACTGCAGTAGCTTTTGAAATGTCTGACAGATCTGGGCAATTAAATTATTAATTTGATGAGAGAGAAGAAAAAGAAGCTCTGACAATGAGATGTTTGATCGCTTGGAGTTTTATGGAGAAATACAGAGAAAAACTGTTTTAATTTATAAATCTTATATGCGCTCCAAGCCTGGGTGCAGAATGTAGTAGTGGTGTGAAAAGGTATAATTTGAGATACGTGTGATGCATATTACCCAAAACATGTATAGAACACCCGTGATGTTAAACTGCTTGTTTGTTTGTAATGACACTGTCTGCACTGCAGAGTGAAACCAGCTTTCCAGGTGTGTTTCTTTTGTTGAGTTTATTGCTCTTAACCTTTCAGCCATGCTTCCAAAGTTCAGTGCAAGTTTAGACTGAAGGGTAAAGTGATCCAGAAATTAAGTTTTGCTTCACCACTTGTTAGTTTATTTGTATAAAAAGGAAGAGTCTGCATTTTGTAAACTATTCTCATAAGTCATTTTCATATTACTAATGAGCATATTGACTTGAACGTCATTATATTTATTACAAGTTTGTATTTACGATATTATCTCCCCGTTGAGATAAGCTATGCTTTCATGACTTCCTGTTTGCAAGAGAAGAACATTAATGTTCCCTTAATGCTGCGAATAACTCAAAAAGCCATCACCCTCCTAAATCACAACCATAAATGTATTAGAGGATTATAGCTTGTGTTTTATAGCATTTCGCTCAATAAACCTATCAGATGTTTTGTTAAAGAGCCGCCTTTAGTTTTAAATGATGCTTTGACGGTACAATATATTTTAAACATGTTAAGTAAATCGTAGCGCAGCTGACACTTTGCAGATGTGCTGCACAAAATATGGCTGCGTCTTTAGTTTGTTGCATTGCAAGTTTTCTAGTCTGCAGAGGTTACCTTTTCAATTTTTACCTCCATGTGTGTTTTATTTGTTAAGATTACACTACATGTAAATAGCTGAATAATGAATGATTTTCAGACTCTTGAAAAACAATAAATCAATTAATCGCATGATAAATTAACACAAGCTCACTTATTTCCATTTGCATGATTTATAATTTTTCTCCTTTGTCTCTCTCTTTCTAACAAAAACTCAATGACAAAACTCTCCAGTCTCAACTGGTTATTTTTTTGTTTTAGTTAATTTTGTCTACAGAGACTTCATAATTTAATTTATTTGCTGTTTCTGTTTTGTTTATTTGGGATATTTAAAATGTCTTCCAGTTCCTGGGTTAAATGATCATTACATTTTAAAGTTTATTCATCTTTGAGAATGTGTTCTTGCATTATTATGCCATTACCATTATATTACTTGAAAAATGGTTTCAGAACAACAATATTATCAATTATCGCAATAACTTCTAGGACAATTAATAGTCCAATAAAATTTCTTATTGTGAATTGATTTTATACAGTAAAGTAACTGTTTTTATCTTTTGTGCACATGCTTCTTTATTTGAGTGTTTCTGATTTATTCTCATTTCATTGCTCCTCTGTTTACTGTCCCTTTAAACTCTAACATCACTGCTTTATGTCACAACTTAATACAAGAACCATGATTTCTGCACACATGGAGACGATTGCCTGTTTAATGCAACTGTTCCTCAAACAAAACGTTTGATCTTCTCATCTCACATATTCTTTCTTTCTGTAGCTTTACAAATATTCATCTGTAGTGTTGTAAAGTTTTTGTAGAGGAGAAGAAATCCTGTGGAATGCTGCCTCTGTTTTTTTAATGTGTTGGTTTTGGATTTTTAGTTTTGGACAGTTTTTTGACCTGTAACCGTGGCAACGTGGCATAGTTTTTACATCTGCTAGCACCTAATTAGCATCTGAAAAGCTCAAATAGTCCCAGAGGAGTTGAAAAGGGGGCTTCGTGAATCTGGCTTTTTATCCACAAAACAAGACAGGAATTTAAAGAGGAGAAGAAAAAGCAAATGAGGTGGATTAGCAGTGCTTGCCAATGACTTATTGTATCATGCAGGACATGTTACCATGGAATATTGTCTCTCCTGCCTTGATATTGAGTTGTTAGCATGTCCTGCAGCAGCAATCTTCAGTCAGAGGCCTCTAGTTTGTTGGAAGACTGACTGCTACGATGAGTTACAGCAACATAAAGTATTATTTAATTGAATTGGAATAATTACATACTACTAAATAAACATGTAACCGTTTTAATCTGGACTACTGATCAACAAACAATAAGAAGATCAACAAACAATAAGAAGTTCTGATGAGCAAAATGAACATAAATCCTCACTGGAGGGGATGCAGTGGTGGCGCAGGGGCAAAGCACAACCCACGTATTGAGGCCTTAGGCTTCGTGGCGGTGGTCGCAGGTACGATTCCTGGCCTGGCGACATGTGCTGCATGTCTTCCCCCTCTCTGATTACCCAGTTTCCTGTCAAACTACTTTCAAATAAAGACCACTCGAGCCAACAAAACCTTAAAAAAATCCTCACTGGAATGAGTAAATAATTATTATTATTCAGATATTGTAGTTTGTTGTTAAAGTATTGAACTGTTTCACATTCTGTCACAGTTCAGCCACAAACTTCAATGTATTTAATTGTAATGCAAGTCTTTTGGGTCTGTCAACCAGCTTTGCACGTCTAGAGACTTTTATTAAAGGATTGCCCTGCACCATTGATCTTCCCGTCAACTCAGACCAGCTTCGCTGTCCCTTCACCATGATGCTGTTATTTCCGTGTTCCAAAGTGGGGATAGTATGTTAGTTTTTCTCACACACAGCATCTTGCATGTAGGCAAAGAAATTCAACTTTGGTCTCATCTCACTAGATCACAGTCTTTAGACATGTTTACTATAATACTTAGCATATACGTCTTACATCCTTATATTGGATTGTACCAAACTAAACTAGCGCTGCAAGTACTGATTACTTTAATAATTGATTATTTTGGCAATTAACTCTTTACTCTGACGATTAATCAATTATCCTCATGATTAATTGATTAATTGGATAGAGAAACTGCCACATTCTGCAGATTTTTCATTTAACCACTTAAGTATTTTTATACAACATTAGAAATACATTAAAAGTTTGTTTTTTAAATAAGAAAATAAACATTTCATTGCCTAAAATGCAATAACGTATCATTCCTTAAGTGAACGGTTGATTATTTGTAGCAAAGGATGCATCTGCAACTAAAAAATATTACTGACAAAGGAATGTTTGTTTTCTTTAACTTAATGGCAAACTATATGTTTTGTGCATTTTTTGATTAATTATTGCACTGAGCATGTTGGGGGTTTTTAGCAAATGGCCTGTTTTAAATCTATATACTCCAGTCAACGATTAATCGATTACTAAATTAGTTGACAATTATTTCAATAATCAATTCATCACAATTAATTGCAGCCCTAATTTAATGTAAAACAATCTACCATTTTCTTCTTCATAATTACACACTCTGCTTTATGTTGGTTTATCACATAAAATACATTAAAGTCTGTGGTTGTAATGTGATGAAATATAAATCGTTTAGCTTCAGAACCATGTTGCTTTGACTTTAACATTCCTTTTACTTTGAGTACAGCGTGTCTTATTGTCGGTGTTTCATTTATCTTTGTGATAACATTATAACCTCTCCCCTGTCACATGGCTGACAGTGATCAGGAACGTTGAGAAGGTATTTGCAGACTCCAGTCTCGCTGTTCCTGTTGCACCACTTCGGCTTGTAGTTTTGGATGCTTCAACAGCAAATAAGGTCTACTCCTGGAGTAGGAATATGATAAGATAAATTTCATATTACTAGGTGTGACCTGATGTTTTTTTTTTAATCGTTACTCAATATATCAGTGTGTTAAATGTTTTAGTACACACGGGCGTGGAAAAACTCGTCATGCATGGAGATGTCGGGTTGCAGTAAACCATGGGCGTAGGTTTGGGTATGGACGGTCGTGACATGTCACGACCAATATTCAAGGGATATAAAATAGTCCCGACCAATTTTTGCCATATTAATTAAAAAAACAAAAAAACATATGTATTTTTTTAACAAAAACAAAATAAATAAACGAAAATCTACATTGATTAGTTTAATATTTCAATATACTACGCAGTGGTAGCATTCATTTTAAAATTCACTGTTATGAACTATGACGACCCATGCCGCTGTTGGCTCAAAGAACGTGGATCTACGTTCTTTGATTAACTGCAACAGGCGGCGGCCAGCTGGCCACACGCGGAACGGAAGCTTGGTCCATGGTGCTGAAAGTGAACGCGTCTCCTTCTGAGTTTGACATTTATTATGAGTCTCCGAGACCATGTCGCCACCAAAAAAGAAAAGGACGACAGACATTAGAAGTTATTTCGCTACCTCGGCTGTAAGTACAGTGAGGGGACCCATAAGTTGGATATCTATCACGCAACGCATTTGTTGTAAAGTCCGGTGTTTAGTAAGGTCAGCACTGAATGTGAGGTAGAATAGGTCTGTTAATTATGTAATATTTTTTCACATAGGATGCTCAGACAGCAGAGCAAGGGGCAGAGCAGAACGATGGAGAGGTGGCTGGAGCTTCAGGGCTCCAGGTGAGGTGTTAGTTCTCAGATATGTAATATACTGTGAAATTATCTCAGTAAATATGGCATTTGAAGTGTTAGTCTTAAATTAAGTTAAGCTAGTGTGAATACAAACCAGGTTACGCTTTGTTTGCTCTATAGGAGGCAGTCAGTGTGAGTGCCAGTGACCAGGGAAGTCAAGGCAGCAGTGCCCTGGACATGGGGAGTGCGCCATACCAGCCTGATGTAAAATTCATTGCAGCACAGCAGCTGCCCAATAAAAGGTTGCTGTTTCAGGCCAAATGGTTTAGCCTCTTCCCATGGCTGCATTATAGCTTATGATCTTACTTGTAATGTTTGCTGAATTTTGAAAAGGAAAAAGTAAAGTGTTCTTGAACTGATCTGCTGAGTATGACTGTATCTGGTTGTATACACAAGATGTATGATCAAGTTATGGTTATGGTGGGGGGAGGGGGTTATTAAGCCAATGTGGTGCCGCCCCACCCCCACTGGTCAAAAATGGTGCGTGTGGGGGCGAGTGGGGTTGGTCAGTAAGTTGTAAGGTCCCACCAAAACTTAGACCAAACCTACGCCCTTGCAGTAAACTGATTAATGTTTCCTGTGTCGACTATCAGATGAAGGGTTTATGCGCAACCTTTTGAGAAAAACACAGGAAGTCACTGAACCTTTAAAGCTAATTTTACCAAACAGTGTTTTTCTTCTTGACTGCAGACTGGACAGTGAGGGATGCCGCCAGCGTCCAGCTGTGACTGCCCCCACCTGGACTGTGTGGGGGAAATTACCAAGGAGGAACTTATCCAGAAATCAAATGTGAGTAATTAAACTACTATAAACTGTAATTCATAGTTTTATTTCTGTTGTTTTGTTGTGCTAATTACTTAGCACAGTGGTGTCTACAGTCAGTCCTCAACGGGCCATGTACCGGTTCTCTTTCTGGTTCAGCACACCTGAGGCCCTGTTTACACGACAGCAATTTCTGAAAATGAAAGTTTTGTTGTGTTTGTTCTGTACATTTACATCAAACCACCGAATGTTTTCTCTGACAACGGCACAGTTTGAGAACGGGTTTCTGAAACGTACCGGTGTCCGTTGTCTTGAAAACAGAATAAATGGATATTTTGTCAGGGAATCCCTAGCTCATGCATAGTATGACGCAAAACATAGCTGCTTCCTACAATCCACAGAAGAAGAAGAAACTACTGACAATGCTGGTGTTACTACAGTTCGTGTTTCCCCATCAGATACGGTTCCCACAGCGTCTCTTCACCGCTCCGCACCGCCCAGGTGGCAAAATACACGTGTGCTTGTTCTGCGCACTTATCTAGAGAACTACGGACACCGTGAAAGCTCAAACAACGTGTTTCAGCGAAGTTATGCCACTTTTTCCCAACTGCACCCTAATCAGACGCACATAGTGCGTGTTTCCCCCACTATCTGGGGGAACGCTATCTGATGGAGAAACGCTAATCGACGTGCTTTCAAGTAGCACTTTTTTTTATTTTAAATACCGCACACTTAGTTTTAAAAAACCTAGCACCAACTAGTGGCGTGGCGAGGGCATTACACCTTTTGGATGTGTACCGTTACTGTGTAAACACAGATTGTAATTAGAATGTCTTCATGTGAATGTATTAACAGAAATGGAACAAAAATTCAAATTTTGTTGCATCATTGTCATGTAAACAGGATCTCAATCAGATCATGCTTCATTAGCATACCTCTGCAGAACTTTATGACATTCTATGAAGGTAGCTGCATCGTTTAAATCAGAGCAGAGGTGCATTTAAAACCAGCCAGGACACTAACTGTTGAGGACTGGAGCTGGACACCCATAACATAGCATCTTTACCTCTCATTTTTAGGGCCATTGTCAAGACTGTAAAGTTAGGGGACCAAACCTTTGGGCTTGTTTGGAGGTAAGGTGATGCCTGCTAGTAAACTGATTTGACTCTGTATACCGTGCCTTGCAAAAGAGTTCATCCCCCATGAAGATTTTTATGCTTCTGCGACGACTAACTTCAGTGTTTTTATTTAGATTGTATTAGGGCTGTAGATTATGATTATTTTAGTAATCGATTAATCTGACGATTAACTGATTAATCGTTTAAATAAAATGGTCGCATTCTGCAGATTTTTTAGTTAACCTCTTAGGTTTATTTTTCAATATTAGAAATGCATACGAAAATGCAAATCAACAAAATGATTTACTTTGTTTTTAAATTACAAAATAAAAATTTTATTGCCTAGAATGCAAAAATACAGCATTCCTTAAGTGTATGCTTGATAATTTGTAGCAAAGTTTGTACTGGAAGCTAAAAAAATACTTATAATGTCAACATATAAAAACCTCAACTTTTTTTGCTTGACTTAACATCAACACAGTGTATGACTGATCTGTTTATTATTATTTGATTTATAATTGAACAGCATCTCTAATGTATATATCAAAATGTATATCTTAGACCGAAGACTTTTATCATCCAGTTTTTGTTAGAAAGAAAGGACAGAGAAAACGATAAACCATGCAAATGGAAATTCTTGAGTTTGTTTTAATTTACTATGGAATTAATTGATTTATTCCTTATTGTGACAGGCTTAAACTTCCATTATTTTTACATTAGTGGAAAATGGTCTCAAAACGACAATATTATTGTTTATCACAATAATTTATGAGACAATTTATCGTCCAGTAGAATCTAAGAATGACTAAATGCTGAGAAGTTCTAAGTGTATGGATACTTTTGTAAGAAATTGTGAGTTTTCATAATTTAACTCTGTTTTTTTTACATTCTGCTGCATTCAACTTGGCGTTTTTCCTCTCTAGAACGGCTGTGCATATGTAGGCTGTGGAGAATCCCATGCTGACCACAGCACAGTCCATTCCCAGGTGAGAGATCTCCCAGCCTTTACGATGCATCTTAGCCAGAAAAAGATTCAAATCGAGACTATGGTGTTTAACTTGAAACTATTAAAAGAGGAGGATTGAGTGAGGAAGTAGAGGAGTTGCATGTTGAAGTCCCTGAAATACCACATCAGAGTCCCAGGAGCCATTACTTGCAATAAAACCACCTCCAGCACTGCATGTATTTTTAACCTCCTCTCCCTGTGATCACACACACACACACGCACACACACGCACACACACACACACACACACCCACACACGCACACACACACACCCACACACACACACACACATCCAGCACGTGCATCCTTTTAGCCCTTTGAAGTGCACTGAACTGACTCTCTGCCTAGATCTCCGCTTTCAGTTCGGTTTCAGCAGCGGATCATCCATTATTAATTTCCAATCCTCGGGGAAGTGGGGGAGATTCGCTAGCGCTCTCACCTCCATGGTTACAGTATCCACCACTCCTCTTTGCAGTCCTGCAGTTTACTCAGCCTCTTGTCTTCTTGATTGAAACTTTCCTCCCCAGAATATTGGGGTTAGGAGTAAAGGCCCATTTAAAAGGCAAACATGTAATTTGCTCTGCCTTGTTGTTTTTACATCACTGCAGTTAGACTGTGCAGGATTAAAATGGTATCTTCTTCTTTCTTTATTCGACGTCGTATTTAAAGCTTGTATGAAATGCGTTTTGTGTGCTGAATGCCCTGAAGGGAAAAATGGTTTAATCTTCTTCTCTTCGCCATTCATCCAGGAACCAGATCCTGTCTGGATCTAGCAGAGATTATTACTGAGATTACAGTTTGAAATTTACTCCTTATGCAGCTGAATTTGGAAGTCTTTTGTTTTATTTGTAAGGACGCTAGGGTTAAAGTATTTGTCCATCCATTGGTCAACCATCTAACTGGCCGCTCTATCCTTCAGTCTATCAACAATCCTGAGAGTTTTGGAAATCTGAGTGTAGAAAAGAGTGAACACTATTTGTAGAAAGGAACTCAAACAGTGGCTGCTTGTGTTATTAATATTTTATAGATGGGGTCAAGTCAAGTTTATTAGTATAACACATTTCAGCAACAAGGCAGTTTAAAGTGCTTTACATAATAAGAACATAATTTGGCCAACCAACTAAACAAAAAAAAAAACATTAAGTGGAACAATAAAGAGAAGAAACGAAAAGTTATAAACCAGACTAGAATTAATTTATTTTCTAATTGATCCTTGATTTAAAGAAACTCAGTGTTTCAACAGTTTAGCAGTTTTCTGGAAGTTTGTTCCAGATTTGTGGTGCTTAGAAGCTGAATGCTGCTTCTCCATGTTTGGTTCTGGTTCTGGGGATGCAGAGCAGAACCAGAATACCTGCGAGATCTGGAAGGTTGCTATGACAACAGCAGATTTTTAATGTATCATGGTGCTAAACCGTTCAGTAATTTATAAACTAACAGTATTTTAAAGTCTATTCTCTGAGCTACAGAGAGCCAGTGGAGGGACTTTAGAACTGGGGTGATGTGCTCCATCTTCCTGGTTTTAGTCAGAACGCCAGCAGCAGCGTTCTGGATCAGCTTAGGCAGACCTGTGGAACATTTTCCTTCATGTTGCAGTAATCGATGCGACTAAAGATAAACGCACGGATGAGTTTCTCTAGATCTTATTGAGACATTAGTCCTCTATTCCTGGAAATGTTCTTCAGGTGATAGAAGGCTGAATTTGTAAATGTCTTTATGTGGCTCTGAAGGTTCAGGTCTGAATCCATCACTACACCCAGAATTCAGGCCTGATCTCTATTTTCCAGCTGTAATAACTGAACCTGAGCGTTGACTCCAGATCGTTCCTTTTTAGGTCAAAAGATAACTTCAGTTTTGTTTCTATTCAGGTGGGAAAAGTTTTGGCACCTTCACACAGTGATTGAATCGGTTCAGAGTCTTCTGGTGATATTGTAATGTAGAGCTGTGTATCATCTGCACACTTATGAAATATAAACTTATTTCCTTTTATATTGTGAACTATTGGGAGCATATAGATATTGAACAAGAGGGTATCCTAGGATTGAGCCTTGGGGTACCCCACATGTGACTTCTATCCACTTTGATGAAAAGTTACATATTGAAACAAAGAAATCCCTATTATTTTTGTAAGACTCGAACCAGTTGAGTATAGACCAGAGAGTCACTAGTTGCTTTAATAATATGTCGTGGTCAACGGTGTCAAAAGCTGCACTGAGGTCCAACAGAACCAGCACTGTGGTTCTTCCACAGTCTATATTTATGGGGATATCATTGAACACTTTGACTAGAACGGTCTCTGTAACAGACTGAAAGATGTCAAAGCAATCGGTTATTGTTAGGAAAGTATTTAACTGTTGAAACGTTGCTTCTTCAATATCTCTGCTGATGAATATAAAGGGTCGTGAGAGCCGAAGGCTAAAGAGTTAACGAGGGAAAAGTTGTAGAAATATTTTGGTTTTTCTAATTGACAGCAATGTCAAAGCAGTTAACTGAAACACAAGGCATTATAAGGTTTGGTGAAGAGGCATATTTACAGCATTGTTATTCATGGATTGCCTTGTACATTTTCCTTCATGAATCTTTTAAATGGGTCGGGGGAGATTTGGATACCGTGTTCCATCTGGTGTGTCTCTTTTGCCAAATCGGTCCTGGCCCGCTGCGCAAAGGCTAATGGACTCCCTTATGAATAATACAGGATCTGCTGGTTGGCTGCTGCTCATGTTCAGTCAAACTGTTTCACTGCTGTTGTGTGTCAGGGCGGCAGTGGGTCAGCGGGTCTCAGACATTTTCCTCAACGGCACACAGCCGCCTCCACCTGTCATACCAGCAACCAGACACTAAAGACTCAGCCTGAATTTTGTTAAACCTTTTGTGTTAACGTCTGTGAATCCATTTGTCTTGATAAGTCAAAACGTCACACCCGTGTTCAAGTCCAAACATTTAAGCTATTTTTATATTCTCAATGAAAACAGGGCTTGAAAGCCATTTTAGGGTGAAACTTGTCATAAAAGAATAAAAGATGCAGATGAACAATTCTTGGATGGAAGACAGTTAGTCCAGTCATGTAGGATCGAATTCAGTCCAGATTAAATTACGGTTATTATTTTAGTAATCGATTATGTCTGCTGGTAAATATGATGAGAAATTGGATCTGCACATTCTGCTGATTTTTTATATTTTTTATTTAACCACATAAACCAGTTTTATACAATGTTACAAATATGTTAAAAGATGCAAATAATTTAATAAAATTTTTAGATAAGAAAATTGACAACTTATTACTTAAAATTCATTAACAGCATTCCTTTAGTGAACACTTGATCATTTATAGCAAAGGAAGCATCTGCAGCTAAAAAATACTTCTAGCATCAACATGTGAAAAGCTCAGTTCTGTCTGCTTGATTTAATATTAATACGGTGTAGAGCTAATCTGTTGCATATGTTTTGGATTAACCTATTAATAATTGGACAGCTTTGTTTTACAGAATTTGAACCAGGTGGAGCTAAAACTATTTCGCTTGAGGAGTTTTGTGTAGAATAAATGTATTTTTAAATTTTAATTCCGATATGTGTATATATATTTTGGACTATTTTGGCTTAATTACTACTCTCATTGTGTTTTTCTTTCGGCAAATTGCCTTTAAAAAAAAATCAGTTTAATCCAGTTAACAATTAATCAAATACTAAATTAGTTGAGTATCTCAAAAATCAATTAATCACGATTAATCTGATTAATCGTTTCAGCCCTACATTAAATTCAAACTACGGTAATCTCATTGCATAATGTGTTTCAGATCAAATGAAATATGAATTATGATTCAATCTAGCCAAAGTTAGTTGATCATTTAAAGCCAGTGTTTTGTGTTTGTATGCTTAAAATAAGAAACATATTAACTGATATTGGTCATATTTGTTACAACCAAAAACAGTTCTTCAACTAGAATACGTTCAGCTCAATTTGAATATCATTCTAAGGTTTAACCTTTGACTTCCAAGATAAATATCTTTGTCAGTGACTCCCTCTAGAGAAAACGCATATTAAACACAGAGCCACTTAAACAGGGATTGTTTCTATGAAAAGAAATACATTATAGTGCAAAAGATTTTACTGTTCTGAAATCATTCATCGTAATAAATGTTAATAGGATGTTCTGTTTTCCTCTGTGGACTGCACTGTGATAAATAGGCTTTGTGTCTCACCTGCAGTAAACTGCTGCATGAAACAAGGCCACCAGAGGAAAACCATCTAAAACTACACCAACCTCAAGCATTTCTGTGCATTTCCTTTATAGGGAATGTCATTTACTACAACTTTATAGTTTTATTTTAATTATTTGAGTTGGAACTCCTTCAGAATCACTGTTTGATTGTTTAGCAGGGATTATAATATTATTTTAATTGATTTTTGTGTAGGAGACGAGGCACAACCTGACGGTGAATCTGACGACGCTTCGAGTTTGGTGCTACGCTTGTGGCAAAGAGGTTTTCCTGGAGCGTAAATTAGGTCCTCACTCTCCAAACGCCATCGTCGAACCTCTTCCCTTACCGCAGAATGATGTTCAGGTACGAGCAGCCTTCACTTTTTCAACAAGGGTTAATGTTACAGAGCAGTTTGTATTGATTGCATGTGTTGCTGCACAAGATTCAGCGGTTGCAAAATGTTAAAATTGTGCTTATTTGTTTACTAAATAACATACAATGATTTTATCTGTGGACAATGTTGCTTTAGGATAACAGTAAGGCCCCTGGGAGCCCAAGTTCTCTGAAGCTGCCCTCTAATGTTGGTTACGAAGACTTGGACATGGAGACAGAAGAGGAGGACAACCTGCGGGCCAGAGGTGAGTTCACCAAATTGTGTTTTTATGTGAAAAAAACAAGGAAATGATTTAATAAAGTCTCATTCTTCTGTCTAGACAAGTGGTTTTAAGTAGAGATGCACAGGTCCAATATTGATATCCATATTGGTCCCAATATTGCAAAAAAAAAAAAAAAAAAAAATAATAATAATCTTGATCAGATATCGTGACAATGTTCCCAATATATAAGGGTGGATCTATTCAGTCTAATTCTGTGCTTTGTGCGCTGAGTGATGCTTTATTATTTGTTTTACGTTCTATCTAGATTTCCTATTTGCACTTCCTGAACCATTTGAAGGGATTGTTAGTTTATTTTCTACTTGTTTGATCAAAGTAGACAAAAACCTGTTGGTTTTGTCACTTTCAGTTTATTTATTTTACATTGGCTGTTATACTCATAATTGCTCTGGCTGATCATATCAAAGTTGTTTTTGCATGTTTGACCAAAATATTGGTGTATTATTTTTATTTTTTTAAGGATTTTTTGGCTCCTTTGGCCTTTATCCTACAGTCAATTAACAGGAAAGAGGGATTGTGGCGTCGAGGACTAAGGCGTCTGTATGAGTCGCCATTTTACCCCCTGCGCCACCGCTGCGCCCCCTGGTGGTTTATTTAAGTGTGCTGGTGGAGAGTTATCAAATAAATTTGTAATTCAATACATTAATGTCTGTGTTTAAAAATGAGAAGGGTTTTAAGTCATTTAAGCTCTGCTCTTCTGTATCGGCTGATAAATATCTGTGTTGGTATTCGAAGTGAAAATAGTGGATCGGTGCGTGCCTAGTTCCAAATTAATTTCTTCCTTCACTTTTTAATCCAAATTCAGATATAAACATGTCAAAAGCACTGACGTTAAAATCAGCAGTTAGGTTAGGTCAAAGGGTAGCCTGTAATTGGAAACGAAAGGAGATCTAATTTTCGTCTGACAACCTGAGCGAGAGTGTTGCCTCACCTCGTCTCAAGTCTTCCATCAGTTTTACCTCAGCAGAAATCCCACAGACAAGCAATAAAGGTTTGTGGATGAATTACTTACTGCTGTGAATATAAAACAGTCTCAGATTTTATTTCCATGTTCTACAGCGTTTCTGCCCAGCGACTGCAGCTAAAAATTTTAGTTCTACTCAACAGTGGATGTGCAGCAGCGTCCCTTAGCAGCTGCACATGTGGCTCAGAGCAGCAAAGCTGACAGCAGAATACACAGACTTGAATATATCTTGAATATGCAGACTTTACCTAACAGCATTCCTCACACTGCATCCTACACGGTTCTGCTGAGGAATAAGCTCTGATCACAATAAATATGTGGCGCAAATGAAATGATTTTGAGGTAGATTAGATGGAGTTTGGAGTTTTATCTTTTGATTGAGTTTGTCGTCTCGCCTAAAGGAATCAGCAAGGATTTTTGACATGCTGATGTTTTGAAATGAGGCAGGAAAAATGTCCATATATTTCCTAAAATTGTAACTTTTTGAGCAATATCTTTTGTTTCAAAGTAATTCCAGACATGGATCTAATGATATGAGTATTGTTTACAAATAAACACATTATGGTTTTTGCTAAAATATGCATTAATAAATGTGAACTGGAAATACAATGGAAACAATACCAATACAGTAAGATCCAAGAACTTCAATAATCTTATGTTTAAAATTATTTGTGACTGAGAATTGTTTAGTCACATTATGACACCAAAACATTGAGTGAATACACTGGGTTTCCTTCCACAAACTTTGCATAGTAATTTGCTGGAGTTCTGGTCCATTCCTCCTGATAGAACTCTGTACCTATGTGTCTTTAAAACACTTTTTTTTATAATTTGGCAAAATATAATGCAACTTATGGTGTTATGTTTTCTGTCTTATTTTATTATTTTATTGTATCCATTTTTGTAACTTGTCAAAAGACTGCAGATGCGATTTAGCTTCTGCTAATTGGAACAGTGGATCAAATTGTGACATGTATTTTGTGACATGTCTGAGTTGTACATTTAAATAAAGGTCATTATCAATAAATGCATTCATGTGATTCTATAGATCTTTCTGGGACATTGGTATTTTATTCTTGGAAATGTTCTTCAGCTGAAAGAAGGCTGATTTTGTAACTGTCTTTATGTGACTCAAAAGGTTCATGTCAGAGTTCATCACTACACCCAGATTTCAGACATGATTATTAGCTTAAAGGTGATATTATCACCTGGGCTTTTCTAACTTGCTTAAAGGCAGAGTAATCTTAGTTTGTGAAGTTTTTGAAAAAGTAATTCAAAAAAATCTAAAACTCCTAAATTACATAGAAGAGTAAAAGTTTAGTCCCCTGACTCCACCCTAAACGTGAAGAAAACTGTGAACGTTTTTACGTGCCTGCTATAAAACTTTAATCCCTGGAACCGAGTTGGTTTTGTGAACATTTCCACACTTCCTGTGAGCCACCACGCATTTCTAAAAATAATTCATGAGAAGCTTGTTCTAACTTCTGAGGTTTTCTGTGCTCTTCAGGTCTGACGGGGCTGAAGAACATTGGCAACACCTGCTACATGAACGCTGCCCTCCAAGCCCTTTCCAACTGGTGAGTCCCGTCCTCTGCGCCACATCAGCCTCTGAAATCGTCGCTTTCTGATGGTTTTTCTCAATCTTGCTGTCCTTTTATCACACTTTCAGCACTCTTTTTCTGTATCCATTTCTTTTTTTTTATTATGTTCCCGCTCGCTTCTTGCAGACGGTGAGAAATAACCACGACTGTGTTCATTTGGGAGATTGATGGCTGAGTGCGAGTTGGTGCACTGCACCATTTGAGAAGCCAGAAATGGCCTTTTGTAGTTCCCTGTGGGCTCCTGTGTTACACATCAGCTCCTGCTCTATTCACTTCTACATCTTTATTCTTTTCTATTGTTTCCTTTGACTCTTCTGAGATTCTCTTTGTTTAAGTGGCCATTTGGTTTGGGTAATTACAGCTCTGCAAAAAAAAATGAAGAGCCCACTGCAGTGAACCCCATTGAAAACCTCCTGGTTTTTCCACCAAATACGGATTTCTGAACTCCTCCTGAGATCGAACATTAGTATTGTTGTTTCTAACTGAATAGCAACTTGTTTTTATTGATGTCTGAAAGCTCTAAATCCTTTTCCTTATTTTGACCATTTTTCATTTTCTGCAAATAAATGCTAAATTTTTGCTTGGAATTTCAGAGACATGTTGTGAGTAGTTCATAGAATACAAGAACAAACATATACCTATTAAAAGTAAAATCAGAGAAACTGATCGTTTCCAAAGCTGTATGTTAACATTTTGACCCAAAGAAGAGGGTTAAAGTTATGTTTTAACAATGTAAAAGTCTGAGTCGCAAAGTCCCTGCTTTTACTATTTTGCAAATTCTTGTTCATCCTGTATCTGCTGAACGAAATCCCTTTGGCGTATTCTTTCGTTTGCTTTGATGTTCTTTAGCTCTCACTTACATGAAATGTCTTCCCCGCATGGGATAGTGACTGTAGGAATTTTTGATAACACTCTGCAAGTGAAATAAGGTTTTATTTATATTCATGTAAAAAATACAGAATAGAGCAAGTATGAAACAATTGCAGGGAACTAAACCACTGCAGAGCTCCCTTCAAATAAGAATCTATTTATCTTCTTGATAGTACGTGATAAATGAATTGATATTTATTCTTTCTTTTCACTGCAGCCCGCCTTTGACACAGTTTTTTCTTGAATGCGGTGGTTTGGTAAAAACGGACAAGAAGCCTGCTCTCTGTAAAAGCTACCAGAAGCTGGTGTCAGACCTGTGGCACAAGAACAGGTTGGACATTATCGTCTGTTTCTCCCCCTTTTAAACATGTTTTTACAAGCTACACTGAAAGAGCAGATGTCATTTTTAATACAACCTCACCACAATGTTCAGAGAAAACATTTTGGAGAAGCTGGAATATAAATTATTTGAGCATATCTCTGCTTTTCTTTTAAAGCTGACTGTTTTCCTTTCTCATTGCAGACCCTCCTACGTCGTTCCAACCAACTTGTTCCAGGGGATCAAAGCCATAAACCCGATGTTTAGAGGGTATTCTCAGCAGGTAGGACATACTTCATGATGAAACTGGTGTGCAACATACAGTCTCATACAAAACTTTTCCAAGTTTTACCACAAATATAAATTAATTTTTGGGGATTTTTGGTAATAAAGCTTTACAAAGTAGCAGATAGTTATGAAATTGAAGGCAGGTTATATATAGTGTTTAAAATAAAAAGGTAAAAATGTGAACTGTTTATAAAACACTTTATTTCCATGCAATGGATTATTCGAGTAAGACTAAGATATTTTTTAAATTATAGAATAGAATAGAATAGAATTCAACTTTATTGTCATTGCACTGTCACAAGTACAAGCAACGAGATGTAGTTTGCATCTATCCAGAAGTGCTCTACGAGATATAAATATTTATTTACAGATGTACAAGACTATGTATGTATGGACTATAAGGGGTTATAGCAAGAAATATACTGTAGATATTGTGTATAAATATAAATATGATATATTAGCAGAAAAAAGTCGCATTATTAATAGAAAAGCTTCGCTAGAGTTATCATGGTCTGTCGCGATCAGCTTGGTAAGTCTGTGTGGTTCATTAATAACAATAATAAAAAAATAAAATTCTAATTTAAAAATTTGATTCTTATCTTTTTTTGTCAAACCAATACCAAAGTATAACTTCTCAAAATGCTCAGTGTTTCTCATTTTGTGTTATTCTTTTGAGTTCTCATAAAATTGCTACTTTATTCTCCTATTATTTCGACTTTATTCTATTATTTCGACTTTATTCTCTCAATTAAAAAGAAAATCTCTTACCTTGGCCCTAATACTCCATTGTATTTAGTACTGCTTCACTCTGATGCCCCTAAATAAAATTCAGAAGTAACCAAATTAGTGAACAGTTAAAAAAATAACTAAAATTGCACATCCCCTTCAGCAGGAATTGTCTACTTTCAAGTTAATAACTCAGATTTATCATTCCTCTGCACCCAAATCCATACCTCAACGGACAATTACATGATTTGTGCTGATGCTATTTTTAAATGTAAAGCTGTGTCTTTTAGACACGCTAAGAATAATAATAAAAAAAAAATTAAACGAAAGCTCATCATGTCCTCAGCCAGTGTGTACAAGGATTTCACAGGCCTAATAAATCGTCTCTTTTCCTTCTGGCTTGCCAGAGTTTGTTTGGAAGAGTTAGGGGAGGAATATTCATTTGTCACGCCACGCTGAGCTGCAGGGCCTTGAATTTAGCATTGCTATGAATAAAGATAACATTCCAGCTCCTGGGAGAGGGAAGTTAATTTAGCTTGAAGGAGGCGATTGGATTTCTGAGGTTCGTTAAGTTTGATTACACGTTCAGTGGTGTTTGGTTTCGGATTTTGTGATCCAGAGTTGGCATGAACAAGGAGGAAAAGTGGCTTTAGTGTGTAATTTCAGAAGAGTGTCTCTGGGAAAGCTTCACTCTGTCGGCTATGAAGTAATGCTTTGGTGAGTTTTAACAGAGTGTGTGTGTTCTTAAAAATTCATGTACCTAAAATTAAGGTCTTAAATTCATCAAAATATGTATGATTGCCTTAAATACGTTAATCACAGGTCTTAAACGTTGTCTTGTCAGTACTGTTTAATCTTATGTTTTCTATGTTTTTTTTCTGTCACACAAAAGTCTTGAGTATTGTGACTAGAGGCAGTTGAGGCTACTGGTAACTATCTGCTTCTAAACCCATTCTAGCTAGCTGTTTCTTTTTTCTTTTACACCTGTCATGTGTTAGGAAACGTCTAAAATTTATTGCCAGTTGGCTGGACATCATTCGTTTTCGCCACTCCTGTTGCCAACCTGTATGATGATATGTGCATTTTGTTCAAAAAAGCTTGGAAAAACAAAGTTGCTGTCAAGACCCACAAACAAACCCCAGAAATGTTTTCACGTGGCGTGGCTAAAGGACACCAGGCGACATTTGACGCTGCTGCTACTGGTACTGATCTCAAAGCAGCATTTAGTGCGACACAAACTCTGAAGTGGAAGGTTTAGTGGACTTTAAAGGGGACGTATTATAAAACATGCAAAATTCACATTTTGCTTTTTTTTCTACTTTCATTTGGGTCTCTACTGCTTCTAAAAACAGCACATGAAAGCACCAATCAGACATATTTTGGCAATAAGTTAATGTTACTTAGTGTCTGAAAAATCAGCTGTTTCCTAATGTAATGTCTGAAATCAGCAGCCACAACCCTTCACCCAGCAACCCTAGTGAGCACATTTGGTCGGCTGGTTTTACCGCTGTATGTACCGTACAATGGCTCCTAGAAAAGATAAGTGCTTTTTATTTGTTAACTTATCATCCAGAAACAACTTGCTGCATTCTTGTTGGTTGTGCAAGAGGCTCCACTTCTGCTTTTCAAAGATGTATGGATGTATAAGTGTGCTTCTGTCTGCAGCCATTTTCATGTGGAGTGTAAACATTGCGTTTGGGGGAATGTGGCCAGCAGCAGCTTATTTGGATTTAAAGTGACAAGATGCCCTAAAACAGGTCAAAATAGGCTGAAGTGACCAGACTAAAATCTCATTATCTAAGAGCGATTTTTGGGAAATAAATGTAAAGAACATGTTTTGTACAGCCCATAAACTGTTCAAGGAAGCTTAATAGGTTGTCTTTAAACATGGAGGTCAAGTACTAGTCTTAGTAGGTCTTAAATTTAATTTGCATTGGTCTTAAAAAGTCTTAAATTTGATTGGTACCCAAAGGAACCCTGTGTAAGGTCTTATTTCTTTTGGTCAGAGTCAGGTGTCAGTTAAATGTATTACAAAGTTGACCGTCTTTTTGTTTTAATCTCTGCTGAACTATTAGGATTCCCAGGAATTTCTGCGCTGCTTGATGGATCAACTTCACGAGGAGCTGAAAGAGTCTGTGCCAGAGCCCTCCGACCTTTCCACCAGCATCGCCATGGACGACAGCCCCGAGGAGGACAACCACAGCCAGTCGGACAACGACTTCCAGTCCTGCGAGTCCTGCGGCAGCAGCGAGAGGGCCGACAATGAGGTGCAGGGTGGCAGCATCGTCATGGACAACACCAACGAGGCAGAGATGCTGATTCCTGAGCAGGATGAGATCCAGGCCAACAGGGAGTGGCAGAAGGAGAAGAACATGATTAATGATCTGTATCGCTCTGGGTTTAACGGCGTTATGGGGGGAAACAATGGAGACATCGACAAAGACGTTGACACCACCACGGAGACCATGCCTATTATCAGCAGCCAAGGAGCCCTCAAGGTTCAAGGCAGAACATCAGGTAATTTGTTTTATAACAGTGTTTCCCTCTCTACTGCTTTCCACATCACCTTATACTCACTGCACAGGTGACTTCTGAAGGTAATCAGTTGCACTGGACTTTGTTTATGGAAAAAAAAAAGTTGACATTCTTCACTATTATGCAATACCTAATGTTGGTGCTATCACACCTGCTGTTGTATCAATCTTCCAGACCTCTCAGGTCTTCTGGTTCTGATCTGCTCTGCATCCACAGAATCAGAACCAAACGTGAAGAAGCAGCCTTCAGCTTCTATGCACCACAAACCTGGAACAAACTTCCAGAAAACTGCAAAACAGCTGAAATACTGAGTTTCTTTGAATCTAACTAAAAGCCCATCTGTGATAAATGAAACATTTTGATGTGTAAATGATGGCACTTGGAAAAATGTAATGTCTCAATTATTCATTTTGTGTAAATCACTTTGCCTTGTTCAAATGTGCGATACAAATAAATTTAGATTTATTGATGGATAAAATCTCTAACTTTCAAGTTTGTGGTTGTAACATCACTAAATGTTATAATTAGTGGTGCAAAGATTGTTGTCTTCTGGATGAGCGTTGATTACAGATCTTTAAAAACCTTGAGGATTCAGATTTTGGCCGATACAGATGCAGTTAACAATAGTCACTCCACTGTTGCCAACTCAGCGACTTTCCTGCTATATTTAGCAACATTTCTGACAAAAAAAATTTATATCGGCCAAAATCGGAATGGGTAGATCAGGCTTTTTAAAGATCGTAGTCGACGATCGACCAGAAAACTGCAATTGGTGCACCCCTACTTCACATTTCGGCCGATTGCTGATTGTTTAATTTTATATAGTTATTTATTTCAAACAGACAAAAATAAAAACAATTTAAAAAAAAATTAAAACAAATTATTATGCCCAATTCACACGCAACTTTACATTCCCCAAATCTCCCAAAATTAAATAAATCAGGGAAAATTTATCGGTCCTCCCCTAGTTAAAATACCTCTGCAACTCACAGTAAATAATGTCTAATACTATTTATTTTCCTTCAGATTTCTTTTCGGATATCCAAATGTCCAACATCACACGACCACAAAGTCCAGTCGCTATAGAAGGACATATTCCCAAAATATCCAGCAGTCCTCCCAAAGCTACCTCCGGATGGCTGAGCTTAAACCCTGCACACAAGAAAGGTACGGCGCTTCTGTTGCCCGCAGCTCAGCTCACAGTCATGATTAGAGCCGAATCACGCTGAGAGTTAAAAAAAGGAAATATGAGTGGGACAGGATGGCAGGAATATCCTTGGCAAACTGACTGTAAATCGGTGTTCTCACATTTCTACTTCTCACAGCGGTCACCATGTTCTCCCCGCTGAAGAACAAGCGACAGAGGAAATACCGCAGCGTCATTTCAGACGTCTTCGATGGGACCATTGTCAGTTCAGTTCAGTGCCTCACCTGTGATCGGGTCAGTGGGGCTGTTCTCTAATTACTTATTCTCTAATACAGTGGTGTAAAAGGGCCGGTTGTTCCAGAATCTATTGATAAAACCCATTCACAAACTGATAAAATATCAATAAATACCTGTGTTTGTTAAAATTAAATATTGAGCATCTTTTAAAAGTGATCAGTCCCTCCTGGATTTTGCGATTGTTTTCGGGATTTTATTTCAATCAAAATCAGATTTCTTTTTGTGCTAACTTAAAAATATTTGCAATTTCGACATATTCAAAATATTTACTTCCTGGCATACAATTGCTGATGGGAAGTGAGACAATGTTGACCATTTTTGCAGAAAATTTGCAATAAACTCGTAAAAAAATGTAGGGTTGGGCGTGCCATGGTGGCGTAGCGGTTAGCGCGACCCGTATTTGGAGGCCTTGAGTCCTCGACGCGGCCATCGCGGGTTCGACTCCCGGACCCGACGACATTTGCCGCATGTCTTCCCCCCTCTCCTTTCCTGTCAGCCTACTATCATATAAGGGACACTAGAGCCCACAAAAAAGACCCCCTGGAGGGGTAAAAAAAAAAAAAGTAGGTTTGTTGATTTTGATTGAATTTTGGCAAAAAAAACCCTGGAGGAATTGATTGATGTAACTTTGAAGTATTCGGATACAAAACTGATTTGATTTGATAATATTTGAACACTCAACTGTGATCTTGAAGATTCTGGTTATGCATTCCTCTGGAGTCATGAGGGGCCACATAAAAAGCTCCCAGGCCTTGAGTTTGACACATATGCTTTAATACCTTTATATTCCAAAACTGATGAGAAATTATCAATGTTTTTAGATACGAGGAAACTAAAGGAGTTCTTTTGTTTTCATGAAATGTATACTTGAGATTTTTGCAACAGAGTGTCACAAATAATCACGAGCAGCCAGAAATCTTTTCTGTATCCTCTCTGGGCTCAAAAGAATACCATTGCAACATAAAATAATACAACTAGATGTTACAAAAAGAATGTTTAATGCACACTAAGCCTGCAACTAATGATTGTTTTAGTTATTGATTTTTCTATTGACTATTGTGACGATTAACTGGAGAAAAAAATTGGCTAATTTTTCAGATTTTTTATGTAAGTTTTAGAAATACATTAAAATACTCGAATAGACAAATAATTCAGTTCTTTTTTTAAATAAAAAAAAAGCATCCTATTGCCCAAAATGCAACAACATAGCATTTCCTTTGCAGCAAAAATAGCTAAAACTTTTCCACTTGAGAGTTTTGTGTAGAACATATTTACTGACATTTTTGTTTTTCATTTTAAATGAAAAATGTAAATATTTTTGTACAACTTTGGTTTAAATACATCTCTGAGTATGTTGTTCTTTCACCAATTGACCTATTTTTCAAACTCTACTACACTCTAGTTAGCAGTTAATTGATTACTAAATAAATTGATTAATCCAATTAATCATTTCAGCCCTAAAGCACACTTTTCTATAACTCAGTTAAATGTTTTTTGCAGTGTTTGCTGCTATGATGTTTCCATGGCTGAATGTTTAGTGTTTGGTCCATGGCTGCAGGTATCTGTGACCCTGGAGAACTTCCAGGATATCTCGTTGCCCATCCCGGGGAAGGAGGACCTGGCCAAGCTCCACTCAGCGTCCCACCAGACCTCCCTGGTGAAAGCCGGGTCCTGCGGGGAAGCTTATGCAGCTCAGGGCTGGATAGCGTTTGTCATGGAGTACATCAGAAGGTTTGTGTAAAACGTGTGCGCTGACTTTGCCGGCAGTTGTGTCCTGTAAGCTTGTACCAAATGAAGGTTTTTCTTTCTTGTCCAGCTGGTTCTGGGGTCCAGTGGTTACACTACAAGACTGCCTTGCTGCTTTCTTTGCTAGAGATGAACTAAAGGGTGAGTAAATTGGAGGAAAAACTGGCTTTTCATATGCAAATGATTCCTGTTTTAATAACAGTTTGTTCCTTGCTTGCAGGAGACAACATGTATAGCTGTGAAAAATGCAAAAAGTGAGTGAATAAAGTAGCTCTTCCTAAATTGAACTATTTTCCTGCAAAACAACTGCACCTATAATAATCACTGTTCATCTTTATTTCCTAGGTTAAGAAACGGAGTGAAATTCTGTAAGATGCAGAATTTACCAGAGGTACAGAAAATTCATTTAAAGGGGCAATATTATGTAAAACTGCCTTTATTTTGAAGTTCACATCGTGTCATAAGGTTATGGCGTGTTGCTTTGATTCTTTCATGCATTTTTGAGAAATCCATTAATCTCCATGGCAACCATTCACCTGTGCAAAAAGGCCTGGGTGGACCTAGCTTCTCCTTCGAGACACAGCTCCTCCTCTGAGCTGCAGTTTTCAAACTTCTGAGTTCTCACAGAGCACTCAGTTCCTCCAGACTAGCCAGCAGCAATTAGCAAACATGTGGTGGAACTGTGCATCACATTAGACGAGCTACTTCTCAATGTAATGCTGGTAAAAAAAAAAAAGTTATTAAAGGGTTAATTAGGGAGCAATGTTGTGATGACTTCCTGGAAGTGGAGTTTCAGAAAGAGCAGGAGTTTTTAAAGAGACAGAGGCCCAATTTCAAGGTGTTAAATTAGGAAGTAAAATTTCATTTAAGCATTTTTATAACTGAAGGTAACATAGATACTTGATTTTACTATAAAATGATTCTATGTGGCTGGAAAACACATAATACAGCCCCTTTAACCACCTTCCTCATCTATATTGTGAGTCTTTTTTTGTGTGTATGTGTGGATTAATCAAACTGAACTCCCTGTGCTCCAGATCCTCTGCATTCACCTGAAGCGCTTCAGACACGAGCTGATGTACTCCACTAAGATAGGCACGCACGTCTCATTCCCGCTCGAAGGCTTGGACCTGCAGCCGTTCCTGGCCAAAGACAGCTCAGCCCAGACCACCAGCTATGACCTGCTGTCCGTCATCTGTCACCACGGCACTGCCAGCAGTGAGTGGGCACAGTAGCTCTACCATCTATTGGCACGCAGAAAAAAACTCGCGCCAACTTGTTATGATTTGTGAACGCTGTCTCATTGTAGGTGGCCACTACATAGCGTACTGCAGGAACAGTGTGAATAATCTGTGGTATGAATTTGACGACCAAAGTGTGACCGAGGTGCCCGAGTTGTGCGTCCAGAATGCAGAAGCTTATGTTTTGTTTTATAAGTAAGACATCAGAGTTGAACCTTTTCTTCATTTTTTGTTTTTAATCAGTTCTGCTTTGACTCCTCGCTCACATCTGATTAATGTGTTTCTGTCACAGAAAGAGCAGCGAGGATGCAGTGAAAGAGCGTAGGAGGGTGTCGGGGTTGTTGAGCATGATGGAGCCCAGCCTTCTGCAGTTCTACGTCTCAAGGCAGTGGCTCAACAAATTCAAGACCTTTGCAGAGCCCGGCCCCATTTCCAACGATGACTTCCTTTGTGTGCATGGAGGTGCGTAAGTAATTTCCTCACTGAAAAACTCTGACAATTTCACTGCCAACTTGAAAAGCTTCTGTTTGTCCCCATCGTTTCCTAATTTTATCAAGATCACAACAGAACATTAATTGAGGTTATAAAGAAATTAATCTATACAGGATGTCCACTCATCCTTAAAAACTCTTAAATTGATGTATCTAAAATTAAGGCCTTAAAAATGTCTTAAATTTATAAAACAAAATCACTGCAAAATCACAAAATCTTACCAAGTATTTATGGTCTAGTTTCTAGTGCAAATATCTTAGTACACTTGGAATAAGACCAAATGTACTTAAAAGTAACTTTTCAGCACTACATAGAAGCTTGTTTCAAGTCAATAACTGTTAAATGTTGATTTAAAAAATTACTAGCTCCATTATTTCACTTACAGCATGGGAATTTTTTTTTCCTGTAAGTGAAAATGTCTGCCAATGCAGCATCAATATTAAGAAATTATTGACTTAAAACAAGCTCCTCTCTCTTGATGAAAAGTTATTTGTAAGTTAGTTTTCTTATTTCAAATATAAGATAAGACATTTTCACTAGAAACTAGACTAAAAATGCTTGGTAAGATTATGAGTTTTGCAGTGAAGTTGGTCTAAAGTACGTTAATCACGGATCTTACATTTTGCCAGAGCAGGAATAGTTAATCTTGTATATTCTGTATAGCTTTTTTTATTTTTCCTTTTCTGTCATCCAAAACCTTTGAGTCGGGTGCAGATATCTTCATTGAGTCAGTTGAGGTCATCAATATATATCAATAATTGAGGGCACCGGTAGCAAGTAGCTAATATACCCTTGCTAGCTTGCTAGGTAGTTTTTCCTTTTTATTATGGTTAAGTGCAAATTTATTGCCAGTTAGCTGGTCGCTCTTCATATTTGCCATTTGCTCTGTAGTTTTCAATTCTCACGGAAAAATATATAGAGAGCTAATATAAAATATGCAATTTTGTTTTGTACATTTCTGCTTCGATTCAGGTCTTAAATGTCATTCACAATGGTCTTAAAAAATCTTAAATTTGAGTTGATGAAACCTGCAGAAACCTTACAATAAAGAGAATGCAAAAACAGAAATACCAGCAGGTTGCTACATCATATCCGTTTGGTACAGAGATAATATCCGTGCAGTAAAACTAAGATCGTCTCTGGACAAAGCAACCAACTCTAGTATTTCTGACAGAGGATAACAGTTTCTCACCTTCAGAAATTTATTTTCAGGCATGCTGTGGCAGCATATGTACTCAGGAAATGGTTTTCTATAATAATACCTTCATATGGTTGGCTGTCTTTTTACTTCTTTTATTTGAAAATGTTCACTTGAATTTTAATCATCTTAGATAAAAGATGAGGATTCAAAAATTCGCTACCCTGAAAGCTAATGACTTATCCTGATTATTATAATTAGAGCCCTGTGCATCTTTCAAGTGCCTTTTAATCACACTGTTCATTGTCTTGACTTGTGACAATTAAATCTCCTGCTGTAAAGCTTTTCTGCAGAATATCTGCAGCCTTATAGCGTCAACCTTGTTTTCCGATGTTACACAAGTTTTAACTGCGTTTGCATAAAGGAACAAAGACAGAAAAATTTAATATTTTAATCAGTTTTAAATGCGCAAAGTTAAAATATACACTGTTGTCCTAATTTTTAATTCTAAAGTTATAGATAATTTTATATATGTTTAATAATGAAGGTTCAACTTTTGCTAAAAAAAAAAAAAATTCAGAGTTACAAGAAATAGCTTTTTTGTTGTTTTTATGAGATTGGCAAGTTGCTCCAGCTGTTTAAATTTGGATTATGGCTTCATAATATTAGTAAAACTGACATTGCATTTTTTTCTGCCAGCAGCAGTGAGTGGGCGCAATAGCTCATCTGCTGCTGTGAGACTCTGTCAAACTGACTAAATATTACAATACAGGTTCATAATACTTGGAATACATTAGCCAACAATTATTGCTTTCCAAAGAGTCATTTGCACACACTGACATTATGATGGTGACATATTTGTGCTATATTGTGTATTCATAATTTAGATTTCATTAGAGCAGGTTCAAAGAGCAAAACATTTTGAAACATTAGATGTAAAGATATTCTTAAGTTTTGTCATTCTTTGGGACTCTTATTGTGAACCAGAGAAAACAGTAAATGTCAGGCTTTAAAGGCTACTATAAACTATAAATACATTTTTAGCAAGATTGATTTGTTCCTTGTAAAAGATTATTGAGTTTTATTAATTGAAAATTGATATATTGCAAGTATTTCACCTGCAAAATTATGTTATGAAGCACACTCCAATGAATCATTTAAAAAATCGTCCTTATGTAACGTCCGTTACCTAGCAACCCCAGCGAAGTCCATCCCATTACCCGGCAACCCCATCTAAGTTCCAACGTGTTGGGTCAGCTGGTTTTATTACTGCATGCACTGTACAATGGCTGCTGGAAAAGACAAGTGTTTGTTGTTTACTTACCATCCAGAAACCACTTGCTGCATTCTTGTTGGTTCTGCTGGAGGCTCTACTAATGCTTTTCAAAGATGTACTGTTGTATAATTGTGCATCTGGTTGTAGCCATTTTCACATGCAACTGTAAACATTGAGTTGGGAGGCGTGGCCAAGGTCTCTGAAATTCAAAGCAAAACATTTTTATTTATTTGCAGAAAATGAGAAATGGTCAAAATAGCAAAAAGATGCAGTTCTTTCAGACCTCAAATAATGCAAAGAAAACAATTTCAGATTCATTTAGAAACAACAGTTTCCTGTTTTAACTCGGGAAGAGTTCAGAAATCAATATTTGGTGGAATAACCATGAAGTTTTCAACAGGGTTCAGTTCAATGGGCTCTTAGTTTTTTTTCAGAGCTGTATATGGACACACATATACACATAGCTATAAACACAAACATACACATATAACCACCAAATAATCAGTGCCTGTGAGAGTTCAGGGTGTTGATTGCTTTTGGGAAGAAGCTGTTTTTGAGTCTGTTTGTTTTGTTTTTGTCTCATCAGGCGTGCCACCCAACAAATCGTCGTACATCGACGATCTGGTGGTGATGCTGCCCCAGAATGTGTGGGACCACCTTTACAGCAGGTATGCCCTGTAAAAGTGCCATCTGGCTGCGGTCTTGTTTGCCTTGTGGGGTGCACTGCAAAAACACCAAATCTTACCAAGTATTTTTAGTCTAGTTTCTAGTCCAGTTATCTTGTTACACTTGAAATAAGACACAACTAACTTACAAGTATCTTTTCAGCAAGGTGTAGGGGCTTATTTTATCCCTTTGAGTCCTAAGTTTCAAATCTCCTCCTGGATATTTTTGCTTTTTTTATTGTACGCAGTTCTTTTAATGCCCTGCGAGTAAATATATTTAGCAACTGGAACTTTCAATATCTAGCAGTTATTTTCTCAATTTACTGTCTATTAAGAGTGCCCCTCAGATTAATTTCACTTCCTGCTACGGCGGGGAGGTGAGATTACCGTAATAACCCGATACTGGCTGGAAAGCACAATGTCTCCTCTGTCAGAAACTGTTGGAATTTTTCAGATAGTGCAAAGTGTGGTGGAAATATGGTACTGCAAATTTGGCTGGATCGTCGCCGACACATCCGGTCTAGAAGGGTTAAGTGAATAATTCTTTAGTATTGGTGAAAAGTACTAGTTTCTTTTTTCAGATATTTTCACTTATCACATGGGACAAATGTCTTGTTATAAGTCAAATAATCTGCCAATGGAATTAGTACTTTTTCAACAATATTTACTTAAAACAAGCCTCTATATTTTGCTGATAAGTTACTTTTAAATTACTTTATTTCAGGTTTCCTAAGATATGTGCACTAGAAACTAGACAAAGAATACTTGGTAGAATTGTGTGTGTTTACCTAATCAGAGTGTTTGCCTGCAGGTACGGAGGGGGCCCTGCTGTCAACCACCTGTACGTTTGCCACACGTGCCAGATTGAGATAGAAAAACTGGAAAAGCGGCTCAAATCGGAGCTGGACCTATTTGTCCGGGTGAGCCTTTCGCTCCATTTGTTTGAAATCATCTGATAGCGCCTAGCTAAGCGGCGAAGAAGCTGTTTTGGGTGTGAATGATAATGCATTGTGTGCCTCCGAGCAGCCAGGACTAATGGGTGTATGCAGGCCCATTCTCCAGTCTTTTGGTAACCAGTTGATGAGATGAGAAGGAGTGAGTCTGATAAAAGCCTCATCATTAATGGATGGAGACAGATGCAGCCGTTAGTGGCTCGCTCACACAGACGCTGCTCCAAGGAGAAATAAATGCATTATACGTGTGAATTGGAGGAAAAACAGGAAGATTGAAATAGCAGCGAGTTTATTTCTGTGAAACATTAAAATTGGCGCAGTGTGGTGTCAGGACTGTCTTCTAATTGGAGGAACTACCAGAGAGAATTAATTAGGTTTTTCATCTGTTCTCTTCTAAATCCTTTCATCCTCAAATATGCTTTACCCCCACCCTTCTTACATCCCCTTTCCTCCCTCTTGTCTCCATCACTCACTCCTCCCCCACTTCCTCTCTGCCGCCCCCCCTCCCTGTAGCTCAACAAGGCGTTCCAGGAGGAGGAGTCTCCGGTGGTCATATACTGCATCAGCATGCAGTGGTTTCGTGAGTGGGAGGGCTTTGTCAAAGGAAAAGACAATGGTAAATGGACTGAAGTCTTTCCTTTCCTCCCCCCTGTCCCGTTTAAATGTCTACTTAAAAGGTCATATGAACATTGAATAAAAACCGATGTGTGCTGATGATTAAAATGTGGAAAATATTTAATTCTGACGTAAGCAACTGGTGTAGATGTGGAAAAATTGCGAATAGAAGATTTTTTGTTTGTGGATATAATTAATTTAGCAGAAAAAAAGTCTTTTTCCCTCATGATGTTTCATCAGAGAACTTCCTTAGTCCCCTGAGTCAGGATTCTGTCATGCTGCAGCAAAATGAAGTGTCAGAATACATTTCATTTTGTTGGCTTCCCTCACTTTGTATTGTCATTTCTATTTATAACAACTTGAATCTGGAACGTTTGGGAAAGTCTTTTTTTTTCTTTGTTTTCTCTGACTTCTGCTCCTCTGATATTTGCGTTCTCTCAGTAACAATCGCTTTTCGTAGAACGACAGAAACGTTTGACATTTCAACACGTTTGCTCTTTGTGTCAGCTACAATTAAAATATGTCTTTAAAGACATCATGTGTGCGAATTACTGGTGCGGATACTAAACACTTGTTTCTCCTTTTTTTTCTGTCGTTTTAAGATCCTCCAGGACCGATTGATAATTCCAAAATAGCCGTTAACAAGAACGGACATTTTATCCTCAAACAAGGTATGAACAAGATGTACACTGCATAAAAAAACAACTTTTTTTTGTCTGGCATAAAATCAGATTAAACTTTTTTAGAGAGTTGTGATTTTTTTATTCTACTTATTTTTTTTATTTCTTTTTTCAGAGTCAGAGGTTTGAAGTGTTACTATGCCTCTAAGCAACATCTGAGCTAAATTTGAGTCGTACCTATTTTTCATGTATTTTTCATGGTATCACACCAGGAAACCTTGTGTTTCCTGGTGTATCATTGTGGAAAAATCACAAGAACTCAACCAAGATATCAGAAATTTGCTCTTCAAAACTCTAGTTCAACCACAAGTCAGGGGTGTAAAACTCATTTTCATTTTTGGGTCATATCAAAATCAGAAATGCCCTCAAAGGATTACTCAGAACTACATTATCAAACTATTAATGTGTTAACACATTAACAGTATTAATGTGTTAATAGTTTGATAAATACTTCTTAAAATTGAAAGTTACTGAAATTTTTTTCACATTTATGTAATTTGGCAGTGTATAGATAAAAACAATTTTGATTTGATTGATAGAATATATAAACACACCTGTTATCTTGAACATTTTCAGGAGTCTAGAGGGCCACATAAAAAGCTACAGCGAGCTGGATTTGGCCCCTGGACCTTGAGTTTGACTCCATGTTGTCATGTTCATATGTTCAGATAATTACATACAGGTGTCAGCAGTATGCTAATGTCCAGCCATGGATTCTGATGGATATGTTTTAGTGCGAAATGTGCCTATCAATTTGTGAGGATGATGCTGGCTGAAGCTGGTAAGAGTTTCATTCTCCTCAATTAAACAAATCCTATACTGACCGGTGCTAAAAGGACACTCAAAGAAGAAGAAATTACTCTGAACCAAAGTGAAAAAAAATAATAATCAAGATTACAGTGTTATGTTATGTGGTGTGATAAAACTAAAATTTAAATGTTTGCCGGTAATGACTTTTATGAAAAGACGGGAAGGTTGCAAGCTTGAAGACACCATCTCTACTTGTGACATATCAAGACATTAATAAGGAAGTTAAAGCTTAGGCAAAAATCAGTCTTCTGCATGTAAATGGACAAGGACGCTAAGCAGACAGTCACATTGGTTTTGAATTGGCTTAAAGCTGCAGTATGTAACTTTTATCCAAATTAGACTTTTTTATATCTTTGTTAAAATTGTCACTATGTTGTGACAATATGGTATAAAACAGATGATCAGTGAAATAACTGAGCTCCTCGGCCTTCTCCCAAAACAACAAATCAGAGTCGGGAGGCGGGTCTTAGCGCAGCTCATCCCAACCCCTGCCTTCGCTTCCTGCAATGAATGCTAGGCTAGTTAGCATAGCCATCAATAATGGCTCAGAAATGGTTTTCCTGTAACGGTAAGTTGTTTCTCCACCATGAGGTTGATTGACAGCGCTAAGACCCGCCTCCTGGCTCTGATTGGTTGTTTTTGGTCGGGAGCGGTGCATCTCTTCTTCAGACGGTAAAAGTAGCTCAGGAGGGAGGCGGATCGTTTCACAGATTATCTGTCTCAAAACTGTCAAAACTTGGTGACAATTTTATCAAATATGTTAAAAACTTATATATATTTTTTATAAAAGTTACATACTGCAGGGTTTCCCCCAGAAAACTTGCTAAGCCTGGTGGTTGGGCACTAGGGCAGTCATTCATCCAGCAGCCCGTCATGTTTTTGGGTTAAAAAATGTTTAAAATTGACAGGAAATTTTAAAATATCACTTGATAATCATGTGTTATTGAAAGATTAATACCTGAACACCTACTAAAAAGCCTTAAAAAAAAAAAAACTTAAATAAATAAGCAATGCTTAGACTGGTGGGGGCACAAGTAAAGCCTGGTGGCCCACCAGGCTTATGATACACTGGGGGAAACACAACATACTGAATCTTTAAGGACAACATAATCAATGTTTTGGCATGACATGGCAAATACTTTGACCCTAATAATACTATTTAAAAGATAATCCCACCAAATACTAAGAAATTATATATGAATGTTTAGATATAAAGTAAGTAATAAAGATTCTTTAAGTTTGATTTTATGTCAGTGAGAGAAAAAGAGGTACGTCTTTATATGGTTTGTTCAAACAGTTGTTTTTTTTTACTTTGAAAAGACTTTGAAATATGTTAATTACTCTGGCACTCACCTTGCAGGAGCCGACTCCGGTCAGATCTCTGAAGAGACGTGGAACTTTCTCCACTCCATCTACGGCGGCGGACCTCTGGTGATGGTCCGACCAAGCGTCAGCCACCAAGAAGCCGAATCCTCGCAGTCAGAAGAGAAAATCGAGGTGGAGACGCGCTCAGTTTAATACAGCACTTGAGACAAGACAAAGAAACATTCATGGATACAATAAAAATAAGCTTTTTATTTTGCACTTTTATTTCTGATGCATCCAATCAAAGGACCTCATCTTTACCGCTATGTGACAGCCTCTCGACGGAGGGATTTTACATGTCTTAAAAGGCTTGCCATGTTGTAAAAATATGTATAAAGCGCTCTTAAATTTCTATTAGCACTGTATATTTCACATGTTGGGATATTTTGTTTTTTCAGAAATACACATTTAAATTTACTGTATGTGCAGCTACAAATTCCTCTGAATGCCATATTTCTTTTCTGTTTGTCTTGACCAAATGAGCACATAATGTATGTCCATGTGTTGCTAATAATATCGATGAATCACATTATACTTTGCTGTAAATATATCACACATTATTCCTCTTGTAAGAATGGTAGGGAAAGGATAAAATGTGACAATATCTAAAGGTTATGAAGGGACTAATTGCTGAGTAGTCTCAGGAATGATTTTTGTGTTTTGCACTGTTCTGTAGACACACAAATTTGGCATGCTCTATGCGGTGTCTAGTTTGTATTTGAATGTATCAGTACTGATAGTTTGTTGGTCAGAATTGAGCACTTGATTATCACTAAAAAGAGTGATTCAGTATGATGTCAATCGTTTGTTTTTTTGTAGAAAATATTTGGCAGGCAGACTGTAACGCATGCTTATCTCTCAAGCACAGGTTAACTTAACAGTCACATGAAACTGCATGTAGATGCAACGCTTCTCGTATAACGTGGTCTGTCTTCACAGAATTGTACAGCTATAGGAAGCATCTTTTAGTATGAAATGAAAATCATCAGCAATCTAATTAAAGGCATTATTTTTGTGTATGGGCATGGTGTAGCTTTAAGTGCTGGCTGATAGGTCACCTAAATGCTGTATTCCAAGTTTATGCATTTGACTAAGATCTACCCTGATGTTTTATTTTGTTGGCTGACACTATTAAAACTTCATGCAAACATGCTGAACACCGTGCATATTTGATGTCATGCTCTTAGGATAGAGAATGAGAGGAAATGTGTTTTTATACAGTCTTTAGTTTAGTAATTTGATAGCCAGAATTACAGTTTGCAGAGGCAGAAAATCTTCAGGGTAAGTGTTGCTTTTTTAACCAGAGCGGCTGAGTCGGCTCACACACACCCCAGACTAGTTGGCTGGACTGAAAACATGGCTGCGACCGAGGCAAATTTAAGGAAGTGAGGTATGTGTAATTCTTCAGCTTCAAAAGCCTTTAAGGAGCGGACCTCCCGCGGGGCGCTCGTATTAGGAAAAGAAAATGTAAAAACTTGAATTCAGTCGCACACTAGATAAGGCGTGCGGCCTTAATTTGTGGCTGCACCTTAATTACATCGGCAAAGTTGTGCGCGGAACAATCAGCTAGCTGCGGCTAGCCTTAGCGGCTAACTGTGCTACTTGAGCCTGAACGCAGCAGCTGAATTATAAAAACACACTGTTGAGTATAATCACATTTGTCTGAATGTCGATTTAGTAAATATCTGAAGCAGCTATTATTAATTTTATTAGGTTTGCGACAACTAAAACAGACCCTCCCCATACTCAAAGTATCTGGAGATAAAGCTAAGCTAACGTTAGCCAACTCGGCTAACTAGTCGATCATAACAGACAGATTCGAGTTTATTTATCCGCCGACTGACATGGAAAGGGTGTAACTTTATTTCTTATTTCTCTTGTGCATTTTATGTGTAAGCGTCTGGGGGTAAAATGTGTCATTTTTAACTCGCACTGAGAGCTAATGGTAAGTAAGTTTGCTACGTTTACCCCGCTAAGCGACATGCTATAGATTAAGTGTGCTCTCCCTGGAAGTTGGACGGCGCTAACGTTTCAGGGGGACCAGTCCTCTGGCTTGGCGTTAATGTCAGGTTGTATTTTTAATATTCCGACTTTAACCTGCTTGCAGACTTTCTGTTAACGGGTCACACGTGTTTTGCGGCAACGCCGTCTAGTTTTTCTGGTTTTAACTGCATCCTCAGGTCTCCCAACTTTTATCGGCATCTGATTAGCTGGGATGTTGGGGATTTGAGCGATTCTCATCGGTACGTATGGCAGCTCCATTTCGCGGATTTCCCGTTGCCAGCAGGCCTTTTGGGAAGTATTGGAAGTTCAGGTCAGCAACAGAGGCGAACACTAGCTAAAACAAATTTCAGTCTACAAAACTCAAGGGCGCTTTCCATCAGTTACTATTTATAAAACTGTGTATTATTTCACTTAAATGAGAGCAGCGTTTATTCCGCCCCCCAAAATATGCCATACTTTAAACCAAATCTGTCATACTGGTAATGCAATCAGATCAACACGTGTTACCACAACTGACAGCCAAACAAGAGCTTTATAGAGGAACAGGAAGTATGTTTATTACAACCGCACGTGTCCTGGC
This sequence comes from Xiphophorus hellerii, assembly GCF_003331165.1. Taxonomy (NCBI): domain Eukaryota; kingdom Metazoa; phylum Chordata; class Actinopteri; order Cyprinodontiformes; family Poeciliidae; genus Xiphophorus; species Xiphophorus hellerii. The sequence goes on from NC_045677.1 coordinate 23,850,013, forward strand.
TAGGTAACAATTTAATTTCGCTTTGACACTTCAAATTTTAGTTTAAACTAACCTCATGTGGCGTGAAGTGGATCATTTACAGGAAGGTTGGTTTTATTAGTTATACATTTTCGTGTTGCGTTTATTCTGTAAGGCATTAGTCATCCATCATTTATTACCACAAAGAGCATTCAAAAACACTTTATTGTTCTCAAAGGGAAATTAAATGTTGTTTTGTAGATCTTGATGGCTCTGTGTTGGAAGGATCTCCTGTAACAGTCTGTATTACAGTAGATATGAAGAAGCCTCTGACCAAAGGTTATGTTGTAAAGTAGTTTTGTGAAGAAGATTTTTACGGTTGTCCAATCTTCTTGATTTTTCAGAAAAATCCTGTTTTGATTCACCTACTCCAGGTTGTTTAGCAGTTTCCTGGCTCTGATGCTGTTATGCTAACAGTTTATGGCAATAGAGTTCACTCCCTCCACAACAGGCTTGTAGGCCAAATGCTGTAGCTAAATAGGACATGTTTTTTCTGCAACAAGACAATTTTGTTTACTTTGTTTCCTAATTATTGTCCTAATGGATTTTTTCTGTTGTAGGTTGTAAAAGACACACCAATAAGCATAATATTATGACCTCCTACTTAATATTGTGTTGCTCTTCCTTTGTTGTCAAGTTGTGGACTCTACTAGACTCCTGATGTTGTGCTCTGGTATCTGTCATCAAAATCTTTGCAAAATATCCATTTAGTCCTGCGAATTGTGAGGTGGAGCCTCTGTGGATTAGCCTTCTTTGTGCAGAACATCCCACAGATGCTAGATTTAATTTGAGATCTGGCTGAATGCAGAGGCCTGGTCAACCCTTAATATTTGTTGTTCTCCTCAATCCAGTCCTGAGCTGTTTTTGCTTTGTGGCGGGGTACAAACTTAGTTCAGGTTGCTTAAAACTTTAATTTCCTTTTGGGATTAGTAAAGTATTTTTGAAGTGAATTGAATTATCCTGCTGAAAGACACTCCAACCATCAGGGGAAACTATTATACTTGGCATTGAGCATGCTGTTGCAATGTCATCCTCAGAGGTCAGCATGTTCACCCTGATTGGTTTGCAGCAAACTGTGACGAATTATTTGACATAGATGCCAAAAGGTGCATTCACAAAAAAAGTTGTTGGTTCACTTTAATTTAACTCTAGTTTTCCTAGAAAGTCTGGTTCATTTATGGAAGTGTGAATGCTAATTGAACTTTGATATGGACCAAAAAACCGTACTGCAGTCCGCATAAAAACGTCGGTCTCAGTTCAGTTTAAGTGAACTCTGGTGCTGTTCGAATACATATGTGAACGCCAAGTGGACCGCCGACTGCTCCAAAAGGAGGAAGGGGACTATAGCGCAGGGCATTCTGGGTAAATGCAACTAAAACAAACACGTTAGTCTGGGAGAAATAATTCGTGATCTGTTACCAAAAAAAAAAAAAGAAATTCTACAACCACCAAAATCTGAGGCTACTCCATTTTTGTTTGTATTTTGTGCAGGAATTTGCCCTCATGTCTTCTTCAGAGGGTTTTGTGTTGTTTCTTTCAGTGGTTCTTGGTGCAGCGCCACCACAGGCGAAGACGGGAACAGGTTTTGGTAACACTTTATTTGTTATAAAAGTATTACTGATTAAACTTTAAAAATTATGTAGCTTTATGTTATTAAAGCTAAAGTTTAATCAGTAATACTTTTATAACAAATTTATGTCAGATCATGATTTCTTGGTTAATGTCAAGTTGTCATAACAAAGACATTTTGAATAATATCAACTTTATATTAAAAGTGTCATGATTTACCCAATGGCACTTTATGACAACAGTCATAAATATTCATGAAGACTTAGTCATGTTCATGACAGGTGTTATATCATGTTTATGACGGTGTCATATCCTGAATCTTATAGACAACCCGTCAAATAAAGTGTTACCCAGGCTTTTTACAGTGTTTAAGTGGCTTGCAGTGTAATCATTTTTAATAATTTTTGGTACAAATTGAACCAAATTGAACAAAGTCTACTCAACTATCAGATGTGAAAACATCCTATATCACGTCCACCTGTCAGTAGTTATAAGATTGTACATATTATTGTTACAATTTTGTAAATGTTTCGTTTTCCATGCAGTTCTGCAGCTCAGAATGTGTTTTTTTCAGTTTAAGATTGTTCTTCTGAAAAACCTATCAATCCCTGAAGTCTGCAGCAACACTGTGCAAGCCACTTGCTCTCCTGATTTTACGACTTTCCGGTCATTACACCTCTGTAAGGCGTGCTTGACATTAGATTGCACAAGAACTCAGGTCAGGCAGCCAAATCCACAATGAAATGATAACTTTGCTTTGGGCAGACCTGCATCGCATTTCCCACCGACAACTGGTTGCAGTGTTAAACAAATGTATTAACAACAAAGTATTTATCAAGACAAAGAAATGAGAGCAAATGCTCCATATAGTTACTCAATTAAACTGTAATGATTTTGATGAAGTGATTAGTTTTTGCCTTCTTTGGTGCTCGTCAAATGAAGTGACTTAATTGGTTTTGTGGTGTCGAGTCTAAGGGTGAACCTTCTGTCTGGCTTCCTTTATGCATGGACGAATCACATTAGCTTTGTCAGCTGGACTCTTTAGTGGAGTGTGAGTAATACGTGCATATGGTAATTCTGGGTCCAGGCCGCTTTTGTATTTACTTGTAGGAGTAATATTAAACGCATCTAGATTTGTTAATGGCATATTGTAGAAGGAAAAACCTGCCTAAAGTAGAAACAGAAAGAGGTTTATAAATATATTTGTTTTGACAGAGCATGCCCTTCAGATTGATGGATTGAGATGTAATGTAAATGAGCACTGCAGCCTAACAGCCAGTTTATCAAATATGAGTTATTTCTCTGTGGACTGAAAGAATGCCTGTACCGTCTGTAGAAGGACGCCCAGTGAGATCATCTCTCTGTAAAAGTCACTTCAATACGACCTTTACAGAGTAAGGTTTTTTTTCTTGTCCCCCTTTGTTAGATGTATTAGATGGAGCCTGATCTGGAGCATATTTCATTCTGTGTCTGACTGTGAATCCTTGAGGAAAAACAGTTGTGTAAAACAACAGAGTGGGGTTTTATATGTATATCTGTAAACATCTCTCTAATTTATTACACATTTGCATGCACAAAGCTAACTTGATTACAGATTACATCCTGCATAATAGTGCAAGACTTTCTGTTTGTGTATGTATTGTAAAGTTTGGTTTAGATGAGTACTTCAAAGCCTTTTAATTGTAGGGTCGGATATTTTAATCATTTTATTATGAAAGCCACCATGTTGTGTCTCTGTTTTCCCTCCGATCTTACTTTTGAGCTTTTAGTTTGATATTTGACGCTAGACGCTGGTTATGTCTTATTAAAAAAAAACCCAAGAAGGAAATTCACAACTATTCTTAGACACACTTGCATGTTAATTTGTATTTCTGTTCACATTATGAAGCAGTTTCTTGGCTTTCACACCCATACATTGTTCCCAGCAGGATATTGTAGCAAGACTGGGAGTGACCATTCAAGGGCTCTGCTTTTACTTGAATTGTGTCAGGAAATTCATTGTCATGCTTTGTGTACATTACTTTTTTTATTTTTGGGTACTCTGAAAGGTTATGTAAAGATTGAAGCTGTTTGGCCCCTCTGGCAGCAGAGATCAACAACCTTATGGCCAACCAAAGTCTACAGTGTTATCTCGTCTGAGTACGAAGGAATCATAGTTTGGCTTTCCTGACAGATATATCAGACTACTTATAAACCAAGTCTATATTACACAAGATGAGCAGTAATCTCAGCATGGCGTGTGGGAATGAATATATATATATATTTGCTGCCATGTTTTTATCTCCCTGAAAGAAACAGGAGGTGACCAATGAACAGAAGCTTTGAGGCAGGTTGTTTGCCAGGTATTAGTCTACTGAACTGGATGAAAATATTAGATATGACTGGGGCTGCACAATATTTGGAAAACAGGAAATATGTTCTATAATAAGTGTAGCTGTAATGTCTTGTAATAAATAAAATAAGCAAACTGTATTAATGTATTTTTAATTTTGGGTTTGTAGAGAATATAGAGCTCAGATAATGAGTAGTAAGTCTATTCAGCACCTGGAAACTGATTAAATTCAAGGTCTCCAGCTCTACAACAAGATTTTATTAAAAATATTTGGTTAAAATCTTATGTATTTAGCATTGAAAAAAGTTAGTTTTGTGCTGCATTGAACGACTAAGTGTCAACAATTAAATGTCAGGCAAAGAGAGTCTGAAAGCATGATACTAATTAGCAAATATTTATTGCATCAGTTATCAAGCTTTGCCAGAACCAGGTTTCTCTGCAGAATTTGAATTCAGACTAAAAGGTCTGAACTTGGTCTCCCACCTTTTATTGAATGTACAGTGGTGTAAAGAAAAATAAATTCTGCACAATAAAAAAATAATTCTGCTCAAAAAGCACTTTAACACGGGTTTCTTCAGGAGACCCGTTTCATAAAGAAGTGTGATTTTTTTTTTTTTTTTATCACCAAGCTCCGCACATGAACTGCATTTAATTATATTTTGAAATGAATTATTTATTCATGCTCTGATAGAGCCAACAGTGGTGAAAATAGTTTAGGTAACAATCATGACAATGCTTTAAGTGTTCAGGCGGTTTTCAGGCATGGTCATTTGGAATTTATTATTCTTACCACAGAATTTAAATTCTTTCTCATAATAAAGGAGGAATGCCTTTTGCCACTTAGAGGTTTCTTACTTAATCTGGCTGTTGAGTCAAAGCAATAATAAGAAAATTACAAAAAATTTAAAATGAGTTTTTATGCACTTATATTTTGTAAATTTAGGATTTAATCATTGTATAATATTCCTGTGCATGTTAAGACAACTCCCTAGGTTTCAGTTTTTATGCTTATTTAATTCTAGGGTAATTGTATAATTATCTTAATGAGGAAAATGTGCGAATTTTTTTTCCAGAACCACATTATTAATTTCACTTCTGAATTCTAAATAGGATTTTTATTGACTTGGTTTGGAAAATATAGTTTAGTTTCCCACCATTGGGAAAATAGAAGGCAAAATGTCAAGGTCTGTAGGTGTTGTCAAATTGTCAAATGTTTGATTCTGCCCAAGTGTGGTTTTAAATTTCACTAAAGCTTCACTAATCCTGACAGTTGCACGTGAATTTTATAATTTGCTAGGCGCTGGAATTAAAGAACTAGTATTTTTTTAAGTTTTGGATGTCATTTGCACATTACTAACATATATTTTCCACATATCCTCCTGTTTTAATATCTATTTAGACAGGTTTGTTGAATAAAAGTTCAATAAAAGTTTTATTCAACATGCATCAAGGCAGTAGTCCAATGACAATTGCAGGATGCCAACAAGGACTGCAATTGTGGATATCAAAGCAGGCGAGACATTTGTTGTTTTGATAATGGCTGTGTTTGTAACAATTTGGGTGTAATGTTATAGGCAAAATCACATCATTGTAAACCTGACATGCTCCTTATTAGAAGTGATGGGCATATTCGTTTCATTAGTAACAATAATGAGTGGAAAACATTTGTCCTTGGCTGTCACTGGTTAGCTCAGTTGGCAGAGTTTGAAGCTCTTTATATTAGGGTCATGGATAAGGCCCACATTGGGCGCCAATTTGTTGGGAATTGGACTGGTGACAAAATGTAACAACGAAATTACATTTTCGTTCAGGATTTTTCTCTTCCTACAGGAAGAGTTTATTAGTGCATCTGTGTAAATTACATTTTTTCATCAAACAAACCCAAAATTCCCAACATTTGGGTAGTTACAAGGATATTTATAGAGATCTACTTAAATTGGTGTCCTTAAATCTCAACCAATCCAGTTGTCTGACCTGCATCAATTTGTTCACTCAAACTACACTGGACTTTCCATGAATGTCTTGAAATTTTCACCTCAAGAGTTTCTCCTATCTAGGCTCCATTACTTTTTATAGCAATGTCTCTATTAATCTGTCTACATTTTGCTGAGTTCTAAGTTTTTCCTGGTAGCCGGTGACTGTCCTGGACAAAGCAATCCTTTTGATAAACACATGCTGCAACTAAAAACATATTTATTGTTCTACAGTAGCAGCTCACAGTTTTTTTCTTTGTAAAGCTTTTTTTATGGCACTAGTGGCCTTTATTCAACAGTAGCTTGACAGAAAGGACGACAGAGAGAGAACGGGCAAAGTTGCATAATTACAATATACATAGTGCTTTGTGAGACAGACTTTACAGAGACAAGAAAGGTTGCAGTGTTTTATTACGGTACATCTTACTTATGACAATAATGCATTGGTTTGTGTCTTTCAGATGCCCACGTTCTGCTGCAGAGGAGAGTGCACCAGGATGAGGAGACTGTAGGCACCCGCCGTAGTATGGCCGCACCCCGTTCTTCGCGTGTCACAAGGTCATCAGTGGGGCTCAATGGATTGGATGAGAAGTTTTGTGGTCGAACCCTCAGAAACCGCAGCATTGCCCAGCCAGGGGAGACCTCAGTATCTCCACAACCTAGGGCACGCTCCCCCAAAAAGAAGCAGGAGTCCAAGCAGGATACCAATAAGGACAACAGGCAGGAGTCCAAGCATGATGCCAGAAAAGAGTCAAAGCATGATACCAGTAAGGACTCCAAACAAGAGTCAAAGCAGGATTCCAGTAAAAACTCCAAACAAGACTCAAGTCAGCATGCCAATAAGGTTTCCAAGCAAGAGTCAAAGCCTGATACCAATAAGGTCTCAAAGCAAGAGACCAAGCAAGATACTAGTAAGAACTCCAAGCAAGAATCAAAGCAGGATAATAGGAAGGACTCCAAGCAAGAGTCAAAACAGGATACAAGTAAGGACTCCAAGCAAGAGTCAAAACAGGATACAAGTAAGGACTCCAAGCAAGAGTCAAATCTGGATACAAGTAAGGACTCCAAGCAAGAGTCCAAGAAGGATACAAGTAAGGACTCTACACAAGAATCAAAACAGAATAATAGCAAGGACTCTAAGCAAGACTTCAAGCGGGATACAAGTAAGGACTCCGTTAAGGAGTCGGAACAGGACACCGTTAAGGAGTCGAAGCAGGACGCCGTCAAGGAGTCGAAGCAGGACGCCGTCAAAGAGTCGATGCAGGACGCCGTCAAGGAGTCGAAGCAGGACGCCGTCAAGGAGTCGAAGCAGGACGTCGTCAAGGAGTCGAAGCAGGACGTCGTCAAGGAGTCGAAGCAGGATGCCGTCAAGGAGTCGGAGCAGGACACTGTCAAGGAGTCGGAGCACGACGCCGTCAAGGAGTCAAGGCAGGAGTCGAATGACAATAAACAAGACAACAAGCAGGACACTGGTGAGGAACTTAATCAAGACTTTGAGCCGGAGTCAAAGCATGCTGCTAAACATGACACAAAACCACAGGAAACCTCCTTGCAAGATAGCCAGCAACTGGACATCTTGCAGAGAAACATAGCTGACTCCAGTATTCCTGCAGGTGATGAGGATCATTCGACCGTCTCTAGGAAACGGGGCATGTCCCGTTTGGAAAAAGACCTTAAACAAGAGAAGTCCGAGAACTGTGACACAGGGAAAGAGTGGCGGAATACCTCGCCTCCAATCAAAAGGGCCAAGCAGTGCTCTCTCTCTGGAGACTTTCTGGGACACGAAAAGGACCAAGGGTTTCTGAATCCCCAAAGTCAAGTTTCTGTCTCAGAGCCTTGCAAAGACTTAATTTGTGAAGACTTACCCAGCCACAACTCTTGTAATGCACCACCTGCCTCCTCTATCCTCAGTGAGCAGGAAGGTGAGGTAATTGGGCGACAGGGGAAGGAAGATCATTGCCTGGATTGTGATGGGCCAGTTTTTCCACAAAATTCCCATAAGGCCTCTAATGGACTCCGAGAAACTGATGCAGAGGAAACTAGCACAGTCACTGAACATCCCAGTGAAACACCCACCTCTGCCACCAGCTTCCCTTCTCTGCTAAATGGCAGTCAAATGGAGGCTCCCTCATCCCCTGACTCATCTGTGCCTTTTAGAAACTCTGTAGCTGGGCAAATGGCGGTCTCTGGTTCAGGAGAATCACCAGCCTCATCTGCACTGACATTTATGGGTTCTGTAGAAGATCCTGTTCCTGAGTTGATAGTGGCCAAAGAGCAGGAGGTGGAGGAGGTGGAAGTCGATGTGGTGGGTGACCCCTTGGGTCTGGCTCACGAGGAGCAGGTGACTGTGAGCGAGGGCGATACAAATGGCCGGTCACCATCACCAGTACAGGAACCTGCTGCCTCCTCTTCGTCCTCTACTGCGAACGTAAACTGTAGTTCAGTCAACAGCAACTCAGGAGAAACTATGCCCACACCCACAACACCCCAATCCCCCACAGAGCCAGAGTGCAACCCTTCAATGTCCAGCATGACCCCTTCTTTCACAGAGCTCAACGAACACAGATATACCCTGCGGACTTCACCTAGGAGAGTTGTGTGTGGTGGGAAAGCATCTCCCTCCAAACCCTGCTCTCCTATGACAGACAATGGTCCCTTTAGGGAAGAAGGGGAGGTGGAGGACGACTGTCCAATGTTAGAGGAACCTTCTTGCTCAGACTCAGTTGGCCTCTCCAGTGAGCCAGGTTCTGTGAATCCTAGTTGTAGAGCAAGTGAGAAGGACAGTGACTTTATGGAGGACAAGGAGACAGAAAATGGCAAGGAGCTAACACGAAGCGAGGCCGTTGAAGAAGAAGAAGAAGAAGAGGAGGAGGAGGAGGAGGAAGAGGAGGAGCCAGATGTGTATTACTTTGAGTCAGACCACCTGGCTCTTAAACACAACAAAGAGTATGTGAGAGCTCTCAAGGGATATTGGATCATAGTACTTTAGCCCTTGTTTGACCTTATTTCATAAAGTAAAAACAGTCTCATGTTTAAATGTTACATGTGGTAAATATGCATAAAATTCAGTATGTTTTAGTTTAATGTGTAGTTAATAGAACTGAATATCACTCAATTGTTAAATATTGCGATGACTATATCAGTTACAACTTCCCTACATTTTCCTCACTCCTTTTGTTTTTTTACTGAGCTTTAAAATTTTGTCCATTAAGCCGAGATTATAAATAGTAAGATCTGTCACTTGTGGACATAAAGCTTGGCACACAGATCAATATTACAGTAACTCCTTTTACTTTGGGCCAAATCGCCCAATATGTTGCTGCAGCAAAATTGCATCAGACAAAGCCAACAGACATATCAGTCCATTAGTGAATGAACACAGTTATGGCTGGTCATGTGCTTATAATTATTACAGGAGAAAAAGGAAAGAGTAATATCACTTGATGCTGGGCAAAAGAAGGCACAATTTTCCTCCAACACCAGATTTTATTTTTATATAACAGTGAAAGATCAACAAACTTTGTAGCTATATTAATGCAAAGCAAGGTGGCGCTGTTAGTAGTAAGTAAATGAATGTGTATTAATGCAGTTCAGAGGTCTGGTGTGAATTCACACCTGTATGTAGTGATGTCAGTATGCGATTGGGTCACCCAGTAACAGGGGTTGTTTGTACCAGTTTCAAACTCGACTCATTGTTCCCTCTTCTTTTCCCAAAACACTTCTCTTTATTTAAGTGTTTTGCATAGAAAAACAAGAGAAACTTAAAAGCAACAGAACAAACAGTCAACATGAGAGGACATCATACATCTCCAGAACACTTTGTAGATGATTTATACATTTGCACCAAGATGTTCTATAAAAGATTGCCATTTTGAGTAAACAAAAGTTCAGATTTCACCTTCAAAAATGATTTTCTCTTTCCTAATTTTATGTCCTTCATTAATGCAAAGTGAGCAGGGGTTTCCTGTGCAGTTGTGGCATCAAAGTCACAAAACAGACCACACAGTCTGGAGTGTGGAGAGTCGTGTAGTATCTCCAAATAAAGCCCAGATTGGATCTGATACGACCTTTTTCTTCAGGATTCTGTAAATGATTTGAAATATTGTTCCAATATGTTGAGATATGGGGACGGTTCAAAAACATACAAACTATTGAGGCTGGACTCTGTGCACATCTATCATGAGATGCATCAACAGAAAAAAACCCATCTTTGATAGTTCCAGTTTGGATAAATACAATCTTTAAAGAAATACTAAACTGCAGATACATACAGTAGTAGAATGAACAGATTTTGGGGATTTGGGGGATATTTTGGGACATTGGATGTCTGTTCACTCCTAGATCTTCTGCTTGGCCCTTTTTGGATTGTCTAATGTAGCTGTTGAGTCCTCCAAGTTATGGAGTTAAGTCTTAAATGGAAATACACACTGTCTTGTAGAGCTAGGGGACCAATTAGGGAAGAATTTAAACATTGTCCAAACAAAGCTAGGTGTCTGAAGAAATCTTTACTTTCCAAAGTAAATTTGCTTTGGAATTGCGAAAATGCGGGAAAACAGTCTCATTCAATAAATCTTCTACGCAACAAATTAATTTATTATCCCACTGATAAAATGTCGTCTTAAATTTTGTTGCTTTTTTGTCATCAGTTCCTACAAGCTTCAGCATCTTGGTGATTTTAAAATCTACTCCAGGTTGGAGTAGATTTACTGTGTATCAAAACTAGAGTCTCCATCAATTAATATATACTACTTACTATGAATGCATCACAATAGAAATACGGTAACCAGCTTTGCAGTCGTAATATTGAACACCTAAATTCAAGATATCAAGGACTTTGAAGTATAGTGAAGTCTGTTTTGAGGTCATTATTCATAACACGTCCAAAAGTTTTTTCTTTAAGGAGTTTTGTCTCAATGTATGATGGTGAAAAGGCGTTTGCGCTATAAATCTTTGCTTGTTTTTGGTCTCTTAAATTGCAAACTAATTTTGACACCATATAAAAAATAATAGAGTAAATGCAACAAGCAGTTTTCAAATGATGAATTCATTAAAAAGTGCTACCAAAATCTAACTGGCACTTTGGGAGTCTATCCTTGTAGAAGTAATAACTGGTTGTTCTACCCAAACTTGGCATCCATAGTTTGCGATAGCTGGCAATGATCACTGATTAATTTCATCCCGGTTTTCAGAAACATGTCAATTCAGCCGCGTTAAAGGTGTTGAGTATCTGAAATCAAGACTTTAGCTAAACCACCCCCAAACTTGGGATTTAGTTTTTTTTAGTTATTCACAAGGCCTTGCTGCTGTTCTTTGGATCGTTGTCCTTTACTGAAGGCTGGACGCTCTGCAGGATTTCCAGTCCCAATCCCATCATTTATAACAAGTCGTCCAGCCCCAGACCATCACATTTCCACCACCATTAATGACTGTCAGTATGATGGTCTGTTTAAAATTTTTGGTCAAATGTAACCAGATGCACACATTTCAAATAGCATTCGCTTTAGTCCTGGTCAGAATATTTTCCCTAGACTCTTTGGGATCATCAGAACATCTTGATGATCTTGATGATCATCATCCTCCATGAGGTTTTAGCCACATGGAGCTCATTTCTCCCACTCTTTCTTTCTGATTCATGAATCATGAGCTCTGGTCTGAACTGAGGCATGAGAGTCCCGCAGAGATTTAGATGTTATTCTGGGTTGTTTTGTGGACTCCCTTTCCAAACCAAACTGACAGATGTGGACTTTTCGTACTGTTTTCTTGGATGATGTGTTGTTTTATGAAGTCTTTCAGCCATCAAAGATATTCTTTTTAAGTTATTTATTATATCTGCAGGTCAGGTAATAATTGGGGCGGGGGTTTGGCGCAGTTAATTCATGATTTAACAAGAGAGAGAATACTTACTTTTTCCTTCAAAGCCAGGTTGTTTTGGATAGCTTTTTTCTTTGATAAGTGAAATTATCGTTTGAAAACAGCTTTTTGGATTTATTAGGGTTATCTTCATCCAATATTAACATTTGTTTGATGATTTGAAACATTTAAGTTTGACAAAAAAGCAAAAACAAGAAATCTGTAAGGGAAAAAATTAGACTTCCAAATCATTCTTCAGTTCTGCTCTCTAAATCTGGCATCTTTCCAGATAATATTTGACATAATTAAGAAAACAAAACCAAGTTTGATACTTAAAGGGGAAAAATAGATTAAACAGACTGCAGTTTTAGTATGCCAATAACATGTAGGATTAAGTTCACAGTGCCATCATGTTAAATAATTACGTTTTTATAGTTATATCATTTTGTAAATAATTGCTTGTGAGATGTGAACTTTCATTTTTACCCTGATGTTTGTTTTTGATGTTCAAACCTTCTTTTATTTTCATTCTCTTGTTTTGATTGTGCAAATTGAATAACAAAGCCTCAGAAAATTGCATTTTAAATTGACTTTGTTGATTGTTTCGGTTATCTTACCTCTCAGAAAGCAGAGTTTAATATTTTGGGATGTATTTGTCGGTATTGTTGACAGTTTTTTATTAGTTGTCATACAACATGAGATGTTTACGCTGGCGCTCAGGTCCCACATTTTGATGGCTAACTGCTCTGATTTATGAGGTCCGTTTTGTCGTTTACGCTAGTAAATGTTAGAGATTTTAAAAGCAGTTATGGGATTTCAGTGCTCTCATATTGCTTGGTAATTTGATCACGCTTTAGTGTCATGGCAATGTTTGCCTTTGCTGAATGAGGAGGATTTTTAAAGCTTGGATCGATGCGGCCTGGAGTCATTTTTATGCAGGCATGATGTGGCATTTTTAGAGCTGCTGATTAAACAGAAATATCACAGATTGTAATTTGTTCACTGACAGAACATCCCATATTTATATCCGCTTTGCCATCATTTGCTGTCTTCAAATCGGTGATTAAACATTAAAATGGAAACATTCACGTCCAGGCCAGTTTTTCATCATGTGGCCTTGTTTGTTGTCGGACCACAGGCCCAGTAGGTGGCAATAAAACACCAGACTTGTCCCTGGACATTTGGACGGACTCCAGAGGGCTGAAAAGCACAGCCAAGTCCTCCTGCTTTTCCCAAAACAGCTTAACACACTGCAAAAACACAACATTTTCTCTAGTATTTTTGGTTTACTTTTTACTGCAAATATTTTAGTATTCTTGAAATAAGACAAACTGACTTACAAGTAACTTTTCAGCAAGAAATAAGAGCTTGTTTAAAGTCAGTAATTGATTAAAATAGATCAAAAAAGTACTAGTTTCACTGGCAGATCATTTCACTTATAACTTTTTACCAAATTAGGGACATATCTACTGAAAATAAGGTCCTGTGCCTTTCTGAAAAGTTACTTGTAAGTTAATTTTGTCTTATTTCATGTGTGCTAGGATATTTGCACTAGAAACTAGACTAAAAATACTTGATAAGATTTTGTGTTTTTGTTCAGTGTGTAAGCATAAATAATTAACTTAGTGGAAATTAAAAATGTACATATTTTAAGCATATTTGAAGAAATACTTGGTAAGATTTTGTGTTTTGGCAGTGCATCAATATCATGCACTCAGCAAAACAAGTTTGCTTTCTTCCTTTACTTTTAATCAGAATTACGTACCAATAGCCCTGTCGCATTAAACAATAAATTAATCGCATGATAAATTAAAATGAGCTTAATCGTTTCCATTTGCACAATTAATAGCTGTACTATTCTCTCTCTTTTTTTCTTTTTTTTTTTTTTTACCAAAAAATGGATGATAAACATCTTCAGTCTGGTGTTTTGATCTCAACTGGCCCTTTTTTTGAAGGACAATTATGTTCACAAACATTTTATTTGTTGTTTATTTAAAATTTTTAAAATATCTTCCAGTTCCAGTGTTAAATCTTTGTTAGAATTGAAAGTTTATTGACCTTTGATTATGTGTTCTTGCATTGTTATGCCATTATTGCCATCATATTACTTGAAAATGGTCTCAAAACAACATTATCATGTATTGTGGTAACTTCTGGTGACAGTTTATTATCCAGTAACATTTGCTATCACGACAGACCTACTCTCCAGCACATAGAGGCTGCTGTACTTTAAGCCTGCTTGGCTTAGAGTACATAAATGCGTCCTTTTGCACTGATTTGTTGCGTTCAGTGAGGTTGATGCCCTCTGGCCATTTGATCTCCTACATTAGCTTATAGCTTTGTACAGTAGGAAGCCTTTGGATCAGCGCCACTCAGTCTGTGCTGCTTCAGTTTGCAGTTGTTCAGTTACTCCAGAGACTGTGAGGAGAAAGGTCAAAAATGCAGTTCTGACGGCAAGAGCGATTGTGCAATTTCCTTTTTATTGTTGCAGTTTTTTAACTTTAATTTGTATGCTATTTACAGAAGCAGCATCTAGAAAGAGAATTTAACATTGACATCCCATATATTCCTTGTAGATAAGTGGAAAATGGCTGCATTGGAAACATCTTCAAGGTTCTGTGTTGATGCACTGCTATGTTGCAGACGTCCGGTTAAATAATGTAATCAGTCCTGACATTCCTCTCCGGTCTAACCTTGTTTCCCTCTCCTCCAGTTATCAGAGGCTGCTGCAGACCATCGTAGTACTGGAGGCGCAGCGAGCTCAGGCCATTCTGGACCTGGAGACGTTGGCACGTCAGCAGAGGGAGGCCCTCTCTGAACCCATCAGCTTTGTGGAGCAGCTGCAGAAACAGGTGAACAAAACACAGAGCCCTCTGCAGTACTGATACAACATCAACCACAAATACATCCGCATTTTATCTTGGATTTTGTTGGGCACAAACCAGTTCACGATTTTGGAGGGAAATGACAATCATAATGTGAAAGTTCAGCATGCATTTCTTCTCAAATCTGAACTTTGTAGAAGAGAAACTTGACAGGAAGCCATAAGATGCTCATTTTGTCATAAGCCATTTAGAGAAACCCGCAAACACATGGAAGAAGTTGCTCTCAACTTCCTTTGTTGTTTTTTTTCTTTCTTTCAATTAGATCAATTTTTGAATAAAATTGACACCGGCAGAAATTATTTGTTTAAATAGAAGAAAAATATGTAATGTGTGCATGTTGGAAAACCAGAGGAATGTGGTTCACTGTGTTTGTCCTGTTGTGCCAAAGATGAAGCCTATTTTTAATTAAAAGCTGCAACTAACAATTATTTTAGTTATTGATTGCTTGGATAATAAACCCTATTAGTTTAGAGAAAAATGGTCACATTTTGCAGATTTTTCACTTAACCTTTAAAGCCTATTTTACACAATGCTAGAAATACTGCAACTAAAAAACTTAATTTAAATTCTTTTTAAAACAAAAATTAACATTTTATTATCTAAAATGCAATAATATACCATTCCCTTAGTGTAAACTTGGTACCATCTGCAGCTAATAAACACTTCTAACATGTGAAAAGCTCAGCACTTTTTTATTGACTTATCAGTACAGTGCAGGGTTGATCTGTTGATTATTTTACGGATTAACCAATTAGTAACTGGATAGCAGAAGGTATTAATAGGAGATATTTTCTTCCCCCCAGATTTTGAACCAGTTGTTCTGGGTAGAACATATTTACATACAAATGTGGTTTTTTTTTTTTTATCTTAAATACAAAATGTATATATTTTATGTCCAGTTTTGTCTTAATTTCTCGTCTGAAACTTTTACCGACTCTGTCTACTTTGGTTAACAATTAATCGATTACTGAATTAGTTGACAATTATTTCAATTCATCATGGTTAATCTGATTAATCGCTTCAGCCCTATTTTAATTGTTTAACTTAATTTGTGGTTTTCTTTTTGACTCTCAGGCGACTTTGGGTCTGCCGCGTCCTCAGCGGGTCGTCCAGCTCCCGGACATCGCCTGGGAACAGTACACCTCCGGTCTGGGGGAGTTCGAGAGAGAGTTCTGCGACAAGAAGCGAAAAACCCGGCAGCTGAAGTTAATCTTTGATAAAGGCAAGTCTGAAGTTAGAATTTGTTTATCTAATTTTTATATTTTTAGAAAAGGACGTCGATTCGATTCTTTTTGTTTTCTACAGGTTTGCCTCTTAGACCAAAAAGTCCTGTTGAACCCAAGAAAGAAGGTGAATCGTCAGCCGTGTACTCCTCTCTTCCCACCAGTGACGCCCCTGAGAACGGCAGGCAAACACAGGTACAAAGTCCCACAATCTGTGGGAAATACCGAGGCTGATATCGGAGTTTCCAGGTCCGGATAACTACAGTAAAACAAAATAAGAGAACAGCAAAATATTAGTACTTTGAAATTTTATTCCCAACCCTGTTGTCTAAATGGAGCTTCTTTGCTTCTGTTCTTTCTCCTTCCCGTCTTTTCTTTCTTCTGTTCTTGTGTTTTTCCTTCTGTCCTTGTCCTCTGTCACTTTTTTGTCCTTTCCTTGTTTACTACCTTCTGTCTTTGTGACCTTCCTTTCTTTCTTCCTTGTACATTTTCTTTTTCTGCTCTTTCCTTCATACTTTTTGTCCTTTCTTTAATTGCTGTTTTTGTTTCTTTCTTTTCATTGGTTCTTTCATCTTTTCTTTCATTCTTCCTTTGGTCCTTTTTCTTTCTTTCTCTGTTTCTTTTTCCTTTGATCTTTTCTTTGTTTCAGTCTTTCTCTCCTTTGTCCTTTCTTTGTGTCTTTCTTTACTTCCATTCCTTTCTTTCTTGTAATCTATCTTTTTTTCTCATTTAATACGCTCCTTGGGTCTTCTCTTTTTTTCTTCGTAGTGTCCTTCATTCCTTCCCTCTCTCCTATTTTCCGTCATTTATCCTTCCACGTTCTTGTTTCTGCAGGTCCTGTATGTAAACCCAGAACACTGTAAAAACACCTGGCCATAAAATCTCAGTAGTTTCTATTTTAAAATAAACACAAATCACTGAAAACTCTGAGACGTTTACTCTGAAAGAATCAGGAATATTTAAGATCCATATGTGGGATTTATTAATGGAGTTTTTAATGTTGAATTCCTCCATCCGCTGCTGTCTGCAGCAGCAGCAGTTTCTAACTCTGGCTGATGAGTCACTTGTCTCCCACTAGTTGTCTCACAGATCAGCTGGTTTTTACCTTTCTACACCTCCTCCAACCTCTTCCCTTTCTGTCTTACTGCTTTACTCAGCTAAGTATTTAAAAATTACAAAGTATCTGTGGAAACAAGCCTCTTCTATCCTTTTTCCATGTGTGTGTATTCACTCTCCCACAATCACGCCAGCAGTCAGGTTTTACGTTTTAATTTGATTGTTTGGATTAGAAAGGTGCAGAGCATCCTGGTCCGAGCTAACAACTCTCAGTTATTCCTGCTGCTTTTTTTGTTTACTTTGTGCCGACACATTTGCTTTCTCCCAGCCGACATTCTCTGCATAGTGAAAGGATTTTGTTTGTCAGTCAAAAGGAGCTGCGTCTTTTTTCCGCACACTCCCAGCGACACGTTTCAAGCCACGTCTGACAGCCAGCCTTTCTCTGTCAAGCTGAAGGATTCATATTGCCTGGCAGTTTGCATGTTGAGATCCTTTCAAGATGTCGGCGGCGATGTGCTTTATTTTTGTCTTGTCAGTCTCTTAACATGCCTGTCAATGTGTGTTGTTGGCAGATGATCAGGGGGAGGATTTGTCACCCAAATAAGCCTGACACGTTTAACCAGCTGTGGACGGTGGAGGAACAGGTTGGTAGAAGGAGTTAAACACAAATCTGTACATTTATTGTTTTCATTTTTCTTGGGATTTGCTCAGCTATTTGTTTATATTTAGTGCCTTCTAGAATACCAGGTTCGTACGGGTTTTTAAGATCCATGTAGGTGTTTTCAAGGTTTGGAAAGTGCTTGAGTTCTGTATGAAATCCGTGATAGTGCTTGATCAGGTTTGTAATAAAAGCAGAATACAATGTTTGATCAAAAGTCTACATTTGGAAAGTGTTATTTACATTTGAAGCCAGATATTTTCATACACCTAATAAAAAGAATCAGATATCTCTTTTGTTCCTGTCTGAAGTTAAATCAGACTAAACTTTTCTTGTTTTAGGTCAGATGCAATTACCTGAAATATTTTATTTTACTAATTATTTTGTAACTTTCTTTGTATATAATGTTTAAACATTTAATTTGAGCAGGAATGTCATTTACCTTAACATGATTTGTTTGGATTGTTTCAGTGTAATGAATATTATTACTTCTCTGCAAAAAGCAAACATCTTACTGCACATAAAAAAGGACAAAACTAACTTTCAAGTAATTTTTCAGCAAGAAATAGGAGCTTGAATATAAATTAAAAGATAGTAGTTCCACTGGGAGATTGTTTCACTTATGATATATCTTGTTATAAGTGACATAAATCTACTTTTTTTTTTATTAATTGGATAAAATCATTAGCAGATCAGCCATACGTTGAATTGATGTTCAGTCAAGCAGAATTACTTGGACTTTTCACATGTTTCACATGATGTTGGAGGTATTTTTTTATCTGCAGATGAATCTTTTGCTACAAATAATCAAACGTTCACCAAAGGAAAGGGATGTTATTGCATTTTAGGCAATACCGTTTCTACCGTTTTTTCTTATTTAAAAATGTAATTAAATTATTTGTTTATTTGCATCTTTTCATGTATTTCTAATATTGTTTAAAAAAGGCATAAATAAAAAATCTGCAGAATGTGACCTTTTTTTTAATCAAATTAATCATCAGAATAATTGATAGATTAATTAAGTTAGTTACTGCCTGACACATTAAACCTTTTAATGTAATACAAAAATTTCAAAATCATGTCCTACTTTATAATTATGCTGTGCTTTGGTCCATCACATAAAATCCTTAGGAAGTGCATTGAAGCCTGTGGTTATAATGTGGAAAAATTTTTAAAAAGGTCAAACGCTATTGCCATTTTTGCATATTTTTTGGTATATTTGGCTTTTTTATTATAAGACAAAACTTAACCCAAAAACAAACCCTGATCCATAAAACCAACTAAAAAATGCAGAATATATTCCAGCTGCTCTTACTTTGTCTGAACAGAATAAAGGCAGAGAGATGTGTTGTCATGATGGAGGAGTAAAATCTAAGTCTAGCTGTGCAGAACAGGCACCACCCAAATATGTTAAGTGCTTTCACACTGTGGGAACCTTTTTATAGCTCTTTAAATTATTTCTATGCACTGCCTACACTTCTTATAGGATTTTTGCTTTCCACCCTCGCTTCATAGTTGGAATGTAATTGGAACAAAAACTTGCACATGGTAATCAGCCTGGACAATAAAAATTCACTCAAAAGAATCAAACTGAACAGCAAAACCACAGGGTATGAAAAAAGTACCCAGAAAAACAAGAAAAAGAAACATTAGATGAATTTTTTCCCATTTTGTCTTAATCTTTGTTAAATAAAATCTCTGATGTGTTTCTGATTAATTTCTAGTTAGATTTAAATAACTTTGTAAATTCAATGCAAACCAGATCAAGTTTCTATTATATCCTGATCCATAAAACCTTCTATTTCCCTGGTGACTAAAATGTTTTGAAAGATTATTGTACAGTTTTATCTGGGAGTGGGAGAAAAAAAATCAAAATTTTCATTGCATCAAGATGCGAACATTCATAATTCTGACCCAAATAACCCCATTAACATAAATCACTTGGAAAAGATTCATGCTTTATGCATGATGTGTGAAGTTGGAAGAAAATCTTTTGAAACAAGGGGTGCTATGTTACAGTTTTCAACTGGAACGTGAAAATAAAAAAGCTGATATATCCTCCGATCATAAACCGCAAAGCTAGTGATGCAATTACATCATTAATCGATTTAGAGTCGCACCTTGTCTTTCTGAATTGTAATCGAATCAATTTGCCAAGTGCCCAAATATTCCCAGCTCCAAATTTACCTGAATGTTTTGTTTTCATAGAAAAAACTGGAGCAGCTTCTTGTTAAGTTCCCGCCTGAAGAAGTGGAGTCCAAAAGGTGGCAGAAGATCGCTGATGAGCTCGGCAATCGAACGGCCAAACAGGTGACACCCACGTTAGAAAGCAGAAAAACATCAAAATAATTGTAAAACTGTTAGTAACTGCCTTACCACTGGTAGTATTTGTGTTTTTTTATCTTTTCTAATGGACAACAAGTCCTAGGGTGAAACTTGTTAATAGGCGGAGCTGCTGATACCTGCAGGTGTTTGAGCTCCGTTATTTCAAGCAGCTGTTCCTCTGCTGGAAGTGATTAATGAATCAGATTTCCTCCTGAAACATCCCAGGTCGCCAGCAGGGTTCAAAAGTATTTCATCAAACTGACAAAAGCTGGTATCCCTGTGCCTGGAAGAACCCCCAACCTCTGCATGTACACTAAAAAGGTAACTGCCACTCATCTGCCAAACCCTTCAACTATATAAAGTAACACTGATACTCAAATAAAAGCTAAGAAATGTTTTCAATTGTACTGGCTGGGAGCCCAACTCTTTGTTTTCTAATTTCCAGTGTTTCTTTCCTCCTTTTTTCATTTGCTTTTATTGTGTTTTCTCTTTTTATCCAAGTAAGCACATTTTTGCTGCCTTCATTTGCTATAAATGTTCTAACAATGCAGGAAGACTGAATCCTTCTCAGTTCAGGGTGCAATTTTTATGGTTTTGGGCACAAGATCAATAAAACCTGATCAATCTGTGTCCAAACAATCTAATGAAACTATTTTATTATCTGACACACTAATCCTAACTTATAATTATGTCTGTAAATAGGAAAAACAAAGCAGAAAACTGTAAAACTAAACTGAGTAGGAGATAGCAAACATGTTTGTCCAGCATTTAACATTTTTCGTAACTTTTTTCGCACTAGAAAGATTTTCTCATTCTGTGATTTCTCTTTATTTTGGACTTTTTCTGTGTTGTGGTAATTTTAAGCACATTTTTTCAAAACATTTTCCCACATTTTCAAAGTAAGTCATGCAGTAAATACAGATGAATAGAGAGGATGCCTTTAATTATTACATTTATTTGAATGGAAACCCTCTTTATCTTTGAAGGGCTTTTTTTGAGAGTTAATTTATAATCGGTTCAATCTGCTGTGGAGGAAAATCCCGGGGCATTAACGGAGGTCCAACTTTGAATTAATCTGAGGAAATACAGCAGCTAATCCAATGAAAGATAATCCGTTTTCCACTTGCAGTTGTGCTCACAACTAAATAACAAGACTATGTAAATATTGGTGATCTGCCTTAAACTATAATATAAATACCAGATGTTGTTATTTCAGTGCATCCTTAGAAATGGAGTAACAGTTTCTGCACAGATGAAAGCAAAATTTTCAACCCTCAAACAATGAATTCAAGCCCCAGAACTCCGTGAAGCACAGTGGTGTAAGCATCATGATATGGGATGTCTCATACTATGATGATGGGCCTATTTGTCACATGTAGGGGATTATAGATCAGTTTAAAAAGGAAATTCCCTTGAAATGGCTGTTTTTAAATAAGATTTTAAAACCCCAAATACTCCTGAAAATGAGCTTTTTTGTTGGATTTATTTAAAATATTCCGTTTCTGATGTAAAACAAAGAAATGCAGAGCAATAGAGAAATGTAATCCAATTGTCTTGGACTGAAATAGCTGTTCAAAGGTGCATAAAGCTATTCGACTTGATGAGGCTGTACATTTTTTAAATTTATACAATAACAGTTGGAATTTAAGACTTTTTTAATCATATTTTGTCTTGGGATACAGCATGCAGTGTTCTCAGTGCATTTGCCTGCATGCTAACTAAATCTGTCGCAAGAATTTACTCACTTTTGTAAACACACTGGTTACCTTAAACACAAGTATATAACTTAAATATATGTATTTAAGTTTGAGCTTAAAAGTTATAGATATTAAAGGGTTTTCTTAAAGCTTCATATTTGGATACCAGAGCCATTTTTTCCCCTCTTGTCGCTAACTGTTATAAACTATTAACATTTAACATGCAAACTTTGGTTTGTAGAGTCTTTGACTGGCAATATAGAGTGTTAGTCTTACTGAGCTAAATTTAACTGTAAATTTAAAAAAAATCAAATGTTTGTTCTTCTATGTATAAAATTGTAAAATAAAATATTAGAAATTAAAGCCAAATCTTGTTTAACAGAGTGGTTTACTTTCAGTCTTTCAGTTAGGTCTGTATAATATTGTAATTTCCAGATTTGTTTGTACAACAGCTTGTTTTCTAAGCTCAAAGGGAAGTATTATACAAAAATAACAACATTTCTGCTGCTTCTAAAAATTAATTGCTTAAAAATAAAACACCCAGCCGTTTTTGGCATTAAGTTAATGTATATTGTGTCTTGAAAATGACAAAAAACTCAAGAACTTCTGGAATGTAACTGGTGCTGCACCGTTACCTAGCAACCCCAGAGAGGCCCTGCCCGCTACCTAGCAACCCAAGCTGAATTCCAGGACATTTGGCCAGCTGGTTTCAAATTCAAATTCAAAAAACTTTATTAATCCCAAAGGGAAGTTAAATTCAATTCAATTAAATGAAATTTCTTTGCTTATCATCCAGAAACCTGATGATTATTCTGTGTTTTAATTTTGCTATCCCCTCATTTTGACTCATCACTATCGATCCCTGTCAAAGGCAAAACACTGCAGTGTGTGAAAGCGAGCGTGTTTTGCTGAGGCTCAGAAAGCTTTCCTTTGTTTGTAACCGTCTCTGGTTTCCCTGCAGGCCTCCAGTAAGAGACAGCATCACCTAAACAAGCATCTGTACCGGCCGTCCACCTTCCTGACCTCCTACGAGCCTCCAGTCTACATGGAGGATGAGGACGAGCGCGCGGCGTTTTACCACAGCGTGCAGGACCCTTCTGCTGATGATTCGGTCAGTCAGAGCAACTTTCTTAAGGAGTTATTGACTGTCGTTTTATATTCCGATATTTTAGTTTAAAAATGAATGTGTGTAGACTGGCGTACGTAGCGTATACCACCATATGGCAGGAAAAAAACAATAAAAATAAGTAATACATAAAATATTAATAGGTACTCCAATTAATTACTTGTATGCTATTTATTAATATTTAAATCAATATTTGATATTGAATCAAATGGTGACCCAAAGAATCAAAATTCTCTAAGATTATTTGATTGAAACTAATTAAATAGCTTTAAATGTCATCTGCAAACACACTTTGATCTTTCCTACTTTCTCAAGAAATACATATTTTATTATGGGGAAAATATCTCTTTAAAATGTTAAAAATACCTCCAAGAAAAGGGTAAAAAGTCAGTTTCCATGCTTTTGGAGCCCTGGAACCTTTCTTTTTTTTGCAGATCAATTTAAAATTGAGCGAAATTGCATCAATTTTCTTCCACTTCCTTATTCTTTCTCCACTTTGACACCATTGCAATCAGCGAAACATTCGATTCTTTCTCATTTTGCTTCCAATCACGACTTTTTGCTGTTGACAATAACCGAGAGCAGTGCAGGGAAGCTGAGCCAGCTCTGCGTTTCTCCTCTGTTTGAACTACATGGCTCCTGATGCTCGATGTTATCAAAGCTCTGACATTTCCTCTGGCCCTTTGATGGCTCTAACCTTTAAGAAAAACTGGTTCCCCAAGGCCTGCTGGTAACACAGATGGTTTTCTCCCATCTCCATGTTAAAGAAGGGAATTATTTCATATTAAAGGCAGATATGGTGGCAGCAGAGATCGGCAAGGAATAATAATAAAGATTGGATTTTGTCTACAACAGAGTATTAGGGCCAGGTGAAGAAAAAAACATTAAACTACAAGAGCAAAGTCAAAATATTGCGAGAAAAAAGTCATAAAAGAAGTCAAAATACTACCAGAAGAAAGCCGTAATATTATCAGAGTAAAGACATAACATTACCTGAAAAAAGATGCAATATAATGACAATAAATTTGTAATATTACAAGAAAAAAAGTTGTACAAGAAGCAAGTAATATTATTGCCAGAATAAAGTTATATTATAACAGAATTAAGTCGGAATATTATTAGAATAAAGTTGTAGTATTATGATAATAAAGCCGTAATATTACCAGAATAATTGTATGACAATTAAGTTGAAATAATACGAGAATAAACTCAATACGTAATGAAAATAAACTCATAACAACAGAAAAAAATCAGCATATCACGAGAATAAATAATATCAGAATAAAGTCGTAACAATACCAAAAAAAATACAGCTTTTTGTTGTATAATTACCTTATTTTTAGGTTATTATAAACTCATAATTATCTAAATAAAGTTGCAATAATACAAGACTAAAGTCATAATTTTACCAGAATAAAGTAGTAATTTTAAGTATAAAGTCTTAACGTCTTAAAGTCTTAACAAAAAAAAGTCATTACAGTCCAAGAATAAACTTATAATATCATCAAAGTAGAAATGATATAATCAAAAGTCGTAATATTAGGAAAATTAAGTAGTAATTTTATGAGAACTTGTACATAAAAAATAATAAAGGAAAATTAGAAATGTTGAGCATCTTGTGAAGTTATGCTTTGGTAAAAGTTTTACAAATAAGAAAATAGTTCATCTTTTAACACATCAACATCAAATTATTAAGATACTAAATATTTTCATTTTAACTGTATTGAAGCCTCGTTAAAATAAATTTAATCACTTTCTTCTGGTAATATTACGTCTTTATTCTACTAATGTGACCTTATTGTCATAATATTGTGGAAAAGATACAAGCACTTTGAACTGCTATGTTCCTGAAAATGTACTATATACGTAAATACATTATCTTACTTTAGTCTTGTAATTTTCAAAAATAAAAAATAAAAACCTTTTGTCCAATACTCGTACTTGCTTGATGCTTATTCAGGCCAAATCTTCTCATCGTAAACATTTTCTTTGTTTACCTTTGGCTCAAGGACAATCTGTGCGTGACGCAGCTCTGCTGCCTTAACAATAAAAATATCTGCTCCTATTTATGTTGCTCATGTTCAGCAAAAATCAGAGCCGTCAATACTTACTGTAGAAAAAACGAGGAGAACATAACCATCGTACTGCGGTTTCTGTGTCATCTGGAGGTCTTTTGTTTGTGCTTTACCAGCTCCGACTCCACCCAGCTCTTATTTTTGTTTTGTTTACATCGACAATCTCAGGATGAGGAGAGCGTTCCTGTGGAGCTGAGGAACCTACAAGAGTACAAAGAGCTTTTACAGCTGAAGAGATTGAAAAAACAGAAACTCCAGGAGATTCGAGAGGATAACGCCGGGGTGCAGCACATGGGTTACAAGGTGACGCATTTCTGCACATACAACAACTTCCTGCTGCATGCTGCACAGCGTGCCGGCACTGCCTGGCCCTCTTCCACATTTTGTCACATTTTAAACACAAACCTGCGTGAGTTTTATTAGGACTTTTTGTAATAAACCTACAGAAATTGCATAAGTTGAAAATTAGGGGGAAGAAAACATGGTTGTAAAATCTGATATGTTTGAAGACTTATTTATGATGGCGTATTAGAGCAATTGTAGATGGGGAAAAAAGGAGCAAATTTCTGCCAAAAAACTAAGAAATTTTGAGATCAATCTCAGAAATTTTCTAGAAAAAAATATGAAAGTTTCTGAGCTTTGAAAGTTGAAATATTTCTAGAAAAAAAAACTCAGAAATTTTTACATTAATCTCAGAAATTTTCTAGAACAAGATGTGGAAATTTTTTAACTGGAAAATCAACTTTTGACACTGAAGAAATTTTCGTAAGTTGAACATTTTTAACTTTTGAAACCTCAGAAATTTCCCCGTTTTTTTCCAGAACATTTCTGAGATTAATTTCTGAGGTATTTTTCTCACATTGGCGACTATTTATATTAATAAATAGCACATATTTTTCAAGGAGTGTGATTAACTTTTAAGGCAGATGTTGAAAACCTCCCAAAAATATGTGCACTTGCTGCAGATCAATAGGAAAAAAAAAAATCCAGATTATGTTTTTATATGAGACATTTTCAAGCATAAATTCTGCAGCAGAGCAGAATATTCAGCTTACTAACATCTGCAGTTAGTAGTTCTTTCATAGACATATGTGAAGTAATGCAGAGGAAACATGAAACATCCAAACCTGTTTGTGGTAAATTTGTGACTTTTGATTACAAATTTTGGTCTCTTGAACGCCTTTGCTTTGGGACTGATGTAAAATGGAGTCTTATAATGTTTATAATTTAGTTTAACTCCAAAATGTTTCACTATGTACAGAGTTTTTAAGGCAGAATGATATAAATAATGCAAAAGGAGGAGCAGCTAACTCGATAATTAACAAAATAGGCAGACGACGACAAATACACAGCTTTTGATTTGCATTGGGAGGAAAACTGGTGCATCACGCAGCTAATCGCTTAATAAACTACTGATTATGGACTCGTATGCAGAGTAGTCTAGTCTGAAAACACAACGGAAAATGGCTGCTTTTCAAAATTACTTGGATTGTTAGCAGGAAACACAGAAGGGAGACTTTTGCACACTTATTAGAAATTAGCACACTTAAAAATATCGTGTTGAATCAACTCCATTTTACATCAAGAACTGTAAATGGAAATTTAAAGAACTGGTCCTTTATTATAAAATAACTGTTTCTTTTTATTATTTTTTATAAATTGAAACAACATATTTAAGATGGAGGATTTTTGTGGGGAAAAGGGAAAAACTGTTTGTGTGAGTAACGCACGTTAGGGGGAATTTTGTTAAGCTGTGGTTGGTTTCATCCTGATGGTTTTGCATCTTTTTTGTCTCGTGCTGTGCAGTGCGACGTGTGCGGCATGGACCCCATCCAGGGGGTCCGTTGGCACTGTCAGGACTGTCCTCCAGAAAACTCGGTCGATTTCTGCTCCAACTGCTCAGACTGGTGAGAACCTTTTTAGCTAAATATACCTCAGAGAGGATTCTGGGGGTTTTGTCAGTTTATTTGTATAGCACATTTCAGCAACAAGGCAATTCAAAGTGCTTTACATCATAAAAACACAAAAATATAAAGTCATAAAAGACAGCACACAGTTAACAATTTAGAAAACGTTACATTTTTGTGTATCAGATTAACTACAGAGTTGCAAGAAAAGCTTAAAAAACTGAGTTGATAAGAAAATATATTTTCTTTATTTATATTCTATTTATATTTTTGAAGAACGTCTATAAACAAACTAAAAGGAAATTTAAAAAATAAGATTTTTTAGTCATCAAACGGTTTTATTTTTTTTAAAAAGTAGTTGAACAGTTGCAAAATGCTGTTTCCTTACACAGAATTTAATGATAATCTGTCAAACCGTCCAAATATTTAAAGAGCACTCACCCTAAGTTTAGCAAAACTCTCATATGGAAATGTGACTGCATTGTATAAAAGCCTTAATATTGTCCACTTTAAGATATGTCAATATCAATTTATTCTATGGCATTTAGATTTTTTATTTAATTGTAACATATTTTTTTCTAGATAATTAATTTTGTCTTTTATTGTTTTAGAATATTTTTAAATTTATACTATTTATGTTATTTTTGTTTGGTATTTTTATTTTATTTATTTTACCTTACTTTTTTTGGTAGTATTTATATTAAATGCAGCACCGCTTCAAAGATCCTGCAGAAATACAACCCGTCACTTTGTTTTGGATCTACTGGATTTTCTTTTGATTTGCTGTTGAAAAGTGACAAATATTTACAAGTTGTAGAAGAATTAGTCAACTTTCTTGTGTTAATCAAGCAGAAAAATAAACATGTCTTAAAAAATTGTTGTAACTTTTATTTAACCAGGAAATGAAAAACTCATTGATATTAAAAATCTCATTTACAAAAGTGTCCTGGGCTATACATCAGCAAAACAAGATAAAAACAAGACAGTTTTGACCTTTTTAAGTCATTTAATTTATAACAAGACGTTTTCCCATGTCCGGAGTGAAATAATCTGCCAGTGGAACTAGAACAATTTCACCAATACTAAGGAATTATTTACTGAAAACAAGCCCCCACAGGCAAGGAGGGGAACAGTTTTTTTAAATTAGTTTGATTCTTTTGACATAGTACAGTGTGAAAGAGCAGCTCAAATCGCGTTCGGTGTGAACGCAGCATTAGATTCATACTATCATCTTTTGTCTTCCAGCTTATTCAAGACAGAGACCCATAAACCTGACCACCACCTGGAAGCGGTGTATCAGCCAGACACCTTTCTGGACAGGGACTATTGCCTGCCGCAGAGCGCGGGCTACAACTACCTGGACCCTAATTACTTCCCCGCCAACAGATGACAGAGTCCCAGGCGCCGCTAGCTCCAAGTTGTCTCTCTCTCTCTCTCGCCACAAGTCCTGCAGGCTACTCTGTGCATGGCTCCATCCTGTAAGCCCAAGATTACCGCTGAGCCGGGGCGGCGGGGTTAGAGTTAGAGCAGACCTCGGCTCTGATGCTGGTTGCCCAGCAACGTCTCAGCCAGGTTATTCAGAAACTGTATTTTTAAAAAACAAACAAACAAAAGCGAGAAGGCACACGACATTCCTGAGCTCCTCCCCTGACGTTTCCAGTTTTCTCCTCCATGCTGCTTTCATACTGGAAAATTGAGTGATTGGTCTGGCGAAGCGCCACCTAGTGGAGACACTTGGGGGTTGTTTTCGTGTGCATGTGGTTTCCCCAAGAATGAAGAATACTTAAAAAAAAGAAAAAGAAAAAAAGGTTGAAAACTTGGAGCATTTCTGCAGACCTCACTGGGTTTCCCAACACACACACAGACACACACCCCTTCATCCGTTTCCTTTTGCTCTCTTCACTAAAACTAACTAGGAAACACTACAACACGGAGAGCGACTTCATTATTTTTCTTTGAAGGCAGGCGAATGATGTTGAAAACCACACAAAGCTGTGTTTTATTTTTCTTTTGCCTCCTCCTCCCTCATCGTGTGCCGTTGTTGATCATGTTGAGTGTTCAAGTATATGGTAAAAAGTGAAAAGTAGCCACCGCTAGTTGCTGTGTGCCATTAAAAAATAAAAACAGACAAAAAAGATGTTTTTTTTTTTTTTTCTTGTTTATCTTTTTTTTTTCTTCCCCTCGCGCTTCGGGCAGATGGAGAAACCCTGAAAGCTGACCACATTTTCTCCATCGCCCTGTTATCGAATCCCATCGGTAAGCCTCTAGATCTCTTAATTTCACCACCCACTTTAAAAGGTCCATTTAAAAAGATTGTATTTTTATTAATCTATTTAAAATATGAATAATTGAGGTAGTGGTTGGTGCCTCTGCGACCCACAGAGTTTTATATACATAGATTTCGTTGTGCTTGAGTAGATGCCATTTTGTATGGTTTTTTTGTCTTCTTTCCCTCACCACCTTTCCCCCTGCTTCAGTATCTGTGTATAACAGTCTGTTCTTATGTAAAAAAAAATTAATAATGTAAAAAAAATGCTAGAGGAGAACCGTGGAAATAAAAGTAAGTGAAAAATGCTTCTATGTCTGTGGCATTTATTTTATTATTTGATTGACAGAAATCAACGACGGAGCGTTGGGTCATGCTAAGAAAAATAAATAAATAAAATCACGAGAAAAAAGTGATGTTATGAGAAGAAAGTCCTAAAACTACAAGAATAAAGTTGTAAAATGATGAGAATAAAATATTTAATTGTTCTATAATTATTTAAAAATAAAACAAAAATACTTTATTCTTAATTAATTATATGATATTTATGACATATTGTATAATAGATAATATGAATAATATTCACATCATGAATAATATATGTATGAAGTCACAATATTATAATGTCATATTGTGATGTCTCGAAAATGCCATTCTTGTAAAATTGACTTTATTCTCATACTATGACTTTATTCTTAACAAAATTGGACTTTTCTCGTTATTCTTGTAAAATTGATTTTATTCTTGAAATATTCATTTATTCTCATTTTGACTTTATTGTATTATTTTGACTTGGTTCTTTTACAACTTTAGTCTTACAAAGTGATTTTATTCTTGTAACAGCTCTGTTACTTCAGTTTTGATTTATTCTCAGAAAAATTTAATACATATTTTTTGCTTTATCGTAAGATGGAAGCATTAAATCCCTAAATGCCCAGCTTTCAATCTAGACCAGACAGATTTACAAAAGCAAATGAGTTGGATTAGGAGTGCTTGCTTGCATCTGATTGTGTCATCCAAGACATGTTACTGTAGAATATCATTTCTGTATCTGGATATTTAGCTGTTAACATGTGATAGCAGGCATACAGCAACAGTCATAAGTCAGAGGCCTCTTTAGATTTGCTGCATCATTGACTGCTACTGGAGCTCTTTCCTGCTCAAAGCATCATTATCCACAATGACCCTTTGAAGATACTTGGATGAAATGGATTACAATGTTTGATTTCTCAAACAGAAATTAGTCAGTACTTTTGAACAGACTTGAATTACTAACTAGTAAAATGTTAATATACATTAAAATGACAACAAATTTGTTTTCTATCAAATTTTGCAGTAGTACCAAGCATGTTAGGGTAGATTTCCAGACAAGATGAGGACATTCAAAGGTTGTGGGATTGATTCCCACCAGAGTTGTAGCATTATGCCTTTCTTAAACAAAGTGAATCACACATACAGGGAATATTATAGTATTGGCACACAGGGATCTGTTGTGCAATGAATACAACGTTGGACATCTGGAAAGAATGCAGGACTCTGTTTCTTCAAAACCCCGGCATAGTGAAAAGCTTCTAAGTATTTCCCAGTTTCAACTACCTGAAAAAAGTCAGTAGCCTTATTGAAGCTTAAAATCAATATCTAACAATATTTAAAAATTTCACAGTGTCAACTAGTAATATCCTAATAAAATCCTCAAGTGTCACATACTTAGTCAATAAATTCTGCTTATTCTACTAACCTAATAAGAGAAAGTCTGTAGTGGTATTGAAACTCTCCCATGACCAAGGGCTCTGTGGCGCAATGGATAGCACATTGGACTCCTAGTCAGAATGAAGTCATTCGAAGGTTCTGGGTTCAAGTCCCACTGGAGTCGTTGCATTATGCAATTCTCACATATTAATAAAATCCCCACCTGTGGCACACATTTTCAGGAAATTTATTCTGCTGACCAAATTAAAGAAAGTCTATAGTGGTATTGAAACTCTCTCATTACCAAGGGCTCTGTGGCGCAATGGATAGCGCATTGGACTCCTAATCAGAATGAAGTGATTCAAAGGTTGTGGGTTCAAGTCCCACCAGAGTCGTTGCATTATGCAATTCTCACATATTAATAAAATCCTCACCTGTGGCACACATTTTCAGGAAGTTTATTCTGCTGACCAAATTAAAGAAAGCTTATAGTGGTATTGAAACTCTTCAATTACCAAGGGCTCTGTGGTGCAATGGATAGTGCATTGCACTCCTAGTCAGAATGAAGTGATTCAAAGGTTGTGGGTTCAAGTCCCACCAGAGTCGTTGCATTATGCAATTCTCATATTAAAATCCTCACCTGTTGCACAGGTGTTATGGAAATTCTATTTGTTCTTCTTAACTAATAAAAAAAGTCTGTAGTTGTATTGGAACTCTCCCATTACCAAGGGCTCTGTGGCGCAATGGATAGCGCATTGGACTTCTAGACAGGTTGAAGTCATTCAAAGGTTGTGGGTTCGAGTCCCACTAGAGTCATACCATTATGCAATTCTAACATATTAATAAAATCCTCACCTGTCGCACACATTTCCGGAAATTCATTCTACTGACCTAATTAAGGTCTTGAAACTCTCCCTTTAACAAGGGCTCTGTGGCGCAATGGATAGCGCATTGGACTTCTAGACAGGTTGAAGTGATTCAAAGGTTGTGGGTTCAAGTCCCACTGGAGTCATTGCATTATGCAATTCTCACATATTAATAAAATCCCCACCTGTGGCACACATTTTCAGGAGATTTATTCTGCTGACCAAATTAAAGAAAGCTTATAGTGGTATTGAAACTCTACAATTACCAAGGGCTCTGTGGCGCAATGGATAGCGCATTGGACTTCTAGACAGGTTGAAGTGATTCAAAGGTTGTGGGTTCGAGTCCCACTAGAGTCATACCATTTTGCAATTCTCACATATTAATAAAATCCCCACCTGTGGCACACATTTTCAGGAAATTTATTCTGCTGACCAAATTATAGAAAGTCTATAGTGGTATTGAAACTCTATGACCACCTAGGGCTCTGTGGCGCAATGGATAGCGCATTGGACTCCTCGTCAGAATGAAGTGATTCAAAGGTTGTGGGTTCAAGTCCCACCAAAGTCGTTGCATTATGCAATCCTCACCTGTGGCACACATTTTCAGGAAATTTGTTCTGCTGACCAAATTAAAGAAAGTCTATAGTGGTGTTGAAACTCTATCATGATCAAGGGCTCTGTGGCGCAATGGATAGCACATTGGACTCCTAGGCAGAATGAAGTGATTCAAAGGTTGTGGGTTCAAGTCCCACCAGAGTCGTTGCATTATGCAATTCTCACATATTAAAATCCTCACCTGTAGCACAGGTGTTCCGGAAATTCTATTTGTTCTTCTTAACTAATAAAAGAAAGTCTGTAGTAGTATTGAAACTCTCCCATTAACAAGGGCTCTGTGGCGCAATGGATAGCGCATTGGACTCCTAGTCAGAATGAAGTGATTCAAAGGTTGTGGGTTCAAGTCCCACCAGAGTCGTTGCATTATGCAATTCTCATATTAAAATCCTCACATGTTGCACAGGTGTTCCGGAAATTCTATTTGTTCTTCTTAACTAATAAAAAAAAGTCTGTAGTAGTATTGGAACTCTCCCATTACCAAGGGGTCTGTGGCGCAATGGATAGCGCATTGGACTTCTAGACAGGTTGAAGTGATTCAAAGGTTGTGGGTTCGAGTCCCGCTAGAGTCGTAGCATTATGCATTTCCAACATATTAATAAAATCCTAACCTGTCGCACACATTTTCAGGAAGTTTATTCTGCTGACCATATTAAAAAAAGTCTATAGTGGTATTGAAATTCTATCATGACCAAGGGCTCTGTGGCGCAATGGATAGTGCATTGGACTCCTAGTCAGAATGAAGTGATTCAAAGGTTGTGGGTTCAAGTCCCACCAGAGTTGTTGCATTATGCAATTCTCACATATTAATAAAATCCTCACCTGTGGCACACATTTTCAGGAAATTTATTCTGCTGACCAAATTAAAGAAAGTCTATAGTGGTATTGAAACTCTACAATTACCAAGGGCTCTGTGGCGCAATGGATAGCGCATTGGACTCCTAGTCAGAATGAAGTGATTCAAAGGTTGTGAGTTCAAGTCCCACCAGAGTCGCTGCATTATGCAATTCTCACATATTAAAATCCTCACCTGTCTCACAGGTGTTCCGGAAATTCTATTTGTTCTTCTTAACTAATAAAAGAAAGTCTGTAGTAGTATTGAAACTCTCTCATTACCCAGGGCTCTGTGGCGCAATGGATAGCGCATTGGACTTCTAGACAGGTTGAAGTGATTCAAAGGTTGTGGGTTCGAGTCCCACTAGGGTAGTTGCATTATGCAAATCTAACATATTAATAAAATCCTCACCTGTCGCACAGGTGTTCCGGAAATTCTGTTCTTCTTAACTACTAGAAGAAACTCTGTAGTAGTATTGAAACTCTTCCATTAACAAGGGCTCTGTGGCGCAATGGATAGCGCATTGGACTCCTAGTCAGAATGAAGTGATTCAAAGGTTGTGGGTTCAAGTCCCACCAGAGTCGTTGCATTATGCAATTCTCATATTAAAATCCTCACATGTTGCACATGTATTATGGAAATTCTATTTGTTCTTCTTAACTAATAAAAAAAAGTCTGTAGTAGTATTGGAACTCTCCCATTACCAAGGGCTCTGTGGCGCAATGGATAGCGCATTGGACTTCTAGACAGGTTGAAGTGATTCAAAGGTTGTGGGTTCGAGTCCCACTAGAGTCATACCATTTTGCAATTCTCACATATTAATAAAATCCCCACCTGTGGCACACATTTTCAGGAAATTTATTGTGCTGACCAAATTATAGAAAGTCTATAGTGGTATTGAAACTCTATCAGCACCAAGGGCTCTGTGGCGCAATGGATAGCGCATTGGACTCCTAGTCAGAATGAAGTGATTCGAAGGTTGTGGGTTCAAGTCCCACCAAAGTCGTTGCATTATGCAATTCTCATATTAAAATCCTCACCTGTTGCACAGGTGTTATGGAAATTCTATTTGTTCTTCTTAACTAATAAAAAAAGTCTGTAGTAGTATCGGAACTCTCCCATTACCAAGGGCTCTGTGGCGCAATGGATAGCGCATTGGACTTCTAGACAGGTTGAAGTGATTCAAAGGTTGTGGGTTCGAGTCCCACTAGAGTCATACCATTATGCAATTCTAACATATTAATAAAATCCTCACCTGTCGCACACATTTCCGGAAATTCATTCTACTGACCTAATTAAGGTCTTGAAACTCTCCCTTTAACAAGGGCTCTGTGGCGCAATGGATAGCGCATTGGACTTCTAGACAGGTTGAAGTGATTCAAAGGTTGTGGGTTCAAGTCCCA
This sequence comes from Xiphophorus hellerii, assembly GCF_003331165.1. Lineage (NCBI taxonomy): Eukaryota > Metazoa > Chordata > Actinopteri > Cyprinodontiformes > Poeciliidae > Xiphophorus > Xiphophorus hellerii. The sequence continues at coordinate 23,884,378 of NC_045677.1, forward strand.
CTGGAGTCATTGCATTATGCAATTCTCACATATTAATAAAATCCCCACCTGTGGCACACATTTTCAGGAGATTTATTCTGCTGACCAAATTAAAGAAAGCTTATAGTGGTATTGAAACTCTACGATTACCAAGGGCTCTGTGGCGCAATGGATAGCGCATTGGACTTCTAGACAGGTTGAAGTGATTCAAAGGTTGTGGGTTCGAGTCCCACTAGGGTCGTTGCATTATGCAAATCTAACATATTAATAAAATCCTCATCTGTTGCACAGGTCTTCCGGAAATTCTTTTCTTCTTAACTACTAAAAGAAACTCTGTAGTAGTATTGAAACTCTTCATTTAACAAGGGCTCTGTGGCGCAATGGATAGCGCATTGGACTCCTAGTCAGAATGAAGTGATTCAAAGGTTGTGGGTTCCAGTCCCACCAGATTCATTGCATTACGCAATTCTAACATATCAATAAAATCCTCACCTGTCGCACAGGTGTTCTGGAAATTGTATTATTTCTTCTTAACTAATAAAAGAAAGTCTGTAGTAGTATTGAAACTCTCTCATTACCAAGGGCTCTGTGGCGCAATGGATAGCGTATTGGACTTCTAGACATGTTGAAGTGATTCAAAGGTTGTGGGTTCGAGTCCCACTAGAGTCATACACTTATGCAATTCTAACATATCAATAAAATCCTCACCTGTCGCACACATTTTCCGGAAAGTCCTTCCACTGACCTAATTAAAGAAAGTCTGTAGTAGTATTGAAACTCTCCCATTAACAAGTGCTGTGTGGCGCAATGGATAGGGCATCGGACTCCTAGTCCGAATGAAGTCATTCAGAGGTTGTGGGTTCAAGTCCCACCAGAGTCGTTGCTTTATGCAATACTCACATATTAAAATCCTCACCTGTAGCACAGGTGTTCCGGAAATTCTATTTGTTCTGCTTAACTATTAAAAAAAGTCTGTAATAGTATTGAAACTCTATCAGGACCAAGGGCTCTGTGGCGCAATGGATAGCGCGTTGGACATCAAGACAGGTTCAAGTGATTTAAAGGTTGTGGGTTCAAGTCCCACTACTGTTGTAGCATTATGTAATTCTAACATATTAATAAAATCCTCACCTGTGGCACACATTTTCATGAAATTTATTCTGCTGACCAAATTAAAGAAAGTCTATAGTGGTATTGAAACTCTATAATGACCAAGGGCTCTGTGGCGCAATGGATGGCGCATTGGACTCCTAGTCAGAATGAAGTGATTCAAAGGTTGTGGGTTCAAGTCCCACCAGAGTCGCTGCATTATGCAATTCTCACATATTAAAATCTTCACCTCTAGCACAGGTGTTCCGGAAATTCTATTTGTTCTACTTAACTAATAAAAGAAAGTCTGTAGTAGTATTGAAACTCTCCAATTAACAAGGGCTCTGTGGCGCAATGGATAGCGCATTGGACTCCTAGTCAGAATGAAGTGATTCAAAGGTTGTGGGTTCAAGTCCCACCAGAGTCGTTGCATTATGCAATTCTCACATATTAATAAAATCCTCACCTGTGGCACACATTTTCAGGAAGTTTATTCTGCTGACCAAATTAAAGAAAGCTTATAGTGGTATTGAAACTCTTCAATTACCAAGGGCTCTGTGGCGCAATGGATAGCGCATTCGACTCCTAGTCAGAATGAAGTCATTCAAAGGTAGTGGGTTCAAGTCCCACCAGAGTGTTTGCATTGTGCAATTCTCACATATTAATAAAATCCTCACCTGTGGCACACATTTTCAGGAAGTTTATTCTGCTGACCAAATTAAAGAAAGTCTATAGTGGTATTGAAACTCTACCATTACCAAGGGCTCTGTGGCGCAATGGATAGCGCATTGGACTCCTAGTCAGAATGAAGTGATTCAAAGGTTGTGGGTTCAAGTCCCACCAGAGTCGTTGCATTATGCAATCCTCACCTGTGGCACACATTTTCAGGAAATTTATTCTGCTGACCAAATTAAAGAAAGTCTATAGTGGTATTGAAACTCTACAATTACCAAGGGCTCTGTGGCGCAATGGATGGCGCATTGGACTCCTAGTCAGAATGAAGTGATTCAAAGGTTTTGGGTTCAAGTCCCACCAGAGTCGCTGCATTATGCAATTCTCACATATTAAAATCTTCACCTCTAGCACAGGTGTTCCGGAAATTCTATTTGTTCTACTTAACTAATAAAAGAAAGTCTGTAGTAGTATTGAAACTCTCCAATTACCAAGGGCTCTGTGGCGCAATGGATAGCGCATTGGACTCCTAGTCAGAATGAAGTGATTCAAAGGTTGTGAGTTCAAGTCCCACCAGAGTGTTTGCATTGTGCAATTCTCACATATTAATAAAATCCTCACCTGTGGCACACATTTTCAGGAAATTTATTCTGCTGACCAAATTAAAGAAAGTCTATAGTGGTATTGAAACTCTACCATTACCAAGGGCTCTGTGGCGCAATGGATAGCGCATTGGACTCCTAGTCAGAATGAAGTGATTCAAAGGTTGTGGGTTCAAGTCCCACCAGAGTCGTTGCATTATGCAATCCCCACCTGTGGCACACATTTTCAGGAGATTTATTCTGCTGACCAAATTAAAGAAAGCTTATAGTGGTATTGAAACTCTACAATTACCAAGGGCTCTGTGGCGCAATGGATAGTGCATTGGACTTCTAGACAGGTTGAAGTGATTCAAAGGTTGTGGGTTCGAGTCCCACTAGGGTCGTTGCATTATGCAAATCTAACATATTAATAAAATCCTCATCTGTTGCACAGGTCTTCCGGAAATTCTTTTCTTCTTAACATCTAAAAGAAACACTGTAGTAGTATTGAAACTCTTCATTTAACAAGGGCTCTGTGGCGCAATGGATAGCGCATTGGACTCCTAGTCAGAATGAAGTGATTCAAAGGTTGTGGGTTCCAGTCCCACCAGATTCATTGCATTACGCAATTCTAACATATCAATAAAATCCTCACCTGTCGCACACGTGTTCTGGAAATTGTATTATTTCTTCTTAACTAATAAAAGAAAGTCTGTAGTAGTATTGAAACTCTCTCATTACCAAGGGCTCTGTGGCGCAATGGATAGCGTATTGGACTTCTAGACATGTTGAAGTGATTCAAAGGTTGTGGGTTCGAGTCCCACTAGAGTCATACACTTATGCAATTCTAACATATCAATAAAATCCTCACCTGTCGCACACATTTTCCGGAAATTCCTTCCACTGACCTAATTAAAGAAAGTCTGTAGTAGTATTGAAACTCTCCCATTAACAAGTGCTGTGTGGCGCAATGGATAGGGCAACGGACTCCTAGTCCGAATGAAGTCATTCAGAGGTTGTGGGTTCAAGTCCCACCAGAGTCGTTGCTTTATGCAATACTCACATATTAAAATCCTCACCTGTAGCACAGGTGTTCCGGAAATTCTATTTGTTCTGCTTAACTATTAAAAAAAGTCTGTAATAGTATTGAAACTCTATCAAAACCATGGGCTCTGTGGCGCAATGGATAGCGCGTTGGACATCAAGACAGGTTCAAGTGATTTAAAGGTTGTGGGTTCGAGTCCCACTACTGTTGTAGCATTATGCAATTCTAACATATTAATAAAATCCTCACCTGTGGCACACATTTTCATGAAATTTATTCTGCTGACCAAATTAAAGAAAGTCTATAGTGGTATTGAAACTCTATAATGACCAAGGGCTCTGTGGCGCAATGGATAGCGCATTGGACTCCTAGTCAGAATGAAGTGATTCAAAGGTTGTGGGTTCAAGTCCCACCAGAGTCGCTGCATTATGCAATTCTCACATATTAAAATCTTCACCTCTAGCACAGGTGTTCCGGAAATTCTATTTGTTCTACTTAACTAATAAAAGAAAGTCTGTAGTAGTATTGAAACTCTCCAATTAACAAGGGCTCTGTGGCGCAATGGATAGCGCATTGGACTCCTAGTCAGAATGAAGTGATTCAAAGGTTGTGGGTTCAAGTCCCACCAGAGTCGTTGCATTAAGCAATTCTCACATATTAATAAAATCCTCACCTGTGGCACACATTTTCAGGAAGTTTATTCTGCTGACCAAATTAAAGAAAGCTTATAGTGGTATTGAAACTCTTCAATTACCAAGGGCTCTGTGGCGCAATGGATAGCGCATTCGACTCCTAGTCAGAATGAAGTCATTCAAAGGTAGTGGGTTCAAGTCCCACCAGAGTGTTTGCATTGTGCAATTCTCACATATTAATAAAATCCTCACCTGTGGCACACATTTTCAGGAAATTTATTCTGCTGACCAAATTAAAGAAAGTCTATAGTGGTATTGAAACTCTACCATTACCAAGGGCTCTGTGGCGCAATGGATAGCGCATTGGACTCCTAGTCAGAATGAAGTGATTCAAAGGTTGTGGGTTCAAGTCCCACCAGAGTCGTTGCATTATGCAATCCTCACCTGTGGCACACATTTTCAGGAAATTTATTCTGCTGACCAAATTAAAGAAAGTCTATAGTGGTATTGAAACTCTACAATTACCAAGGGCTCTGTGGCGCAATGGATAGCGCATTGGACTCCTAGTCAGAATGAAGTGATTCAAAGGTTGTGGGTTCAAGTCCCACCAGAGTCGCTGCATTATGCAATTCTCACATATTAAAATCTTCACCTCTAGCACAGGTGTTCCGGAAATTCTATTTGTTCTACTTAACTAATAAAAGAAAGTCTGTAGTAGTATTGAAACTCTCCAATTAACAAGGGCTCTGTGGCGCAATGGATAGTGCATTCGACTCCTAGTCAGAATGAAGTCATTCAAAGGTAGTGGGTTCAAGTCCCACCAGAGTGTTTGCATTGTGCAATTCTCACATATTAATAAAATCCTCACCTGTGGCACACATTTTCAGGAAATTTATTCTGCTGACCAAATTAAAGAAAGTCTATAGTGGTATTGAAACTCTACCATTACCAAGGGCTCTGTGGCGCAATGGATAGCGCATTGGACTCCTAGTCAGAATGAAGTGATTCAAAGGTTGTGGGTTCAAGTCCCACCAGAGTCGTTGCATTATGCAATCCTCACCTGTGGCACACATTTTCAGGAAATTTATTCTGCTGACCAAATTAAAGAAAGTCTATAGTGGTATTGAAACTCTACAATTACCAAGGGCTCTGTGGCGCAATGGATAGCGCATTGGACTCCTAGTCAGAATGAAGTGATTCAAAGGTTGTGGGTTCAAGTCCCACCAGAGTCGTTGCATTATGCAATTCTCACATATTAAAATCTTCACCTGTAGCACAGGTGTTCCGGAAATTCTATTTGTTCTTCTTAACTAATAAAAAAAGTCTGTAGTAGTATTGCAACTCTTCCATTACCAAGGGCTCTGTGGCGCAATGGATAGCGCGTTGGACATTAAGACAGGTTAAAGTGATTTAAAGGTTGTGGGTTCAAGTCCCGACAGGTTCCTTGCAAATCGCTCACTTAAAAAGAAATGTTTACTTAAAAGATGCATTATATATCTGTCAATTACTTAAGAGATTGTATACAGAAAATAGGTATATTCCAGCAGTCTTTGACTATTTGTAACACCTAGCAATACTATTTTTTGTCAAGATAGTTATAGTGAAAACAAAGACTATGGAGCCTTAATGAGACCCCCCAACTTCTGAAAGAGCTCTGTGGTGCAGTGGATAGCGCATTGGACTCCTAGACAGGATGAAGTGATTAAAAGTTTGTGGATTTGAGTCCTACGAAAGTCATAGCATTATGTTATTTGAAGTTTTTTTTGTGACTAATTAGGTTGTTAGCTAGACTTTGATTTTTTAGTGATTTTGTATTGAGTTGTCATGTGAAAAACCTAAAGACTGATAGATGTAATGTCAAAAATCATCATGTAAAAAAACATATTGAATTAAATAAAGAAGGAATTTAGATGATGTAAACAATGACTTATTTGCCAAAAAGTGTCAAAAATGAATGAGTTGTTTTACTGTATTACTGCAGAAATATTTAAAATCTTTATCCTTCTTCATGGAATCAGAGGTGTTTACGATTTACTGTTCAGACTTTTTGTAACGCCATTAAAGACGGAGTCGTATGAGTGATTTTAGATTTGTGTATGTGGTATTTCCTTAGGAGTATTATGACATTAATTATATAATGTTCTTCCTTTTTTATTTTATTGTTTATACTGTTTACATGTATCGCTGTGAGTCGTATTCATGTCTCTACTGTGAGTTGCAGGGAACTTTCTGACATTGACACCATGTGTTGCTTTTTTTGCTCCAGCAGATGGCGCTGCCGGATCACTGGGTGAGCGACACAACAAACAACACTATGAAATACTCGATTTAACAAATGCACAGGCTTTATTAGAATGTCAGATTACCAGACTCAAACAAGAACCCGTATATGGAGCTTGTAAAACACACAAATGCAGTAATCCTAATACTTTTAATACTCCGCTGCTTTTTTATTTAATGCACAAAAGGCAGTTTTAAGCTTTAACTGTTAGATCTGCATGCTTGTTACGATACAAAGCAAAGTGCTGAGCACAAGAATGAACACACACCGACGTCCCCAATCTCTGGTGGAAACGATCAGCGTGCACCCAGTGGCAGCAGGGGTCGCGGTTTTTTCTGTACAGTTATGAGCCTCGGTCCGGCAGTTGGCAGCATTATACTGAAGTTGATGTGAGGAACAGGAAGTGGGAGAAGCAAAATGAAGAGGAGGGAGCAACTGATTGCAGGTGAGGCATGCATACCACAAAAGTTCATTAAGCTGGTGCAGGTGTGAGTGAGGTGGAGGAGAGAGAAGAAGAAGAAGGTCTTCAATCGGCTGAACATCAGGGTGTAAACCAGGAGTGTCCAAACTTTTTGTCAAATGGGTCAAAATTGTAAAGACAGATTTACTTGTGGGCTAAACAAATATGCAATTTCTAAAATAATAAATTAAGCACACAATAATTAAAACACTACAAAAATACAAAATCTTACTAGTTTCTTATGCAAATATTTCACACTTGAAATAAGACAAAACTAACTAATAAGTAACTTTTCAACAAAATATAGGAGGTTGTTTTGGTCAGTAATTTCTTAATTGTGATTATTTCACATATAACATAGGAAAAATGTCTTATAAGTGACATAGTCTGCCAGTGGAATTAGTACTTTTTCCATTGATATTAATAAATTATTTACTTAAAACAAGCTACATCTCCGAGAAGTTACATGAAAGTGAGTTTTGTCTTATTTGAGACAAAACTCAAAAATGTTCTAAGATATCTGCACAAGAAACTAGACACGAAATATTTGGCCATATTTTGTATTTTTGCAGTAAAAAACAAATAAAGTATACATTTTTAAAGAATAGGGTGTGTAAATCATTGTATACCCACAAGTTAAAAAAGATTTGCCTTATAATGGCTTGTTTGGGGGCAAAGAAGTCTCAGTTATAAAAATAGGATTTAGGTCAGGTTTGGGATCAAACTTTAACCAGGTGTAATACATTAAAAGCAAATTTTAAATAAAAATTATTAAATAGATTTGTTCTTATTTACTATAAAATTAAAGAGAATACAGAAAGCATGGTAATAAAAAGATGAATACGTTGTATTGCATCAAACATTTTCCATACAAGAAGATTTTAACTTGTTTGTAATAATTTTACCCTGATTTAAAACAAAAGGTCTCCATCTGCATCAAAACTTGTGTACTTTTCGAATTGTGACTGGTGGCCACACAATATCAGTCCTGGACAATGGACACGCCTGGTGTAAACGGTGGAAATCAGAAGGTGGCAGAAGACTCTATGGCTTGGCAGAGCTGGACAAAAACCTCAGGTGGCGACCGCTCGGCGTCAATCTGCAGACAGAGACAAACAAAAGACTTTCAGAAACTATTTAGCATTTCTACAGAGGGCTCATAGCCCAGCCTGGACTAGAAGCTGTTTATTTTATTTTTTATTTGTTTGTTTTATCTTGCAGTCGCCAACTTTCTATTATTCCACGGAAGAAGATTAGGGCCACCGAAAAAAGAAAAAAAATAATTCTGAGATTAAAGTCAGAATTCTGACTTTAATCTCAGAATTATTATTTTTTTCTCGGTGGCCCTAATCCTCTTCCGTAATTATTCCTATATCTCCTATGGAAAATGCAAGAGCAAGAAAGACATGGGAAATGTGGTGTGTCTGCTTCAACATATCTGAATTAAAAATTAGGTAATTAGCAGGTGTGTCAGAAGAGGAACACATCAGACTACTTAAAATATTTCTCCTAAAAGAGCCAGCTTTGTTTATTTTGTATTAATTTGATGCAGTAGGGACTCCCACACCTCTTGTATCAGTGTCCTCTGTCTCCCCAACTTTTTTTCAGCCATTAAACTGTTTGATGGAGAGGAGGTTCTTTGCAGACTAAAGTGGGCGTTTCTACATTTTCCACATGGTGCTAGCTGCGTTTCAGTTTCAAATGTGCATAAAATGTTGTCAATATTCCACTAATGTCGAAGAGACACAATTCTGAAATTGTGGTGCTTAAATTAAATTAAAAAAGCAATAAAAATCACACGTGAATAAGTTTGTTTAAGATAAATCATTAAAATCATGCTCCTACTACTTCCTGTGTTTTTCTTCTTCTTCGTGGTTTACGCCAGTGTCAACATCCGGTTGTTGATCATGTGACTCCAGTGACACGAACACTTCCTACCATAACAGAGTTTTTTGTTTTTCCAAAATTGCCAATTTTATTTTCAAAACGTGAAATTGCGTAATTATATGTTTATTCTGCCTTTTACATGTTAAATTGGATCACGTTTTTTTTTTGTAAACCACATTAGAACTCCCCCTGGTGGATGTTTTCATACATCGTTTGGTTACGCTGAAAAAGGTAAACAGAGATCCAAGATGGCGGAACGTAATACCGAAGAGTTCCTAAATTAAACTGACATCACCTTGATACGTTGTTGTTTTGGACGAGATTTGTTCGTAAGTATTGGTTAGCTTGCAGTAAACATGGCTAGTTTGCAATGTTAGCTAATACATTGAATTAGCTAACATTGCTAATTCGATGTATATTTCAGTTTTACGATGGTCACAGTGAAGGCAGTGGTCAGACGCCATTCTTCGACAAACAAGCAAAAAGAAAGAAAGAGAAGTCTGGTTATTGGAACGTCATTATCTTGCTGCCTCGCCGGTGAAAACTTAAATCTCAGGAAGAGGACAGCTCAACGATCAATGGAAATGTAGCTACCATTTACACAATTATTGTTTACTTTCTATTAGTAATTAATGTTTTATTTGAAAGGTTACATAAATCTTTATTTGTGTATTTATGTTAAATGAAAAACCCGTTTAGCCAGGTCTGGGCTTGCCTCAGTACCTGTCTTGGCATTTAAGCACTCTCTCACCCCCCCCACACACACACTCACACACTCACACACACCGACTCACCCATGCATACAGCTGATGTGGCATTTCAAACGTTCAGACAGCTTATTTTTAAAGAAGCGGGTCATCTCCAAATAGAAGGTCTGTGGTTTTTGACTTGCCCCCGTGTTAGTGGGAACATCAGTGAGGTGTGTGAAGCCCACAGTGAGTCAGATGTTGCCTTTAAGGTCACAGCTGACCTTTTAAAGCAGCAATAATATTCCCAATTATCCGGCTGTGGTGTGTAGATGATAGAAAGCTGCTTACAGTTTATAGACTGGAGAAGAAGATTGGACACCTGTGCTGTTGTAATTATTTCTCTTTACTCTTTAAATTAAAAAAGTTGGGGTTTAAAGTTTGAAGTTAGGTGGAAGTTGCACTGAGATAAGGAAAGGTGCTATTAGCAGATAATTAAAGGTGAAATAAATAACTTTAGGTGAAAAGAGTCAACTGTTGTTTTTACTATTAACCAGCGAGTGGCGACAGCTCCGACAACACAAAAATTCAGATTTCCCTAATGTTTGCAATTAATAAATATTCAAAATTAATAAAAATTCAATCATTTATTAACCAAGGAAATGCTCTACTTTCACAAACTATAATCCATGAACTCACTACCTTAAGTCCTTTGCATTTATGGCCAGTTCTGTAGTAAAATTGTTCCAATTACTTTCAAAACAAAAGGCTTCTGTTAAATCCTAAAATATGGATTCTCAATTATACTAGGCTCTATTTTCAGAATAAAGTCTCATTTAAAGATTCCCACCATACACATCAAATAATTAGGTCAAACACATAATTAGGTGTGTTCGACCACAGACGCATCAAATTATTCAAATTACATAAAATATTTCTGCGTTGTTTATTTTTTTCTTTATGTAAGTAAAATCCTTAAAAATATAATTCAAAGGTTCAAAGGAGGGGAAAAATATAAAATGCAAAGTGGTGTTCACTGCAAAAACACAAAATCTTACCAAATATTTTGTGTTTAGTTTCTAGAAGTTTCTAAAGTTAACTTCCAGCTAACTTTTCAGCTAAATATAACTTGTTTTATGTAAATAATTCATTAAAATTGATGAAAAACTTCTGGTTCCACTGGAAGATTATTTAACTCATGTAACTAGCAGTTTTAACATATATTCAAGAATTATTGACTTAAAACAAGCTGAAAAGTTACTTGGAAGTTGTTTTTTTTCTTAATTCAGGTGTGCTAAGATATTTGCACCTGAAACTAGACAGATTTGCTGTTTTTGAGTTTAGAGTTGAGTGGATTTACAGTGGATCGGTAGGGAATTGAACCCTCGCCCTGTCTTACGGTGTGCAGCAGCATTTTGCGTTCATAGTGAGCGATGACGGCCTGGGCATCGCTGCAGAAGCTCTCGGCTCTCCTCTGCAGGGCGTTCTCTGAGGACAAGGAGGATCTGCTGCGGCTCTGGACCCTGCTGGTCATCGTCTCTGGAGAACAGCTCAGCAGAACCACGGCACTCGGTTCCCCCATCTGATCCCACAGAGGAGAAAACGTCTCAGTGGATCCGTATGTGACAAATCCCGACTCTGAACATCTCATTTCTTTCTGTTTGCCTCATCTCTTCTTGCAAATATCACCTTTAACACCTATTTATGGCTCTGACTGTCTGTGCTGCATGACTGACTCATTCGCTTCCCTCCTCTTTGGATGAACTTTTCTGACTTTTCCATCTTTTATTCATGTTTCTGACCAGATGTGGGGTCAGTGTCAGTGCGCTGCCTTGCCTTGGCTTCGTACTCCTCTGCCTGCTTCAGGTCTCTGGGGAAGCCGCTCACCACCAGACCCTTTCCCTGTCGGACCGCAGACGCCACGGCGTCACACAGCAGCTCCAGCAGCGTCTCCTAGAGATTCAACACAAATAATTCATCATGTTATGAATTGAAGGTGACCTACTATGCTTTTTTTGCACAAAATCATTCTTAGATCATGAGATTTTTTTGTCTGGTCAGTTCTGATTATGAGCTTCGTTTAGAATGAGCTGCTTTAGGGCCTTTTGTCACTTTAACATCCACCAACTCAACGTTTACACTTGCACTTGAAAATGGCTGCAAACAGATAAATTATTATACAACCTTACATCTTTGAAAAGCAGAAGTAGGGCCTCATGCACAACCAACAAGAATGTGGTTTCTGGATGGTAAGTGAACAACAGAACACTTGTCTTTTCTAGCAGCCCTTGTGCAGCGCATACAGCGGGAAATCCAGTTGACCAAACATGCTGGAATTCTGCATGGGCTGCTAGGTAACGGGCCTGGGCTCAGCTTGAGTTGCTAGGTAATGGGCAGAACTCTGTTTGGGTTGCTAGGTAACGGGCCTGGGCTCAGCTTGAGTTGCTAGGTAACGGGCAGAACTCTGTTTGGGTTGCTAGGTAACTGTGCAGTGCCTGTTGAATGTGACTCAGAATCGGCAGGTTTTTTGAAATGGTTCATTTTCCAGACACCAAAAAAACATGAACTATTGCCAAATAATGGTTCTATGTGTCTGTTTTTAGAAGCAGTAGAGGCACAAATGGAAGTATAAAAATGTGCAAAATGTGAATTTTGCATAATAGATCTCCTTTAAATCTTGATGTATGACTAAAAAAAACAAATTATTATTAGAAAACTGCCAGGGATTCACATCCATATGTTTATTCCCATAGTTAGATTTTTTAAAAGAAATGTATTTTAACATAATTACTGAATATTATCTTACATTTTTAATAAAATAATAATAATAGAAGGCTGTCAATCACACATTCATTAAGTCAAGTGTGTGGCAACAGGGAAACATCTGTGTTGCACGTTGTTTTAGTTGTTAGAAATACATTAAGAACTTTTTTTAGACAATAAAATTTATATTGCCGTGATCCATTGATGTTTGAGTTTTAGGTTTCATTTGTGTTCTTTTTTTAAATAATTTCTTGTTTTTCCTCATTAGGTTTCTTTGTTAGTGTTATCTTTTCTGCTAATTGTTTGTGTGCCAGGTTTAGCTCCATGGTTTTCCTTCCTCCATTTTCTCTGCTCTGCTTATCTTTCACCTTCCCTTTCAGTCTGCTTCCTTCTCAGATGTTTTCCATCTCCTGATTTCCTTCCGCCTGTTCTCCCCCCAGCTGTTTTTACTTGCTTCTGATTAGCTCATCTTCTCCAGTCTATAGCGCATGTATTGCTCCCTGGTTTCATTGTTCTCTACTGGCTCCATTAGTTTCTTTTCCTGTAAATATTTTTTTCTTCCCCCCATTAAATGATATACTTTATGACAATTTTCAGTTCTTGTGTGCATTTTGGTCTAACAATGTGACCTAAATAAAAAGTTTGGAAACTGCACAACTTTTCTTTAAGGCAAATGTCTGAGACGCTTTTTGAGACCTACAGTAATTTAGTTCTTTTCTGCGATGCTACATTAAATATTGCATGTTTAATTTATTGGCAAGCAGGTGGGAAGATAATAATTCACAATTAACTGTGAGGAAAATGATGTTACTTTCAACTTGGTGATTTTCGTAGTCCAATGTGATAATTTCTATATGCCACTGCCTGACATTGAGCTCAACCACCTGACGGATGAAGCTCATTTATCTTGTTTGCATCTGGGATTTATGATGCGTTTAAGTTACCTGGGAAATGAGAACTTGGAGCTGGGTTTGACATTAGACCCAAGGTAACAGCATTTTAGTTAAGAAGTCAGAATTTCAATAGACACTGTTCGCATTACCTCTTACAAACATAATTTTAAGCTTTACTTTCTTTAAGCAAAAACAACTTTTAATTTTCAATTTAAAATTCCAGGCGCTACAAGTAACATTAATATTAGATGCATTCTTACTTAAGTTTCTTGTAAAACACACATTTCCACCAAAGGTTGATACAAGGAGCGGCCATTTTGAAATGCAAAGTCGGCCTTACAAGTCGTAGCTGTGGACAGTCGGGGTTGCTCCCAGTTTCCCAGTGGGAAATCCGACTTTGTAGGGCGTTCCAGTTTTCTTTTTTCCCCAACAAAATCTGAATTTCCCAGTTCTGAGTACAACTGGAAAGCAGCGTAAGTTGGGATACTTTCAGTGCTGTGGAAGCTGATCAGTAGCTTCCTGAGGAACGTTTAATGTTCCTCAGGAAGAACAATCTCTCCTGGGCTTTTAAATGACTCATAAAGTGTTTCAGTTCCAGGTCAATTTATTAGTAAGAGTTGAATTTTGGGACTCTTTCCACCTTCTCTCCTTTAAAGTGGACCTATCATGCAAAATTCATATTTTGTATGTTTTATATTTCCATTTGAGTCAACTGCTTCTACAAACATCCCAGGTGTTTAAAAATCCCACATGGATGATTTTTGTAAATAAGTTAATGTTTTTGGTGTTTGGAAAATGAGCCTATTCAAAACCTCTATTGTTGAGCCACACTGCATCGTTACCTAGCAACCCACGCTGAGTTCCAGCACGTTTGATTGGCTGGTTTTACCTCTGTATGCTTTGTACATTGACTGCTGGAAAAAACAAGTGTTTTTGTTGCTGACTTACTATCCAGAAACCACTTGCTGCATTCTTGTTGGTTGTGCAGGAGGCTCCACTTCTGCTTTTCAAAGATGTATAGTTGTATAATTGGGCATCTGTTTGCTGGTATTTTCAGGTGCGAGTGTAAACGATGAGTGGGGCTCATTCTGAAGTGATCTGAAAATAGGCAAACCTCAGAAGACTAAAACCTCATTATCTAAGAATTATTTTGTGCTAAAAATGTAATAAGCATGTTTTGTTTCGCCCATAGACATTTGCTAACTTGTTCAAGGAAGCATAATAAATTACCTTTAATGCACAAACCATTATTATGATTCCTGTTGCTCTTTTGTTACTATTTATGCTGGTAAAAATAAAGTACATTCTGAATGATATTTATTAAGGAATGTAGCTTAATATATCTTGTAATCAACAGAAAGTTGATGCAATTTTAAGGTTTTAGTTTGGTTCCTTTCAGTCCAAAAGCAAGGCTAGAAGGTGGATTTAGATTTTGTTTTTTTTTAACCTTTATAGATGGTAGTGTTGAGGGAAGCTGTGTGCACTAAAAGCTCTGCAATTTGTACTTTACTTAATGCTTGCTTGATGTTTTTCTTTCAAAAAGTCAGAACTGTCATCCCTGAATAAAAGTTTGGTGTGTAAAAGCTTTTCAGCTGAATCTGACCTCCAGGAGAAAAACTGCTCAGATTGGAAGAGGACGGGATCAGATAGTTGTGATTTATGTTACAATTTCACCTCGCCAGCAGCAGAAAATATATTGCAGCATAAGCATTTGTGTCCAGGTCTATGATCAAAAATGCATCAAATCAGTAGCAGCATGTCAACAAATCAACTCTCCTGGTGCTGTTAGTTTTCACATGACTGCAGTTTATCTCGCTGTGACATAAAAAAAAACCCTTTAACTTCTGCAGAGAGAGCTTTCTGCAAATGATTCTGCTTTAAAACCTTGAGAGGAGCACTTTGGTAATCCCACTGTGGGGTTATTAATCCTCCTCTTAAATCTCAGTCTTCCTCTATTCTCTCTCTGTGTGTATATATTAAAAAAAGCATAGTGCAGTTCTCATGTTGGAAAACACAGGACGCAGCCCTAATGTGCAGTAAGAGGCTTAAGCGTGAGCTGAGCTCGAAACGTTCGGGATTTTCCTGCTAGTCGATAAAAGTCGAAGCAAATCTGTGTGTGGGAGTTTTTATGCAGCCTGTAACTCGGTTCTGCGCTTGTTTATGTTCTCAAGCCTGATTGTTCCTAAAACTTCCAGAGAAATTATGAAATGAAGACATAAAGAGTTATTTTACTGCACATGCAGTTATATTTTATTGCTTGCTTATTATATTTTTTATATTTATCATAAAGTGACCATTATTTTTGAAAATTGCTGATTTAGTACTTCTATGAAGAATGGTCAGTGTGGAGGGACTTCAGAACATTTTGCCTAATCTTTAACCCTTTTTTATTTTATTTTCAGCTGCATCTCAATAAAAAAGAATAGCATTAGTAAAGTTCATCATCTCCTGAACCAGTACAAGTCCTGGAAGGAGGGAAGATCAGCCATGATGATCCTCTCCTGTTCCACCAGTTTGGACATGTCTTGTTTTGTGGATGCCATATAATTATATATATATATATATGCCATATAATTGCGCAATTTGACATTTTGAAAATAAAGAAGCTTAATGCAAACACGCCAATTAAAAAGTTTTTTTCAATTAAAAAGGTTTTTCAATTAAAAAGTTTTTTTTCACTTAGGTGCTAGGATGAGGTGGCCGGAAATTGGTTTATTTCACAAAACTGTAATGGAAATACTTTTTTTTTTTTTTGCATCACAAGATCAACAACCGGAAGAAGAAGATGAGAAGTAGAGGAATTTTTTTTTTTCTCCCCTTCAGGGGGTCTTTTGTGGGCTCTAGTGTCCCTTATATGAAAGTAGGCTGACAGGAAAGGGTGGAAGACATGCAGCAAATGTCGCCGGGTCCGGGAATCGAACCCGTGACGAGGACTCAAGCCCTCCAAACATGGGTCGCGCTACCCCCTACGCCACCACAGCACGCCCACGGAATGATTTTTAATTACTTCTCTTGTGAACAAGCTTATTCATATTAGAGTTTTCGTTGCGGTTATTATTTAATGGAAACGCAGCAATTGCGAAATTTGTTCTTAGCTGAATAGTGACAGCATTTTACACGTGTAATAGAAACGCAGCTAATGATGGACGACGACTGGATAGAATGATTAGTGGCTGTGCAGAAGATGAGCAAAAGGCAAACCTCAATTTTATATCCATTTGCCGCATTTACAAGAAAACATTAGCTGCTATGTGTTCCATTTCAACACTGTCAATATTCCAATTTTGTGATTGCATTTCTTATTTCACTAAATAAGAAATTAAACTAAAATTGTACGTGAATAAGCTTGCTCACACATTAAGTAATTAAAAACCATGGCGTACTTATTCATAATTCAGCCACGATCTCTTCTTTAGTCTTCTTTAGGCATTGGAGAGAAAATCCCGTTATACTTAAAATATGCGACATTTTGGGGAAATCGTAGCCAGCAACGTTAGAATGACACACACCTTTTTATGAGCCGTGAGAGCTCTGGTGGTGGAGCCATCTGCACAGTATGTGAATAAAAACAAAAACACACCATCATCCTCCTACCACTTCCTGTTTTCTCTGTTGTTTTCACCAGTAGTAACATCCGATCGTTAGTCATGTGACTTGAAAAAAGTGTTTCCATTGCAGTTTTGCAAAATATACCCATTTTGATACAGCTGAAAAACCACCTCTTACTAGAACAGAAACTTTTTATCTGAAAACTTGAGTTTTTTTTCTGAAATTGGCGAGAATTTATTTTCTGAATTTCAATTTGTGCAATTCTGTTTAATGGAAATGCAGCTAGTGTGAGGTGTATTATTATTAGTAAATCCTGGAGCAGTAAATGCACCTCATACCAGGTTGTAGTGCTTCCCCTCATTGGCTTCAACTGTGCATGAAAAGATGGAGACACAAAATCAGAAACTCAGGACTTCGTTAGATGTGGAGACGGAGAGGTGGACCAGAATAGGGACTGGAGTAATGCCAGGGGAGGCAGTTTGGATTTGAAAGCTGTTGCTGTGATTGGACCAAAGCAGCTCTCCCTGGGAGAGAAATTGTCATCCGTCGACCGCAAATACAAAACAAATCCATCAGATGGAGGCAGGGAACATCACAAGTGGAGGAATCAATAGTTTTCTACACTTGGAGGATGAAAGGACACTCTGGAGGCCTGGATGAAGAAAACAGCTTGTTTTTGTTCTTTTTTTAAAAAAAACAAACTAAATCTGAACTGTTGTTGTAGCTTAAATCCGGATGCACCTCTATTCAGGTTGGCAGTGAAACATAAAATCAAACTGGTTCATGAGCAGGTCCTAATTATTGTCCTCTTTAAGTTTTTCCAACCCACAGTCCAGCGTGACCATAAACTGAGTCAATGCCTGTTAATCAACATCCAATCAACCCCCTGGGGAAAACATTTTAAACCTTCTGGGATTTTTAATGGCTCAAAATATTTCTGATTTTATGAAATTTCTTCCTTTATCCTAATCGAACCAAGTCGATGTTTTCCATCATAACAGCAAATTGTCACAAGGCAAGTTGTCCTTAACGTGGTTTAGGTCCTTTGGTGTTGATGGAGAGTTCTGTTTCTATTGGAGTACCAGCATCAAATAAAGTGGCTCAAAAAAAGAGGAAGCCACTAAAGAAGTTTAGCTCTCTTCTGGTGATTTTGGAACCTTTGGAGATGATCTTGCAAAGAAGAATGCAGCGATTCAACAAATGTGTCTTCAGTCAGAGGCTTTTTAAGATGTGCTATGACCGTCCCATGACAGGGCAAAATCTAATCTCCATTTGAGATTTAAGATATCATTACTAGGGAATGGTACGATGGTGTATTAGAAGTGTTGTAGTTGCGCGCCCCACCCCCCCCAAAAAAAACCCCCCTTCAAATTCTGAGATTAATCTCAGAAACTTTTTTCAACAGTTTTGGTAGAAATTTACTTATTTTTTCTATCTGCAGTGTCTCTAAAACGCCTTCGTACACTGCGACTTTAACATGTTCATTTTGATTTATATAATTACATAGATCTAAATGTGTAAATTTATTATGCAATTAATCACTTTTAAAAGCGAGCCGGAACCGTTTGTATTGTATTTCCGGTACGCCCCCAACTCTGACGCACAAGCTGCATCCACATACAACAACGATGGACAAAGCCGCTTCTCTTGACCTACTCGGGTAAATTTTTTGCTTTTAAGAACCGATCGGATGAGACGCTGAAAAAGATTACTGTTGTGTACAAGTTGTGCTAAAAGGAGTTAGCTTATTAGTGAAGCTAGTCAAACCTAAATTAGCATCTCAATGCTAAGCATGTAGCAGCAAACAGACGCTGCCAACGCCCACATTTCTACATAAAACACTTGAAAGGTCGATGGGTATAATAACACTTAAAGCAAATATGATGGTTGAATAACCTAAAGAACAGATTAAAAGCAATAAATATTCTTATTGTTGAGATCATATGCATGTTTATTCAATAATTTAGCAGCAAAACTGCTTTTTAATCAAAAATGGTGCTTATTTTGTTCATATGGTTTACAATTTGAGAATTAATTAAATATTTAAATCGAGCCTCACCACATATTAGTAAATGGAACCAAGTGGTTTATAAACTTTTGGAAACTGGACTCATTTAGGAGCCTTGAAATACCAGAGAAACCTGTAGCAATGAGAAATATTACTCCTTTTAGGGCTGCGCTATTTGTCAAACTGATAAAAATCTACATATGTGCACAATGTTTATCAGTTTGGATGTAAGATTTAGTGCACAATAACACTGCGCACCGTAGTAGGTTACCTGGAAGACAGGAATAGTGAAGGAAGAAATGGCTGCTTCTAAACTCAGAGAACTGAAGCTGCAGAACCTCACAGATGGTTTCAGTTCGTGGGATCAATGTTATGTAACGCTTGGCCACTTTGAACTGCAGCAAGGCAGTTTAAAGTGCTTTACAATTTATTAAAAACACAAAAATCCAAAGCCTTAGACAGAGTGGGGTAGTAATTACCCAAGTAACTTTTTTTTTTTTGAAAAAGGTACTTTTATGAGTATTTTTACTACACTTTACTTTTACTTGAGTAATTTTATTATAAAGTATTGCTACTCTTGAGTAAAATTTCTGGATTCTCTTGTGAATGAAGAACAAACATGTTTTAACCAAAAATTCACCAGACACACCTGTGTGTGAAAACTTTTGTTGAAGTTTCATAAGTTTTTTATGGAAAGAAAGTGATTTGGAAACGCTTTGTTTTTTGTTATTTACATGAATTATTGTCATGTTGGTCCTTAAAATACCAAAATTTCCACTTAACTTTATATTTTGGTCCAACTGATGTTGTAATTTTTAAATATTAAACCATTGATAATTTGACCAGTTATTCGGTACCTGAGTAGACTTTTCACCAAATTCTTTTTATTCTTGGACGGCTACTTTTTACTTTTACTTGAATAAAAATATGTCAACTCTAAACAGGTGGGTTTTTAGTCTAGATTTATAGGAACTCAGTGTTTCAGCTGTTCTGCAGTTTTTTGGAAGTTTGTCCAGATTCTTTTTTTTATTCCTTTTAGGAAGAGCGGAGTTCACACCGTTACCACCCCAGTAATGAAATCACCTTTATTGGTTGCCTGATTGGATTCTAGGAACAAAAACAGTTTTTTTTGGATTGGATTTTAATCTCATCATATCGCATGTGGTTTCACAGCGTGTATCTCCAGTAAACACACAACCAGCTCCGACTGTACGCTGCATAGCCGATCTATCTCTGTGTAAACCACTTTAAGCCGTCTTGAGCGTGTAATGTTCCCCCCTCAGACCTCCCTCCTTCATTTCCAAAATTAATCTTTGGCAGGAAAACATGTTATCAGCAAGGAGAGAAATCTTTTAATACTGAATCAACAATCTTTTATCTCACAGCTTTATGCCTTAATAATCTTTCGTGTCTTGGTTTGTTGACTCCGTTCTCCATTCATCGGTCTGTTTTAGTGCAACATGTTTAAGCTTTGATTCTTCTGTTTAGTCGGCGAATCGTTTGCTCTCATATCTGCTCCAGATGTGCCTTTTGGTGATCTAATCCTCAGATGACATTTCTATGAAATCACAACATTTTTCAAGTTTTTTTTTCTATAAAAAAGTTCTGTTAGCTGAATTGGCTTTTGTTTTGCACAGTGTGTAGAATCCAGCTCGAGTAAAAGAATGTAATGCAGCTTCCTGTGCCTTTCGGTTTTGATTTTTTCTTTTTTTATTTAAAAAAGTCTGTTTTTTTTTAAAGGTATAAATGGTCGCTACATTACTAATGGTTGCAGTTGCAGGTGTTTTAATCCAGACAAAAACCTAAAGATGAACAACAAAAATTAGCTTAATGTTAGCCTAATCTCCCTGCTATCAATTAAAATGTTTAATTGAGTTAATTGCAGGATAAAATTAATTACATTTTAATCAAAAGCCATATATCGACAAAATAAGCAACATTTTTAGTCAAAAACAAAGATGTTTATTGTTTTTGATCTGTTGTTCAGGTTATTGGTCATCAGGTTATATGTTACGTTTTTCTAGAAAATTCAAGAGATTTCAAAATTTGCGTTTTCTTGCAATTTTGACTTTTGGAGATGAGAAATTTACTTGTTTTTTCTGGAAAAGGTTTTGGTTGAAATTAAATTTTTAAAATTTTTCTATTTATATTAGTGTTAATACGCCGTCATGGCTTTTGCATGCCTTCATTGGTTTAGAAAAAAAAACTCTGGGGAGGTTAAATATAAATGCACACCACACTTTTCAGATTCTTTAAAAATATTTTTTGTTTCCTTCTATATTATTACTTATGTTAGTCTGTCACATTAAATCTCAGTGCAAAGTCAAAGACTGACCTCTGGCAGTTTCTCTCCTCTCTCCAGAACGTCCTGTAGGTGGCGCCCCCTTTCGCTGTGACACTGCATCTCGCTACACAACAGTTCGCCCAGGGTGACGCGGCGCAGGCCGAACCGCTCCTCCAGCCGTTCGCACTGCAGAGCCTTCCCCGAACCCGGCCCGCCTGAGACACAGACGGAGATCAGTCAATACCCTCAGCAGCCGCGGGGAACGACCCGCAGCGCAGACAGGATGTAGTGGAGGAAATTGGAAGGTGAGAGAAGAGCGTGGAGGAGGCAGTAAGAGGATGAGGATGGTGAGTGAGTGAGCTCGGTTTGTGTTTGGGCACTTACGTTTTATTTTAGGAGTGAAAACACAGAGGGAATAACAATACAGAAGCAACATAATGGGGGAAAACAAATAATTATCAGTATGTCTAACAAAACATACCTGTCTAAAATGGCAAAATTATCTATTTATTTTGCTGTAATTAAGTAAAAAGTCTAACCAACTTGTATATTTGCAATGATCACATGTTGTTTAAACCCAGAGTTACATTTACTCGGTTAATCTTTTGGCAAAAATGTACTTTACGAAGTATTTTTTCTGTGCTGTAGTTACTTTTACTTGAGTAATTTTATTATGAAGTATCGCTACTCTTAGTTGAGTAAAATGTCTGGATTCTATACCCAGTGAATGAAAATCAAACATGTTTTAATCAAAAATTCACCAGACACACACACGCAGTTTTTATTAAAGTTTCGTAAGGGTTTTTTTATTGAAAGAAACTGATTTGGAAAAATTTCTTCTGCCTCATTTTGTAATTATTTATATAAATTATTTAAATTTTGATATGTAAAATACCAACATTTCCACTTAACTTTGTACTTTAGTCTAATTGTGTAATTTTTAAAAATCTTTAATAATTGATATTTTTGATCAGTTACTCAGTGACTGATTGAGTAGACTTTTTACCAAATACCAAGTCCATTTCGCACACCGATACGGTCCAGCACTGACCTCCAAATCCAAAATGGCTGCCCTGCATAATACAAGGTGTTGAAAGCTACTGTGAAAAAGTTATTCTCACTTGTGTCAGCTTTAATTTTCATGGATTCATGGTTCACAACATTATTATGAATATTAAATAACCTGCATGTCTTGAATGACCAGAAGCCTTCAGTTTGCAGCTGGTCAGATGTGGCATATTTTGCATTTTACCATCTTAACTTCTAGTTTTAAACACATCTTTCCCGCTCAGATGGATCTCACCATCCTCTCAGCGCCTGAATTTATATGGAGCTCATATTTTACAGATTACAAAACCAAGGAGGAAAACAAAGACGGCGACATTTACATACAAATACGCACAATAAGCCGTTTCCATTTGCTAATTGCATTCTAGTTTGGGTTTAAGGTCAGAGGAAACCCCTGCAGGCTGATTTTAACGCTTGCAGGTGAAAGGCAGAAGCTTGGTGATTTATCAAAAGCAGCCTGGAGCCAAGTAATAAAAGCTGGTGCTTTATATTCATCGATATCCTCCTGGAGTTCGACTGTCACTGCTCTCTGCTCACATGCAGAAACAAAACGTCCTCGCCTCCGTTTCCTCAGAGAGAGCAGACCGACGTAAGCTCGCCTCAGAGGCCCAAAGGAAACGAGAGATTATAGATTTATCTTGCACTTTTATCAAAAAGCACCGATTGAACGTTTTAACAGCTAGCAGGATGCATTTAGACTGGATAAAAGCAGTTAATTTATATTCTTTATACAATGTTGAGCACCCAGAGGAAATGGATGGGT
Source organism: Xiphophorus hellerii (assembly GCF_003331165.1). Taxonomy (NCBI): domain Eukaryota; kingdom Metazoa; phylum Chordata; class Actinopteri; order Cyprinodontiformes; family Poeciliidae; genus Xiphophorus; species Xiphophorus hellerii. The sequence goes on from NC_045677.1 coordinate 23,907,018, forward strand.
TACAGCTTAAAAATAAATTCTTTTCCAATTTTAATCTCTCTTTTCTTTGGCTCTTTTTAAAAAAGAAATAAAAATATATATATTTAAGTAGCTTTCTTTTCAATTTTCTGACAGCTGTGAGTTATTATTGGAGAAAAACTTCAGAAAAAAGGAAGTAAGCTTAAAATAAAATTACTGATTGAGCCTCAAACATGCTTCAAAACTAGAAACCAGATTACACTAGATTATTTGTATAATTTTGACATCATAATAATAATTTGAGAAAATCCACCAGAAAAATCAAACCACTGCATCCAGATATTACATGTAACATTTATATGATAAAAAAAAATTGTATTTCCTGCAGTCGATAATTTTATGTACCAATTTGAAATTTAAAAAATATACCAAAATTAATACTTATTTCATGTGACTGAGGTCAAACTGCTGTGTTCACAGCAAGATAGACTATAAAAAGAAGCTGGAGGAAGAGATAAATGGGAATAAACGATGTAAATAAAATCTAAGAAATAAGTGGCAACAATTTATCCAGAAGTTAAAATAAATGAACCATTATAACAAAGTAAATGTCACATCCAAAAATTAGAATAACTAGAAAAACTAAAAATATGATAAAGTTTAACAATAACATTACCGAAATCACTATTATTCCTGTTTTATCAGATTTATACAGTTCGGTTTCTACTTAGAGGTAGAAACTAACAGAGTTGCAAATTTTTAAAGCATTTTTTCCAGTCCGAAGCATTTTATGTTGACTTTGATGTGAGTTTTTAGGTTTACAAAAGCTACAGTAAAAGGGGGGGAACAAAAGAAAGCGATTGCATCAATTCTGCTAAAATCGACTCTGTTCTGCAAAAAACTGATTGACTTTCAGCAAAAAAATCCAGTTATGAAAGACCAAAACTTGCAAATGTACTTTTTTTCCCAGATTTATTTCATCCAGCATCTATTTTCTCAGATTTGATGAACTGACAGTGACAGGAAATAAATGAGAGGGGGGAAGAAGAGTCGTGTTACACGAGGCAAGGAAGGTGGAAAAATGAAGAAAAATCACAGATCTAATTCAGTTTCCTAATTCTGCTCTGTTGCGTAATCATTTCCTTCATGTTTTAGTGGCTAATATTTAAACCTAAATGATAAATGGGTAGAAGCAGAGACAGGCTGATTGCCACCACTAATTAAGATGCCTCAGTTGTTCACACAGGGGCTGATCATTGGCAGTGAATACACACACACACGCCCACTCACACACACACCCCCACCCCCACACGCTCACACACATGTTTGCGCAGCTATCTTTGCGGGGACTTTCCATTGACTTCCATTCATTTGTACAGCCTAAACCTTACCGTTTCCCTAACCCTATCCATTATATATCTAACCCTAACCAAAACTCAATTCACACCTTAGTCCTAAATCTGACCCCTGACCCTGAACAGCATTTCCAATTGTGGGGACCAGGATTCGGTCCCCACAAGGAGCAGTGTGTCCCCACAACGTAGTACCTGCCAGGAAAATGGTCCCCACAAGGTATTAGAAACAAACACTCACACACACATACACACACACTGAAGGAGGAGAGACGACCGCCTTCTTCATCTTTATTAAATTTACATTTATTAATATTTTTGTTGGTGTAAAAGTAAATTTTCTTTAATGTTTGTGCTGTCGGCTTTAATCTGTAATAAACAGATTTAGTTTCCGATTCCCTCAGGTGTAAAACACTTTTATTCTGAGGGAAAGTTTCAAAATCATGACCCCTCTACAGTATATCCCTTTTTTGTTTTTGTTTCTTCAGTTTTTATTAATATTCACCCATAATCTAATCAGGTAAATATGTTGCTTAATGAAAACGGAAATAAGCTATTAAACTCCAAAAAATAGTCAAACTGGAGTCAGTTTGACATCTTTTAGCAAGATTTCATGATTATTGGGAGGCGAGTAAAACCCTGATTAGTTGTCGATTTTCTGATCTTTATCTGCTTTAAATTATATTTAAATTAACCCCAAAAATGCAAAATGCACCACTGATTCCACAATGTCATTGCTTAAACTAAAATAAAGTCAAAAATTGGGAAATTTTGTGGAAAACTACAGATTTTAAAGCTTACAGGATTCATTTTATCAGCAATTAGTTATTTTCAGTATGACTTAATTTTTTCTCTCGGGGTTTGTACACTTCTTCCATTTCAAAATGAGAAAAATCTAAAAATTTGAGTCTGAAAAAGTATCATTTTTTCTGTTTTGAATATTTAAGTTGAAGAAATGTAACTTGACAAAACTTTCAGATTTATATACATATCTATTTAGTTTATTTTTTTGGCTTGGATCATCTCCATTTCAGAATCTGTTACAAGTAAAAACAAATAGGGGCTAAATATAGTTTATTTAAAGTAAAGTTTGTGATCGTTGTGTTTTTGTTTCTACATGATAAAAATCAGTGTTTTTGTTCTGTTTACTGATATCTAAATAAGACCTTAAGATGTAATTCATTAATTAATTCATTCATTTTTAGGCGAATCTTAATTTCGCCTAAAAATGGTGAATTTACTCTTGAGCTTTTTCATGTTTCATGCAGGAATTAAAAAACCAAAATATTGACGGTTAAAATGTTTATCGTTTTGACAAATATACTAATATATGAAAAGTGTAGTTTTTTTTTCAGAAATGTTGTAGCTTGATGTTCAAGAAGATTGAAATAAAATAAACTCAGTTTTCTATATTTAGTCAGGGAATGCTAGACTTTGACTATACCTTTGGACCAACTCCATTATTTTCTGTTGTGGCTCTTCAGTGTGGATGTATGACTGAGTGAAGAAGATGTAAAATTAGTTTATTGCTTTAAACAGTTTGCGAACAGAAGCACAAATAGTGTAAACCAACAAAAAGGAAAATGGCTGTAAATACCTGCTACTACAATAAAAATACTTTTGGTTTTCTCCCAGCTGTCATGTTGCACAATCCTGCAATATATTTTAAATTAAATGCTTACGGAATACCATCTGATATATTTTTTCTTTTCTTATTGTAGTTTTCCAACAACTTGCAGGATTTAATTTCTTTGTATATCCTGCGTTGGTTCGGAGAAAACCGAAAACATTCACCATCAACTTTTAGATTTTTAATTTACCCAAAATCTACTGATCTTATTTAACTTGAGCAATTTTTGTTTTAAAGAAATTGAATCAGTTGCTGCAAGGTCAGTGTTACAATATTCAGAACATTAATCGGTCCATCTTCTACTTTAAATTTAGTTTTACCAAACTTTCCACTCAACATAATCAAACTTGTTCAGTGTAAGTGGTTTTTTTATGCCACAGTTTGTGATTTTAATCACTTTTGATAAACCTACAATAGGATTAAACAATTTTAACTTCTTACATTTATAATCTGTGGTTGATTCATCAATTAATCCTTTAAATCCTAACAAGATCAAAGTATTTCTGTGGAAAATAGGACTGATAACACAGAGGATTCTGCTTGCAAATTGCATCTTTTCACATGACAAAATATTTCCCAGCAGCAGGGATTTCACTCTTTAAATGTAAGGCAATTAAGGGAATAAAATGGTAATTTCTTTGCAGACAGAGGAGACTATAATGAGAGGAATGAAAGCAAGAGCAGCAGACAGGATAAGAGACAGAAATGAAGAGAAATTTGCATAAAATCCTTATAATTTCACATTAGTATTTTCTCAAAAGCCATAATCTCTCCTTTTACTATATAAAAAACTTTTCCACCAGCTGGAAGTATGTGAGCAAAATTTAAATGGAAGAAAACTTTATGCACAACTTTTAATGGAAAGCAGCTCTTTTTATTTCTTCTTGGCACTACTGTTTTTTTATTGTTGGAGAGGAAATGGGCAGAGAAAGTCTAAAAATCAAAAACTGAACCCAGAACAGCGGCGATGAGGACTGCAGCGTCTATAAACGCTCTACTGCTGCACAATTCAATCAGGAAATAACGCGTAGGTGACACTAATACCATACCATCTCAGGGTAACGAAGCGTTTTTATGTGGATCTAAAGAGTAATTCTGATTGGTCAATATCAGGTTCTTCTCTGTTCAAAGGCTTATTGATTAGTTAATTGATTTAACCTTCAGACAATGATTATTAATAATCTTGGTTAATTTATGAGCATTGCACCATGACTGGGACATGTTCTTTGTCTGAGTTGGTTTTAGGTTGTTTATGTACCAATTGGATTAAGTAGAATGTATTGAATAGAGGCGACTGTTGTTATTTTTTTAGTGGCATGAAACGATTACTGTAATCGTGATTAATCAATTACTGAACTAATCAACAACTAATTTAGTGATCAAGTAATCATTAACTGGAGTACAGAGACTCAAAAAATGCCTTTTGCTGAAAGAATAATATTCTTAGATGAGTAAATACGCCAAAATATATACAACAAAATACACATTTTGCATTTAAGATATAAAAAAACTTATGTCTTTAAATCTGTTCTATCCAGAACTTCTCAAGTATCATAGTTCTTGCTCCTGTAAAAAAGATCTTATTAAACACTTTTTGCTCTACAATTTTTAGTTAATCCAAAAACAATAATCAACAGATCAGCTCTACACTATATAGATGTTAAAAGCAGAAAGGGCTGAGATTTTCACGTTGTTGATAGAAGTATTTCTTAGATGCAGATGCATAATAATGCTGTTAGTGTCCTAATCTAGTGTGTTTGACAGACATTTTATTAATAAATCTCTTCTTTAAGCTAATGATGCTACACACTGTTTTTGCTCTCTAACATTAACTGTGTTTCCATTGACCATAAAATTGCCCAAATTGAAATTACAAAAATAAATTTGCTTTATGGAAACGTGGCAATTTCTAAAAAATCCTCACGTTTTATGATAGAAAATTTTTGTTTTTTTTCCAGCTGTAGCAGAACGAATGTATTTTTGCAAAACTGCAATAGAAACTTTCTTTTCGCATCACATGATCAACATGTTGATGTTGCTATTGGCGATAACGAGATGAAGGCTAGCACTATGGCTGAATTATGAATGTCTCATGTTTACATGCATCGCTGCCATGATTTTAATGACTTGCAGCGAGAACAAGCTTACTCTCGTGTGATTTTAATTTCATTTCCTATTTAATGGAAACATTGCAGTTGTGAAAAAGCTTTTTTTCCCCCAACATTAGCAGATTATAAACAAAGATTTGCACACATTTGTAATGGAAAAGCAGCTACTGTTCAACAGATTGTTAATTTTTGTTCAAAGCTTGATCACTGCTTAGTTTTTAATTAAGTTAGATTTTATTTAACAGCTTTTAGACCATTTATAGTCAATATTTTTTATAGCAATGAATATTAGTTTTAGAACTATTTTGATTCTGCTTTTCTAGAATAACAGTTTAATAGCATGTAAGTATCTGTTTATTTTATTTTTCTACAAATTATTTAATGAACTGTTTTCTTTAAGTGTCCAGCCTTGATTGGGTGTTGGTAAAAAAACATCAGAATTTGTCAGTTAATAAGCATCCATGTGAGGAATTGGTGTCGCACTGGAGTGTTTCAACCCCTTTTCACAAAAACTAACAAGCTAAATCCTTTCTGATCTTAATTAACGGCAGTTTGTCTGAATATTTCAGAAGCTGATGCAAAGCCAGACAGGAAAAGCTTTTCCTTTGCAGCAGCAGATAATTGGAGGGAAATGTCAGCATGGGCATCGAGGAAGAGTCGCCCAGCAGACTCGGATGTGTCTCTGAGCAGTTTTTAAAACGGTTAATGAGTGGATGACCACTTCTGCTAACATTTTCCTCATTTTATGACTATTTGTGGTCATGCAGAAAGTATGATGAGAAATACAGCACATACGTTTCTCCTGCTCAGTCTATTTTCTTTATTTAAAGCTTTTGCATTCAGTAAACTGCCCTTCCTGGTTACTAAATCACTCGGTAATATAAGCCAACTGGACTTTATTGGTTCCGTTTTTGAAAAGAAACTACTGAGAAAGGAAGTCATTTGGAAAATAAACTCCTTTTAATTATCTCAAATTGATTAGAAACGACTATATTCCAAGACTACTGCCCCTCTAATCTGGTTATATGTCTGAATTTTAGTGTAATGTCCTTTCGCCTAGTGGTGATTGTCGAACATCTTGATTTAACCGACTTGGAATAAATTATTTAGACTCTTAAGTCTATCTGTCTGATATTGGAAACTCCCTCCACCTCTGAAGTTTAAGGGGAAGTCTGGCTACGTTACGGAGAAAGCTGATTTCAGTAAACTGGTATTTAGGATTTCATCATTTTCTTCATCTCGTGACTACAGGTGATGGTCTTTATAAACGTAAATTGAGAGCTTTTATTTATGGTTTATCTTGTTCTTCAACACCAAATATTAGAACAGAACCCATATTTCTCCAGATTATGGCCCCTGATTGGTTCATCAGGGGCCATAATCATCCATCCTGTTATCACTTCACTGCAAAAACACAAAATCTTACCAAGTATTTTTGATTTACTTTCTAGTGCAAATATCTTAGTTTGTCTTATTTCAAGTTTGCTAACTTGCAAGTAACTTTTTGGCAAGCTATAGCAGATTGTTTTAAGCCGCTAATTCTTTAATCTTGATTGAAAAGTTCCAGTTCCACCGGCAGATTATTTAACTTATAAGATATTTTTTCAATAAGTTATTTTATCTACCAATAGAACAAGAACTTTTTCACAAATATTAAGGAATTATCGACTTAGAAGGTTTGGAAATATGCATTTCCAAACTAACGAAGCATCAAAATAATACCTGTCATTTGCTCAAATAAAAAACTTTAACCTAATGTATGGCTTAACTAAGCCTGGTCTGGAGCAGGCAGATATCTGGCTTAATCCGCTCTCCTGGTTTTGTGAAACTCCTCTCGTGTTTGCTCTTGTTTACAAAAGATGACACTGGATGAGCTGCAGAACAGATGACCGCTGCACAGATTTATATTTTTCATATCTCACTAAAATAAATGTGGTCTTGACGGTGATGTGGAGCATCTCAATCTGAAAGGACCAAAAGATAAAAATGTTTCTATTCTCACCAAGAGAGACAATAAATGTCTCACCAAGGTAAAGTTGTTTCTGTCATGAAGAAAGTCATTTATGGAACAGACAAAATGCACTTTTACTCGAATAAGTTTTTATATTAGAGCTATTATATAGTTTATTATTGTTTCTCTTGCATTAAATCCCTAATTTCAAGGTGCTGTACGGACAAACAATTGTGCACTTATGCAAACATAAATAAAGTGCAGTAAAAAATAGAAAAATATACTGGAGAATACAAATTTAGACACTAAAATAAAAAGGTAGGACCCACTAATGGACTGCAGGATGTCTAGGTGTCCTGAGTAGTCTGTGATTCTGTGTGAAAGTTTGAATAATGTTGGTTGTGTTTGCGGGGAGGAATATGTTTAGTGGTTATTTGCAGCCCAGGGCAGAATCTGCTGTTGGTAAATGTGATGAAGCTCCATCCAGTGGACAGCCAGTCAGACAGGTGATGGGTGGGATATGAAAGGTCTCCTGGGAGGACTCTGTGTTTTCCTGAGGCTACAGGAAATGGATATGACATCCAGAGAGGGGAGAGGGCATCTTATGGTGTATTTATATATATATTGGACAATATTTCTCAAAAGCTTTTGCATCCCACATGGGGACAGTATGTCAGCAAACTCTCCTCAGAGGAATGATGGCGTTTCTTGACTAGATTGCTTTTTACCAAGGTGTTAAGAGATTGAACAAGATGTGAGTAATCAGGAAGACGGAAACTGTTTCCATTTGTTCTTTTATGAGAAGACGGTTGTGGCCTCGTCTGATATTCCTGAAATCCACATTCTTTTGTCACTCCTGACCCTCCATACATTACATCCTTTCTATAATCATATAAGGCGTTGGTTTACGAGTGTTTTAAAGTTTACGTACCAATCATAAAGATGACCTTTGGTTTCTTCTTTTCTGTGCAGCGACCTGCCGAAGGGACAAAAAAAAATGTGTTCAAACATTTGATCCAGACCAAGATATAAATCTTTGTTGCCTTTTTGATCACACTTTTTTTCTGTGACCTGAAAACCAGATTTTTATTTTAAAAGGTGACGACCTGAAAATCAAACCTGGACCGTGAACAGTTCACTTAAAAATGTCAAAGTAAGAACGAGTCACAACTCAAACACTCATTTCAGAAGAAGCACAGAAATTTTGTCCTTTTCAGTCTTTTTTTTTTTAATGCAACAATAAAAATGTCAAACTGGATATTTAAAGACTCCTTTAGATAGAAATCCCATTCAACACTTTTTATTTTTGTGCTGAATTTAAAAAAAATCCTTATAAAACTAAGATTCAGTGGAAAACAGAAATAATTTTTTTTTTTTTTTTAACCAAAAAGACAGTTTTTGTTGAAACTTGCTGATTAGATGTGCAGTTGCTTAATATTCTTAAAGTAAAGATAGTTTAAGCTCATACTTTCACCAAATGTTTAACGATATGTGAGAATAAACCGATACTAACCTGTTCAAGGAGGCATAATAACTAAGTTCTCACCTGACTTAACAGGAAAGTTAAAAAAAAAGTTACAATAAGCAATAAATCAATTAAAAATGAGATTAATAATTTCCATGTGGACAGCAGTCGTCAAAGAGTTGCTCCCCTTTAAAATGCAGCAAAAATTTGTCACCCAGTACAAAGCAGTTAGTTTGCACTACCTGCCACTTTTGCCTGTTTTCCCTGTCAAAGGTTAATGGTAAATATTTTTTGTGAGTAATTTTGGTCACAGAGACTTTATAATACATTTTACTTACTATTGCTTTGTTTGTTTATTTTGGATATTTAAAATATTTTCCAGTGCCAGTGTTAAATGTTCTTTAGAAATTAGTGTCTTTATATTTGAGAGAGTGTACTTGCATTAATGTTTTTATTGAAAACGGTCTCAAATGGATATTATAGTTTATCGCAATAATTTCTGGAACAATGTGTCATGCAGGAAATTTTTTTTTGTGACAGCCGTAAAGGTATTTTAATTTAAACTTTTATGAGCATGAATAATAAAACTGACCAATATTAAAGCCTCGCTGCATGACATTCGTGCAGATCTTTAAGTATCATGAATGCAGAGTTTGTTTTCAAGGCCGTCTGCTGGAGATGAGCGGAGATCGGACCTGAATCTACTGACTGGCCTCCCCAGATATTAGCCGGTCAATACTGTTGATGCAGAGCGACAAACCCAAACTCACTCTGGCCGTAGAGGGAAGTTTATTCATGCATCTGGTCAATAATGCTAATAATGCTGCGACACTTTTGGCATTTCCAGATAAAAGGCTGTTTCTAATTAAATCAGCAGCTGGGACAGAAAGTATGGCGTAGAAGTTATTTTTTCTTGCTCATTTTTAATTAGTATATCTAGTAAACTTACTTTCTGTGGCTCCTTCAGCATACTCCTCCTCTTCATCGGCCTGGAGAAAGAGAGATGCTAAGATGTTAACTGTTGTGTTTTAATCTGATTATTTTTTTTTTTTTTTTAGAAATTCAGTCAGCTTTGAAATAATTCACAAGTTGCCACAAGTTTAAATATTGTTTATTGTGTCCAACGTCAAATGTGAATTGTTTTATTCATCTTCATTATGGTTATTTACTTCTTTTTTTAGTTTGCATGGAGAAACTCTTGTTGGTTTACTTGACAACCCAGAACAAGTGCTAAACTAAGCAGCAGTTTAGCACTTTGTTTTATTTGATGAAATTAGATTACATGTTCAAATTTCATGAGTTAAATGTCTGTAGAGCATAGTTTTGGTCAGGCTGAATAAAAAAATATGTTTTTATTCTTTTAAGTACATTTTCTAGTCCTCATATCCAGATTTTTTTTACAAGGGTGTTTATTTTTTTTGCTTTAAAAGAAGCAAATTGAAACCTACTATTTAGCATTTCCATTAGTTTTTATTTGCTGTGCTACCATGTCAAACAGTCGAAGCAGCAACTATTTAAAAAAGGAAATCAAAACCTACCAAACTGTGACTTGTGTCCCATTGCACTGCATATAAATATGAATTTATTCATATTTATTTCTCACTGATAAACAATCTTCTTGGTCTCAGCAGTTGAAGAACCTTGATGACAAATGTTGCATTTGCAGAAACAAAGATATTTAATTAATAATTTAAGGCTCTCCATGAAAAACTGTTTACAAAATTCGACAAACCTGGGAATTAGAGTTGAGTTTTTGGCTGGCAATCAATGTGAACCACATCAAAAACACTGAGTCATTTCTATTCAGTTGAATAAAAATAAAAGAAGAAATGCATCCAAAGTAGTGGGTTAATGTAGCAGTGAGTCTGTTGGCATTTTAAACAGTGCAGATTGTGCAACGCATTCAGAAAAATCTGAAACAAACAACTATTGTCTTCCCTCCTAACAATCCAGCGTGAGCTTTCATCACCTCCTGCTTTTCTTTCACGTCCCACTGAAATGCGTTTGGATCTGCAAAGTCCTCTCTTATCGTCTAAAGAATGGCTTTCATTATGCACTGAATGCTCAGTAAGGTGACTGTCTGGCAGCTACGTGCAGAAAGAAACGCATAACTGCTAAATGTGTTCTCATTCCAGTCCGAGGCGGCTCCAGACAATAAGTTTTGTGCTTTTTTTGTCAAAGCAAAATCAAAGCGAGCAGCACGGCAAACATAATAGATCTTTTGATGTGATGCTTCATGAAGCGGCCGTATGAGTTTTAATTCGATTCGATCCGCCGTTCTAACACAACTCCCAGAAGATTTATCAGCATTTCTGTAAACAGGAGGTAATTAAAAACCGCTCTCACATCACGAATGACTCAGGTTGCTCCGACACCTACAGTGTTTTCATCTAACTGGGTCCTCCAACAGCGATACTCATTTTATTAGGGCGAAAGTTAATAGTTGTTTGACGTTTAGAAATCGAATCCATGAGATGAGATCAGGGTGAAGTAATTAACAATGTTACACACAAGACTTTTTAAATGTTTTGGAAGTTAAATATGTAAATGTTAAATAATTTCTTGTAACTGGGCAAATCTGTACTCCTTGTTGCAATAAAACTGCAACTTTGTGTATTTTTTTTCTGCTTCTGTTTGCTTTTCACTGGATAAATATTGGAGATAAATCCCAAAAGCACAATTACAGAGATAGGAAGCACTATCTGACATCCTCTAACTGCTGCTAATGGCTAATGGATGAATGTGAGAAAATAAATTGCATCATAAAAATGAAACTTTGGTCAAGCAACAAATGCAAAGCAAATATGACAGTAGAGCTCTTTTCAGATTTATTCTGCATGTATAAAGTGGTGGAGGAGAAAAATGGACAAGAGTTTATCAGGAAGAGAACAGAATATTGCAAATAAAACTGGATATCCTTTCCTTTATGATTTTAAACAAGACAAATTTAATATTCAGGATTACAAATAAGAGCATTGCAATACCAGTGGCTCTCCAGTAGGTGGTGACGATGTCAACATTAAAGACAAAAATACCAAAAGAATTCTGAGCAGATGAAAAAAATGACGACCTCCTTAAACAGAAAATGTAATCAAGATGCACATTTGTCAAGTTTTAACGTCTCACAAACAATGTTTAGGTTAAGAGGGAAATCAACATATTTACACCAACATGTTCAGCTAGTCGTGGATCTTCTTAACAACCGCAATGATGAGTGTCAGGGTATTCTATTGATTATTCTGATGATTAATTGAGTAATTGAATAAAGATTTTATAAAATAAAGTATTGGTAAATTCTACCATAAGAGCAGTATTACTACTGCAGTATTACTACTGCTCTTATCACCTGTGGATTTATCAATCCGCAGGTGATAAATCAAGTTTTTATCACCTGCGGATTTTAGCAAAAGTTAAATCTTATTTTGGTTTTAAGGACTTTGAAGGACTTATCCATGCCTTCATTACATCTCGTTTGGATTATTGCAATTCATTATATAGAGGCCTGGATAAATCACAGATGCAGCGACTTCAAATCATCCAGAACGCAGCAGCACGACTTCTTACAGGAACCAGGAAGCGTGACCATATAAGGCCCATACTGGCCTCTTTACACTGGCTGCCTGTTTTTTATCGAATAGATTTTAAGATTCTTTTATTAACTTATAAAGTTTTAAATGGATTAGATCCCCCTTATCTTCGGGACCTTTTAAAATTTCAGTCTGTGTCCAGAACCCTACGTTCAAATAATCAGCTTTTACTGACAGTTCCTCGGACCCGACTTAAGAGGAAAGGAGATCGGGCTTTTTCTGTTGTTGGTCCTCTTCTATGGAACAATCTTCCTTTCCAAATTAGATCTGCCCACAGCCTGGATCATTTTAAATAGCTTCTTAAAACTCATTTTTATTCCTTAGCATTTAATTAAACTAGTGTTTTGATACTCTGTTTTTATTTATTTGTGTTATTGTCATTCTTGTACAGCACTTTGGTGCAGTTTTATGCCTGTTTTTAAAGTGCTATATAAATAAATTTGACATTGACATTACTAACATTGGGACAAATTTTTACATTTGTGCATCAATATAATTACTTTTCTGTAGTTTATGACCCTGTAACAATAATAGCTCACTTTTTAAATAAGCAAAAATTACACAAAAATCTGAAAATATATTCAATTTAATAATAAAGCAGGAGGCTCACAGACACTTCTGAAGAATGCATACTACAGTTTTAGTTTCTGTATTCATCAGTCAGTGTAACAGATGAACTCTCACCTTATCCAGCTATTTACAGCTTTTATGTTCATGTGAACGACTGGATTTGGTTCCTTCGTCACACAGAAACATCTACCAGCTCTGTACCGCCACGATGCGCTCCGCCACCCAGTTGTTGCAGTCGGGATAATGATTAATTTATTTTCCAGTTCGTCCGAAAAGCTACACTTTCGTTAATGATCAACTACTACAGCACAGCCGCCTGCAGTGTTCAGTTTATCCGCTCACCTGTATAAACACACCAGCCGTTCACTTCCGGCCACCAGGCAGCAGCTCCGGCAAGAGAAAGGATTCCTACTCCAGGCATCGTGTTACTTATTTTAAGGATGCTTACTGTTTCCCCGAAAAACGATATACAGTAAACATTGTCATCAATTAATTAAATAATTGATAATCGAACTTAAAAATTGGACGTTCCTCATTCGAAGAATCGCTACATTATGCTGCTAGCACTTAGCTTTCGTCAACAACTCATAGGCGGAAGTGAGAGCATTGGACAACAAAATTACCCGACTGCAACAAGGTGTGCTAATTAATAAAACGCAATTTAGGAAAGCCTTGAGGCAGGTAATTTTCCTTGAGGAATTTTAATAATCAAGGTACTCTAATCATTCGAGGAATAGTTGCAGCCCTAATATGAAGCCTGCTGATGTCTGGTAACCCAATTGAGAAGTCTGGGTTTGGAATTGCTACCAAAACACTTCAGCTCAACTCTGTGGCTTTGGGATGAATTGCAGCGGAGTCTGCAAGTCAGGTCTTCCCATCCAACATCAGTGTCTGACCTCAGAAATGGACTTATGGAAGAATTGGGGAATTTTTCCCATAAAAACACTCCTGAATATTATAGACAGGCTTCATAGAGGAGATGTTGTTGGGTCAGCGTTATAATAAAGCCCTTCAGTAAAAAACGGGATGTCAAAGTTCATGAGCGTGAATACTTCTGGTGTTATTTGTTTTTATTGTGGTATAATAAAACCAAAGTCAGGGCTTTGACTGCAGAGGTGATTACAACATTTGGATGCCTGTTACTGTGAAGCCCAAGCATAGCTGGAGTTTGGGGATCAGTGGAGCCTCTCGGGTAAAAGCGAAGCCCAGCGCTGTTATTGGTGATAAATAAAAGGTGCCAGTGTGGAGGAGTGGGTGCCAGTAACAAGCCAGCTTGTCATGTGGGTACACCAACTGGTGTGATGACTCAGAGGCAGAAACACATGCACGGCACACAGCTCTCCCACGCGATGGGTATAAAATATTCATGCACGAACGCCAAAACCGTCAGTAAGATGCACTGATCAGTTCATTTCTAGGGATACAGTAGAGACGATGCACTCAGGCTTACACAAATATCCAAAAATAACTCCCTCTGTTATAGATATTTACTCCTTTTATTCACTTGGCATTTATTGGATTCTGATTTTGTGCGTTAAACCCATTTTCTGTTGTGCATGTTAACATAAATCTTTAGTTGTTTATAAATTTAATTTCATGATACACCAGACAGTCTGTTAGACTTGGTTTGATTGAGGACCAAACTTGCAACATTTGTTATATTTCCAGCTGCTGTGGTTCACTTTCACACTGCACTGAGTCAAACAAACCAAATTAATCAAATCCTGTTCCCCTCCTCGCCTGTGGTGGCACTGCACTAGGAACTACCAAAGGAAATGACATAAAAACCTCTGAAGAAGACAATAATGTGAACAAACTTGGTGAACAAGCATCATCCTCCAACCGCTTCCTGTCGTCGTCTTCATCTTTTTCTGTCAATAGTAACATCCTCTTGTTGATCACGTGTCTCACATGACGTGGAAAAAATGTTTTTTTTTATATATATCATGACTTGATGTCATGATATATATATTTTTTACCTGCTCCAGTCCTCTACAGTAGAAGGAAGGTCTGGATGTTCCTGAGTTGATTTTTCGTCTGTTGACCATATTGGATTTAACAAAAATTTTCTTGCGCTTGCAGTGAATGGCCAGTAGTTGGCAGTGTGTTGTATGATGCACTAGTGTCCACTTTGGTGGTCTGTGTGCATTTATAACATAAAAATCCACAAGAAACACAAGAAAATGGGTTTTAGATGGCTGTCCACTGCAGCGACCGCTAAGCATGAGAGGCATAAAGTCCTTTTCTTCTTTTTTTTTTTTTAAGAGAAAAACAATTGTTGGTTTGGAACAAGGAGAAACTGCAGAGAGACTAAAAGAATTATGTTTTCCACCCGGTCTGATGGCTTTGAACCTATTTTTCAAAAGGAGTTGGAATTATGATTTAATCAAGGTGAAAGAAAACAGTGAAGAAACCTTTCCTTTGCTTTTAAAACTGTAGAGTTAAAAGAAAATTATTTGAACTCTGGAGAGTTTTCCAAATCCTCCTGCTCTAAAGGATTGCTGTTACGAAGCGACCCACCGTTCTGGATTTTCCAGACATGAAAGAAGATGCTTCTGTGTAGCGGATGCAGTTTTTTTATTTTTTATTTTTGCTCATTAATCGCCTCATGAGGCTGAGCAGTGACAGGAAACAGCCGCTGGCAGAAAGCAGAGCTGCAGCTGCTCAGCTTGGATGTGATGCTGACAGAAACTCTGGCTGCGAACTCGCTGGCGCTTCAGCTTTGGGTCCATTTGTGAATGAAACCTTGGTGTTAATGATGCGGTGTAGCCGCTGCTTCATTAGCCAAGGGAAGACCGAACCTTTTGGGATCTATTCTCTAATGAGATATGACACAAATACAGTCGCTTCAGCACAGACGCAACCCTGCAGCTTCCCCGAAAACATGAATAAAAATATGACACCAGCTATAAACTGTGCCACAGCCTTTGTTTAAGGCAAGGCTGGCAAACTAGTTTCCCCTCTGTGTTACGTAAAAGTTGTTTTGATGAAAAATTAGGTCAGAAAGAGTCTCACTACTTTAATTATTATTCACTGCGACTGCAGAATAGGTATAAAGGAAATAAAAGCTAATTTAATTTGTCTAGCAGAATCTTAAAGATGCAAAAGCATGCAGACATCTTGAAATGTTTTTGTTTTTTTCAGGTTGTGTTTCGTTTATGATTTTTATGTGACAGACTTTCATAAGGCAGCTCATAATTGTGAAGTAAAAGAAAAAACTGCATGTTTTCTTTTCAGTCCATCAGAAAAAGGAGCATAGCTGGAGAGGGGAAATTTTAAAAATAAATTCTCCGATTTGTTTTATACCACTTCAGATTTCTGATTTCTTGTTTTCTCTGATGTTCTTTTCTAAAAAAGAATTTAGAAAGACAGAAAATATTGACAAAAAGTGGCTGTGAGTTGCACGATGGAGTATGAGGGCCAGGATATGATAACTATTGTTTAATTATGAGAATATAATCATAATATTTGCAAAATAAAGGAGCAATATTATCAGAAAAACATCTTAAAATGAGGAGAAAAGTAATTTTAACGAAAAAAAGCTAACAGATCAAGATGTGACGTGGCCACATTGGTCCATGTCGTTCTCTTTAAAATAGACATTGTTGTTTGTGCAAAGGTTTCAAAGTCCCGCTATTCATAATAATTTGATGCTGATCTGTTAATATATGAAGTATTTCCTTATAAACCAATACCAAAGTATAACTTAAGATTCTCAACCTTTCTAATTCAAATTAGAAAGGTTTTTCTGTAACATTTCTCATAAAATTACTACTTAATGTTTCTAATATTACCCCTGTATTCTTGTAATATTATGACATTATTCTCGCAATAAAAACAAAGAAAGAAATTGTAGCCTGGCTCTAATGTTCAAAGTCCAAATAAGTAGAAGGTGTCAAACAAGATGGTGGCGCTTGGTGCACTGACATCACTTTGAACTAAAGAAACCCAAGGAATGCATTGGTAAAAAAAACAACCTGATTCTCCAAAAAGTTAAACATTCAAAAACCAAAAATTTGGTTAATTGGTAAAAATCTTTACTTAGATGCTGGTCGAGACCCGAAGAAGAACTGACATACTAAAGTATGAATACTTTAGCATGTCAGCCTTGGCGCCGCTCTTTCATTAGGAATTAATCAGAGCAGGTGGATAGTTTGGGAATAATTGAAAAAAACTTCCTAGAAATTGGACAGCACACGTCAAAACCTCCTGCTGCAATCCTCTTTGAGCAGCACGATTACTCAACCCATCTCCTCTTCACATCAGACGCTGCAAATACAGGGCGACGGGGCGTTGCTGCGTCTTTGTTCCACTTCGCAGGATGCACCGCGTCCCCCTTCGGCGTGGCGAGAGGTTGTGCAGGACATGGCCGTCTTCAGTGAGTCGTTCTCGCTTGGTTTGCTTGCACGCCGCTCACCCTCCAGCCTCTCTGCGTTTCACCTCTGCATGGATTAATGACTTACAGTATGAATAGAGCGGCCTCTGCCCAGGCTTTGAACGTGTCTGAATAATGAGTGGATGACATCATTTGGTCATTGATCAGCCTCATTCAAAGGTCAACGTATTCTGGCTCCACAAAGAGCGTCAGCCGGTTGTGAAGCCCTGAGAGAGGAGGGACAGTCAGGACTCGGGTAAGGAAGCTCTGCGATCAACTTAAAGACAAAACGTCAGACTGCTTGGTTTGGTTTTCCTGTAAAAGTGGAGCAGATTCAGGGTTTATTTCACCTCATGTAGCCACTTCATGCAGATGAATGAGCAGGCTCTTAAAGGACTCTCATTAAACTCCAGATCATAGTTCCCCCTATTGAGCAGGTGAAATAATGACTATGAAGGGCTTTCTGAGCATTTCCTGTAGATTGAATGTGTTTCAAAGTCAAAATACCCCTGAGAGATGCTAAAAATGTTTAAACTTACAATTAATTGTCGATTAATGGTTTATTAGACAGAAATAAGTTCAATTCGATTAACTTATAAGGTCCGCTTATACCTTCTTCGTTGTAGTTTGGCCGCCGTACAGCAGAGGGCGTCGCTGGTCATTTTTAAGCGGCGATAGCGGGGTGTCACATAACAGGGAAGAGAGTCCGGTTTGGGGTGAAAAATTCACTTTTTTGGTTTCGTTTCAAAATGTAAACACTCGACAAGCTCCTTAACTTTGACGGAGGAACTTCAGCTGATGGGCCGGAGTACCTTAGAGCGGTTATTAATTAATTTAGTTCATGGAATGACGTGTTAATATTCCTTCAACAGCAATACAACAATAAGTGCTCAAAAGATGTATGTAAGGCTAGCATTACCTTAATATATTTTTACTCAAGTAAAAGTAGCCGTCCAAGAAATTACTCAAGTAAGAGTAAAAAGGTATTTGGTACAAAGCTACTCAAGTATTGAGTAGCTGATCAAATCATTAATCATTTGATATTTAAAAATTACATAATTTGTATTTCAAGTATAAAATGACAATAATTCATATAAGTAACAAAAATGATCAGGCAAAATAAAATTTTTCAAATCCGTTTCTTTCAATGTAAAGCATATTAAAGTTTAATAAAAACTGCAGGTGTGCGTCTGGTGAATTTTAGTTTAAAACCTGTTTGTTTTTAATTCAGTGGGTAGAAAATTCAGAAATTTTACTTAAGAGTAGCAAAACTCCATAATAAAATTACTCAAGTAAAACTAAAAATACTCCTAAAAGTAAAATTTTTCAATAAAGTTACTCAAATAAAAGTAATTAAGTAAATGTAACCAGTTACTAATAAACTGGCAACAAGACAATGCTACTGTTTGAAAGCTTCTCTGTTCATGGGAAATTAAGTCTTTTACTTTTCTATTCAGCAACTTAAGATGTTCCTGTCTTGTTATATTTTATAAATATGTGTAAGTTTAACAATGTGAGAACCACAATTTTATCTGTATGCAGTCTGTACTTAATGCCACTGACACAAAATAATGTTTTTTTATTCAACATATTGTGAAAAATGTAGGTCTTTATGTTATAGAAAGACATCTGTCCCTCTTTATACAAGACAAAAATGGCCGCTTATCAATAACTTTCACCCCCTGACACTCATATTTTCCTTTATATATTATCTCTCAGTCTTCTTACCTAACTCAGGACTTGGTAGAATCGGCCGCGGTTTTTTGTATTTGGGTTTTCTTGGGCTGCGTTCTTCCCGACAGTTGCAGTCGAGCGTCGTCTGACTGGATTTGAACTGCCAGTGAACTCCTCCTCTGCAGATGTTCGCTGAGTTTTAAGCCTGTGTTTTGCCAGATGGATTCAGGTCACTGATGTGTTGAAAGGTGAACGTCGGTCACCTCCATCCGGAGATGTTTTTGTCTATTTCCGGCTACATTCATCCATTCCTTCACTTCCTATCAGGGTTTTTTTTGGGTCCCTGCTGCTAAGAGCTTCAGGAGTTTGATGCTGTCACAGTAAGAAGAGAGCGCAACAAAACATTTTACTGGGAGGTCATCAAAACAAGCATTAATATCTTATAGATGGAGAGTGATCTAAAAAAAAATAAACCGGGTGCCCGCTTCTGAAGAACTAAAAAAGGGGAATAACCATAAATAAGTATATAAAGGTCTTAATGTGAGCAAAAAAAGAACCAATTTCAGCTACATGCTATCAAGCTTAGTTTGTCGGCCCCCAAAATGAGACATCTGTGATAAATTAGCATAATCAGAGACAGAGAAACATATACAACATTATATAAAATTTAAACACATAAATTTTATGAAAGCCCTTTATAAGTTTTTCACTGTCACCTCTTCTTTTAAGAGCAGGCACAAATGCCAAAAAGTGAACTCCGGTCCGCCTAAAAACCTCGGTCTCAGTTTGGTTGAAAGTGAACTCTGGTGCAGCATGAATGCTAAACTTAATAGAGAGGGCTCCAAAAGCAGGAGGTGGACTGCAGGGCATTCTGGGTAAAAACAACCTAAACAAATGAGCTAGATAGTCTACCACTAGTGGGAGAAATGGCTTATAGTCTTGTACCAAAGACAAAAATGAAATGCTAAAAACGGTAAAATACGATGGTAATCTATTTTTGATTACATTTTGTGAAGAAGGAAGTTGCACTCATGTCTTCTTCAAAGGTTTTTGTGTTGTTTGCTTCAGTTCGTGGTGCAGCGCCACCACAGGCGAGGAGGGGAACAGGTTTTCAAATAGTTTGACAGTGCAGTGTGAAAGCAAAAATGTAACAAATGTTGCAACCTTGGTCCCCGATCAAACCAAGAAAAACTCCCTTAAAGGTACACAGTTAGTATTTGGGGCAAACGGATGTTTTTCACTAACAGCTCCCTGATCTGAAATCATTAAATTGAAGACATGGAGAGAAAAACAGGAGGCACAGAGAGTGTGTATACGTGAAAAAAAGCCTGCCTGGTTAGAAAACAGCCTTAGAGAATCAAAAGTGGAAAAGGGCTCAGAAAGATGTTTTGAGTCGTTTAGTTGGATGAGAGATCAGACAGAGGTTGGAGTTGTTGCTCCACCGACAGCAGCTCCAGATTGTGTGGAGGAATGGAGCTGATTTGAAACGCTGCCAAACGTTGCACAACAATGCCTGCTATCTCAGGACATTTGCAGCGCTGAATCATCTGGCCTTTGAGACGAGCTCACCGACACCTTTTTATTTTTTAAAGCTGCTTTGAAGCTGTCGCTCATGTTTGAAACCAAGGAGGAAGCGAGGAGAAAAGAAGAGCGCCGGATGTGGAAATCAAAGTTTATCTGGTTGGTGATCTTCATTTAAAATGCAATCAAAGAGAAATATTTAAATATTAATAAGTGAGGTTAAAAAGGCTAAAGAGGAACCTTCTGGATTTGGATAAACATAAGAACACTACAGGATTTTCTACACTTTTATCTTTATGGAGTTTTTGTGAAGTTTTTATGAGTTAAAGGTAAAAGCTTCAAAAATAAGTTCTACCAACTTTTGGTCTAGTTTCTAGATATCTTAGTACACTTGAATTAAGACAAAACTAACTTACAAGCGAGTTTTCAGCAATTTATAAACGCTTGTTTTAAGTAAATAATTCCTTAATATTGATGAAAAAGTACCAGTTTTGTTAGCAAATTATTTCACTTATAGCAAGACTTTTTCCCAAGTTATAAATCAAATTATCTGCCAGTGGAACTAGTACTTTTTCATCGATATCAATGTATTATTTGCTTAAAACAAGCTCCTGTTTCTTGCTGAAAAGTTACTTGTGTATAAGTGTTTCTCTTTTCAAGTATACGAAGATACCTGTCCTAGAAACTAGACCAAAATACTTGGTAAGGTTTTGTTTTTGCAGTGCAGTTTGAATAATTACTGCATTTATCAGCGCATGTCTTCATGCACAGCGCTGGGAAATCATCTCACCTGATTTTCTTTGTGGGTTTCCTCTGCCAGGCTGCCGATTTCCCCCAGCAGATTGAGATCCAGTTCGCTTGGACCTGAACACAGACAAACCCAGTCGTTAACTCATAACCGGATCACTGTAACAGCTTGGTATTTTAGGAACAGAGAGAAAAAAGTACACCCCCTTTCAATCAGTTTAATGTATCAGGACATAATAAAATGTTCTGCTATTTACTAGGTTAAATAAATAATTTAAATTCACTTTAATGTGTAAAAAAAACATAATACACACACTCTTCAGATGAGAAAAGATGTGCATGAAGAAGTAAGTACACCCCTCCTGTTTCAATAAAATTTAAGATCTGATAAACTTTATTTACTAGCAGCTACTTGCTCTTATTTATTAAGAATTTTACAGCATAGCCTGGCAAGGTTATGTCTAAGTAAACACAAAATTAGTGGAACAATTGTCTTTCAAACAGATGAGGTAAAGCAGATTACCAAAAACTCAAACTAACTGTAAAGCACGGTGTTGGTGGGGTGATGATGTAGGCCTAATTTACAGCTTTTCTGTAAACAAATGAGTCAAACATAAGGCCGTCTATTCGACAGCTGAAAACAGGACACAGCAGTGAATCTACAGAACGGTGAAATATGGAGGTGGCAGAATCATGCTCTGGGGTTTCTTTAATTAACATAGTACCAATGTTTTTGTCAAATTATGAAGTTTTTACTAAATGCCACTCAGTTTTGACCCAAAACCTGCTTGAAAACTAAAGATGTTTATTTTTCTGCATCACTGTGAGGTGAAACACAAATCAGCAAAAATGTCTTCACTGCACAAAAATCCAAAACATAATCCAACAGAAATCTGTGGACAACATTTGTTGCCACAATCTGATTCATTTAAGGAACATTTTCAATGTTGAAGGGAGTAAATACAACATACAAGTCTGGAAAAAATTGAGACCACTTAAAATGACCAGCTTATCTGATTTTACTTTTTATAGGTATAGTTTTGAGTAAAATGAACATTGTTCTTTTATGCTATGAACTACTGACAACATGTCTCTGAAATCCCAAGCAAAGATTGTGCTTTTATTTGCAGAAAATGAGAAATTATCATAATAATGAAAAAGAAGCAGTGCTTTCAGATCTTAAATAATAAAACAAGTTAATATTAATTTAGAAACAATACTAATGTTTTAACTCAGGAAAAGTTAAGAAATCAATATTTGTTGGAATAACCAGGAGGTTTTCAACGGGGTTCAGTGCAGCGGCTCTTCATTTTTACCAGAGCTGTATGTGGGATGGGGATAAGCTGAAGTGATGACATATTCACATTCCCTCTGCAAAATCCTTTCCTTTTCTTTTCATGATTTAAAACATCTAGAATCCAAAAACATGAATCATTTTCATTTTATCCGGACCTGCCTTTTCGAGCTGTAGAAACCTTGTGAGGCTGTGACAGCTGAATGAGAAACAACATCTGGAGGCAGTAGAGCGTAAATCAATCATAGCTTCCACCTGTTTTAAGAACTCCTGAACCTGTCTGCCTCCAACTTTTTCTCAGAGCCGGAGCTTCGTTATCCTAATTGGCTTCAGTTGATAGTCTGTTTTCTGAGACACACCTACTGAGACCCGCATGGGATCAGAAACATTCAGCGTCAGGTAGAAACTAGTTACATTTACACAATTACATTAGAAAAATTTACTTTTAGGAGTATTTTCCTACATTGCACTTTTTAGTTTTATTTGTGTGATTTTATTATGAAGTATCGCTACTTCTGTATTCAGTTAAATTTTCTGGATTTTCTACCCACTGAATGAAAAACAAACATGTTTTTACCAAAAATCCACCAAACACACACACACACACACCCACACCCACCCCCCCCCCCACACACACACACACACCTGCAGTTTTGGTTAAAGATTCATAAGTTTTTAATTGAAAGAAACTGATTTGGAAAAAAATTCTTTTGCCGGATTTTTTTTATTTAATTTTTTTTTACTTGTATGAATTATTATCATTTTGGTCCTTAAACTAATTTGATCAGTTACTCAGTTCTTGAGTAGACTTTTTACTTGATACTTTTTTACTCTTACTTGAGTAAAATATGTTGAAGTAGTGTTACTCTTACTTTAGTACAATTTTTGGGTACTCTACCCACCTCATAATTTACTTCCACAAAACAAAGAGGAAAGAAATAAGGAATTTTATTGGCTCTAGTGGCCTTTATTTAGTTAATTGACAGGAAAGTAGGTAATGAGAGAAGACATGGGGCAAAGGTCGAAAGGCCGGGACTCGAACCTGTGACAGCCACGTCGAGGACGTATATATATATGTGTATATACACCCTTACACACACACACACACTGGAACTGGAAGACTTTTTAAATATCCAAATTAAATAAATAAAGCAACAAATAAAATGTATTTTGAAGTCTTTGCAAACAAAATTGTCCTTCAGAAAAAGGGCCAGTTGAAACCAAAGCACCAGACTGAAGATTTTTATCATCCAATGTTTGGTAGAAACAAAGAAAAAAACAGAAACGATAAATCATGCCAATGGAATACATTGAGTTTGTTTCAATTTATCATGCGATTAACTGATTTATTGATTATTGTGACAGGTCTTGGTATGCATCTCTTTGAGCTACTGAGACAAATTGCTGCACCTTAGAAACCCAGACAGCTGCTCTGGTTTCTAATTGGCAGAAATTCATCATCTGTGAATTTAGTAAAACTTCTCCGCCTGCAGTCTAACATTTCAAATTTATTCAAGATGCAGCTTCAGATATTCAGACGAAAACTAAGCCAGAAACGTTTTCCCTTTTGGTTTTTGATGTATAATAATAATAAAGAGCTTTGTGATGCAGTGAAGTAAGGAGTCAGCAGCCTGTCAGGGTTCATCTGGCTCCGTCAGTGTGGAGACGTCTCTCCTTTTACCGGGTGGTGTCAGGTGGCGGGGGCTCGTCAGCGCCACCTCGGCCCAGAACTCCTGCTGCTGCTGCCATAATCAGAGAGGACAACGGCCTTATTTCTTCTGGGAAACTGCTATGAAAATACTACAGGACGATTTGTCCTTTTAGAGTCTATTTTAATATTTGGTCATCAACTCATCATTGAAACATGTGAAGCTGATTCTCATTCTCCCTGAATTTAAGCTTATCATGCTGCACAATATTCCACTTCTTTATTTTTACTTCTGCATCCCTACTGCGAGCGTTTTAATCTTCAACATGAAGCCAAACGAAACTAAACGCTAAATTTCTTATTGTTTTTAGCAAACATCCAAACCTGCAAGCTTTGGCGTCGCTGGCAGACGGCGGCTAATTACCTCCCGCCTGAGGTGGAAATCTGCTTTTAACGAGGCATTTTTAATTTGCGGAGAGTAACCTGTTTGTTTTGAAGACATAACAAAATGAGGTGAAGATATTTGGAAACAACCAGAGAAAAATTAAAGCCCAAGATCAAACAAAATTGTCAAATATTCAGCATAAATTACCAAAAACGTATAAACTTACAAAGCTTTGACATAATCAAAGCTTTGCTGTTGCAATTCTGCTATTATTAATATTATTGTGAGTATTTAATGAAGTTGTCCATTATTACTGGATTAATTTAACATGTTAAAAATGATTGATGCTTGATTATAATGGCATGTAAATATGAATTCATTATACCAGTTATAGATATGGATAAAAATGTAATCAAGTTAACAGTAATTTATTGGATGAAGGTGAAAAAAGGGTGGATATAAAAATAAGTTTATACTTCTACCCTCTCCTTTGAACATGTAAATATACTTTACTGTTGTTTTTCTGGCTTTTAAACTTATTGTCTCGGTATGTAACATTATTCTTTTATTACACTACATTTAGTAAAGTAGTGTAGAGTCAACGCTCAGCTTCAGTTATTACAACTAAAAACCAACGTTCTACTGCAAATAATGTAATAGACTTGAAATAAGACAAAACTAACTATCAAGTAACTTTTCAGCAAGATATGAGAGCTTGTTTTAAATCAATAATTTCTTAATCTTGATGAAAATGTTCTGGCTAAGTGAAATAATCTGCCAGTGGAACTAGTTTTTCATCAATAGTAACAATTTATTGACTTACTACTAACTTCTCAGCAAGAAGTGGGAGCTTCTAAGTTAGTTTCTGTCTTATTTCAAGTGTACGAAGTTATCTGCACTAGAAACTTAACCAAAAATATCTGCTAAGATTTTTTTTAAGTGCGCTCGTTTGAAACACTGAGATACTGCCCTCTTCAAGTGCAGCAAAGATAATGTAATGAAGTTTCATGTGCAATTATGACACATTTGAGCCGCATTTTGTTTATGGAACTACTTTTATGTAGTTTAAAATATGTGCAAATGTTACTGCATCTGTTTAGTTTTTAAAATTTGCATCATGTAGCCGACTGCTCTCATTTTGGGGGGAATAGAGCGTCAGTTTGCTGTCAAGTAGCTTGAGGGATTGTCAAGGATTGAAATGAGAATGGGCTCCGAGTCTCATTATGTGCTCAAACCAAACGATCTGACACACAGATCATTCAGAGAAGCAGACATGTGGGCGGTTTGTGGGTCAGTCTAATTCTGAAACTGAAATCCTGAAAAAGCAGACAATTTTGCAGGGTTTTTCTCTCTAGCTCGGATCCTATTCTAAACATTTATCTTAAGATTACTCTAAATAGATTCACCATCCACCAGCATTGCTGTCAATACCAAAACTCTGAACATGTTTTTGTCACAAGCTGCTTTTAGGTGCAATGTGTCACCTTCATGGTGACTTTTCATTTCCTAATGAGAATCTGCCTCCTTTTGAGCAGTAACTGTTCCTCACTAAATTGCAGAAGCTGCCCATGAAGGACATTTTGCTCAGCTTTTAAAACAAAGAGGAGCGGCAGCGTCATTGTTTCTTACAGTAACAGAAGCATTGTGGCTGCGATGGAGTGGATTTAAAAGTTACAGATCGTATTTTTAATCATTCATGTGGAGATTTCAGAAGGTTTTCCCATCTATGACATCAGCAGCAGAATTAGCTTCAAATGTTTCTCTATTAGACTCAAATCTGGCTGCTGCAGTTTTACTTAATGTCAGTCAAACACCAAAGAGCCAATAGACTCAGGATGAAGACTAATGAATGGATCGAATGATGTATGGATGGATGGATGGATGGATGGACAGTTGGATGGATGGATGGATGGACAGTTGGATGGATGGATGGACAGTCGGATGGATGGATGGATGGATGGACAGTAGGATGGATGGATGGACAGACAGTCGGATGGACGGATGGATGGATGGATGGATGGACAGTCGGATGGATGGATGGACAGTCGGATGGATGGATGGACAGTCGGATGGATGGATGGATGGATGGATGGACAGTTGGATGGATGGATGGATGGATGGACAGTCGGATGGATGGATGGATGGATGGATGGATGGATGGATGGATGGATGGACAGTCGGATGGATGGATGGATGGGTAGACAGTCGGATGGATGGACAGACAGTCGGATGGATGGATGGATGGATGGATGGATGGATGGGTAAATGAACATGTATTGATGGAAACCAACTAAATAAATATTACAGATTGTTAGTTTGTAACAAAATGATCCACCTAACAAACAAAACAACTTCCAGAACTCATAAATAAATAGTCATATAATAAAAATAATAATAATAATAATCAACCATTTTAAAATTTTTGATCTGAACCATAAAGATTGTTTAGTGAAATGATCTGTTATAAACCCCCAGCGATGGTCAACAATATCCTGCCAACTCATCCCAAAGGTCTCATCCGTTTCCGTTAGCTAACCGTCTTATGAAACGCATCAGAAACACCTTCAGAGCGCAGACTGAGCGCCGACTGGCCGCACCTTTCGGATCAGCTCTGTAAGCAGCTGTTCATCAGTTTTACATAACAACCTGCAGGGTGTGAAGTTTCAACCTTCAGTCTCTGTTTCTCACAGAGCTGCTAACTCTCTCAATCTGGCTGCTTGTGTGTTAACCAGGAAGTGTGTGGGCGATGACGCCTTTTCTTTCCTCGACTGATTGTGGGCCACTATGGTGGAGCTTACTTACAGACGACACTTTCTGGAAATTAAGCTGAAGAATACAGCTCTGTAAAAATGAAGAGCCCACTGCACTGAACCTCCTGGTTATTCCACCAAATATTGATTCCTGAACTCTTCCTGAGTTAAAACATCAGTATTGTTGTTTCTGAATGAATATTAACTTGTTTTCTTTCCATTATTTGAGGTCTGAACGCCCTGCATCTTTTTCCTTATTTTGACCATTTCTCATTTTTTGCAAGTAAATGCAAAATTATTTCTTGGGAATTTGTTGACAATTCCTCAATTTATTTTTATTTTCTCTCCAAGCTCCAAGATTTTTTCTTTAAGTGGGATATTTTTATAGTTCCATCTGGATCTCTAGTAAATATTTAAAGATTTTATTAAAATGTATTAAATGTAAGTCAGACTTCTGTGTGAACGGTTTACAGAGAATTACACTGCAAAAGTATATTTTTGGTCTGTTTTCTAGTGCAAATATCTTAGTAGACTTGACATAGGAAAAAACTAACTAATAGATTACCTTTCAGCAAGATATATATATACACTGTAACAAATTGTTGTATAAAAACGGCCAAAACTGAACAGTATCATACTGTTTCTATTGAAAACGGTACTGCACCGTGAAAAACAATGCATTCTGGGCAATTATTACTGTTTTTAATAAAATACTGTAATATACTGTGAGTAGCATTGCATTTTGGGAATGATGTTAGATTCAACGGCAAGGAGGCTCTTTAAACAGAACGCTACTGTATTTCTCAAGAAGGCACGTCGTTGTGACATGTGGAAGCAACCTCTAGAATTTTCTTTACAAGGACTATCCATTTGAATCCTGCATTTTATGAGCCAATCCGGTAAGTTGGAGCATAATTTATTTGTCAGATGTTGTCATGCAGTTGTCATTTTTAAGCAGACTGTAGCTGTTTGAAAGTTAGCTTAGTTAATCTGTCATGCTGTAATAAGGAAGCTAGCATAACATTATTTGATATATCTTGACCCTGACTCCTTAAGCATCATATGCTAATCTGAAATTACTGCATTTTCAGGCACTTTCTTGATATCAACCCTGAAAGAGGGACCAAGGCCAGCTGTGGCAAGATCGTCTCCAAGAGGACAGGAAAAACTGTTCAAAAGAAGTCGGTCACTGTCAACCCCTGTGTTTCAACTCTGCTAAAAAACCTCATGGACTTTGAGTGGAATTTCATATAGGTTAGTGAGAACTTTCTAACCAGGCTATAGATATTGTTGCCCCTCTGCGCAAAAACAAACAAACAAAAAACTATACAGGCATGAAGGCAACTTATCCCTGAACAGGAGTGTTCTTGAGAGATTTATTTTGGTTTCAAGGTCAGCATAATCTTAGACATCTCTTTTAATTTATAGCATAAATTTTGTTAAGGCTCCCACTTTCTGTTCTTCAGATGTAATTTGTAATTTTGACTGTACAGGCACAATGTTTAACTTATCTTGGCAGTGTGTTGTCAAATATTGTTTCATTGTTTTATCATTTGAAGTTGGAGCTCTGATTTTGCCCTAAAGGAAATTCAAGTCTAAATGTTTCATTTAAATTTTTATCAAACTAAAATTTGCAATTTTTTTCTATGCTTTAGATTGAAAGTTAAATGTTTCATTTGTTTTATGTTGCATCATATTGTTCCTCACTTCCACTAAAAGTAGTATTTTGTATTGAAAAAGTAGTGTGCTGAGTTGTACAATGGATTATTTCATAATTTCTTTCATACTTATTTTATTTCAGACTAATCAAAAGGCCACAATTCATGCTTTATTCAAAAACTCTTTAAATCAGTTAAGAAATTTATTTTACAAAATAGATGGTGATTTTCTTACTGTTTTTCCAGAATACGACTTACTTTGGGCAGTTTACCCTCAACATTCTTGTAGAAAAGGTTTAGGTTTAAGGCACACATACGTTGTCGTTTCAAAACCTTCTTCTTTATTATGTGGCCACTAAAGACTGTATATGAGTCAATGTTTGAGTTGGTTCTTTTTTTTTCCCAAATAAATGTTGGTTGACATGATGGAACTTACATTTTCTAAGTGTTTTTTTTATGTTTCTATTTTGTATTGGAAATTTACAGTAGTAAGCTGTATGTGAATTCAACAGTAATGATACCATAGAAAAACTGTAATATACTGGCAACACAGCTGCCAGTAGTCTACTGTAAATCTGATAAAAACAGCAATGTGCTGTAATCAAAAGATTTCTTTTGTGACAGTAATATACTGTAAAGTTGATTACAGTAAGGGTACTGTATAATTAACAGTAAAATGCTGGCAACCCTGCTGCCAGCATTTTACTGTAAAAATACAGGGCAATTTGTTACAGTGTAATAATTCCTTAATATTGATTAAAAAATACCTCTTCCATTGGTAGATTATTTCATTTGTAACATGGGAAAAAATGTCTTGTTATAAGTTAGCTTATCTGCCAATGGAACTAGAACTTTTTAATCAATATTAAGAAATTATTGACTTAAAACAAGCTCCTATATCTTGCTGAAAAGTTACTTGTAAGTTAGTTTTCTTTTATTTTAAGTGTAACAAGATATTTGCACTAAAAACTAGATCAAATCTACTTTGGTAAGATTTTGTGTTTTTGCAGTGTACTTCTGTAAAAAGCAGTGCACTGTTTCCAGAAGTAATAATGGACGCCGCCACCATCTATGGATCAATTTGAAGTTACTCAGCAATGAGAGCCGGAAAGATCATAACACAGCAAAGGAAGCGAATAAAAAGAAAGAGCAACTAAAAGCAACGGCCTTTTGTGGCGCATTGATTGCAGCTTCTGTAGAGAAGATTGGATGTGAAGTCAGAGCGAAGAAGAAATGTAGTACAATTTGAAGAGTACCCAAAATTGTACTCCAGTAATAGTAGCACTACTTCAACATATTTTTACTCAAGCAGAAGTAAAAAATAGCCGTCCAAAAAATTGCTCGAGAGTAAAAAAGCATTTGATTAAAAACGTATTAACCAAATACTGAGTAACTGATCAAATGATCAATCATTTAATATTTTTAAATTACATCATCAGATGGACCAAAATGTAAAGTTAAGTGGAAATGTTGGTATTTTAAGGACAAAAATGACAAGAATTCATATAAGTAACAAAAAATAACAATCAGGCAAAATAATTTTTTTTTTTCCAAATCAGTTTCTTTCATTAAAAAACGTCCAAAACTTTAACAAAACTGCAGGAGTGTGTCTGAGTCTGGTGAATGTTTGGTAGAAACATGTTTGTTTTTTATTCAGAGGGTAGAAAATCCAGAAGTTTTACTCAAGTAAGAGTAGAAATATTTTGTAATAAAATTACTCAAGTAAAAGTAAAAAGTACAGTGTAGTAAAAATATTCCTATAAGTAAATTTAAAAAAAAAAGTTACTCAAGTAAATGTAATTGAGTAAATGTAACTAGTTACCACTCATCTCTGCCTAGCAGTGATTGTTTGGGACTGTGGAGAAAACCCACACAACATTATTTCCTGCTGCATCTTCTCTGGTTAATGTTTTTCCATGTTTTTGCAGTTTGCATCCATTTTTGGATGATTGACTGAACAACGTTCAAACTCTGCTTTTAACTCCTAACTTGTCTTAATATAGTTGTTGTTATGCATTATGTTTTCTAAAAAAATCAATGAAGTCTTTCCACATTATGCTGACTATTTAGATTTTGCTTTTGAACCATAAGAAATGGAACGTTGACCAACATATCTGATGTGCGTTGATGATTTTAATGATGGCATTTGACAAAATGAAACAAAATGTAACTGGTTTTCACAATTGTTGACTCTATAATGTATTTTTTTCTAAAACATTTTCATTTTCTCCAACATCAGTTATTTTCACTGTAACATGACTAAAAAGAAGAAGAATATATGGCAGTAATAAGTTCTTGCAGCTTTACCAGCCACTTTCTGCCATGAAAATGGTGACTTAATACTTTAAATGCACCAATGCCTTTATTTCAGTTTGAACAGAGCGTTTTACAGGTCCTCACAAGTCCTTTATAATTACCGCATGTTACTGCTAATGAATAAAAAGCTGGTCTTACCGGCGACAGGCTCTTCAGAGGGAAACAGCTTGTTATCCAAAGTCATGCTGATGTTGCAGAAAACCTCCTCCTCATCTCGATCAGCATCCAGCTGAAACAGATGAAAGGAAAATAATATTAACTGTGGTGTTTAAAACTTTCTTGACGTTACCTTTTGTTGCTTCTCCCTTTGTTCCTGGCGGAGTTTGACAGATGAATAAGGCTTGAAATGAGCCGAGGGGCTCTGGGGTCGTTCTGCATTCAGAGCACACCGGAAGCTTTATGAACACTACATTAATTAGCTTCTCCTGGGTGTCGATCGGCCCCTTTCAGAGCCTTTAGAAGCCGGCTCGCTTCCTCTACATGATCAGGAAGAAAGAGGGCCGTGACGAATAAGGTTTCTGACTGAACTTGAGACTTCACTTGGCTAATCTGCTTCCAGGAGACCCTTGTATGCCATTCAGAAGAAATTACAGCAGCTGAAAGGCAAAAAGTGACCGCAGACTGTAGAAGGTGCCACAGTAAGACGGCAGTTTCATCTAAATGCACTGCAGTCTTTGATTACAACGAAATATTTAACCAAACAATTCACATGGATCTGTTTATCATGTCTATGCAGAAGATTTTGTTATAGTGGCTTAGAGAACAGGATCATTTACTCACAATTAGCCTGTTTATCTTAGCGTAGCTTAATCATATACAACTGTATTTTTAGCGCCGTTAAGCTAACTCTTCTACTACTTATCAACTTAAAGTGGAAATTATTTTACCATTATATTCTACAAATGGCAAACAGCTGTTTATTTATTCCCCTTTCAACTCACAGTTAGCCTGCTAAATTAGCGTAGCTTAACTACATACAACATTATTTTTAGCGCCGTTAAGCTAACTCTATTGAACTATCAACTTAAAGTGAAAATTATTCAACCATTATAGACTAAAAATTGCAAACATTGACTCCCTTTTCTACTCACAATTTAAGTGTTTATCTTAGAGTGGCTTAATTGTATACAACACTATTAGTATATTCACAATTAGCCTTTTTAGCATGGCTTAGTTTTATACAACTGTATTTTTAGTGCCGTAACGCTAACTCTATTCAAGTTATCAACTTAAAATGAAAATTGCTGAACCATTATAAACTACAAATATCAAACAACTGTTTTAATTACTTCCTTTTCTAGTCAAAATTACCCTGTTTAGCTTAACTGTGCATTTTAGCGAAGTTAAGCTGACTCTATTCAACTTAACTTAAAGTGAAAATAATTGAACGATTATAAACTATAAATTGCAAAGAACTGTCTACCCGCTTTTCTGCATTATGAAGCATTTTTTGTGCAGCAGTTTGAGGCTGCTATTTCTTCTTCTTATTATTATTATTAAACATCATATACATCAGCCTGCCGATGGGACTAAAGATGGAAATTAGCCATTTAGCTATAATCACATGTATATGCTTGTAAATGTTACTTAATACATAATGTTCCATTAAAAATAATATAAACTTGAAACAATCAACAACAACAAAAAAATATTAATGGCACTTATGAAACAACAAAAGGACCAGTCCTGTCACCTACTGACTTGAACTAATACTGAACTTCCTGCTGAATCTTCGTCAGGAGAGAAACTGGCTGCACACTCCAAACTTAAAGTAAGTGGTGACAGTGGGAGTCAGCAGAAATGTACAAAAAGGATAGAGCTTTACAGATGACAAGCTTCCTCTGGAGGTCACCATGGTAACAACAACCCCCCCACCAAAGGATGAGAGCCTGCATCTAAGTGTGAGATGCGTGGGAGACTCCCTGGAGTCTACCTGCAGAGGAGGAGGAGAGGGGATCAGGCTGAGCGTTACTCAGACAGGTCTGTGCCACCGGAGAACAACTCGCCGCGTTTCCCTTCACAGCCACAACCATCACCCTCAAAAAGGCCGATCCACGCAAATATACACCAGAGTCAAACATCATTCAACTTAGAGGTTTTTTAAATGTTTTCTTTCATTTTAATGTGTAAATGCCTGATTGTGAGAACAGAGGTGAAAATGTTCCCTGAGGTGCATCATTTTCATTAGCTGTGAATTCTTTGTTTATTAAACCGTTTAATCATTAATATTTTTCAGACTATACAGAACAAAATTAGCCTGAAAATAGTTTAAATTTTAAAAAATACCAAAATAACCAAATGCATACAAAACTCCCAGACATTTTTGAAGATGAATACAAAAAAAGTAAAGATTTAAATGTGACCTATTATGCTTCCTTGAACAGGTTAGCTAAGGTCTATGAGCTACAAAAAACTTGTTCATTACTTTTTTTGCACAACATCATTTTTAGATAAGATTTTATTTTGGCCTATTTTGAGCTGTTTTAGGGCATCTTGTCTCTTTAAATCCAAATAATCTCCTGGCCACATCCCCTAACTCAACGTTTGTACTCGCATGTTAAAATGGCTGCAAACAGATGCACAATTATACAACCGTGCATCTTTGAAAAGCAGAAGTAGAGCCTCGTGCACAGCCAATAAAAATGCAGCAAGTGGTTTCTGAATAGTTAGACGATGACAAAACACTTGTCTTTTCCAGCAGCCATTGTACTGCATATAAACTTCAAATGTAGTTTTACATTTGATCAGTAAAACTAACTGATCAAATGTGCTGGAGCTCCACTTGGGTTGCTAGGTGACGGGCTCTCAATACCAGCCCAGTTTTACTCATCAGACTGATGTCTATGTGTTAAAAAATAACTAATATTGAACTATACCGATATTGATGCAAATATATTGTGCATACCTGTTTTAAACAGTACTGTAGCATCTTTAAGCTTACTAAAAATCTATTATTAGCAAATAAAAAGTCAGCATTATAATATTTTTACTTTTACACATAGTTCAGATTAACATTTGTAATCGCAAACATCTCGAAACAAGAAGAAGATTTGAGGAAAACAGTCGAGTATTTCACACAGAGCTTTAAGCAGCATCTCCTTCTGTACTGTAAAGCTATTCCTGTTCTTTCAGTGCAATCTGTTTGATCATACAGCTATTTTTACTTTTTGGGAGGTTCTCAAACAGTTGAAGTTAAATATAAATGAGAAGCTGTCAAGGATTTATATTTGACTCAAACGTTTGTTTAGGATGTTTAGAAATGGATTTAACGATTGAACGATATTGTTAGTTTATCTCCAGAACAGGATTTCATAATAAAATGCTTCACAGACATCTGAAAACAAACCAGAAATGCCTCCTGTGTTTGTTTACATCTGCCTGGATTCTGACGTCATGCAGGCAGGGAAGCGTTGAGCTCACTCGGGGAATATTTAATTAGCTCAGCCAGATTTCCTAGAATGACACGACGGCTTCAATCCTGGCCTCAACAAACAATTATCTCCACTCTCTGCAATTTGCAGTTGGTGCCTTCAGAGATCAATAGATGCTTGTGTGAGCAACTATTGTTGGTATAAAAAAACAACAACAAACCCCCCCAGCTGCTTAAATGTAACGTTTGAGGTGGGAAACTTTGTGAAAACAGAATATTTCAAACACTGTTGAACATGTTGTTTTAAGTGGAAAAGAGACGAACAATTAATGGACTTGTTTTAATCCAGCAGTGATTTACATCCAGTGTTTATAAGAGAAGTCGAAGCTCCACACACCAGAGTCTGACATTGAAATAAAACAAGCTACTCTAATAACGAAGGCCTCCACTGGGCAGAACAATTAAGACTCACACATTAGTTCATGCATGAGTTTAGGAGCCATTAGGACTCGCAGCTGAGATTTTTCCAATTATATCCTCTGGTTATTACGATACAGAGGAGGATTAGGGCCACTGGGAAAACAATCAGACTCTTTTTCCCTCCGAATCCTGAATTTAATCTGAGAATTCTGACTTTAATCTGTCAATCCGGATTTAATCCATATATTCAGATTTTAATCTGTGAATTCTGACTTTTCTCAAAATACATACTTTTTCCTCATAATTTTGACTTTAATCTGAGAATTCTCGTAATTTTGACTTTAATCTGAGAATTCTGACTGTAATCTGAGAATTCTGACTTTAATCTGAGAATTCTGACTTTAATCTGAGAATTCTGACTGTAATCTGAGAATTCTGACTTTAATCTGAGAATTCTGACTTTAATCTGTGAAATCTGACTTTAATATGTGAAATCTGACTTTGTTCAGAATTCCCTTTTTTTTCTCATAATTTTGAATTGAACAAAAAAAAAAGATTTCTCCTGTCTTAAGTCTCACTGAAATATGCTCAGAATCAATCAATCAATCAATCAATCAATCAATCAATCAATCAATCAATCAATCAATCAATCAATCATGTTTTATTAATAAGTAAAGATAAGGTTGAGCTGTTAATCCAACACATAATATTTTGAGATTTCTTTATTGTTTATATAGCAACTGTCATGGCTTTGGCCTTAAAATTTGAGGGATTATTGGTAAAATTTGAACAGTTTTATTGGGTCGAAGACGAAGGAAGATTTAAATCAACAAACTGGAAGACTGTTTCCTTATGATTTACTTTAAAGTAAAATAAATCAAAAACCAAGTTGTTCAGGAGCTGAAAAGCTAAAAATAATTAAGAGACAAACCATTTCTTTGACCAAAAAGTGAATCCATTTTTCAGAGTTTTCAGAAGTACAGATGTATATTTGGAAGAGAAGGCTTCACTTCGGATTTTGAACAACCTCACAGATAACGCCGAACGTAATTATTACTATTATTACTTTAAGAGCGCTTCTGTTTCTGACAGCCTTTTGATTTCTGAGGCGTAAAACGAAGTGATTGCAGGGGAGATTTGATGAACCAGACAGACTCTGAGAGCGAAGACGAGTGATGCTGTTTGTTCCACGGTCGCCTGACAGAAAGTGGCAACAGCAATTTACAGCAGGTTCATGCCATCGATAAGGCCTCAAAATGTTCAAATCACAGAGCGAGGACTGCAGACGTGCTTTCATTTACAGCTGTAAAAGGAGAGGAAATTGGGTTTACGCCAGGTGTTTCTACAGAAATACAGCGTTTGGGAGAAAAGAAGAAGAAGAAAACTTATTGGAAAGGACTTTTAAGATAAAACAAGTTGCCCATCAACTGATCAAATATTTGAAACTATGAACCCAAAACCCCCCAAAAGGAATAGCTTAGACATGTTTTATCTGAGTGACATTGGAAGATCTCAGGACAGTCCAGATTGTTTCCTCCCTCGTTATAAAATTAAAAGTTCTTCCAGTTTGGTTGGTTCTCCTCCCTTTCAAAGTCTGTGATGAAGATGTTTTTTACTCTACTAGATACCACATTATGGTTATTGTGTTGCAGTTGGCTTCAGAAAAGGTTTTATTTTGGGTTGAGGATCTGTCTGGACAGCCCACTAGATGCTCCAGTTCAACATGGCGGACATTTTTTTTTGTCCTACAAAGACCAGGATCTTTAAATTGACCTGTTATGCTTCTTTGGAGCGGTTAAGATGGGTCTATGAGTTACATAAAACAAGTTTCTTACATTTTCTTTAAATACAATCATTCTTAGATGATGAGATTTTACTCTGAGCAGTTCTGCCTATTTTGAGCTCCTTTCACGTTGAGCCGTTTTAGGGCGTCTTTTCACTTTAAATCCATATAATCTGCTGCTGGCCACGACCTCAATTCAGTGTTTACAGTCGCATCTGAAAATGGCTGAAAAAAGATGGGGAATTATACAACGGTACATCTTTGAAAAGCAGAAGCAAAGCCTCCTGCACAACCAACAGCAGGTGGTTTCTGAATAGTAAGTCAACAACATAACAATTGTCTTTTCCAGCAGCCATTGTACAGTGCATACAGCGGTAAAAATCAAAACACGCAGTAGTTGCCTTTAAAGTTCTGCGTTGGATATTTAAACCAGACGTTTCACTGAAATGAAAACGGTTGACGACACAAAGCAGATTCAGTCGCTGTGCCTTCATTCTCCATTTAATATTTTATTTCCCAGTTTTTCTTGAGAACAAGGTGGTAGTACTTTTATTTTTTCTCTGCTGTTTTTATGCCGCCTTCTCGCTTACTACACGAGTCAGTTTCGAATGTTGCCTTAACAAACAGTTACAGTTTAAACTTTCAGTGTGTCTTTATGTTTACCGTATCACGAATGATTTACGTGAATGGTCTGTGAAGTCAGTGTGTGAATGGTAACACACGTCGACTTCACAGAAAGATGAGGTTTAAAGTGAATCAAGAAGTTGTTTGTGTTGTAGCCTTGGGGAAAACAACAGTTTTTAATTCATGTTTTGTTGCTAAAAGGTTTATCAGAATTCTTTTGACACTAAATTGATTTTCTTTTATCAAGGTTGATTCAGACTTCACTAAATACTCAAAAACATCACAAAAAACTAGCCAACATGTCAAAGAATATAAACCATTTAGTAATTTAACCACTAAATGAAGCAACTTTTATTATTTGAGCCTGTCACATATTTTATTATTGTTAGAACTGTTTCATTACCTTGACAGGATTCTTATGTTTTAACAAGCTTTAAAGGATTTACTTTTCCTTTATAGATTTTGAATTTAATGAAATGTAGAAATTCTGAAGCGTAAATGATATGTATATAACTCATATTGCCTGGAACAATTGCAAGAATAAAAGAGATAAAACGGTGAGTAATTTGTGAGAGGTAAATTTTTTATGGGACAGATTAAGAAGAATGTTTCATTATTAAAGAGATGCAACCCTGCAGAATAAGTGATTTAGTGTCTTAATTAGGCAGACTCCGTTGGCAACTGCACAAAGGATTTGGAGAGATGTGAAGCAGAAAATTATTTCCCACTTCAGTTTAACTTCTAAAAAAATTATTATATGTGCTAAAATGAGAAACTGTATTTCTTTTGGATTCTGAAGTCTTGAGTCAAAATTTATTAGTTGCAAATTTACAAAGTGACTCTTGCATGTTTACAAAAAAGCCTGCTGCAAATAACAGCTATTTATTCCTGAAGTATTGTTTATAACATGAAATATAATTATAATAGTAAAAAAATAATCTCTGCTTTTACCTTTAAACGATTGACATCAGGCTTTGGTAAGGTTTCAAAACGTTTGATTTATGGAGCTCGGATTACAGACATGTTTATCACAAAACGTCTGCATTTAAAGTACTGCAGGATCAGGGCCTCTGTTTCTTTTTTGCACAATCTGTGCAGGTTCTGGTTCTGCTGGAGCTTTCTTCCTGTTACAGGGGAGGTTTTTCTCTCCACTGTCGCTACATGCATGCTCAGTCTGAGGAATTGCTACAAAAATCGACAAAACGCAAACAATTATCTACTGTCACCAAGTCCAGGGGAAATGAATGTTGCAATTCTTTTGCTCTGTTTCCATTGACCATAAAACTGAAGAAATCGAAATTACAAAAACAAATTTGCTTCGGCCATATTGAAATAGTATTTCGCAAAATTGCAATGGAAACACTTTTTTTTTGCATCAAACGAGTCACATGATCAACAACCAGCTGTTACTTCTGACGGAAATGACAAAGAAGACGACAGGAAGTGGTTGGAGGATGATGGTTTATTTTAGTTTTTTTTTTTGCACAATGTGCAGCTGGCTCATAAAAAGTTGTAATTCAAATACGTCAAATCCATAGTTCTTCTGTAAAATCACTGACTACAATTTCCCCAAACGCAGCTTCATGTAGCCGCTCTGAAGTAAAAGAGGTTTGTTGCTCCAACGCCTGAATCAAACACTAACATCTCCTTTGATGGCTGATAGATGATGAACGCTGGCGCCATGATTTTTTATGATTTGGATCGAAAACAGATTAAACTAATTTGAACTATGAACTGAACTTGATGTTTGATAACTAGATGGATTGTCTGTGTCTGAATTGAAATGACTTTCTTGTAAAATGACAATATTTGTTGTGAATTGGCGCTATATAAATTAAACTTTAAGTTTAATTAGGGTTTGTAGGTTTTTAATGTTGAGTTTTATGTTTTTGTTCTGATTTCTTGTTTTCCCCACTCTGACCTGTGGTTTGTCCTAATTAGTTGCTCTCTCCTCACACCTGCTCCTTACTGTGTTAATCGTGCCACCTGCTAAGAGCCCCTCTCGATCCTCACCCGGTGTAAATATGACAGCAAGAGAAAAACAGCGAGAATCTCGTTGTTTTAGTCTGTGACTTCAACTTCTTTGCTGCTTGAATAACAATTTTCATCATCACGCCTGTGTCACCACATGCCTCCATTCAGGTTCCACAATTTTATGATAATCTGAAAATGTGAGATTCAGTGCAAACACCAACACATCCAGTTATCTAAATCTCACATCCTGTGACATCTTAAGGTTTTTCTCCTGGGTCACACAGGCATTTCCAGCCCTCTGTTCTCTGCACACATAGCGGGGATCTCAAGAAGCAAATACAACTTTTCATGAATACTAAAACCAAAGTCCAGAGAAATGCCGTACAGGTGAAGGAAATGGCTTCATGACAAACATGGATATTGCACAGGTGCAGGTTGTTGGAAACAAAGTGAGTTCACGAGAGGCTGGAAGAATAGAAATATGAAAAAGCAATGAAGAAACAAAAGACTTTCTGTAGATTTGAAGAAGAAATTGTCTAATTTATGTTAGTTTCAAAGTGAATTCTTTGAAACTAACATAAATAAAAAACTATCCTTTCACAACAGAGGGATAACACGGGTTGGAAATGATATCTATCCATCATTTCCAAGCCATTTCTTCCAAACATACAAACAAAACAGTTTTTATGAGAATTGGGATTTTTTCTCTTTGCCTCTTCATTGACTCTTGCTTACATTTAATTTAGCAAGGCATAAAAGTATTGTTTTTATTCCTATCAAGTTATTTTGTTGGTTCCAAAGATGTGCACTTTTCTTGTACCTATTTTTCACAAATGACTTCAGTTTTCAGTTGGAGATATTATTTAGTTAACATTTTTTTATTAGGGTTATGGTTAGATGCAAACTTTTCCACCTGACATTTTTGACAAATAAGAGCTTCGTCCCTCGTTTTACATGCTAATATGTATCTTTTATTTTCTTTTTTTCAGCTAAGAAGAGCTTGATTTAAAAGTTTTTTAAAAGTATCTTTAATAATTTAAATAGGTATTTCAAACAGTGTTGTTTTTAAAATGTAAATATATCAATTTTTTTTCTTTTGTATCTCTCTCTCTCTCTCTCTCTCATATATATACAGTATATCCTGGTTGTATTACTGTGCAGACAATTTAGTCTGCACAGTTTAGTCACCAGAATGTGTTGAACTCGTATTGATATGTTGTATGAATTCAGTCAACTATGCGCTGCAGACAAGATATTGACAACCTATTCCTGCACCACATAACCCCCATTTTTAAAAAAAAAATCTGAGCTATTACCTTAGCATAACCAGAATGAGCTACACTTGTGTGTCTACGATAGACTTAACCATTGAAAACATTTGTTATCACCAACAGAACAAGAATATTTAGACTTCCTTGTGTCAAACAAATTTCAGATTTTTAGTCGTTGCAGACAGAAATCAACACTAATGTGTTATCCACTGTAGATTGTGATGAACTTTTCAAACTCAACCATGCAAACTGAATCTGTTTGAGTTGGAGGAGTTGTTCGGTATTCTTGGAGTATGGAGGGAAAGGAGGCCGCCCTGAGACGCAGACAGATCGATGAGCCTCCCACCACAGGACGCGCCTCAGTGTTGCACAAGCTAACTTCTCCTATTTGCGCTCAGCAGGCGCAGATTGAGATTTGGTCGATGTGCTTCTGCACCAAACCTCGAACGGCGACGGGGATCCCAGAGGCGTCCAGCCCAGGCGACCTTCTCACGCGTCCCTTCTGTTATTTATCTTGTCGTGTGTAAGTAATGTTTTTTGTTATGCTACCAAAATATAGCGATCTGTAAGTGTCACCCTTCTCCTCATGCAGGATGACAATGCTGACCTATTCTACAAACTGTCGCATATCTGATAAACAATTAAATTAATTTCTTATTTCCAGCTGGCATTTATGCTCAGGCTGTTCCTCTAATGTCGATGACGTTTTTATCAGATTGGCGTCAAATGAGTCTAAATTTGCCTGAAGATGAGATACAGACATTTATATTCTACCGAGGCTGATTCATTACTGGCGTCATTATCAGCTTCATGGATGTAGAATTTGTCTGAAATAACTGATTCATTGCGAATTAAACTCAAAAATATAGATTTTAGATTGACTGAGTCGCCACTATTGAGGTCACGGACACAATTTGTTCACATTAAAACATACATTTCATGCGTCGTATTAAAGCTTTCAAGTTTAGTTAGTAAAAAGATCGATGTTCGTTTCTAGCTGAGGTAGTAATTAAGCCAAAACGATATGAAATAAATATCCATTTTGCATTTAAGATAAAGGCACCTGTATCTGTCAATATGTTTAAGCTTCATCCAGATCAAATTTACTAAAATAATGAAATGTTATTGCATTTTGGGCAATAA
Source organism: Xiphophorus hellerii (assembly GCF_003331165.1). Classification (NCBI taxonomy): domain Eukaryota; kingdom Metazoa; phylum Chordata; class Actinopteri; order Cyprinodontiformes; family Poeciliidae; genus Xiphophorus; species Xiphophorus hellerii. The sequence continues at coordinate 23,948,592 of NC_045677.1, forward strand.
AATGTTTATTTTCTCATCTAAAAAAGGACTTGAATGACATTTCTAATGTATTTCTAATATTGTATAAAAAAGCTTGAGGTTAAATGAAAAATCTTTAGAACATTCCAATTATTCCCCTGGATTAATAGTTGGAATAATCGATTAATCATAGGAACATTTAATTAATTGTCTAAATAATCAATTGTTTAGTTAATCGTTGGGATAATTGATTAATAAGAATAAACGATTAATCATCGGAATAGTTGATAGAATTATCGATTCCTAAAATAATCGTTAGTTTCAGCCCTATTTATTTGCTCATCCGTTCCCGTTTTATTAGTTTAAATCCAGAGATGAAGTAAACCGCAGCCTCACCGTGACGATCAGGCCTCTCTCCTGGAAGTACTTGACCAGAGGAATGGTGTTCTGCTTGAAGTTGGTCAGGCGACGGTCGATGGCCTTCGGGTTGTCGTCGGGTCGCCCCTGCTGCTCCGCCCTTTTCTGCAGCCGCTCCTTCAGGCGGCTGTTGGTGCAGGCCAGGAAAACCACCAGGTCTGGAGTGCAGATCTGCAGAGAGAAAACTCATGTGTGAAGCTGTTAACAGCTTGGAAGAGGCTCTGTTCATGCATGATGGCTATAATCTGACTGTGAGCTGAACACTTCACCGAAGTGAAGCAGAGAGCAGCTGCAGGGGTTGATATCATTCAGAAATGTGGTCACCATGTTTCAGATAATAAAGAGCTCATCTCAGGCAGGATTTCAGAGGATGAAGATATAAACTACATCCATTCCCTTTGTTTTAAATACCTGAAAGACAGCAGGCATTATCTTTGAAAATGACCTGCAGCTTTTCATAAAAAATATTGATGTTTTTGCTTGACAAACAGCAACATAGGAGTGTGGACACTCAGGAAGTTATTGAACACAATTTTCTTGAAATTGCAAAAAACTGCATTGACTGTCATAGTTTTAAAAAATAGTGAAAGAATGGCAATTTGCTAAAATTAGCTAAAAATGAAAGAATATGAAAGAATTGTTGTATTTTTAGGCTAATATAAAATTACCTCATTCTGGGACTGGGTGATAAATCCATTTTATTTGTTTTTGAAGATTAAATTGATTGAAAAATAGATTTTTTTTCACCACTGCATCCCTTGGGTTTACATTATGTTTTTTTTTTTTTTTTGAATGAAGTCATAATAATAATAAAGTTGTACTGGTATAAAAATAAATTCATACGACAAAAAAAATCTAAATAATAAGAGAATAAATTCTTAATATTGTCAGAATAAAATCGAATAAAATTAAATGCAGTTTTATGAGAAAATAATATTCTTCTACAAAAACAAACAGTTTTTCTAATATTTTAAGACTTTTTTCTGGTAAAATTGCATCTTTATTCTTCTTATATTATGACTATATTCTTGTAAAACTAACCTAAAATTCGTGTAGCCTGGACCTAATGCTCCCTCGACTGAAATAAACTTCCAGAATATATTTATAATCTATTAATAATTAATGTTTTTAGAAAAGAAAGTGAGGGGAGAAAATCTGTTAAAATGGAAATATTTTTTACAGTGTTAAGCCACATCTCCCAGTCCTGCCTCCTACTGGTCTGGCAAAGGTATTGCAGGAAGGTTCTTGGTACTTCTATGTACAGTAAGGTGTTGCTTTTCGGACAGGAAAGATTTTTAACAAAAACAGAAACAAATATGGTGTAAAATAAATTACTTCTCTGGCCTTCAGTAAAAATCCCGGGGAAAAGTTGCTCTATTATGACTGGGACCGGTTCTGCAGTGTTGGGCCAGTAAGTCTAAGGCACGATGAGAGCAGGAATGATTTACGATTCATCCCAGAAACCTGGGAGCTGAGATCCCACTAAGAAGGTCTGTCCCCCAGAGAGCCTTGAAATTAATCAGCTGGTTTAAAATTAAACTACAACCTGAACGGGGAGCCAGTGCGAAGAGTTCAGTGTAAAACAGCCAGCCTCCCTGTAACGTCTCCTTTTGTGGGTGAATTATTGACATTTTGTAATCCAGGTCTGAAGACACCAGAAAAGTGAAAAAAACAACTTAACTTTATAAATGATTCCTAAATGACAGCAAAAAAAAAGAGGCATAAATTAAAATGGAAAAATAGCAGTTTATTTTCTTATAAAATCAGTTATTGGATAAAGGAGATGAGAATATTATATAATTTTTTAATCAGGCATCCGTAGGACGGAAACAAACCCTCTGGTGTTTTCTTTGATGTAAAACACAAAACCAGACCATCCAGAATTATACAAGTGAGTTGTGACAAAGGGAAATGAAGACAAACTCGTTGGTATTTAATGTACATTTTATGTGCCATAGTCTGAAACTAAAGTAGTTTAAATGGTTTGGTACATTGGTCTGTTTGTGACAAACAAAAAAAGGTCAACACTATAAAACTGGCTAAAGATTTGGTTTGATTGTTTTTTATTAGTAAAGGATAAGGTGAGAGATTAAATTATTGGATTGATAAAATATGGATTACATGTGACTAAACGCACTTGGAAATGTTTGATATTGTTGTTTAGTAATTGTTTATAAGACTGCAGACATCTGAAAGAAAACAAAAAGCTTGCGTAACTGGACTTTTTTCATATTTGAATAATCTGAGATGCACTTGAATGCACCACAAAACCGCAAACTGTTGTGATATTGTGCAGCATTTTGGGCTGGTTGAATCCTCCATGCAGCTGGATTTGGACTTCAGATGATTCTTTTTTTTTTTTTATCTATGATGTTTACATTAAGTTAGACAATATTTCACGTGAGTAATTCAGTACTGTGGTTGCATGAGAAGGCTTAATGTTCCCAAATAGCAGGGTTTAGTGATTGTTGGAGGTCCCTCTGTTTTGTTTTGGTGTCGTTTTTAAAAGTTGCCCAACAGAACGTTGCATTGCACAATTAATTCCTCACATGAACATTTGTTTGGAAGCGAACAGAAATGGCTGCACCAGATATTTTTGATCAGAAAAGTATTTCCATTTTACCCTTCAACATTAGATCATAGTCTTGAACACTTCAAATCGCTCCTTAAAACTCACTTTTATTCTTTCGCATTTACATAAGTAGTATTGTAATCTACCTGCCCTGTTTGTTTCATTTATTGTGTTTTATTCTTAGACGTTTTTAATCTGTGATTTTAAGAGTACAGTACAGCATTTCGATGCAGTTTATAGCCGTTTTTAAAGTGCTTTATAAATAAATTGACATTGACATGAGCGTTACTCTGATTCCTACCATTGCAACTAAAGGTGACACTTTATTTGAAGGGTTGTGCATAAGACTGACATGACAGTGTCATAAACATAACAACCGTCATGAACAGAAAGGAGGCTTTATGGATGTTTACGACGGCTACAATGAAGCATCATTTGGTAAATAATGACACTTTTAATGATCTTTTTATGCAAATTCTAACTTTGCATTAAAAGGGTCATTACTGACCAAATAATGCAAAGTTTACACTTTTAATGGCCTTTTAGTGGAACTTTGCATCAAAAGTGTCATTATTTACCAAATAACGCTTCGTGACAAATCCTTCATGTTCATGTTGTGTCAGTCTTATTCACACAACTTCAAATAAAGTGTTACTCAACTAAATTATCAGAAAATACCATTCCATTACAAATATGAGCACAATTTTGTCAATATTCTGCTAATGTAAAAACCCCACAATTTTGCATTTTCTATTACATGAGAAATGCAATTAAATCACACGTAAATAAGTTTTATCACACGATAAGTTGTTAAAAACATGCCGCGCCATCATCCTCCAACGACTTCTTGTCGTCTTCTTTTTCGAGATTTCCACCAGTTGTAACATCTAGTTATTGATCATGTGACGCGTATATTATATATATATATATATATATATATATATATATATATATATATATATATAAAGTGTTTTTGTTGCAGTTTTGCAAATAAACCAATTTACATACGGTTGGATAAATACCACCTCATTCTAGCACAAAAACCTTTTAGTAAATAAGAGTTTTTTTTTCTGAAACTGGTGAGTTTCCATTAAGCAAATTCATTCTCAAAATGTCAAATTGTGCAAGTATACCTTGAGTGAAAACGCAGCTGCTGACACCTGTCCATCCAGTTCACTGGAACAGGAAGTTATCCTTTCTAGAGTCATTATTCAAACTGTCTCACTTTTTTTAAATTTCCTACTGTTTCCTGTATTTACATGAAATGCATGCGATGAGCTTTCCACGGTCTGCATCTGATCTGGCACACTGCCATGGATAAAAATAACCCGAATGGCGTCTACGGAGGTGCATGCCACTGTTTCCAGTTAAAGTTTCAGTTTCCATGGAAACCATGCACACATGCATGTATTTCTCTCACATTTGGCTGTTGATGTTGAGAGTAGGACACTGCCAGCGTTTGTTTGGAGAAGTTATTACTCGTTGATCTTTTCCTCACGTCACATGAGAGGAAGAAGATAAACGACAGACTTGGTTAATTTTTGCACCGCCTGTCGAGTCAGACAGGTGTTTTGTAAAAAAAACCCAAAAAACAACAACTTAGGAATTCTTAAAAAGGCTTCGTTTAAATTTTTTTATAAATAAAATAAGCAAAATCAATAAGGTGACGTTCTGTTGAATGCACTGGCTCAAATCAAAATATCAAAGACATTTTAATGGTAGTATTTCTGTCTCCTCCTGACTGTTTTAAAAAAAATATATTATTATTTTAACTGGGGAATTTTCACACCTTTGAAGAAAATAACAGATAAGATTTCACTTAGTAAAGCAGTAAAGTTAAAATTGGCATCAAGGCTGCTGCAAACAAAGCAGAGAGAAAAGAGTGGTACAAAGGCGGCACTATCTGGCGTTTTAATTTTTTCTTTATTAAATTTTGTTTTGCTCCTTTTGCTTCTAATAAATCTGTATCTGCAGACCATCAGGCGCCTCCGTCTGTCACCATAAACAATCCCAGTTTTTCTCCTTCAGGATTCAGCGTGCCGTTTTGTGATCTCGGGTGTGTCAGCTGGCTTTATAGGAACGTAGTGTGACTTTTTCAAATAAACGAGAGAAATATCTACAAATGTGAATTCTTGGGGTAATTATCTAAATGTACAGCTGTTTCTTTTAGTCCATACACAGCAAAAACACAGAATCTACCCAGTGTTTGGTTTCTAGTGCAAATATTGTCATGATTAAGGGAATAAAGTACATTTGAATTAAGACGAAACTAATAAGTAATTTTTCATCAACCTCTAGAAGCTTAATTTAAGTAAATAATTTCTTACTATTGATGAAAAAGTTCTAGTTACACTGGCAGGTTATCTCAGTTTTAACCAGTGATGTCATAGTTACTTTGAAAAAGTAACTTTAATCGGATTACTTATTACTCCTTGAAAAAGTAACTTAGTTAGATTACTGATTACTTGATATGGAAAGTAACTAAGTTACATTAAAAGTAACTTTTTTAGTTACTTTCAGCAGCCGCTAACGACAACTCTCTGCCACCTGTGAAAATTACATTGATCTTTGCCAAAACTTAATTGCAAGTTATTTTAAAATGGTAACATCAACAATATATCTCCACTTATATGGTTGAACTGAAGGGGAGATAGTTTAATGGTTACAACAGTACAAAAAAAACTTTAGTAATTTGTGTGTTCCAGTATTGTCTGGAAAACTATAAGTAGGATTTTAAAGTTGACACTTTTAATGGACTTTTAATACAAGTTTTAATGCAACTTTGCATTAAACTTCATGGCCACAGACGTAAACATTTATGAAGACAGTTTTTGACAGTGTCATGTCAGTCTTATGCACGTCCTGTCAAATGAAGTGTTACCAAATTCTTTTTCTTTTATATCTACGATGCTCCTAATATGCTGTCATAAAAATCAGCGCTGTGCTCTCACATTATCCTGTAATTAGTTTCTGCCAGAACAGGATGTTTTATTCCTTTTCTGAAGTGTGACAGAAAAGTGTTGAAGAGTTACAACATCATCACCAAAATTACTCCAGTCCAAGGTTGTTTTATATATCAACATGATGAAAAACATCTCATTTTATTGGTTTCAGACTTTATGTTTGCTAAGATGAGAATGTGTGACCTATAAATGTACATTTCAGAGTGTCAGCTGAGCATTTTTGCTTCCACACAGGCAGATTGACAGGAATGATGACGACAGAGCGTTGCCAACCTGCGGGTCGGTTTGTGAAAAGCCTGGAAGCGAGGACCGAGGGTGGACGGTCTCTCTGGGCGGCCATAAAGGGAGCTCATGAATGGCCGCTCTGATGCTTTAAAGGGCAAAGTGCCGGCATGGGGTGCGTAATGAAAATGGATGCTGCCGGTCCTCAGAGGACCAAACGGTTTTCCCCCAAGCCGAGAACTTAAAGAAAAGAAGTGAACCTTTCAGGAAAAGAGCTGGATGATGCATAAAGTAACGCTTAATGTGAGGGTCAGTGAATCGTTTCTTAACCCTTTAAAGGTCAAAGTATGATGGTTCAACGACATTGAAGGAGTTTCCGTTTTCAGGTTTTCACACTGATTTGTGTTTCTCACTGAGATTTGTGTTGTCAGTTCTGAAAGTTATACTTCAACGTAATCCACCTCAGTATCAATATTGTTAACCCTTTTAATTAGGATTACAGACCCATTCAATAAGCTAGGATATTATTGAAAAGTCAATATATTTCTCTAACTCCAGAAACTCAGAACTCAGAAAGACAATTAATATATACAGTATTCTATATTGAAACCAAAGACAGGTAGAGGAGAAGCGCGGAGATTGTTTAGCCAATCAGGACGCAGAACACAATGCACTGTGAAAAACAATTGCAAAAAAAAAAAACATCCGCGAAGCAGCGAGACGGTGAAAGGTGAACCGCATTATAACGAGGGTTCACTCACTGTATGTATATATATATAGATATACTGTATATATCTATAGATATCTATCTATCTATCTATCTCTCTCTATATATATAGAGAGATAGATAGATAGATAGATATATCTATATATATATATCGGTATATGTATATAGAGAGGAGAGGTAGAGGTAGATATATATAGATAGACTGATTGATATATATATATACTTATATATACATATAATTATATATTATATAATATAATATAATATATAATATATAATATATATATATTATATATTCCACTTATATATATATATATATATATATATATATATATATATATATATATATATATATATTTATAGAGAGAGAGACAGATATAGATAGATATCTATGTCTATATATATAATTAAATTTAGATATAGATATATATATCTTCCCCAGAAAGATAAATAGTTTTCAAAGTTTTTCCAATTTGAGGTTTAGACTTCTAAAAGCCTCTTTTTGTTCCATGCTGTTTACATTTTCTTTCCCAAATCTCCCTTTAATTAATAAATTGTGTTTGTCTTATTTTCTGTTTAGAATTAGAAATAAAAATCTTACAATGGATGAACATGAGTACGGATGTTGTTGAACGTGGGGGAAGCCGGAGCACCCGGAGTGAACCCACAGCTACACGGAGAGACGTTTCCCACCGTGCAGTCCTGGCTTTTTAATATTAAAATGTCCAATTAACAACAACAGTAGCTCTTTATCCAATTACCACCAATCACCCAACCCACACAGGGCCCCACCCCCCTTTTAAATCTAATGTACTGGAGACATAAATTGATGTCTACGCTGGATGGACGTCACTTCTGCCTTTGAACTGGCGCAGACATGATGGAGTTACAGCCTTTTTGATTCGCCTCCACAGAGAAATCTTTTTAATGGGGCTCTCTTCTGGTTCAGAGACGTTGTTCTGCTGAGCCGGCTCTTTGGCTGCTTGAGTCTCTGATTCCTCGGGTGTTGTTTGGATTACATCTTTGTTTAATGTAACCTCTACCTGTGGAGGCGATGTTCTCTGGTTTTTCATCAGACCACTCTCCCCTTCTGTGGAAACGACAGGAACCTTACCTGTTACATCTACTGAAACTTTGCAATGTTTTGTCTCTGTTTGCTCAGACGCTGCCTGTGGGATCTCTGGTATTATTTCTAAATCAGTTTTTGGCGTCTCCGTGTTCTGGATCAAGTTTTGATCCGTCTCTTTTGGGTTTAAAATGGTTTCCAGTTTAGCTTTCTTTGCCTTCTTTTTCTTACATTTTGATTCAGTCAGTGGCCTTTTGTTATCTGGCTGATCCCCATTTTGTTGTATTTCAGGGCCCATCTGGTCTTCAGTCGCCGGCTGTCGTTTACCAATCACTGTTTCATTTTTATGAATCTCAATTATGATGGTGCCTGTCTGATCCCCGACTGTTTCTGATATTGAAACTTCTTGTTCTGTGTTTTCTACAGAAACTTTATCATTGTTGAGGTTTTCAGAGGCAACTTTCATTTCTACCTTTCTCTTGTTCTTGCGTTTATATTTCTTTGGTGGTTTTCTCTCTTTCTGGTCTCCATTTTGTTGGGTTTCACAGACCGTTTCTTCTTCAGTGGTCTGTTGTTCTTTAGCGATGACTGTTTCTTTTGTATGAATCTCAGTTTTAACAGAGGCTGTCTGATCCTCAACTCTTTCTACTGTAGAAACTACTTCATGATCAGTTTTTTCTCCATAAAGGTTTTCATTTTTGAGGGTCTCCAGCTCACAATCAGCTTTTATTGCTGCCTTTCTCTTGTTCTTGCATTTATATTTCTTTGGTGTTTTTTTCTCATCTTGCTGGTCCCCATTGTGTTGGATTTCAGAGACCATTTCTTCTTCAATGATCTGCTCTATGTTAGCGATCTCTGTTTCTATCATATGAATGTAATTTTTAATGGACACTATCTGATTCCCATCTGTTCCTACTATAGGAACTTCTTCTAGTTCACTGTTTTCATTATTGAAGGTCTCCAGCTCACAGGAAGCTTTCATTGCTGACTTTCTCTTGTTGTTGCGTTCATATTTCTTCGAAGGTTTTTTCTCATCTTGATGGTCCTGGCATCTGGATTCCAGCACATCTATCTCGGTTTGCGTGGAAATGGATTGAAGGACTGGTTTTAGTGGATAGCTGGTTTCCAGCATATCCATCTCAGTTTGCGCGGAAATGGTTTGAAGGACTGGTTTTAGTGGATAGCTGGTTTCCAGCATATCCATCTCAGTTTGCGTGGAAATGGTTTGACAGACTGGTTTTGGTGGATAGCTGGTTTCCAGCATATCCATCTCCGTTTGCGTTGAAATGGTTTGAAGGACTGGTTTTGGTGGATAGCTGGTTTCCAGCATATCCATCTCGGTTTGCGTTGAAATGGTTTGACAGACTGGTTTTGGTGGATAGCTGGTTTCCAGCATATCCATCTCCGTTTGCGTTGAAATGGTTTGAAGGACTGGTTTTAGTGGATAGCTGGTTTCCAGCATATCCATCTCCGTTTGTGTTGAAGCAGATTGATAATTGGCTGCTTTCTGCTTTGGGCTTTCTTGTGAATCTGTCTGAATTTGTACGGAAACCATTAACTTTTTGCTTTGTCTTCTCTCTGAGAGTACTTTCCTCATCATATCTTTCTCCTGTCTAAGTCTAGCATTTAGTTTTTTGTTTGTGTCAAACATCTCATCAAGCTGTTTCATTAGGTATTTCTCTACTTCTTTGAATCTCAATTCAGTTTCCTTAAATTTGGCAAGACATGTACACTTTGCTTGACTTGTCCTTTCAGAAGAGTGGGGCAAGTTTTGAATTTCATTTATACTCTCTCCTTGGACATTTTCTGCTGTTTGATTATGAGGAACCTCTGTTAAATTCTCTGTTTGGATCTTGTCCTTTTTCAAGGAAGCTGCCTCATCCCGTTCTTGTGCCGGCATTGAAACATTTGGGGATTCAATATTCTCAGCAATAAAACTTATATCTATGCGCGGTTCTGACTTGGGGAGCGTTTTCCAAATTGTCTTCTTTCCTCTGATGGGCAAAGCTGCCTGAAAACTTTGGTTTTCCTTCACAGGACCGTTATTGACGTCACTGTTTTCAGAAAAAAACGCAAGATCTATGACAGCATCAGGCTCGGGGAAAGATTTCCATAACAGTGGCGTCTTCTTGATGCGCTTCGTCTTTAATGTTTGTTTATCCTCTTTCTGATCCACTTTCTTCTGTGATTTTGAGATGTTTTTCTTTTCGGTGGCCAGTTCTGTTGTAGAAATCACAGGTTCCTCTCTGCAAATTTCCTTCTTTAAGGAATTTTCCTGACCACCTTCTTCTTCAGGCAGAGAAGTGTCCTGCTTTTTAACATTTTCAACGCCAGACTTAAAGGACTGTTCCTTCTCTGGTGTCTCCTGCAGTACGGAGATCGATTCCTGTTTGGTATCCAGTGAAGCGTCTTCCGCTCCAGTACTTTCAGCTGAAATCCTTTGATCAGCAGGGGCATGTGTCTCCAACCAGATTTGAAATGGTATCCTTTTCTTCTTGTTGCGCCTGGTTGTTGGTGGCTGTTCCTTAGACATAGAGGGCTGTTCCTTCTCTGCTATGTCGATTGTCTCCTGCACTCCAGCGATGGACTCCTCCTCGCTGACCAGTGAATCGTTCTGCTTTTCATTATTTCCTGCAGAAATCTCTTGGTCAATGGGTACGTGTTCCTCCGAACAAGTTTTAATTGGTACCTGGTTCTTCTCATTGGACTCACTCTCAGGTGTCGGTCTGTCCCCTTTTTGATCCACTGTCTCCAGATCTTTGGGGATCGATTCATTTTCAAAAACCAGTGAAGCGTCCTGCTGTTCGATATTTTTAGCAGAAATCTTAAGCTCTTGCTGCTCCAACCAGACTGCAAATGGCACCTTCTTCTTCTTGTGCTTGGGTGGCTGTAATTCCCTTTCGGCGATGTTGTTGGATGCAACCTCTTCGACTCTTGGTTGGCTGGACTCCATTGTATCCTTTGCTTGTTTCAGCTTCTAAAATCACTTTTCTAAAAACTCGGTAAAGATTTCACGATATGTTTGATGTCAATCTCCAAAAGAAATGTCCACCAAACAAAGTTGAAAGTTTTACTGTGAACTGCTAAATAAATTCTCGAGAGAAATGTATCAACAACGGCTGCTAAACGGCTGTGATGAAAGTAGATGATGTGAGGCGTTTATATAATCGCTGGTGATGTCAGAATTCTGCCTTTGGAGTTATATTGTGATGTCACCTTGTGATGTCACAGTGTCGTTAAATATTCAGAGCGGGCTTGTCTGATGGATTTTTTATTAACATGACGTATGCGCGCGCAACCTGACTGCAGAAAGAGTCAGTGGGCTTTTAAACTGTCACTGGTTGCCATAGTTACCAGTGACGTGCGGTCAGGGGACGCAAGTGAGCCAGAGCCACACCTGTCATAATGGAAAAATATAATGATAAAATAATTTATATTGCTATTTTGTACTGTAAAGTAATTATTTTTTATTTAGCTTAACCATCCATCCATCCATCCATCCATCTTCTTCCGCTTATCCGAGGTCGGGTCGCGGGGGTAGCAGCTTCAGAAGGGAGGCCCAGACTTCCCTCTCCCCAGCCACTTCTTCTAGCTCCTCCGGGGGAATCCCGAGGCGTTCCCAGGCCAGCCGAGAGACATAGTCCCTCCAGCGTGTCCTGGGTCTTCCCCGGGGCCTCCTCCCGGTGGGACGTGCCCGGAACACCTCACCAGGGAGGCGTCTAGGAGGCATCCTGACCAGATGCCCGAGCCACCTCAACTGGCTCCTCTCGATGTGAAGGAGCAGCGGCTCTACTCTGAGTCCCTCCCGGATGACTGAGCTTCTCACCCTATCTCTAAGGGAGAGCCCAGCCACCCTACGGAGAAAACCCATTTCGGCCGCTTGTATCCGCGATCTCGTTCTTTCGGTCATGACCCAAAGCTCATGACCATAGATGAGGGTGGGAACGTAGATCGACCGGTAAATCGAGAGCTTCGCTTTTTGGCTCAGCTCTCTCTTCACCACGACGGACCGGTACAGCGCCCGCTTGACAGCAGACGCTGCGCCAATCCGCCTGTCGATCTCCCGCTCCCTTCTTCCCCCATTCGTGAACAAGATCCCGAGATACTTAAACTCCTCCACTTGGGGCAGGACACCCCCCCTGACCCGGAGAAGGCACTCTACCCTTTTCCGGCTCAAGACCATGGCCTCGGATTTGGAGGCACTGATCCTCATCCCGGCTGCGTCACACTCGGCTGCGAACCGCTCCAGCGAGAGCTGCAGATCACGATCTGATGAAGCCAAAAGGACCACATCGTCTGCAAAAAGCAGAGATGAGATCCTAAGGCCACCAAATCGGATCCCCTCAACACCTTGGCTGCGCCTAGAAATTCTGTCCATGAAAGTGATGAACAGAATCGGTGACAAAGGGCAGCCCTGGCGGAGTCCAACTCTCACCGGAAACGAGCCCGACTTACTGCCGGCAATGCGGACCAGACTCTGACACCGGTCATACAGGGACCTGACAGCCCGTATCAAAGGGCCCGGTACCCCATACTCCCGGAGAACCCCCCACAGGGCTCCCCGAGGGACACGGTCGAACGCCTTCTCCAGGTCCACAAAACACATGTAGACTGGTTGGGCGAACTCCCATGCACCCTCCAGGACCCTGCCGAGGGTGTAGAGCTGGTCCAGCGTTCCACGACCAGGACGAAAACCACACTGCTCTTCCTGAATCCGAGGTTCGACTATCCGACGGACCCTCCTCTCCAGGACCCCTGAATAGACCTTGCCAGGGAGGCTTAAGAGTGTGACCCCTCTATAATTGGAGCACACCCTCCGGTCCCCCTTTTTGAACAGGGGGACCACCACCCCAGTCTGCCAATCCAGGGGAACTGCCCCCGATGTCCATGCGACATTGCAGAGTCGCGTCAACCAACACAACCCTACAACATCCAGAGCCTTAAGAAACTCCGGGCGGATCTCATCCACCCCCGGGGCCCTGCCACCGAGGAGCTTTTTAACCACCTCGGCGACCTCATCCCCAGAGATTGGAGAGCCTAACCCAGAGTCCCCAGGCTCCGCTTCCTCAGTGGAAGGCATGTTGGTGGGATTGAGGAGGTCTTCGAAGTACTCTGCCCACCGGCCCACAACGTCCCGAGTAGAGGTCAGCAGCACACCATCCCCACTATAAACAGTGTTGGTGCTGCACCGCTTCCCCCCCCTGAGACGCCGGATGGTGGACCAGAATCGCCTCGAAGCCGTACGGAAGTCTTTCTCCATGGCCTCTCCAAACTCCTCCCACGCCCGGGTTTTTGCCTCAGCAACCGCCCGAGCCGCATGCCGCTTCGCCCGCCGGTACCCATCAGCTGCTTCCGGAGTCCCACAGGCCAAAAAGGCCCGATAGGACTCCTTCTTCAGCCTGACGGCATCCCTCACCGAAGGTGTCCACCAGCGGGTTCGAGGGTTGCCGCCGCGACAGGCACCGACAACCTTGCGGCCACAGCTCCGATCGGCCGCCTCGACAATGGAGGCACGGAACACGGTCCACTCAGACTCCATGTCCCCCACCTCCCCCGGGACGTGTTCGAAGTTTTGCCGGAGATGGGAGTTAAAGCTCCGTCTCACAGGGGATTCCGCCAGACGTTCCCAGCAGACCCTCACAACACGTTTGGGCCTGCCAGGTCTGACCGGCTTTCGCCCCCACCACCGGAGCCAACTCACCACCAGGTAGTGGTCAGTGGACAGCTCCGCACCTCTCTTCACCCGAGTGTCCAAGACATACGGCCGCAGATCCGATGAAACGATGACAAAGTCGATCATCGAACTGCGGCCTAGGGTGTCCTGGTGCCAAGTGCACATATGGACACCCTTATGCTTGAACATGGTGTTCGTTATGGACAATCCATGGCGAGCACAGAAGTCCAGCAACAGAACACCGCTCGAGTTCAGGTCGGGCGGGCCGTTCCTCCCAACCACGCCCCTCCAGGTCTCACTGTCATTGCCCACGTGAGCGTTGAAGTCCCCCAGCAGAACAAGGGAGTCCCCAGGAGGAGCACTCTCCAGTACCCCCTCTAAGGACTCCAAAAAGGGTGGGTAATCTGAACTGTCGTTCGGCCCGTAAGCACAAACGACAGTCAGAACCCGTCCCCCCACCCGTAGGCGGAGGGATGCTACCCTCTCGTTCACCGGGGTAAACCCCAACGTACAGGCGCCGAGATGGGGAGCAACAAGTATGCCCACTCCTGCCCGACGCCTCTCACCTTGGGCAACTCCAGAGTGGAAGTATGTCCAGCCCCTCTCAAGGAGACTGGTTCCAGAACCAGAGCCGTGCGTCGAGGTGAGACCGACTATTTCTAGCCGGAACCTCTCGACCTCACGCACTAGCTCCGGCTCCTTCCCCACCAGAGAGGTGACATTCCACGTCCCAAGAGCCAGTTTCTGCAACCGAGGATCGGACCGCCAGGGTCCCCTCCCTCTGCTGCCACCCATCCCACACTGCACCCGACCCCTTTGGCCCCTCCCACGGGTGGTGGGCCCATGGGAGGGGGGGCCCATGTTTCCTCTTCGGGCTGAGCCCGGCCGGGCTCCATGGGTAAAAGCCCGGCCACCAGACGCTCGCCATCGTGCCCCCCCTCCAGGCCTGGCTCCAGAGTGGGGCCCCGGTGACCCGCGTCCGGGCGAGGGAACACCAAGTCCAAAGTTTTCCTTCATCATTGGGGTCTTTGGGCTGCTCTTTGTCTGGTCTCTCACCTAGGACCTGTCTGCCTTGGGTGACCCTACCAGGGGCATGAAGCCCCAGACAGCATAGCTCCTAGGATCATTGGGACACTCAAACCCCTCCACCACGATAAGGTGGCAGCCCATGGAGGAGTTAGCTTAACCAATTTTTATTATTTTATTCTTCAAAATTGCTAAATTTTCGCATTTTCCCATTCAAATGCTCGGAAGCCCAGCAGGTGAGGCAGCAGCCAGGTGAGCCTCACCTGAGATTGCGCAACCTCCCGCTAACTGCCATTCGATGACAGCAAGTTCCTCCTGTCTGTACGTCGCCAATAAAATGGTTATAAAAACATTTCATATATGAACTGCTTTTCCATAATTTAGCTTATGTATTTAATGTACAGTGTTTCTTGTCACCAACTGTGTGTGTAACGTGCTTCGTGGGCTGAAGAGCGATCAGAAACGGCAGAGAACAGATTAGAGGTGAGGCAGGCAGTTCTCCTGCCTCATGGCAGGGGGCGCTCATGATCCCAGACATTGTGACTCCACAACTGCAGAGTAAGAGACAGTAACAGCGAGCTAGCCATGGAGCTAGCCATATAGTAAAGTAAAGTGCAGCGATATATTCATGGTTTTCTCCTCCTTCCACAGCAATCTATGGAAGCCCGTTTCCGCCACTCTGTTAAAAAAATTAAAATAAATGATCTCATTATAATGAGATAGTAACTCAAAATAAATACAAAATAAATAAATAGCAGCTGGATAAATACGCGAGAGCCTCCTGCACAACCAGCAAGAATGTAGCAAGTGGTTTCTGAACAGTGAGTCAACAACAAAACACTTGTCTTTTCCAGCAGCCATTGTATAGTGCACCGCTGATGTTTTGTGTGTTTTAAAGTATTTTTTGATGTTTGTTTTGTTTTTATTTGTATTTTTGTGTTTTGATCTTGTGTGTTTGTATTTAAAATTGCTTCTAGTGTGGCAAAGACTAATGGGGATCCTTCAGTAAACAAGTAAAAAAGAATAAAAATAACAACTGTGCTGGAGTTCCGCTGGGATTGCTAGGTAACAGGCTGGGCTACCATGAGGTTGCTAGGTAACGGGCAGTGCCTGCTGATTTGTGATGTCACATTCTTAAGGTTTTATGTTGCACCTGAATTTCTCCACTGTAGGACAGTAAAGAATATTTCTATTCTATTTCTATTTTATGATAATAAAAACCTTTCAAAACATGTAAAATTATAAAAAAGGTTGCATTGCCTTAATGTACATAAATATTTTCCCACAAATTATTAATGCAATTCAATTAAAAAATACTTTATTGAACCCAAAGGCACCATAAAGTAATTTTTATATTCCATTTGATAATAAAATAGAAAATTATACATATTTTTTCCAAAACTGGTACTCCTTGTGTTGATCTAAAATATTTTGAGATCACTACTCTTATTCTGGAGTAAATCTGCTTTTTGTAGCAAGGCAAGAAGGCATAACACTGCAAAAACACTAAATCCTACCAAGTATTTTTATCTAGTTTCTAGTGCAAATTCCTTAGTACACTTGAAGTAATACAAACTTAAGTTTTTTTCAGCAAGATATAGTAGATTGTTTTAAGTCACAGATTATTTCACTTGTGAGACATTGTTCCCATGTTTTATTGAAATAATCTCACTTTTTCATCAATATTAATTTATTCTGGACTTAAAACAAGCTCCTATTAATTACTTAGAAGTTAAAAGTTGCTTGTTATTCTGACCGATTCTGGTCCTGATTCTGTTCATTACTTTCATGGACAGAATTTCTAGGCGCAGCCAAAGTGTTGAGGGGATCCGTTTTGGTGGCCTTAGGATCGCGCCCTAAGTGGAGGAGTTCAAGTATCTCGGGATCTTGTTCACGAATGGGGGAAGAAGGGAGCAGGAGACCGACAGGCGGATTGGCGCAGCGTCTGCCGTCAAGCGGGCGCTGTACCGGTCCGTCGTGGTGAAGAGAGAGCTGAGCCATAAAGCAAAGCCCTCGATTTACCAGTCGATCTACGTTCCCACCCTCATCTATGGTCATGAGCTTTGGGTTGTGACCGAAAGAACGAGATCGCGGATACAAGCGGCCGAAATGGGTTTTCTCCGTAGGGTGGCTGGGCTCTCCCTTAGAGATAGGGTGAGAAGCTCAGTCATCCGGGAGGGACTCAGAGTAGAGCCGCTGCTCCTTCACATCGAGAGGAGCCAGTTGAGGCTCGGGCATCTGGTCAGGATGCCTCCTGGACGCCTCCTTGGTGAGGTGTCCCACCGGGAGGAGGCCCCGGGGAAGACCCAGGACACGCTGGAGGGACTATGTCTCTCAGCTGGCCTGGGAACGCCTCGGGATTCCCCCAGAGGAGCTGGAAGAAGTGGCCGGGGAGAGGGAAGTCTGGGCCTCCCTTCTGAAGCTGCTACCCCCGCGACCCGACCTCAGATAAGCCGAAGAAAATGGATGGATGGATGAAGTTGCTTGTTAATTAGTTCTGTCTTAATTAAAGTGTACTAAGATATTTGCAGTAGAAACAAGACCAAAGATACTTGGTAAGATTTTGTGTTTTTGCAGTGTGTAAGGTTTCCAGACAGTCTAACTTTGTTACTTTCTGTGGCTGTGTTGGTATTTTAATCCCAGCAGACAGTCTTCCAGGCTTTCTCCCTCTGTCTGAGCCATTAAGAGCCGTGGAGCTGCTGCTGACAAGTAGAGGAGTTTCCACATGAGTTCTCAGCAGATCCTTCAGGACCTTTACCAGCAATAGTGAGTTCACTTAAACTCTGATTTATTTTTCAGTCTATATCTGGTTGAGTGAGTTAAAATCTATGAAATATTTAGTTTCGCACTGATTATCTGTGATTTAAATTGTTATATATAATAAATATAACGTAATCAGTTCCTTCAGACATGCTTCACAACCTTCCTCTCTATTTAGAGAAACACTCTACATCAGTTACTGCCTATGATTTGATTACATGTGAAAAATACTTGGAATCACACACAACCTGCGTATTATCGCTTCCCATCTCTGTTCTGCATTATCTGCTGCTGATTAGAAGGTCATATTTACCGTTTGGACGGCAGAGATTTGCAGGAGGTTTAATTCGAGCTGAATATATCAGATATCAAGCTGGATCCTGAATCGACACAAAGATGTTTCTTAGCAACAGAGAGCTACGGCAACAATCGTGTTAGAGCTGGAAAATTAGACTTTTATTTCTTTGTTTTAATGTCAGCAATAATAAAAAGCTGAAAAGTGACAGAATAATTAAGGCTAAAGCAGAGAAGACCTGAAATTCCCCAAATGTTTGATCAGAAATAAAACTGCCATCCTAAGTCTTTGCAGGTATTTTGGATTCTCTCATCGGACCCAATAAAACCTACTTACTTCAATATAAAATCTTTACTGCAGTTCTTTTGAAAACCATAATAAAGCAAGAAAATATTTCATATTTACTTGACAATTTGCAACAAACAGATTTTATACCATCATAATTGACTTATTGTAATATTTAGTGTCAGTAAAGTTGCATTAAAGGTGAATGTAACTATAGAAACAAAGGCCACCATTCACTACTTCTCTTTAGCCTCCAGGAACTCTATTTGAATCTGTTTAGATTTTAATCCAGGTTGTTTTCTGCGTGTCAGTCATCCATTCCTTTTGTTGAGTACTTTCATTTTTAAAGATATGTTTCTTGCAGCTTTCAGTGCTACATCTTTGCCCTTCTTTTATATTTTCTTTTAAAAACTCAAATACTCAGTTATGCTTTTTGGAACCGAAATGTTTCTCATCTGTTCCTCCACTCCTACACTTTTTTCTCAGTGCCTCATGTTGTCTCAGGACAGCACTGTTTGTTTTCTCCTCTGCTCCCGAGCTTCACAGACCCCCGTTTAATAACCAGTTGTCACTTTTATTCGATTGTGAATACGAGGCCTGCTGCTTGTGCGCATGAACGACAGAGTGGGCATCAGCTCTTGTCTAGTCATCAGTGACTGTAAGAGCTGTTTTTGCGTGGTCGCCTGGACACCGCTGCAAACAAAAGTGCAAGCTTGTATTATCTGTGTGTTTTCATCTCCATTGAATGTCCTCTGGCACCTTATCTAACCTCAGGGTCCATCTTCAGACCATCACTCTCCCTTTTAAAAAGAGATTTAAACAGCAATTCCAATAAACCTGCATCCACAAAAACAACCTCGCAAGCTAAACTACATCTGGAGGTTATTTGTGAAGTTGACTTAGCAATTTATGATATGAGGAATTAAATATTAGGACTGTCAACTGTAATGCGTTAATCTAAACAGCTTAAAAGTGACCAATTATGCTTCCTTGACCAGGTTTGGATCGGTTTTTGGGCGACAAAACAAAATGTTTTGTGAGATTAAAGTCAGAATTCTGTGATGGCGTATTAGAACCAATGTAGACAGAAAAAGGAGCAAATTTCCACCAAACACCTCAGAATTTTTTTATAGAAAAAACAAGAAAGTTTCTGAGCTCCAGAAACCAACAATTTGGAAGAAAATACTCAAATATTTTGACATTAATTTCAAAATATTCCTAGAAAACATGTACATTTCTGAATTTGATCAAGTAAAAATTTGCTAGGACAGGGACATTTTCTGATTAATCTCAGAAATTTTCCAGAAAAAACATGGAAATTTCTTAGTTTGAAAAATTTTGAATTTAAAAGAGTTTACTGGAAAAAGCTCAAATATTCTAGGAAAAACACAGAAATTTTCAAAGTCTGAAAAGTCCAAAAAAATTGCTAGAAAAAACAGAAATTTTGAGATTAATCCTATAAATATTCTGGAAAAAAGAGTTTCAAAAGTAAAAAATTAAGTAGGAAAAAAATACTGTGAAACTTCTAAAATTAATCATTTAATTTCAAAAGTTTCTTATTAACAAATTGGAAATTTTTATATTAATCTGAGAATTTTCTATAAAAAACTGGAAATTTTGAAATGATTAAGAAATTTTCAATAGAAAAACACAGAAGTCAAAAATTTTCAAGAAAAATACTCCAACATTTTTTACATTAATCTTCAAACGTTTTTGACTTTTGCAACTCTGAAATTTTTGTATTTCTTCTAGACAAATTCTGAGATTATTCTCAAAATTTCAGTTTCTTTTCCATCTACAACGGCCTTAATATGCCATTATATAACTCTGAGAATAAAAGTCATAATTCTTTTTTCCCCAGTGGTCCTAATCCTTTTCCATAAGAATGTGTTTAATCTGATTAAATTTCTTAATCAATTCACAGCACTACTAAATTTGACTTCCAGGCTCCCTGAATGTGCCAAATGAGGAGGAGGATGTTCGCCTCTAACCATGTGCTTATCTCCATTGTTTTCACTCTCAGATGTGGAGGTGAGGAGATAAAACTATGTTTAATCACAACCAATCTGCTTTATGCCTTACACAGCTGGAGTTGCTTATTATAACCATGATTACAGCTAATTTATAACCTCCACCTCCGAGCCAGTAGTGGCTAATTGCAGAGGAATTGTCGTTGTTGTGTTGTACGTGTTCCAGCCTCATACTATGCCATCCAGTTTATTTGTTTTGTTGCCTCGGGGCAGCTTCCACGCAGGGCGCTTATTCTGAGAGGAATCTGCTGTCACGTAACGCGGAGCGGTGGAGACAACAGCACAGGAGCTTTCAGTAAGCCAAGATGTTCCCTTCTCACGGTAACAGCGAGGAGAGGTCCAGTCACCACACAGACGGGGGGGAAACAACACAGAGATGCTGTCCAGAGAGGTAAATACGACTTCTGCAGGAAGAGAAGCTTTTAATCTCATCAGAACGCTGCGAATAACCAGCTGACCTACATCCTAAATAAGCAAGTTATGTTAATAACATGTAAAAGTTAGGAAAATAAGTGTTGACGCAATGCAAAAACACAACGTCTTTTTGTTTTGTTGTGTCACATAATCAATAAAAATACAGTTTGGGACAAAATATGTAAAATTACAGGGCATTTCCCTGCTTTTGTGGATAAATTCATGTTAAAAGAAACCAAGGCTGCCGATGAACAAATCTGCACTGCAAAAACACAAAATCTTTTCTGGTCTAGTTTCTACTGCAAATATCTTAAAATGCTTGAAATAAGACAAAGCCAATAGTAAGATTTTTAAGTTTTAAGTCAATAAAATATAAAAAGTACTAGTTCCACTGGCAGATTGTTTCACCTATCATATCAGAAAAATGACTTGTTGTAAGCAGAGGTGGGTAGAGAGTACTACTAAAAGTTTTTTTTTTTTTTTTTTTTTAAAGCGTTACTCAAGTAAATATAATTAGATAAAGTTTGATGGTAAAGATTCATGTGAGGTTCATGAACTGCTAGACTGGATTTTATTGCTATAATAAGTACAAATGGGTGACATTAAATTCATGTTTGAATTTACCACTGAATCTAATATTTATTTAAGTTATTGGTTTTTCTGACAGTTAAGTGATTAAGCAAATAAAAAAGGCCCTTTCTTTACTATTTCACCTATAACCAGAGTTCTGCAGTAACTAATTACATTTGCTCATAAATCTGACTGAGAAAAAGAAAGTTCTGTGTTTGAATCTTCCTCATGTGCATGCATAGATTATTCACACGTACTCCATCTTCCTCCTACAGAGTCAGGTTTCCCCGTTTCCTGCTCTTCTTCCTCATCCTCAGGTTTCTGTTCCGTTATTATGCAATTATAAAGCAAATCAAAAGCCTCATATCACACCTGCTACTGAGATAAATAAAGTTGTGGGGCACACAACAGTTTGAATACGGTAGATATGTTATGTAAAAAGAGTTAATCTGTTATAAAAATGGGCTGAAAAACAAATTCCTGCAAGCTAAAATCTTGACTACAGTGAAAACATTTCCATGTGATCCAACAGTTACTAACAGCAGGAGGGCAAACATTATATAAATACCTCCTTTAGGATTTTTCAATTTGTTTACTCCTCTTCTCCTCAGGGCGGTTTCTCTGTCATGTCACTTTTTTATATCTTGGCACTGCATGCTCCAGAAATATATTTTCCATCCACATTTGCATCGATATAAACTACTTTTCCTGTTTTATTTTGGGTTACTCAGTAGGAAGCAAAAAGACATACAGTAGGGACAAAAAATGTCTAATATAGCCCATTAAAATGAGATGAAGTAATGAGTCATGAATGATGTTCACTCATTTTAAAGAGCAGAACACGTAGCAAGAACAAACATGATTAACTAACTCTTTAATTTTCATTTAATTGTATAATACCAGTATTTGTATCTTCATTGAAATGCTTCAACGATGAAACACAGCTGTTTGGTTTCGGTTCAGTAAAGCAGATTCTGCTAGTTTGTTTTACCGAAAGTGTTAAGATGTGTGTGCCCAGTTGATTTTGTTTTTTTCTTTTTTGGGGGGGGATTTTATTGTAATCCATAGGTGGGCCCAGAAGAAAATCTCTGGGAACCACTGGTTTAATGTCTGGTTGGGTTCCTCTAACCATGAAGGACAGGCCGGTAAAATTCAACATGGCATATATGTTGCTAAAATGATTCATTTATACTGCAAAGAAATGATCCTTTCCCACAAAAGAATAAAAAACCCTCTCTAGCGCTGTATGGCTCTATCTGGTCAGAAGCTTAAAACATTTCACATGCAAAAAAATGAAAGAATGTAAACTAAAGAAAGAGAAAGCTACAATGTCGTATTAGGGTCATATTAGATGTAGAAAAGATTAGGAGTAAATTTCTGCCAAAAACGCTCTGAAATTTTCTAGAAAAAACATGGAAATTTTCTGAACATTTGTTGACTTTTGAAACTCAGAAATGTTCTTGGTTTTTCTAGAAAATTTCTGAGACTAATCTCAAAATTTCTGAGTTTTCTCTCACTTTTGGAGCTCAGACATTTCCTTGTTTCTTCTAGAACAATTCTGAGTTTAATCTCAAAATATCTGAGTTTTTCCAACACATTTTCAACTTTTGGAGGTCAGAAATTTCCCTGTTTTTTTTCTAGAAAATTTCTGAGTTTCTTTTCTGTTTACATTGGCCCCAATACACTGCTGTAGGATCCATTAATTGGTCACAAGTAATCAAATTAAGCTTATCCAAGTTAATTTATTAAGTTGTCATGATAAACAAATGTCAACAAAATTAGTTCAATGAAATAAATTCAATTACTTGATCGATCTCAGAGTTGCATTCTCTTTTTTCAGTTTTACTGTTGACTTTTTACAGTTCTATCTTTGTTGCACTGAATCTTACATGACATTATCCTGTTCGTATTTTCCTGCTTTCGCTTCATGAAAGGTGAGGAACATCACAGACCGACTGACAGTTCATTATGAAACCCGGGAGTTATACTTAACACACGCCGCTGGAAGTGCAACCCTCCATGTTATAGATGTTTGACAGAAGAGCACAAAAAGCCCTTTTCACAAACTCCAACCATATTGAGTCTGATAAAGGAATATACTTTCTTATTTCAGCCGGTTTCTGAGCATTGAAGACAATTTGTCACAGGCACAAATTATGCTTTAAAAGAGGAGACGGTGTCTGCAGGAGCGAATGCAGTGTGAAGAGCGATAGTGAACCAAAATGGCACCATTGTGAGTGAGACAGCTAAATAAAGATCTGAAACCTCCTGGGAAGCTCTACAGTATAATGAGTGCAAATAGAGACTTTAGCTTATAGTTGACGGCTGAAGTGAAGGCACATTTTACAGTCAGCAGCTCCTGAAACACGGCAAATCTTGTAAAAACTACAAAAAAATGTCTGACTATGTTAACTTTCAGCATCAATAATTCGTCTGTGCTTGTTTTTTAATTGTGGAGTTCAATCTGTAATGTTTGCTTTGTGGTGCTCTAGTTTGGACTGTGTAAATATATATATTCATAATATAAGTTATGATGGGTTTAGGACTTCCATATCGTAGCAGACACATATTTTTATGCATTTTTACTTCCATTTGTGTGCCTGCACGCTATCTGGTGTCACAGAAGGAATATGTAATGTAGTCCCTGAAAAGAAATGGCTTTTTGCGTCGCCCATCAGCTGACATAAGCAGATCATATATACCTAATTGATTAACTAAGGCAGCCCACTTTAACCGGCTCTTTTTACATGCAAAGATGAGATACAGAACAACACAAACGTTTAGTAGGCAGCTTCTCTCTGAGCCAAACCTGCTTTATCCCTGAAATTCATTTTAAGCAACAGAAAAGTTATATAATTTTTTTCAAAAAAAATTATTCAAGTAAATGTAATTGAGTAAATGTAACTAGTTACTACCAAGTCCAACAAAGCTGAACTCATAGTTGTTGGCTCTGTTAACTAGTGATGTTAGCTCAAATTAATCGTTGTAAATCTCCCAACAAAAACATCTATAAAATGCTATTGTACTGACATTTTTACTGAATTAGATGGTGATTTATCAAATCACCTGAGTGAAACATTCAGAGTGACAGCTAATGGGTATTTCTAAGTTAACTGTGGGGGAATTTTTCTGCCATAATCCGAGAGCACACATTTTTAGTCTAACAGCAGGATTACATGTCTTTTGTTCTCAAAACGTTTAATACTTTTGCTTACATTTGTATTTTTGAAAGCCGGACTTCCTGTCTTTCTTGTCAAAACTTGTAATGTTTACTCAAACCTTTCTCCTTGCGCTCTTGCAGAACTCTCTGCTAGCTTACAAAACATTTCTGCTTGCTTTTGGAACTGCCTTTTTGGCACTGTCGCTTGGCAACCTCCCAGCCAATATAATGAAGGTGTTATACTGGGTGCATTTGTTTCCTTCTAGCGGGTGTGCCTGTGTGGCTACTATTGATTGTAGCAACCTGCGCCAGCCACTGGATGTAGGGAGTTGGTTGGTGAACAAACTCCTGCCTAAGATCAGTGGCTGTTAGCAATCAGTAGCACACTGCTGGCTGGTGTTTAGTGTAACATCCGAGCAGAAAGCTAAGGCCGTTGTTTCTCCCTACATCCAGTGGCTGGTGCAGGTTGCTACAATCGATAGTAACCACACAGGCACACCTGCAAGAAAGGAAACAAATGCACCCAGTACAACACTTTCATTCTATTGGCTGAGAGGTTGCCAGGCGACGGTGCATTTCTGTTCCAGAAGCAAGCAGAGAATGTTTCGTAAGCGAGCAGAGAGTCCGAGCAGAGACTACGTCTGAGCGCGAGGAGAAGTTTAGAGTACAAGCATTACAAGTTTTGAGAAGAAAGACATGAAGTTTTGCTTTCAGACTGAAAATGTGTGCTCTTGGATTATGGCAGAAAAAGCCCCCCGTAGTTAACGGGTCAGATACTTGAAAAGGCTAAACGAATACCTGTTCGTTAACTGATAATTATTGGACAGTCTGGTAAGGGGATAAGAAAGCAGCAGCAGATGTAACATGCTGACATAAAGCACAATGAGTGAACTCATGCCAACGCTGATACGGGACGTGACGCACACGCAGTGATAAAACAGCCAAAGTGATGATGAAGGCACGACACACTTCAGACATAAATAAATGAAACTCCAGGATGTACAGAAGAAAAATACTGCATCTCAATTTGATGCCACAGACAGATAAACCTGAACAAATTAACTATTTGGATGTTGTCCTTAGAAATGTGTCCTGTTTCTCAGCAACAAAAATAAACACTGGGTCAAAAATTAAAGCACTTAAATGATCCTCCTGTAAATCAGAACTGCCACTTATCAGAATCTGTAATCAAATAAGAGATTTCTGAAATGAAAATGTGATTTTTATGTCTACTCAGCCAAGCAGGACTTTATCTACAGCGCCAAGAAAGTGTTTTTTATTTTATTTTTTTATCCTTGTGGTGCTCAGGGCCGTTTCTGAGAGTAGTCAGACAGGAAACAGGCAAAGAGAGAAGGGGAGAAAACATGCTGGTCTCAAAACCAAGGATTTCAACTCAGCATGAGGATCAATGCCCTCTGCTCCACTTTCTACGCCTTTATAAACTTTATACACCTCAGAAAATGGTGCTAGTGGTTAATACAAGTTGTCAAACTGATTTTTAAAAAGTCTCCATTTGATTCTTAGTTAGGGATTGGCAGAACGTTTCTTAATCAGATGGTGTAACTTTGACTTCATTACATTTTTTACACAAAGTCATATTTAGATAATGAAATGTTAGTCTGAACTCCTTTTGAGCTCCTTTCAGAATGAGTTGTTTTAGGACCTTCTGTCCCTTTAAATTAAAATAAACAACCGCAGACCATTCCCCCGAAACTCAATCTTTACACTCACGTGTGAAAATGGGTGCAAACTAATACACAGTTATACAACTGTACAGCTTTGAAAAGCAGAAGTAGAGCCTCCTATACAACCAACAAGAATGAAGTAAGTGGTTTCTGGATGGTAAAGCAACAAGAAAACGCTTGTCTTTTCCAGCAGTCATTGTACAACACATAGCACGGAAAAATTGTTTAATTTCCTTTGGTTAAGTATTTTTGAATTGAATTAAAAACAAGCTGACTAACAGACCCTTGAAATTTTGGCTGAATAGTGGTTCCATTAACAATGGTTTTTATATTGTCTTAATTTTTATTTTATTTGCTACATACATGTCATACTTGTAGGCGACAGTATTTATGGGGATGTTGTTTTTTTGTTGGGTGGGATTTTTTTTCTTTCTTCTTTCTTGTTGAAAATGTGACTTTTTTGGGGGGGAGGGGAGCATATAATGTGAAAACAAACATAAAAACCTAAAAATCAGCTGACCAAACATACTGGAACTCTGCTTGGGTTGCCAGGTAACAGGCTGGCCTTCACTGGGGTTGCTAAGTAACGGGCAGCATCTGAATGTAGCCAATTTGCTACATTCAGAAGGTTTTTGAAACGGACACCAAAAAACATTAACTTATTGCCAAGAAACGGCTGGATGTTTGTATTTAAAATCAGTTAAGATCCAAAAAATGTGCAAAATTCACATTTTGCACAATCGTTCCCTTTTAAACTTTTAAAGTACCTTTATTGGCATTACTGCGTGGATATCAGGGCGTCTAAATGCCTTTACAGTGATGCTGTGATGTTGCTCAGCTCCTGATATCAAACGCATTAAATAACCTGTGGGGTTACACAACCCACAGAGCAGCTGATGATGCCGATCTCACATCTGAGGCAGAAAACTGGACTGGGTCTGCCTCATTTGCATACTTTATTAAGCTTGCAGCTCATGCCTACAAGTACGACTTTCTGGTTATTTCTGAACGTTTCCACAGCAACATGTTGTCTTGTGGTCGAGAGCAAGACGGCTTCCATGAAATCCTTGAGTGATAATAAACCTGCAGAGACTATTTTTCCTTTAAGTGATTGAAAAAGTAAACGTGGGAATATCATCCTAGAGACAGATGGGTCCAATAACAGACACTCACCTGGTCTTCAAAGGACAGGGCCTGTCCAACGTCTCGAGGGAAGCCGTCTATGACGATACCGTTGGCGTCTGGGATCTTCATAATCTTCTGCTTGATCTCAGTTATTGTGGTTTCCTGAAAGAAATAACAAAAGCAACATGATTCATATGCGCCTTCATCCAGTGCCTAAGCTGTTGATGTTTTATTTATTTATTTTTAATAAAAAGCAATAAAAGAGATTCTGCCATATCTGCAGGGCGGTCATTAGTTTCTGGACCAATACAAATAACAGAACTGGTAGGTGTTTTCCTTAGGGAGAATCATTTCAGCAACAGATTATAAAAAATAATTTACAGTGCTTAACAAAAAAATATTCAGATTCAGAGAATAGAATTTAAAATACTGTATTTTTCGGACTATAAGCCGCTACGTTTTTGCCACTCTTGAGCTATGCGGCTTGCAGCCCGGTGCGGCTTTTCTGTGGATTTTTCTTCAACTGCCAGGGGGCGCTTTAGCAGAAAGTGAATCATTGGAAGTCAAAATTGGAAATCAAAGACGGAAGCGCTAATTTTCATTTAGCACATGCTAGGAGCAGGCACGACGGAGAAATGTTTTCAAACTTATGCCCCCCATCATAGAAACCACACAAAACAGTTTTTATAATGCAGCTTTTACATTGAAGGCTATCGATCTGGTAGAACAGGAAGGAAATAGAGCCGCTGCACGTAAGCTCAGTGTGAACAAATCCATGGTTCGGCGTTGGAGACGGAGGGCTGCGTCCTTGATAGATTTATTTATTTATTTTACTTGTGAAAAACCAAGAGCGGTCGTTTCCAGTTTTTTTGTTTTTTTTTTAAACTTTGTAGGTGCAGCTTATTGTGAGGTGCACTGTATAGTCTGGAAAATATGGTACTGTTGTTTTATGGTGTGTTCACAATAAACGCGTTTTGAATGTTAGTCTGGTTAACTTTCATAGTCTGCGTGGAGGCGCGTCGAGGGTCCATTGCTGCTCATTTTGAGTGTCTAGCGGTCCAAATCACGCCGCGGTTTGAACAGTTTTCAACAGTTTTAAACTGTAGGACAATTTAAAACTGTTGATCTGATGTACTGGCAAATTAATCAGTGAAAACAATAATTTGCATTTGCATTGTTTTGAGTATTTGACTTGTCGAGCGCGTCCAATGCGCGTCAGACGCTCCACACAAACTTTGAATGTAAGCCAGACGCGCCTCACGCTCAAAACGCGTTTGGTGTGAACGCACCAAAAGTGCACAGTCGTCGAACTTGAAGCGTCAGAGGTGTTTCTGATGCGCGTAACGCCTCTGGTGTGAAAGCGCCGTTATAAATCAATGAACGGCTAAGCACCATAATACATTAAAGATCTGCTGTCGTCATAGCAACCTTTCAGACCTCTCAAGTCTTCTGGTTCTGGTTCTGTGTCCCCAGAACCAACATGGAAAAGCAGCGTTCAGCTCCTATGCACCACAAATCTGGAACAAACTTAAAGAAAACTGCAAAACAGCCGAAAAACTGAGATTCTTTAAATCTAGACTAAAATCCCACCTGTTTAGAGTCGCTTTTTTTCATTATAAATAAAACATTAATCAACATTTTGATGTGTGATGACGGCACTTGACGATTGTTGCTGAAATGTACTATACAAATAAACTTAATTGATGAAAACTAGTAAAGTTTGTTGCAGTAACGTGACAATAGCTGACTGAAGAGGAAGTTGTTCAACTTGTGCAATTTCCACTGATGTGTTCATCTTTATCTAATGGTTTCTTTAATGGTTGTAACTGCGGCAGAGCGACGACCTCCTCAAGCCACAGGATGTTAACTTCTTTTAGCATCACTTACTTCCCCATGGCTGGAGGAGGTCAACATGTTCGAACGCATCTCTCTGGGCAGAAAGTAATTTGCAGTATGGCAGAGATGCATGATGCAATGCTCTGGTCTAAAAATAACCCGACTAACTGAAGCGTTTAGTTTCTGAATGCAAGCTGCCATCCATGCAGGGATTCAAACTAATCTAAAGGTCAAAATGGTTTTATTAAGATAGACTGTAAATGGCTGGAAATGTGAGGAAAACCAACTCAGAATAATGCAACACTGGTTCTAAAACTGCCCTTTTCTCTGCTGAAGCTCTCTTAAGATGAAGATACTTCACAGACTAAGAGAATAAAAGCAATTGTGCTTTCTGTGTTTAATTTTAGAGCTGGCTGTCGACAGTCCAAGAGCTTCCTTTCAGAGGACAGGTGGGATTGCTGAGAAAAAGGCTCAGAGAGACAAACAGCTTTTGGCTGAGTGAAGTGCTGCTTCATCTGCGCTTTCAGCCTTATTGGATCATTTGCAACTTCAGCGCTATTACAGCTTTAATTACATTTAGAAAAATGTGTTTATGTGATGAACATAACTGAAGTTTTTTCAATCGAGCCTGAATAGTGCCATGTAGAAGTCGCCTCTATTCACATTTTGTCACCTTACGACCACAAACATTCATGATTCATGAATTTAGAAATAAAAATCTGAAAAGTTCATTTGAGTTCATCCCTCCTAAGTCAACACTGTTTAGAAAAACATTTTCATTCAAATCCAAGCCTTCTAGGACATTTTGATTAATCATCATTGTAAAATAACTCAATCTCAGTAAAGCTTGAGCATCTTGACGCATTTCAGCAAAAATATCTGTATATTCAACGGTAATTAACAGTAAAATTGTGACAGGAAAAATCTATAAACTGTAAGACAATTTAAAACAGTTGATTTGATGTACCGGTAAATTAATCAGTGAAAACAATCATTTGCATATTTTACATTTGTACATTAATTTTATAGGTTGTGTTCATGTCTATTTTGTGGATAAACGCATTTAAAACATTTTCTTTTATGGTAAAATATTGACTCCAGCACCATTTTTCACTGCAAAATTAACAAGAAAGACATTTAACTGTGAAGGGAAAAAAAAGTTTTACCTGGAATTTTATGGTGGATTCTGGCAACTACAGCTGATGGTATTTTACTGTAAAAAATTATGTTTTTGTTTGTTTGTTTGTTTTTAACGGTGCAGTATGATGCTGCCACCTCATATTCAGAGAAGAAGAGTTGTGTTCAGGGTGATGTTGATCATTAGTTGTACATCATGTAGGCGGAAAATTTTGTTTTATGTAGGGCTGGGTGTTAAATCAATTTAATTGATCCATTTAAGTTTTAGTTTTTGAATATTTCATTTTTGGAAAATCTGGATTTTTTTTTTTCACCACGCTCATCTTGCTTTACAAGCACTTTGTTTTGTTTATTAAACAACTTCTGTTTATTTGGACTTTGAGTTCAAGCCAAGTCTATGACAAAATTTAAGGGCTAGGCTGTGACTTTTGTAAACATTTTTACAAGAATAAAGTCACGATGTTATAAAAACACGAGAATTAAGTATTATTATTACCAGAACAAAGTTGTGATAATAGGAGAATAAAGTAGTAATTTTATGAGAACGCCAACAGAAAAATAGCAAAAGTAGTTATGCAAGTTTTTTCTCCATAAAACAATTTTTTTCTTGTTATTTTAAGACCTACTTTTGATAAAATTGTGTCTGTCTAGTAACATTATGACTATATCTTCATAATTACTCCATCAAAAGAGATGATTGAAACAAAGGCTACTTTTTAAAAATATTTTCTCTCATTTGCAATTTCTTAGAGCTACCATCTGCTTCTTTTCTGCTTTTTTGATGCAGTCAGTTTAGGTGATCAGCCAATTTTTGGTTGATTTGCAGTCGTTCTACGCGTTTCCATATTGAGATGAGGTATTGCACATCTCTCTCTGAGATGTTTAAAGCTTTCAACATTATTTTAGAAGCAAATCTTGTTTTTAGGAGCAAAATTTCCTCACAACTTCATCTCTGACCTGTCTGTTGCTCAGCCAAAAACCTCAAACATTTAAAAGACATCTGTGGTGTTTTCAGAACAGCTGGATTTTTACCGAGAATAAACTACACACAGATGGACTCCATTAACTAATTAGTTGCACTGGGTTTTATCTAGACTTATCAGAGTAAGTAGGATGGAAAATAGATGCACAACACACTTCACTGATTTCTGCAAAACAAAATTAGAAATCTATGTCTCAATTTTCTGTTTACTTCACTAATGAATGATTTTCTGCTGGTCTATCAGATAAAAAGCCAATAATGAAGAAATTTCTGGTGAAAATTTCGATTTTTTTTTCATATAAGGCACGTTCAATCTTAGCTAACTCCCTATGAAACAGCAAGAACAATGTAGGAATAACTAAAGTCACAACTTAGTAATTTAATTCATAAACAAACCAAAACTTACAGTATGAACCGATGCCAAGAAGCCACTTTTTGATTTATGATTGCTGGTTGGCCTACTTTGCTGTTTGCCTCATCTCGACTGAACCGCTGCAAGGGCAAACTAATGTCTTAGACATGTCAGGAGAAGGAAGATGAACGATGACTAAGGCGGTTAGTGCGGATAATTTATGAGAATCCTCAAGCTAAAACGGGCTCTTTATGACGAGGTCCAAGGCTTACGTCTGTGTCACGACCTCGCAGCGACGGCAACACATCACTAGGTCGTAAAAACCATCCTCTGGAGATGTTTTCAATGAAAAACGAGTGGAGTTACTCCACCTGTTTGGTATTATAACACATGGAGTAGAATATTTTACAATAAGAGCAAACATGATTGATCACTCAGGTGGTTTTGAGTATTACTTACATATACTCTCTAATATCTATAATCCATCAGTCTAGGGCTGAAAAATGATATAAGCATGTCACATCAGTTGAAATAAATAATTATTGATTAATTTTTTTGTTTTAAATGTCTGAGATATTGCCAAACTGGTGACGTGATCTATGCTGTTTTATCCACAGTTTTCACTCCACTGGTGAGGATTTAACAGTTATTATCTGACAGCTTAAAGCAGCATTATGTAACTTTTTTTAATAAAAAAAATTACATATATTTTCCATATTTGTTTAAACTGTCACTTTGTCGTGAAAGTACAGTATGACATGGATACTTTTTGAAAAAACTGAGCTCCTCTGCTTTATCCCAGTGCTAACTAGAAACAACCAATCAGAGCCAGGGGTTGGCCTTAGCGCTGCCAATCATCTTCCTGTGTTTCTCTTTGCTATGGTAGAGCTTCTTCCTGATAGCATATCCTCAAGCTAGCATAGCCACTGAAAAATGGTTTTCCTGTAACTGTAAGTTGTTTCTCCACCATTAGCACATTTAGCAGCAAGTACATGATATCGATTGACTAAGACCAACCTCCTGGCTCTGATTGGCTGTTTTTGACCGGGAGCTGTGCATTACTTCAGACTGCATTAGCAGCTCAGGGAGGATATTGTGATATTGTCACAACATGGTTAGTTTTAACAAATGTGGAAAAAACATTTTTGTAAAAGCTCCATACTGCAGCATTAAGGATGAAGAGAAATCTAAAGAGAGACTCTGAACTGAAAACTAGACTTTAATTCATTGCGCGTAACGGAAACCCTGTAAATTCTAGACACTAACAGGTACCATAGAATTGCACAAAAATCCGTGAGGGACGACGGAGTCCCTGCTCGAAATTCTGTGAAAGAGGTGTACGGAGCCTCGTGCCAGAAGCCCATTAAAAGGCTGTTTACATCATTTTAAACTGCGTGATTGTGAGCGTGAGTGGGAATAAAAATACCAACAGGTATTTCGTTCCATATAACACAGTAGGAGTGTAACAGGTAAACCATCTATGGATGCAAGAGCAAGAACTCCCCACTTGATGACTTTGTGTTTCTGTGTTTGATATGCTGTAAAGCACTTTGAAATGCCTTGCTGCTGAAATGTGCTATACAAATAAAATTTGATTAATTGATTGATTGATTTAAGACGTAAAGAAAATGTCTGTTGTGTTTTGCTGAGCATTTGCCGGTTTAATCTCAGCTGCAGCTGTTTTTATCGAAAGTTCCTGCTCTCTATTGTTTGAGATGTTGCTCTGAGTTTGTTTTTAATAACAGGTAGAAGCTGTGCAGGGGAAAAAAACCCCTCTGAGGTGAATCCAGTTAATGTCAGACGCTGAACTGGGGATATGTTATTGTGTTATAATTATGCTAGGTACTCTGTTAGAAAGAGTGAAGCGTAAACAGTCACGGGAGGGGGTCAGCGCTCATTTTCTTCCAAGCGGAGTAATTACCTTAGAAAGATGGATGCTAATAAGACAGATAAACATCCTCTCTCTCCAGCATGCTTGTCATGCGCCTTCTGCCAATTAGTTCCTCGCTGCATTCATGCTGTGATAACAACCTGACCCGAGTGTCTGGACATGCCGCTTATTTCTCCCAAAATATTTAGTCCATCTCACCCGCCCCCCCTGCCAACACGTCTGTGTCTCTGTGTCTCGGCTACCTGCGGCGCCAGCTCGCCGTTGGTGATGATTTTGGCGATCAGGCTCCACTTCCTGTTGCTGGTGGCATTGTGGATCATCTTCTTCCTCAGCAGCTCGCCCACAGACATGTACTGGAAGCCGTAGCGCTCGGCGATTTTCAGGCTCTGTGTTCCTTTGCCGCTGCCAGGGCCACCTGAGCGCAGAGGGAGAAAGAGAGAGCTGTTGATGTTTTTGGGGAGGTTTGTTGTCGTGTGTGTGGGTGAGAGAAATCAGGCCTGTGTGTGATTAAGTGTGTGTGTTTGTGGAGGAGGAGGAGGAGAACATAAAGAAATCATATTTTCTCACCGAATATCTTTGGATTAATGGTGTCAAAATTTTTTATCAACCTAAAGCAGAATTGCAAACATAAAGTGATTATATTTCAGCAAAATGAACAGTGACAGACCCTTATAAAGGTCATATTTTGAGTAAAACTGCCTGAAGGTTGATGAAGGAAAACAGAAACTTGAGTAAGATAATTTTACACGCTGAGGGAAACCTTGTGGAAATCTGAATGCTCTTTTTTCTGAGAGTTTTGCTTCATTTCCAGGTTTCTGGAAATCTCTGCTAGAGTTTTTCCAGGTTGGTGTGTCAGAAATAAAATAACATTCAGACGATTTAGGTTCCATGGATTGATTTATCCATAATAAAATTATGTTTGCTCTGGTGCATTCTCATGCAGAAGCACTTTTGATTTCCAACACTTTCCAGGATCTTAATGGAGTCAGTTCTGTTTTATCCCAGTTACACCAGCGTGTTAAAGCGGAACTGTTATGAAAGATTAACATTTTGCATGTTTTTATATTTCCATCTCTGCTGTTTCTAACAGCAGCCCAAGTGTTTAAAAAAAAAAGACTCAGCCGTTTTTTTGGCAATCTGGAAAATTGACCTTTTCAAAAAAAAAACATCCAACTAAGTCACATTCAACGGGGAACTTCACTGTTACCTGGCAGCCCCAGTCAAGCTCAGCCTGTTACCTAGCAACCTCAGTGAAACTCCAACATGATTGGTCAGCTGGTTTTACCCTGCATGTGCTGTACAATGGCTGCTGGAAAAAACAAATGTTTTGTTGCTGATTTACCATCCAGAAACCATGTGTTGGCTGTGCAGGAGTCTCTACTAATGCTTTTCAAAGATGTGCAATTGTACTATTGACCCATATAACTTTTAAAAACTAAAATCATCAAAAATTTTGCTTTTATTTTTAACTACTAAACAATGAACTTAGCAAAACTATTTTAATTAAGCAAATAAAATAATCAGTTTCTTCCTTCTTTTTTTGGTAGGAATCTGACTGATCCAAAACTTCAAATGGATTTTCCTTGTTAAATGACAGGTATGCAGTTTGCTTTTTATTTTGGCCTCGATTTAAGAAAACAGAAAAAATATTTTGTTCGTTTAAGAAAACAGAAAAAATATTTTGTTCGTTCTCAGCAATAAAAACAAGCACTAGCTCTTCATTTGAAAACAGTAACTGTATTTAGCCAACTTTTAATACAGAAATTAAAAGCAGATTTATGTGCTTTAGATTATAAAGTCAATGAATAGATGTGGTCCTAGTTACCATGACAACAGAAGGAAACCAGAAAGTTTTTTAAAAACAATCACTTTATGTTGCATCGAACCTTTTCAGTAAGATATTTGTTTAAATTGTAGTTTTGTCCCAATTTATTTAATTTATTTGTGAATTGTGTTTGGATGGGCCGCACAAAAGGAGTGCAGGGGCTACAAATGGCCCCTGGACCATCCTTTGAACGCCCTTGGTCTAAAGAGATTGTGCAAAGATCCCTGATAAAAGATCTTCTCTCTGTAAAAGCAAATATTCAACTGGAACGTAAATTGTGTTCAGATTAAATTTCTATTGTTTTTCTTTTTTCGGTGAGAGTTTTTTAAATAAAAGATGAATTTACTTTGTGTTTTTGCACATTTTTACTAATAAGAGTGGCAGAAAATGTTGATCTGATAATTTTGGGAATTTCACATGAGTCTGGACTGTGAAGGTATTTATTTTTATTTTTCCTCATACGGATTCAGACAAACATGTTTTGTTTATAGTTACTTGGAAAATAAAAGTCTGTTTGAAAGCCACAAAAACCAGTTAATCAATTAATAGCGAGATAAATTAAAACAACTAATTTCCATTTGCATGATTGATTTTTTTTTTCTCTTGTCTCTCTTTCTACCAAAGACTGGATGACAAAAAGCTTCAGTCATTTTTAAAGGACAGTTATGTTTACAGGGACTTTAGTATCTATTTTATTTGTTTTGATTATTTATTTTGGATATTTAAAATGTCCTCCAGTTCCAGTGTTAATGTTCATTAGTACTTAAAGTTTGTTAATCTTTGACATCGTGTTCTTGCATTATTACCATTTCACTAATTGAAAATGGTCTCAAAACAGCAATATTATCATTTATTGCAATAACTTCTGGGACAATTTGTTATCATGCCAGGTGCTTTGTATTTGCATTTTGTAATTCTTCTTCACATCCTAACATCCTCCTCGCAGCCAACAGCTTTCTGCAACACCTGACACACAAAACATTCACCATGATCTTCTGTGGAGGTGACAGCAGCTGCCATGCTGCTTTTCCCTTCAAAACCAGGGCACAGCATGCTCTTAAAGCGACGGACAGGCACTGACTTTGTGCTGCGAGGACAAACACCCATCAGCCACTCCACAGAGAGCCATTCAAATGAAAGACCTCAAGAAGAGACCGAAGTCGTTTTCTTGCTTCTTCTCAACCTTTTATAAACTGTCTTGAAGCTGCGTTTGAGCTCAGATAGGTTCAGGACTTGTTGTGGAAATGATTAACAAGATAAATGAGATTATTTGACAGCTTAAAGCAAGCAAGCCAAGGAAATCAGATTAACACTGAGGAACATGAAGCGAACATGAAGCGAGATCAGCTCTGATGATACAAGAGAGCTCGGATACCAGGAAATGGACTTAGATTCCTATCCAGACCACAAAGTTTTACTTCATCAGCATCTTTGCATTTCTAAATCCTTTAATATGAAAGCACTGAGCATCGTTTGCAAGAGAGGAAATCCTATCTCATTATCGATGGGGGGGACCATGAACAGAGAAATTTCTTAAGATCAATTTTGGTTATAGTGAAATGTCATGTAAAATGTGGATTAAAATTTTTTGATGTGTTAAAGCTGCAAGACCAGAAATGACTAGCAAGTGGTATTGCACATCAAACGTGTTTTTCTCAGTAAACAAACTATTGAAAACCGTAAAAGTCAAACTAATATTGAAATGTTTCGATATTTGGTTTGGTTCAGTGTCACTTTACAAAAACTTAAGGCTTGAAATAAAAACAAGTTTTAATGAGTAACTCCATTTAATAAAATTTCTCATTGATTTGTCCATGTCCTGGATGCCTAAGAACCTATTAGTAGGCAGAAATGCATATCTGGGAAGTATCATAACTTAAACTTAACGCTCAAAGCACCAGGGTTTTTATTGAAAAATATCAGCATGTTTTTTTGTGGTTGTAAAGACTCTCTCTACACTGATGGTAAGAAATAAAGGTATAATTTTCTGTTTTTCTACCTGCTCTTTTTCTCCTCTGCAGCTCCCATACAACGAGCTGTCGGCTAGTTTTAACACTCAGCCACTTCCTCCTATTTCAAACTCTTCTCATTAACATAAGCGTTAAAGGGCTAAATATGATTGAAATATTTGCTACCTTTGACAAAAAATGCTTAAGTCTATCAGAACAATGTAGCCAGTTATGCTAGTTTGGATTTCCAAGGCCAAAGTAATGAAACAACAAACTGCAGTCTGATTTTTATTGTTAATGTGTTTCTTCCTATTGACCAATGAGAGTAAATAAAATTAGTTCCACTTCTTTTGCTTTAACTTTTTACTTATTGGAGAGTGTTTTTTGTGCTGCCTAGCCAAAGCTAGCTCCTCATTTCAGAGGCTCTAACGGAGCCTGTGCTGTTAGCAGCGCTGTTGTTGCTCCTCCTACACTTTGGACTGAACCATGGCTTTAAAAATGGCGGGGGGATCTAAAAATGTATTATTTGTTTTCTTTGATGAATGGCGGATTTATTTTGTTCTTTGTTTCTTTCGCCTTTTCATATTGATATTGTTTAAATTCAAATATTTCTTTTATGATTTCTTTGTGGAGACAATTGTAGACTTTTCCAATATTTTTTCCGACTTCTCCGGGTTTTCCGCCTATGACCGTTTGTGACGCAACACACACTCGCACACACGCATTTTCTGCGTCTCATCTGACGTAAAACACACTCTAAATGCTGGCGTTTTGGCAGCGCTCCTTTACCGATGACGAGGATGACTTTGGGTCGCGGCCTGGACGGGTCGAACACCTCGTACTCCTCGATGAGCTCGGCCGTCTCTGACAGGTCCGAGTCGCTCTCGATGGAGAACTGGCTGATGGGAGGGAGGCGGTCATACCGTCTGTAGGGGAAGTTGGGGCTTTCGGGCAAAACTGTGGCACAAAGACAACAACAAGATTATATAAATTTAGATTTCTGAAACAAAGTTATATTTATACATCGATAAAAGACTATTCCTGAAACGTCTCGGTCGTTTTATTAATTGATGAGTTGTCTTTACCGTAAATTAGAGAGAACAACATGTTAGCTACATATGCTAACAGAGCTACTTCAGTACGGTTGCTAATCGTTCTGTGTAGCATATCTGTATGTTTTAACAGTTTACTGCATTCATAAATCAATGTAATCGGTAGTCGACCTACAACAAAGTAAATGGGCAAATTTATCAGAAGACTAGATTATGACTGCCAGAGGGAGCAGACAGAGACATCACTGTAAAAAAAGTATTTAAAAATAAATACAGTAAAATCTGTATTTATATGATAAAATTCTGGCATCCACAGCTGCCAGTGTTTTACCGTAAATTAGATATGTTTTTTTTTGTTTTGTTTATACAGTGTGGAAGTTTACTGCTTGCTAGTGCCATATATTTATAGTGAACATTGTTCACAACCAGTATTTACACTAACAGTGAAAATTGTCTGAATGGCCAATCAAGTAAAACTTGCATGACAAAACAAAACAAAATAATTCAGTTCCTGGTGATTAAAGTATCGATTATATATCTGTCACAACATTAATCCTATTAATAAATTTACAAATTACTGATACAATCTGCTACCTTCTACTTTTATGTTCTACTATACAATAATATGACTAACGTTAGAACTTTTGTAAATTTTTCCACATTATAACCACAATCCTCAACACATTTTAATGAGATTTTTAGTGACACAACACAAATAATCTGCCAGTGGAACTAGTACTTTTTCATCAATATTATAAATAATTGACTTATAACAAACTTTTATATTTTGCTGAAAAGTTATTTGTAAGTTAGTACTCTAGAAATATGACAAAACTATGATATTTGTAGAAAGTAACATTAAACCAAACATTCTTGGTAAGATTTTGTGTTTTTGCAGTGGCATAAATCAGTTGGGAGGCAGGAATGAAATCAAGACATCAGAGCAGATTTTCCTTTTGACAGGGTTTTGAAACATGGCAGATATGAGCTTCAGCCACAAGCTCCAATTATCAACAACGCTCATCAGCCGGCCGCTCAGCTCAGCAAAACACTGCCGCTTTCAGGCTTTCTTCAACACACTTTCTTGAAATCGTAAACCTGCCGGTCACTGCTTTTTTTATTTGTACGATCTCTACCTCTCTGTGAAGTTTTGTGGCACAACCAGAATAACTGCAGGTATTTGTTTTTCCCTTGCTCAGACACACACAGGATGTTGCAGATCTTTGTTTTCAAAGCAGCCAAAACCCCGTACTTCAGAAAATAAGAGAGGAAGCTTTGAAGTTTAAATAAAAACACAAGCATGCCGATTTTGACTGTGTAACTGAATTTGATTTTGCCTTGCAAATTTCGACCAGGTTTTGCATAAACGGGGCTTTTCCGCAATGCATCCACCTGCACAGGGTTGTAACTGTAATTGATAACCGCTGAAAAGACAGCAAAGATTACTGATTAACTGCACAAGTTTATCTCCAGTGAAGAGAGTTCATTCATGTTGGTAATTAAATGCACACTGGACACACAGGAATCTTATCTGGAAAAAAAGAACAAACAAACAAAAAAAAAACATCAATTTTGCAGCGAGAGCTCAGGTGTCTCACTTTTGGCACTTTTCAGAGAGTGAGAGTGGGTGACGCACATGGATACACATCACATTAGAGCCAGCGGAAGAGACCTCTTATTCTCCTTCCTGTACTTCAAAGGAAAACACAAGAGCCTAAACAGAGGATCTGCGAATGAACTCCTCAAGGTGCTCTGCAAATGTCAGCACCCTTCACTGTTAAAACACGGAGCAGAATGGGATGCTTTTAGCTTTCTTCAAAAGAAAAACATTTTATTTCTTTTACATACATTTTATGACAATTTTTCGCTATTAAATTATATATAAGCTGTAAAAAATGTTACTTCTTTTGTCAGAACTATAAAGCATTCATGTCCCTTGTATTTAATTACATTTTTTCATATTAGAATAATAAATGTTAATGTTATTTATAAGAGACCTAACAGTAGCACATAAATGTGAAGTGGAAAAAATAATGATGCATGACTGTCCTTGCTGCATCACATTGAGTTTTTATTTTTTTTTTTACAAATAAAAAATTGAGAAGCGTGGTATTCATCTTACTTTATGATGATAAACTTAAATAAAATCCAGTTCAGCCTACAGTATGGATTAATGTTTTATCACAATATTTTGTGGTATTATTGACGATAAGAACTATTTATTACTTTTTTTAAATGTAAGTGTATGTCTGCATGACACAGCATTTTTAGCAGTATTTGTTTATTAAGAACAAATACTGTTCTTAATAAACATTCCCGTTTCTGATGTTTTCTTTAGGACACAAGTCACATAAAGAAGTGTGATTTATATCACCAAACTGCACACAGTAACTGGAGTTTGGGTTGTTTGTTTTTATTGATCTGTACAGCACTTTCAGCTGCTTTTAGTATGAAGGGTGCTTTATAAATAAAATTGATTGATTTAATCATATTTTCAAGTTTGACATTTATTAATGTCCTTTATTACACAAACAGTGGAGAAAAATATTAAAAACAATCCTGACCTGGACAGCTTTAGAAGTTTTTAAACATTAATTGGGATTTATTGTGACAAGAATGAATGAAAATCTTCCCATGATAAGAAATTGATCATGATAAATGATAAACAACAAATGCCCACCCAAAGTTCAACCTTTTTTCCATTAGTAATCTAATTAGTAATCAGAGTGTCAGTATAAATCATCAGGGCTGACTTGTACAAATCTAGGGTCACAAAAAGGGCAGCTAGCATCTCTGCAGACCCCACACATCCTGGACACAAACTGTTTAGACTTTTTTTTATCTTCAGATCGGCGATACAGAGTATTATTTACAAAAAGCAGAAACAGTTTCTTCCTCCAGATTGTCTCTCTGATGAGCACCTTACAGTCAGATACTCTGCTGAGACATGAAAAGCATTTTTGCACTGTCACATCAAACCTTTTTTTAATGGCTGCAACTATATTTACATAAGGTTCCCAATTTCTACAAAAGAGCTACAATTAAATGGTTAAAATCAAAGAGTATGCATGTGTTAAAATGCCGTAGTCAAACATAATGAAGAATCTACAGTAAGACTTAAACATTGAAGTTCACGTGACCTCTCCAGCTCTCCCTTCAGTCTGAGCTTCAGAATACAAACACTAAGGAATAATTAGACCTAATGAAATGAAAACTGATTAAACTAGAGTAACAATAACTAACTATATGAAATAAACATAACTAGAAACACTATGAGGAGCTAACAAGACTGACCTAATCAAAGAGGAACAAAACCCAAAGTGTCAAACAGATATGAAGAACTCGTTGAGGCATTTCAGCAAAGTTTTTACTCATTGTGGTAGAATATGAATGCATATACTACACAAACTTAACACAAGATCTTACCAGTATTGTGGTCTAGTTTCTGCTGCAAATTTCTTAATACACTTGAAATGAGACAAAACTAATTTACAAGCTATATATAGGAGCTGGTTTCAAGTAAATGTAATACAATAATACATTTTCACATGCTGTTGGTTAAATAATCTGTAAGTAGAACTTGTACTTTTTCTAATCAATATTAAAGAATTATTGACTTAAAACAAGCTCCTATATGTTGCTCAAAAGTTACATGCAAGTTAGTTTTGTCTTATTTTAAGTTAACTAAAATATTTGCACTAGAAAGTAAAACAAAAATACTTGGTAAGATTTTGTGTTGGTAATCATACTAATAACTATAATTACCAGCTTCTTGGTAATTATACAGTTTCTATGACTGTATAATTAGGCGCTATTTTGTGTTGTTGTATCACATAATCAACAAAATACAGTTTGTGACCAAATACACTGTAACAAATGGCTGTAAACACTACATCATGGTAATACGGTAAGGTGGCTGGGTTTTGAACTGAAATGCATATGGAACGTATAAGGGATG
The DNA here is from genome assembly GCF_003331165.1 of Xiphophorus hellerii. NCBI lineage: Eukaryota > Metazoa > Chordata > Actinopteri > Cyprinodontiformes > Poeciliidae > Xiphophorus > Xiphophorus hellerii. The sequence continues at coordinate 23,990,523 of NC_045677.1, forward strand.
TGATTGGATCATGTGCACAGCTGTCCTGTAAAGTTTAAATGTACAGGTGCATTGTGGGATATTTACTGGCCGGAGGCGAACGTTCACGGGTTAGAGAGCGGGGCCAACAAGGACTTTGACCGGGTAACTACTTTTTCATCATTTTTATTGCAGTTTTGTGTTTGCTAGTGGACAAAAATATATTTTATGTGGTTCTAATTTAGGCATTTGCCTAGTTTTGTGGATAAATTCACATTAAACGGCCTTGAACTGCTCAGTTTAAACTGCTAATAAAAAAATCTACTCTACAAAACACAAAATCTTATCAAGTATTTTGGTCTAGTTTCTAGTCAGTTTGTAATTATTTGGTTTTAATGGTATATAACTTATTTGTTGGTTCTTTAGCAAACTGAATAGACATATGGATACCACAACATGTTTTTATTCATAAATGTCTGAGAAGTACTGAGTTAGTATTTAATACATTTGATTAAATTGAGATAAGAGGCAGGATCGAATAAGTGTTTGTTTCTTCCTACTCCTTTTCAAAAGGAAAAGTAGGTGGAAAACTAATTATTTTGTTTTTGGCTTTCTTTGTTTTTAAAAACCAGTTTGAAATAAATATATATTTCTTCATATTTCATCACTCTTTTGTGATGGTGTACCACATAATCAGTGAAACACTGATAATACAGTTTGTGATAAAACATTTCCCTACTTTTATGGACAAGTACTTCACATTTAACGACCTTGAACTCGTGTCTTTCTGCAGCCTCACCGTTTCTGAAGAGGGACCGGCGCGACTGGCCGCCGTTGAGCGGAGGAAGGGACTTCCTCTCCTGGCCCACAAAAGTGTCCCACCGCACCTTTTCGGTGCCGCCGAGCTCCCGGACCTTCTTCAGACAGCCTTCCAAGTAGTCTATGGGGTCATCGGGCCGGTAGTACATCAAACCAGTCAGCAGACTCTGTGGGGAGCGGAGAGGATGAGGTGTAGTTAGAGAAGAGAGTCGTTGTTGTTCTGTGGGAGTAAAGTGGAGCTGAGCAACTAATGAGATCTAAAGTTCAAAACCTGCCTGCTGTCTGGTCTCCAGCTGGGGAACCAATCATCTCATTTTGTCCATGACCCTGTCTGGCAAAACAGGGCAGCACTGCAAAAACACAAAATCTTACCAAGTATTTTTGGTCTAGTTTTTAGTGCAAATATCTTATTACATTTGAAATAAGGGAAAACTAAATTATAAGTAACTTTTCAGCAACACACAGGATCTTTAGAGTTAATAATTCCTTCACTTTGATGAAAAAGCACTATTATTTCATTTATAACCAGAATCTAGTACATTTACTCAATTCATTTACCTGAGTAACATTTTGGAAAAAGAATACTTTTAGGAATATTTTTACTCCTAAAAGTAAAAATAAGTATTCCTAATACTCTTATTTTACTCAAATAAGAGTATTTCTACTCTCATTTGAGTAACATTTCTGGATTTTCTACCTACTGAATGAAGAGCAAACATATTTTAACCAAACATTTAACAGACACACAGCTGCAGTTTTTGTTAAAGTTTCAAAAGTTTTTTTATTGAAAGAAACTGATTTGGAAACATTTTATTTTGCATGATTTTGTTATTTTTTGTTACTTATATGAATTATTGTCACCTTCATCCTTAAAATACAAAAATGTCCACTTAACTTTATGTTTTGGTCCGTCTGATGATGTGATTTTTAAATATTAAATGATTGATAATTTAAAAGTTACTCAGTAATTGAGTAAACGTTTTACCAAATACTTTTTTAGTCTTTCTTGAGTAATTTCTTGGACGGCTGCTTTTTGCTTTTACTTGAGTACAAATATGTTGAAGTATCTCATACTTGAGTACAGTTTTTGCTTACAAAATTGCTTACAAAATTGGAAAAATGTCTTGTCAAAAATGAAATATTCTGGCAGTGGAACTAATATTTTTTAACCATTATTAAGGAATTATTTTCCTAAAAGAAGCTAGTATATTGTGCTGAAAAGTTACTTATAAGTTAGTTTCTGTCTCATTTCAAGTCTACTAAGATATTTCCACAAGAAACTAGACCAAAAATGCTTGTTAAGATTTTGTCCTTTCGCTGTGAGGACCCTGATGACCTTTTCTTTCTATTGCTGCCATTAAAAAAGGAAAAACCTCTGCCCTAACTGTTCCAAAACAACACTTTCCTCAGGGACTTCCTTCTTGATTTCCACCCTTCCTCCACCTCTAATACATCATGAAAAGCCTCCAGAAGTTTCACTTACTTTCTGGTCAGACAGATGACGAAAACAGCATCAGAGCCTCAGTTGCTGTTTGAACGCACCAAAATAGTAGCTATGATGATGTGCCTCTTTGCTGCTTAACGTAATTTAAGCTGACTGCAAACAAGCAGCAGTGATTGCACTGATTGCTTGCATACATTTGCTACACAACACAGTGGGGATTGACTGTAATTAAGTGGAGGAGATAATTTACTGTCCTCTGAGCAGAAGTAATCTTATATCAATAATCCTGCAAACTCAGAACGTAATTATGTGAGAAGTAAGAGAAACGTGAGAAGATTGCCACTTATATTGTTTAAATATGCGTGCATTCTTGCAGAAACAGTCATTATTTTCACATTTATCTGCTAAACATCTGCAATAACTTAAAATGCATTATATACTTGTTAAACTGCAGTTTTTAAAACGGCTTCTGGATCATTAAACCAGCATGATGCGCTTGTTTTTAAGCTTTCAGCTGTAATATTTTCTGCTTCACTGGTAAAAGATGACACATAAGACCCTCTCCAGCGCACATTGCAACGCTTCAGATTGAAATGATGTAGTAAACATCATGTCAGCTCCATCTCTCACCTCAAACAGCTGAGGTATCTCCCTCCGTGCCAGATACTCCTTGGCATCGTTGGTATTCATCTCCAGCTGGATTTCCTCTTTATTTTTGAATGAGAAACTTATCGGAGGCGGATTTTTCCCACCTGTTTTCCCTCTGATTTATCTTTGGTTAATGAGCGAGTTCGTGACAGATCTCCTTTCAGCGCATTTTCCCCGCTCCTGTCCTTGCGGACTTCTCAAGTGGATTCCTGCAGGTGATGCCACCGCGCCGCCCTGCTCCTCCTCCTCTTCCTCCGCCTGCTCCTTCTCAGTGGTGCGGATGCGTGGATCGGTTGGACTCTTTTTCTCGCCTCCCGCAGCGCTTCGCTTGCAGCGCGCTGCTCCGGTTTGGACAGCCTGTGCTCTGCTGACAGCGGCTTGCGGGTTCTGTATGCAGAAGAGCGCACGCCACGCCTCCTGGTGGCGTTTGCGGTCAGAACTGAAACTTCATGTTTACGCACAGCGCATCCACACGAAAGAGGATGAGGGCCACTGAAGACACCCTCTGCCCTTAAACTCAGAATTACGACTTTTTTTCTCAGAATCATGCAAATTGTTTATGCATTAGGCAAATCTATACAACGGCATATTAAGGTCATTGTACATAGAGGAAAAAAATAGTACATTTCAGCCAAAAAGGGCATTCATGAGCTACAAAAGTCGAAAATTTGCTTGAAAAATCTAAGAAAATTTCATTTTTTCTAGCAAAGTTTTGACTTTTGGAGCTCGTTTTTATTTTTTCGAACATTTCTAAGATTAAATCTAATTTTAAAAAATAATTTTATTGGCCCTAAACTCGAATTCTGTTTTTTCCCTCAGAATTGTGACTTTTTCCTTCAAAATTCAGACTTTTTATTAAAATCTGAAATGTTTGAATATGCACCATCACATTTTAAAACTCAAATCTACCTAAGAAAATTGGGACAAGCTTATAAAGTGCATATTTATAAATGATGTCGAAAGACATGGACTTACAACTTATTAATTTAAGACGAGCGTACAGAGTAAATTTCCTCCTAAGAAAAAGGTTTTTGTTTAGAAAATTTCTGAGATTAATCTAAAATTTTCTGATTTTTTTCTAACACATTTTTGACTTTTCAAAATCAGAAATTTCAAATTTTTCTTCAGAAACTTTCTGGTATTGTCTCGGCATTTGAGTGTTTTGATTATCTGGTTTTTGTTCAGGGGTCCATTGGCAAACTGTAATCTGGTTTCTGCTTTTTTACTGTCTTCTTCCTCTCTGAGTGGCATTTAAGGCCAAGTTGATAGAAGGCTCCTTTCAAAATGTGCCTGGGTTAAATTCATATTTACAAAATAAATATGAGTAGCCTATTCATAAAAAGTAACTGTGTAGTTTGGTATATTATTATGTTGATGCAGTTTACTTACTTCTGTGTAAATATTATAAGCTAAGTAACATTTATTTGCGTGGTGCGTGCTGTGGTGGTGCAGGAGGTTAGCACGCCCCACGCTTGGAGACTTTAGTCCTCGACGCGGACGTCGCGGGTTCGACTCCCGGTCCCGACGACCTTTACCGCATGTCTTCCCCCCTCTCCTCACCCTCCTTCCTGTCCGCGCACTGTCGAAAAAATATGAGCCACTAGCGCCGCAAAAACTCTTCAGAGAAAAAAATGGAAAAATTATAATTTATTTGCATTTCACCAGTAATATGAACTTCAAAATAATCAATCAATCATTTCTTTGATCTTGATTATTTTAAAATCTGTACCATCACTTTATTGGGTTTAAACATTAATGTTCACTTTGTACGGCTCCAAAGTATTTCAGAGGTTTGTTTTATATATTTAGGCTTTGTTGGTCTGTCCCACTTTTCAATCTCTTCCCTGCTTTTCTGATTAAAAATTCTATAAAAGTTTAAGACAGTAGCTTGAGTTGCACTTCACAGATTTCATTATTATATAATGAGCTGTGAGTTGGGGAAGTGAGGGAAACAGCAGGTCAAAAAGCAGCAGCAGCAGCAGCAGTAGGGATTAGAGTAGCTTTCAGTTCTCTAAAATCACACACCCTGCTGTTTGACAGAGCTGAGTTTTATGCTGCCTGCTTATCAAGCTGACTCTATGCTGGACGTGCATGAAGACATTTTGTACAGTTCCTCCTTTCAGAGCAAGCAGATATTTAAATACTTACGCTTAGCTTTTTACCAATTTGCAGGAGAGGATATTTGAATCCAAAGATGTGCAAATCAGTAACTAATAAGGAGGTAGCAATTATCTCAAAATATAACAACAAAACCAGTCAAAGAAACAATAGCATGAAGCCAATCTTTTTCTTCTGTTCAGTTTGAATGTTGAACTAATCATAAAATGATGTTTATCTCTCATTTTTCTGATAGATGGCATGTAAATAAAGCAGACAACATTAAAATCTGAAGACGGATAGAGCAGAAATAAATGAACAGATGAACATCTTTAATCTCTTGCAGATGAGACATATTAAATCCATTAATATGTCATCTTGATTGACCTTGATTACTGTCTTTGAAGGTGTTCCTCTCATCGTTTAATTACATGTACTTCAATTATCTTCTATATGTTCACCAGAATAAATATCCATATTTTCTGAATTATTATTTTGTTGTGTTGTAGCATAAGACACAAAACGACTTAAAAGAAAAGTATTATTAATAATAGTATGACTTTTACTTTATTTATATGAATAAAGTAAAAGTTCTTTTGAGGCTCTAAATGCATCTGGACCTTTGGGCAATGCAGCTCAAACAAAGCCATTCTTGTGTATTTTTTATTTAACCAGGAAAAACTTTTTGAATTTAAAGCCTCTTTTGAGTGACCCAGCCAAGACATCAAAAATATAATTTTTTTTAATAATTAGAAAGTAGATTCCAGCTGGTGTGGTGAGCTAATACTCCAAATATGATAACAACAACAATAATAACAATAATATTAGATAAAAGAAATCTAAGCCGAATCAAGTGTGTATTAGATATTAAGCAGAATTGGGACCTTTTTCTACTCTTAGCAGTAGTATAGGCTACTTTTCATTATTCCTAAGCCTCAGTGCTTTTTAAATAAAGCTGAACTTTACCTGATTTGATGGAACTCAATTAAAACAATGTTGTCTCTCGTGAACTTTTATTTTGAAAAGTCTCGTACAGGAAGTAGTCGCGCAGGTTGGCTTTTTACTTCCTCGATATCCAGGCAGTGTTGACAGCGCTGCACTATGAAATTACTCACTTTATTAAGTTTATTCGTAACGTATTTAGTTACGGACTGCATTAATATCGAGGTGAGTATCAATTTGTATTTCTAGCTTCGGATTTCCTGCCGTATTTGTGTATTTCTGCGTTATGTTTTATCAAATAAATCGCTTCCGGTTAGCTTGCTACGTTTCTTTATAAACCCTATTTCACTGCTGAATTAATAATTTCGCTTCTAAATATCAGAATCACATGAAAAATAATTACATGTATTGTGTCTTGTTTTGTTTATTTTATCAGAATACAGCAGGCCAGTTCTTTAGCAGCGGTCATACAAACAACTGGGCTGTTCTGGTCAGTATTTATTCATGAAGCTGACTGATTTTCTTCGTTAATGATGAGAGCAGCTCCCTGATTTCTTCTGGCTTTAAGAGACTTTTTCTTGTTTTACTGGACAAACAGGTGTGTACCTCCAGGTTCTGGTTCAACTACCGACATGTGGCCAATTCTCTGTCGGTGTACAGGAGCGTAAAGAGGCTGGGCATCCCTGACAGGTACCATTCAGCCCCACAAACACAGGGTCAGGGCTCACTGCTAACTGGTGGTAATAACAGTAAAAATATCAAATTAGGAATGTTGTTCTGCTTGCCCGACTCGTTAAAATAGTTTTCTGTTTTTTGTCCTTCAGTTTCCACAAAATATGTGCAAAGTCGCGACAGAAAAAGGAGAACTAATAAAAAATTCTTTGCATAATTACATTTTTTTTTTCAGATTTTGCCTGAAACTTACTTCAAATGTTCTTTTTCCATAATTGTGATTAAATATGATTAATTTATTGACTGCACTGTGATTAAGTTATGTATTTTCACAAATAAAAGTGGAAAAGTAGAACACTGAAACAAGCTTGATTCCTTACTTGCAGCAAAACTTACAGTAAAATTCTGAAATAAAGAGAAATTATTCAGTTTCTTCAACATAAAGTCAAATGTGTTTCCAAAAACTAAATAAAAACACTAAAGTAATGTATTTTACCACCAATCAACATGACTGACTTTATTATTTACCTATATTTAACAATATTGATGTACTTATTTGTTTGTGCCAGTCATATAGTTCTGATGCTGGCCGACGACATGGCTTGTAACCACAGAAATCCTAAACCGGCTACAGTGTTCAGCCACAAGAACATGGAGCTCAACGTCTACGGAGACGACGTTGAGGTGGATTACCGTGGATACGAGGTCGGTTTACCTCTGGGCTGTAAAACTGTTGCACTTGGCTTCTTTTTTAAAGCTTTTAGCATAATTAGATGATTTAAATAGACTATTTAATACTATTGTTAGTTTATAAATTACCGAACAGCTTAGCACCACAACACATTAAAGATCTGCTGTTGTGGTATCAAACTTCCAGACCTCTGAGAACCAAACATGGAGAAGCAGCATTCAGCTTCTGTGCATCAAAAATCTGGAATAAACTTCCAGAAAACTGCAAAGCAGCTGAAACACTGAGTTTCTTTACATCAAGACTAAAAATCTAGCTGTTTAGAGTTGATTTTGTGCCATAATCATTTGATGTGTAAAATGATGTCACTTGGGAAAATGTAAATCTTCAATAGTTGATTTTTGTGTTTTTATGATGAAAAGCACTTTGAACTGCCTTACTACTGAACAGTGTATACAAATAAAATTGATTGGAAAAAGAAAAAAAATTCTGATTAATTAGACATAAACCGTTATAAATAAATTGTTGTTAATGTTCCACAATGGATTTGTTTCAGGTGACAGTGGAGAACTTCCTGCGAGTCTTGACTGGACGGCTTCCCCCCAGCACTCCTCGCTCCAAACGCCTCCTGTCTGACGACCGAAGCAACATCCTCATATACCTCACTGGTATTTAATTATTTCCAATCTTATTGACAGTTTTTAATCACCAATACTGATTTCTTAACTCAGTTTTATTCTCATTTGATCTCCTGTTATCAGGAAACTGCAGATGAAATTTTATGAAATCAGTTATTGTTCCTCTGTTTATAAATTGCTTTGAATCTGAAAACTCCTACTTTTCTTTAGTTGTGAACACATCAGCAAACGTCTTGCTTTGATGCATAAGTGAAGCTAATGTTGTTACTCCTTCTTTTTCAGGTAAATTCAAAACTGCTACCTCTATCAAAAAATCGACATGACTATTTTTTCTCATATCAGAGAAAAACAAATTGATTAAAATTGCAATCAATAGCTCAGAAACAAAAGAAAACTGGAAATTGCATATCTGAGATCAGAATCGCCCAGTTTTCTCTGTCAAGGTTTTAACATGTAACTCTATGGGTTTAAATTGTTCGGTGCCCTTTTCCAGTTTAATCTCCCTTTCTTTTTTCCAACATTCAATAGAGGAAATGTTCTAATATTTATTTAATGACCTTTAGATATCATGCAAAATCAAAGAAGAAGCACAACAGCAGCAGTGAAGAAGGAAATGGCTTTAGGTTCAATTAATCTGGTCTTTTCACGGTATTTTAGATGGGAAACATTGGAGGTATTGTGGGAGATGTCCTCTCTCCTCTTTCCAAAAAGGTTAATTTGCACTTTAATCAGAGTTAATTCAGGTTTCATGCAGATATGAGTTTGGTATTTAGAGAAATATGCTTTCTTATTGGTGCAAAGAACCCTATAATGTCAACATTTTAGTGGTGAAATATTAGCTTTTTGGAGACTTTCTGACAAAGCTATTCTATTTTGACTTTTTAGACTTAAGCTCTTAGAGTATTTTCTGATTTTATTAAAGTTGCTTTAAAAAACAAATGTATAAAATGTTCACTTTGATCGTTTGCCAAGTTTTTATCAGGTTATTACTAGCACCTTTCTTCTGTGTTTTTATTTTCATTTTCTGTCTCATTTTTATCTGCTACCAGTAAATGTGTCTTAATATTCTATATTTTGTGTTTCATTGACAGGTCACGGTGGGAACGGCTTCCTTAAGTTTCAGGATTCGGAGGAGATCAGCAACGTGGAATTGGCTGATGCTTTTGAGCAAATGTGGCAGAAAAGAAGGTAAATTATGGAGGACTAATCCTGCCCTAATTAAGAATGACTTCACAAAGTTATTCCCTAGAATAACTTTAGAATAACTACCATAAATAAAGTGTAAATAAATTTCTACAATAAATAATTTAACAGATTAAATAATCGGCTATTAATTGCTACAAAATAAAAGATTCGGTAGCTGATTTTATTTATATATCATACATAAATTGGTATTTTAGTTTCAAGCTTTAGCTTTTTGTTGTTTTTCTCTCTTTATTTAAATAAGATAACACTAACCTTCTGTTTAGGTTTAAGCAATTAATCGGATTAATCATCAACTGATTAATCAATAACTGGAGTTTACAGACTCAAAAAAGGCCATTTGTTGAAAGAACATATTCAGAGCAGAAATTAAGCAAAAACTGTACAAAAATGTATGCATTTTGCATTTAAGATAAAAATCCATTATTTGTCTGTAAATACTTTCTACCGAGAATAGTTCTGTCTTTACCTGGTTTAAATTTCATTTTAAAAAATCTCCTACTTTTTCTATCCAGTTAACTGAAATAATAAACAGATCAATAATAAACACCCATTCAAGCAGAAAGGCCTGAGCTTTTCACATTTTAAAGTATTTTTTAGCTGCCGTTGATCATGAAGCGTTCACTAAAGGAATGTCATGTTGGCATTTTTGGCATTTTTTTAAATGTAAAAATTAATTTAATTATTTTTTTACCTTCATCTTCTAATATATTTCTAATATTGTATATAAAAACTGCAAAAGTGTTTTTTTCCCCAATTAATTTATACTAAAAGACTTATTAGTTGCAGCCCAACATTTGTTTTGTGCAGGTATATTAGATACAAATAACAATATTAATGTACAGTTTTGATTGATTCCATCTTTGTTTTATTTTGACTTGATATATTTTAAGTTTGTGTCTCTTGTTTTGCTTTTATTTTTATTTTGAAAAGTCTCATGCAAATTAAATTTATTTCAATTAGATTGCAACAAAACAACAGCTTTAATTTGTAATTAAGAAGTAAATCAATGCACTAATTATTTCTTCTCATACGTTCTCGTAACACTGAAGAGGCTCATATGAATCTAGATGATTGAGTTTAATAATTTGGCTTTATTGTCCCTTGTGGGTTTGTAATGGGCGACTGGGAGGAGAAACCAGGCTAATCCAAGACATCTTCCAGCTCCTTGACCTATTTTATTTATATAAACGCATCATATAGAGCTGCATTATCGTAGAGCTACGTCATGCAGATCTGACTGTAACGAAACCTGAGAAGTGGCTCGAAACTGTTTGTCACCTGTGTCTGTGCCACAGTCGAGCTCCGCTTTGATGCTGATGTGATAATTGCTCTCTTTAGCTGCTTAATTACTGCCACCTCCTTTTACTCTCCTCAAACCAGCTTGATTTGATTATTTATGTTTGACCAAACGAGGGGGGAAGAGGTTTTTCTTAGAGGAGAAGAGCAGAAGGATTGAAGGAGGTGAAATAGCGTGTAGGCGTGTTGGCGGGACTGAATGGTGCTGATGCTTTTACTCGGTGGCCATGGTAACTGCAGCGTGAAGGGTTGTGTGATAACAGCTTTTTTTATTGGAGCAAATGGACAAGTGCGATGCCAGCTGTGTGCCCTGTGATTGGGGTTTATTAGAAAATGAGTTTGATCGTTTCGTGTCTCTGTCCAGGTACAACGAGCTGCTCTTCATCATCGACACTTGTCAGGGCGCCTCTATGTACGAGAGGTTTTACTCTCCAAACATCATGGCTCTGGCCAGCAGTCAGGTCGGGGAAGACTCCCTGTCGGTGAGTTATTCCCCCTCATAACGACTCAAAGGGTAAATTAAATCATCCAGCAGTTTTGGCAGGTTTTTAACTCTGTAGTTTTGTTTACAGCACCTGTGAGTGCCGACTAGACCAGAGTTCATCTTCCTTATTGCAGTGAAATCGAGAAAATAAGCTTAGTTATATAAATATTTATCTGATTATTAACATCCAGACTTGGCGAAGCAACTCACTGATCGACTAACAGTTAATTAATTGATTCTTAAAAATTGGATTATTGTCTTGTATCAGGAGGACTGTCTTTCCTTAATATAAAGGGCTAAATTTTTCATACTATACTAAATGTGAACAACCAAATATAATAGAATATGGACAACCTTCATGAGACTCTTATAAAAGCTTCAGTCAGAAGCTTCTTGAAATTCGCTGTAATATAGATTGCTACAGGAGATCTTTCCTGGAAACAGCCATCACCATCTACAGTAACTCTGAAGAATTTCAATTATTATTTAATTTTCCTTTGGGATCAATACAATATTTTTAAATTTGAAATAAAAAAAACATCGTTCACAACAGCCCTCAAAACCAACCCTGGTTACTGGCATTATGTTTTTTTCCATCGTGTTGCAGTTTTTCTCTGGTTTAGCCCTCTGTCTTTCTGCACGTCATTCATTTCTGGTTAAGTTGACGTTGCTCCGTCATGAATGAGCGCTGTTGGAGTGAAACTTTAGCAGTTTGTCGACTGTATTACAAAGCAGAACCGCATAAAGCTCATTTAGTGTCCCAAACCGGACTCTGTTCGGACCGTTTCTCCTTCTTGTTCTGTTGTGGCTCCGTCATCCTGAATCAACCGGCTTCGCTTTGGGATGACCAGAGACGCCCTCTGGTGGATGGCGGGCAAACTACAACACTAAAAGAAGGTCTAACCCACAGGTGTCAAACTCCAGTCCTCAAGGGCCGGTGTCCTGCAGTTTTTAGATGTGCCACAGGTACAAAACACTGGAATGAAATGGCTTAATTACCTCCTCCTTGTGTAGATCAGTTCTCCAGAGCCTTAATGACCTAATTATTCTGTTCAGGTGCGGTGCAGCGGAGGCACATCTAAAAGTTACAGACACCGACCCTTGAGGACTGGAGTTTGACACCCCTGGTCTAACCGGACTTTTGTAGTTAATCGAATGAAATTAATTTGAATCTAATAAACTATTAATAGGCAATTAATCGCAATCGTTTAATCATTTCCATGCCTATCCAGACTAACTTATTCTGCACTGTAAAAAAGTCTTTTTTTTTTTCTTTCTTTGCATAAAAGAAATGGCCAAAAGTTATAGTTTTATTTAATTTTTTTTAATTTTATTTACTTGTTTTGGGCCTTGGTATTTTTTTCTGGTGAAACACTGCTATATAGAGATGTTTTGAACTAAAAAACATCTAGAAAGAAGTGGGGAAAAATTGGAATTATACAAGAACATTTGCTTCTATAAAGGCTGTATGTTTATACAATCTATTATATACTTAGTTCCCCTGTTCAATATACTTAAAACATAGTTTCAATGCCAGTAAGATGCAGAAAATACACTCATTTAAGCTTTATACTCTTTCATGTGTGAATTCATGCTGAAAATACTAAAATAAGCACTTCCAGTGAGCATTTTCCTGTGCACAAATTGATTTTACTCTCTCCTGTCCACATAGCAGAACCGTATATTTACCCCACCAATGAGCAAAGCAGAGTTATGAAAACATATTTCTTCAGATGTCATTGCCCGGCACTTACTGGCAGCTCTCTAAAACTCACTTAAACTTTGAGGAGTGATTTCCTCCTATCAGAAGATTACATTTACACAGCTCTGCTTCGCTCATTGATGGGGTAAATGTACAGTGCAGTAATAACGCTTTTGAGTATTGGCATCAAAACAAATCTTTTAATTTTATAATTAAATGAAGGGGCTATTGGGGGAGGAAAACATTAGCAATATGTATATTTCTTTAATTTAATTATGATTTTATAAAGTTTTTTTATTGGAAAATTCACCAAGTGGTGCATATTAAATAAATATTGAGCTGTAAAATAAAAAATAAAACAAACAAAAAAGGTAGTACACATTAAAATAGATACATTTGGGCGTGGCGTAGGGGTTAGCGCGACCCATATTTGGAGGCCTTGAGTCCTCGACGCGGCCGTTGCGGGTTCGACTCCCGGACCCGACGACATTTGCTGCATGTCTTCCCCTCCTCTCATTCCCCGTTTCCTGTCAGCCTACTGTCATATAAGGGACACTAGAGCCCACAAAAAGACCCCCTGGAGGGGTAAAAAAACCCATCAAAGGTCACTAACAAAAAAAAAAAAAATAGATACATTTAGAACAAAGACAAAACAGAACATAACCAAGTGATATCACAACAAAAATGTAATTGTTTAACTTGGCAGTTATTTTCATCATTATTATTTTTCATTTTCTCTATTATTTCTTGTTTTATTGTCACACAGATATTTAGGGTAGAAGTGGGAAAGAGAGAGAAAAAAACAGCAGCAAAAATAGCAATATTTAAAAATGTTTTGCTTTGTTTCTTGTTTCTTTTTTAGCACCAACCAGACCTGGCTATAGGAGTCCATTTAATGGATCGCTACACCTTCTACCTGCTGGAGTTCCTGGAGGACATCCACCCGGCGAGCAAAGCCAACATGAATGACCTGGTGAGGTTTTCTTTTTAATGTTTTTATGAATGGCCACAAGAAAAGTGATTTTCTCACTTCTGAAATCTTACAGGTTTAAAAAAAAACATGTATGAAAGCTTTCGAATAACTGGTGCTTAACCAAACCTGTACCAGCGAGTCTGTTTACAGCAACTTTGGTATTCATACCCCTTGATTTGATCAACTTCCTACCACAAACTGCTATATTTTTTTAGAATAATTTCAGTGCAGAATCGGAAAGCGTAAAGAAAATACAAAAGCCACAGGGAAAAAAATTAGTATTACTGTAAAAAGTTCATCATGGAGGATGCGTGGCAGTGAATGTGAGGTCGCTGGCTGCCTCAGATGAAAGACACGCAGGTCTCCCTTGACTTGTCCAGACTTGAAAGAGAATGCGTAACAAAGCGTGGAACCGGCTTGCGTTTGACTCCGGACTCAGGGATTGTGCGTACGCGCTCTGCTCCGCGGCTCGGCTCGGCGGTTCCTCTCTTTTCATCTTTTGGTCTCCTGCAGAGATCCATCGAGCCATTGGGCCCGTGAGGAGTGTTATCTGAAAACGACATGGTTACTCTGTGTGCTCTGACTAATACTAATTATACGATCCAGTTGTTCTGTTTCTATAGATGCACTCTTTGTTCTGGTGCTTTTTTTGGATTTACTGATCAATTCTATAGATTTTCTTGACAAGCCCATTAAGTTTTTAAATCCAGTCTGAAAAGCTTTGACCTTTTTAAAGAAACTGCTTTCGGATTCGCTATAAGGCTTTAGTGTGTGATTTTGTGTGTGATTTGTTTGACTAACAGAGATTATGCTCAGGTCAGGCTAATGATTTCTTTTTTCTTAAATAAATTGCTCAAATTACTAACGGAGAAGTTTTTTAGGATGTTTTTTTCCAACCCTAACAATCCAAGCACCAAAAATACCTGCAGAATAAACTTAAACCTTGTGAGTATAATCACACTTGCTTCTCCACAGTGCAGTAAATTATTGGTTGAACAAAATTTTCCCATAAATTACTATGAAAGTAGGGGAGACTGTAAAATACCAGTTAGAAAAAGTTACTCCATTTAGTTGTTGTTTTCTGTTCGGACTTCAAATTCAAATTTAGGACTAAAAATTATTACATCACTGAACAGTTTCAGGAAATATTGATAATCAAAACTACTAATTTCTTGTACCATTTTTAATCTAGTTAATACTTTTAAATGCCTTTATTGTGACTATTTGTTTTAGCTGTATATTGAAATTTGACATAAATCACAAGTCATGAATGTTGCTATGCATGTTAATTGTAATCTTTTTAAATCCTTTCCATCAACTTATTATGGGACTGCAGATGAAAATTAGCCTCTCTGTCTAAATCTGGCATGTTTACGTGACGTATTCACGTTAACATGCATTATTATCCCCTTTATGAAATAAATAAAATTCTGAATGCCCAGATTTCTTCTGGGTTTTTTTGTCACACTTAAATATTTCAGATAATCAAACAAATATTAATATTGAATAAACACGAGCTAAGTAAATACAAAAAACTGCGTCCGAATGCCAGTTTCATCCATGACAGAAGGGCGGTCTTATGTATTCAGTCATCTAAAACAAATCTGTACCGTTGCTTTGATTCTTTCATGCATGTTTAATCTTGACAAGAAAGTCAAACAGGCGCACATTCATAACTCTTAAGTGCAAACATATCTTAGATTACCTTTTGTCTTGTTTTATTCAGTTGATTCCACTATGTAGCTATTTTGAAGTTTGTAGTTGCTTCTTAATTTATTACTCTCTTCTCCTTAGTTCAAAGTTTGTCCCAAGAGTCAGTGCGTGTCCACTCCGGGTCATCGGACCGACCTTTTCCAGAGGGATCCGGGAAGCGTCCTCATCACAGACTTCTTCGGCAGCGTCCGCAAAGTCGAGATCACCACTGAAGTTGTAAACTTAACGGACCCCATCGAGCAAGTGGACGAGAGGTAAGCTGAGCTCATTACATTAGTTCCACTTAAATAGTAATGTTTATACATGTATACGTTTATTTTCATCTATGTTCGCTCTAGGTTAATTTAGGTTGTTTTTGTGAATTTTTTCAATGACTTACTACATTTTTCTAGGGTGAAATCAATATGCAATAAAAACAAGCTCTTGATGTGCAAGTTAAAGGTTTTCTTTTCCAGACTGGGTCACCATCATCCATATTGTGTCAAAATTATACAAACAGGATCAAATATGTAGCTACTAGTTTTTTTTGTCCATTTAAAGATGGCAAAGTCTGCCCATATTTTTTTGAAAAGACACATGTCTCTAGTTAATATTTTGGTATGATAGCCCTTCCAAAATGGTAGCGCATTCATTATTATCATGTCATGAAGTTAACAACCTCTTTGGATAAATTCTCTTTTTCGAGACTGGTGCATGTCTGGTTTAGGCTCATGTTATTGGCATTTGTCAAAAGCCTATAATGTAGTGTTCGGTATCATCTTAAAGGGGACATTCTTGACTCTTTGAGTCTCTCTGATCAACACAGAGGTCACTAGAACTTCTTAAACCAGAAATAATACACATTCTCCCACACCTTTTGACTAAACCAGATGCATATTTTTCTATCCCAGTGGTATCCAGGGACATCAGGGACACAAGAGTTGACAACTAAAATACTCAGCAGACTCTAAGGATTGAGAAAATGTATAATATACCCATAATGTCTTTCTGTGGGGGGCAAATCTGAGCTGTTAGTTATAAAAACGTTAATCAGAAATAGTAGAAATTTACACTTGCATAAATTTTAGGATGCTGTACATCGGCCTATTTATCAGATTTTGTGAGTTTTTCCATCCTGGGCTACCATTATGTAGCCCATGATGATCACATAGAAACATGATGGCCTGGTAGGCTCTGTGGGCGGATACCACCCTCACTAAATTACAAATTATGAGGTAAAAATAATCAGATGATTAGGCTACTATTGACAGCATGCACCCACAATGTTAGTTTAAATCCCTCCTTTAGCTGTTTACACCTTGATTTTAGTATCCCTGCAAACAGATGTCGTAATGTGATCAGCTTAATTCATTAGCACTGCTGAAGACTCAAATGTGCATATGAATTTTTCATATATAGACATAAAACAGCTTTATGAAGAAAGAACAATTTAAATAGATGATTAAAAGCCCAAAATAAACTTCTGGCCACATAATTGAGTTTATAGGATGAATAAAAATAGTCAATGAAAAAAACTTTCTGCTACACCAACTTTCTGGAAGTGGGACAACCTGGATAAAAGCCTCATTAAGGCCAACCTGCCTGTGCTTTAATTGAAGTGCCGTGGGCCAAATTCATTCATTGTTTCTCTCCAAGCTTAATGAGACTTTGATTTTAGTTCAGAACGCGTTTTATTGGTGAATAGATTTCTCCACTAGTAATGTGTTGAGTGGCCTGTTTTCAGAAGAGTAAGCTTCTCATTAAGGTCAAGTGTTTCTACTGGATGGACGATCCAACTCTTTACTGTCAGACTGACTAGCAGTAGGAGTTTGTGAGGTAATTATCCAGGTTATTCAGATCAACAAAAGCACTCTAAAGCATTAGTTCAGACCAGAATAAAGCTCATAATGAGACAGTTTCTCTTGTCTGTCTCAAGCTGTAAATCTGTCTACTTCAGGTGGTTTGATTGATGGGGTTTGGCGCCCTCTGCTGGTTAATTTGCCCTATTTTCTGATTCATTTTAGCAGCTGTGATTGACAAACCCCGCCACTAGGTGGCTGTAGAGAGCTTTCACTAGTGACATACTGTTTTCTCCCTCTTAAACACAAACTTCTCTTAAATTAATCTCAGTTCACACAGAAAGCCTTAAGATAATCCATATACTTTTATATTAAAACACACTAACCTCCACACTAGTTTGGAGGTTTTATATTTCTAAATAAAAATAAACAGCACAAATACACACAAAAACACACACTCTTAATAATTTCATTAAACAGGGTTTAATTAGACCACCAGAAGGAATTAAGGATGATATATTTTTTGCTGAGCTACTAATCAAAGGCACATTTCAATGGAAGTTTTGGTCAGTGACCATTTTGGCCCTAGGCCTGGTAGCCATTGCACGCAAATCTCCCCTATTACTTTATTATTGATTAAGCCTGACGCATTAGGTCTGCCACGACAGAATCATAGCACAGTTTGTTATTGAGCTGGCAGCTGGCCTGATTCAGTCACACAGAGACACACTTCTTCCTTTCTGATGCAAGATTCCAGCAACCCCCTCATTCATTTGATGCTCGACGGAGCAAAGTTTGCAGAAGCGCCTGAGGACCAGCAGGCGCTGCCCCGCCTCTGCTTCCAAGAATCGGTACTTTTCATGCAACAAGAACTTCACCGTTTTTTAAACACCTGGACTTAATCTGCTCAAGTGTCAAATTGTAGAGTTGTGTGTGAGAATATTCTGAACTGGAGACCTGATTAATTTTTAAAGTCAGATTTGATCTCTAAAATCAGGATTATTAAGTCATCTTCTGGGGGTTGGTGTATTTGCCTCAGAAGTTGCAGATTAAGCAAATGAGAATTTGTTTTCGACGTGAAATGGTAGGTGTGATGCTAATTAGGCTCTAAAAATGCATGTTTGGCAGAAACAGAGCTGAATCTGATTAAACCTGAGATGTTTCCCTTCATTGCATCAGGCAGTAAACAGCAGTTTGCTTCTTTTGGTATTGAATTTGTTTGTCGTTGGCCATCAGCAGCTAATCCACCTTTTTTCCAGGTACTTCAATAAATCAAACAATTACTGATTGCAGTTACTTAGCACTCAGCTGAACAATTACAAGTGGAAGCTAAATCTCCGAATTGAAAGTACAGTGAAGCCCAACATTACACACACTTTTACAGATTTAGACTTATTCATTCAGCAAAGGAGTTTGTTTCTGATGGCTTTCTCTATAAAAGATAATAAAAAATGAGTCCTGAATTTGAAGAAAAGTTGCATGTCCAACTATTTAATTGTCAGTAATCAATGGACAATTATCTATTGGCATTAAAGTGTAATATTGCAATTGCTGACCAATTAGTTTGTTTCCACTGGTACCACTGGTATTGAGATGTTTTGCTTTCAGTTTGGAATGCCTCGTTGTGCAGAAGTCATGTTAACTGAATATTTTACACTTTCGGCCATTTTTAAAAACGGTATCTGAAAAATCTGAAGGCCTTCTGTCATTTTGACAGATTTCAGTTCACACACCTGACCACTTGGTGGGGATGTGCAGACATCTTCATTTTCATTGTGGAGGTAACTAAAAAATAAGATTCACATAGGAGTATCTGAGCATTATCTCCTTTCTGGACACTGGAACTATCTCATGCATCTCACTATCCAGCATCTGACAGTGTTGGAGACTTTGGAGTGTGTGTAACCATTAAAAATCACAAACCGGTGCAGCTGAACCACTGGTACAGAAGGAGCACATACTGCGGAATCAGAAAACCCTTAATTCAGGCAATCTTGCAAACTTCTGATCACTTAAGTTGGAGAAATGTTCCCTGATTTCAAAGCTTTGGCTGTAGTGGTGGTTGTAATTCCAGGCTCCGATGTGGCAGCAGAGCACATATTCAGTTGTTATGATGATTTTATGGGAGTTTTTCTTCTAAACATTGAGGCTCTGATGCATCCCAACATAAAACATCCAATTTAATTATTCAAAAATTATCAAAAAAATTGAGAATAAGTTTTAGTTAAAAGGCATCATATTCCTCCATGTGAACCTTTCCTGGTCATCTTAACCCTCTTAAAAACTCCTTCACTGTGGGCGTGCCGTGGTGGCGTAGTGGTTGGCGCTACCCATATTTGGAGGCCTTGAGTCCTCAACGCGGCCGTCGCGGGTTCGACTCCCGGACCCAACGATATTTGCCGCATGTCTTCCCCCCTCTTCTTCCCCGTTTCCTGTCGGCCCACTGTCATATAAGGGACACTAGAGCCCACAAAAGACCCCCTGGAGGGGTAAAAAAACCCCCAAAAAACCTTCTTCACTGCATCCTTGATACTTTGTCGTCATTTTTTTAGTTTCCCAGGTAGTTTAATCATTTTCTGTCCAATATATCCCACAGCCCTCCTTCACATGGGTCCAAACTACCTCAGCTTTCCGTCTACAACTTTGTCTCCACCTCAGGCTGTCCCTCTGCTGAACACTGAACCAAATCTGTCCTGACACACAGTAGAACAGATCCTCTCCTCTGAGGCCATAATTACTGAAATAAATGGCTGTGGTTTATTTAGCAGAAATGCTTCTTCGGTTATGACCAGAATGTGACTTAGAAAGTCTCTCTAAGGCCTTATAGTGGCAGCATTTTGTCCATCATTTTCTCATTCAAGTGAACTGTGGTTGGGTGTTTGCTGCCACATTTTGAAAAGGATAAAACAGTAAATGTACCTTCCAGGATCCTGGTGAGGATGTAGAGTTGGTCCACTGTTGTTCCTGAACCTGACCATTGGGCAGACTCTCCACTCTAGTAATAGATCTCACCAGGCAGGCTAAGTAGTGTGATTCCCCTTCTACGTGGGCTCCCCCCATTCTGACAATAAAGGGGAACTGCCCCCAGTGTCTACATGATGCAGCAGAAGTGTGTCATTTAGCAACCCTACAAAGCACAGACCCTTAAAGGGGACCCATTATTTATGCAAAATTAACATTTTGTACTTTTTTATACTTTTGTTTGAGTCTCTACTGCTTCTAAAAACAACTCAAGCGCTTTTAAAAGGCAATTAGACGCAGGCAAATCTGTTGTTTGGTCTGGAAAAAGAGCAGTTTAAAAACCTCCCAATAAAGTCACAATGTACCATTTCCTAGCAACCCAAGCAGAGCTCCAGCACGTTTGGTCAGCTGGTTTTACTGCTGTATGTGCACTACAATGGCTGCTGGAAAAGTGTTTTGTTGTTGACTTACCATCTAGAAACCACTTGTTGCATTCTTGTTGGTTGTGCAGGAGGCTCTATTAATGCTTTTCAATGATGTGTTCTTTTATAATTGTGCATCTGTTTGCAGCCGTTTTCATGTACGAATGTAAACGTTGAGTTGGAGGCTTGGCCAGCAGCAGCTTATTTGGATTTAAAATAACGAGGCCCTAAAACAGGTACCCTTCAACTTCTTCCAGGAAGTAATTTTTTGCTTGTTTTATATCAAATGGAGGTATTAAGCCATTGTTCAATCTTCTATTGACGCTTAACAGGATACGCTAAAGCAATTCCAAAACCCAGATTTTTTCCCCCCTTTTTATTTATTCAATATTTATCAGCATTAGTAAAGAAGACGATCTCTTTTGGTAATCAACAAGAGATTGCTGACAGGATTCTTTCTGTGACCGTCTGAACAGAGGCTATTATTGCTACTAAAACACATTGTTTCATAAGTCCAGAAAATGGGTTGAAGAGTACTCTGAGTGTCCCCACAGAGAGAAGATTACAAACAGCTCACACAGCCTCGTTTTTAATAAATGTAGTGCTGCTTTAGTCCACTTTTGTCAGCCTGTTCAGCCACGTAGGCAAGCAGACGAGTTCACTGGAACTCATTTTCTAGCCGGGACACATTTCTGGATCCTTTTACTCAACTGAATGGCACTTAGTGGTATTAAGCCTAGATCCATTTAAACACCCTCTCCACCACTTTTCACTTCAAGCTGCAGGAGATATTTGACTGCAACACATTTTGCTACAGGTTACGCAGTTCCCAGAGTAATTATAAGTATCGAATAACAACTAAATTCAGTCTCCATTGAGTCATAATGTAAGTCTAATGTAATTTGTGACCTGCAGCTCCGGATCGAGTGTACAAACATCGCTTCGGCTTTTAGCGGGGCAGATGGCACAAAGAAATTAGTTGGGCCTAAAGATGGCAGCTGGAGACAGCAGCAGGAGCAAAGCTGGCGGCGGCCACATCTATTAGGATCATTTACAAGGATGGAGGAAAACTCTCCAGAAATATCTTCATGGAGAATAAAATGGACAATAGCATTCACTGAGTTAGAGCTAAAATCTTGCAGCTAAGTTGAAAGGGGAGGGGTGGAGCAGCTGCAATGCTTTTAAAGGCAGAAAGCGCTTTGAGCTCATGGAGGGCTCAGCAGGGGATCGCCGCCCTGCTTGCCGGCTCATCCCGTTTTCTCTGTCTGTCAGAGAATGCACTGACATGCAGAGAGGGAGGCATCAAACGGGGATGAATGGAGGAGGAGGGCAAGAGGGCAAAATCCTGAAAGAAAGTTGTTGGGGGATAATAACTTAGGAGTAAAGAAAGAAACAAAAAGTGGACATAAACAGGTTGCTCCACTCTGCAAGTGGTCAGAGGAGAGTCAGGGCAGCTCACGGGAGCTTTTGGCCCACTTTGTCAGAGGCTTGCTGGCTTGAACTTTCAATGAAAGACAGTCAGTCATTTGAACCTCCACTCGACTGTGACATTTAGCTGGGACTGCTGCGCCTGGCTCGGTTTCAAAGAGAGAAAGAGGCTTTCAAAAAAACAGTGGTACTCGTGGAAGGTTTTAAACCTCTATTGTGGTTTTTGGTCACTTGAGCTAAAATATCTATTAGATTTCTTAGCATTTTGCATACATTCATGTTTGATATAATAATATTCCAATATGAATTGGAATATTATTGAGAAATTTACTAAGTGAAACACATATAGATGTTTTATTTTTTTTATTACATTTTTTTGTATATATGTTCTGTATACTTGTTGTTGTGCAGGAGGGTCTACTAATGTTTTTAAAAGATTTATGCATCTGTTTTCAGCCATTTTTCAGTGCTAGTGTAAATGCTGATTTGGGGGATATATACATATATATATATATATATATATATATATATATATATATATATATATATATATACACAAAGAGCATTTGTCTCTGCTCTTGACCGAACTAGTTTTTAACATATCTCATATGTTTTCTGCATATTTAAAGTCCAGTAGAAGCTCGTCAGATTGTTTTTTTTTCCTCCAAATTTTCTCTTTCAGAACCAAAAAATTCAAATATATCACCATATTTACAACAACAAATGTTAGGATTTAATGTTATAATTTGATTAATACTTGAGTTTGATGTTTTGTATGTGCTGTCATCACTTTTCAGCAATTTTTTACTCTTTGCTGCCTTTTGTGTTCTGCTTTTTCACATATTTCTTGACTTCATGTAGTGAAAGGTTTTGGGAGGAATCTGGAGGTGAAATAGGGGCCAAGTATTTAAACATTTAACTGGGTATCAGTCCAAACTGTGCTTTAAAGTCAGAACAGTGTATTTTTTATTTTACCAGGTGATTTTCAACAACGACCTGGCCAAGAAGGATGAAATATTACACAGTTTATTCATCACAAATGAGGGGAATTCAGTTGAATTGAGGAGGTTCAGCACATGCAGTGAGTTGAAGTAATCCAGGTTAGATTACTGATACTGCTGCAGAGCAGAGTTATTTTACAAGGATGGTAATGCGTTGTGGCTTTGGTATGGTTAACAAATCCCATGAAAGAAAAACAACCATCTTAGCCTGTTCCTCAAATCCTTTCCCACTTCCCAATTGCTCTCATCCCTAAGCCTATTTGTTCTTACTCACCATGGAAATCTTTCCCAGAGAGAAATCGGGTCACGTTATTTTGTTTTCCTTTGTGTTTGGCATTCGGCAAACATCACTGCTACTATAAAAGGACTGCCATTGTTGGGGAGTTTTTTCTTATGTGAATTTTGTGAATGCTTATGCTAATAACAGTTGTGTAAGCTTGTATTTAAATTTAGCATTAAATTTTTTTTAGCAAAAGATGTTCCTGCAGGAAAATGAAACAGCATGTTGATTATATGTAGTTCCATAATTGTTCAGGGATTTTTTTGTGTAGAGAATTATTTGCTGAATGTGTACAGTTCAATAGTTCAGTATTTTTACATGGTTCCAGATGCCCACAGAGGCAATCATGACACTTTAGAAAACAAGCAAGTCCAATTCTTATCCAGTTATTTAAAGAATCCAGTTTGAGCCAAATTAAATTGACATACAGTCAGATTCGTAGGGCGTAGGGCGTGGCGCGACCCATGTTTGGAGGCCTTGAGTCCTCGACGGAGACGGCGCGGGTTCGACTCCCGGACCCGGCGACATTTGCCGCATGTCTTCCTCCCCTCTCCTTCCCCGTTTCCTGTCAGCCTACTTTCATATAAGGGACACTAGAGCCCACAAAAAGATGGAGGGATAAAAAAATACAACCCCCCCCCCCAAAAAACATACAGTCGGATTCATACTCAATACTCAATACGGCCTAAAACTACTAACCGAGACGTTCAATTTTAGTTTAGCTTTCATTTCGGTTGGTAAATATTTAACAATGGTCAACAGCCAAAAATTGTCTGGGGCTTTTCAACTGTTTTAGGATAGTTTTGATATGCTGAATCTAAAAATCACGTTGGTTTTGCTCAATCAGGTCAATTTTCTGAACTATGGATGCAACGAGCATCAAAATGCACAAATTGTTCTGACATATGGATCAGTTCCCTGAGAATCTGGGATTAATGAGTGATGAGCAGCGGGAGAGAGACTCCATCAGGACATAAGAGAAATGGAGAACTATTCACAATAAAGACGTAATGTTCAATTTACATGTACTTACCCTTATCAGTGTTTATTATTAAATTTACAGAAATACAAGTACAATACAAATATTAGTTTGTAACATGTAATTAATACTCTGTGAGAAAACATGTTTCTTTTTTAGATGAGAAATATTAACGGAAATGAACAGATAACGTCACAAAAATGTTATAGATTTAGTCAGAAGATCGGATTTCTCTAAATCAAATTAGAGTAAAAACCTGACCTGATTGAGAAAAATGGATGTCATTTTTGGATTTAACTGTGCAAAATAGACCTAATTCAGTTGAGAAAACATAGACAACTTCCAAAAAAAATTTTTTTGTAACCCAGTGTAATTATCTGTCAGTTGCTTTGAAAATTTGCAGCAATCCCTCCTGATTAAGCTGATAACTGTAGATGAGAAGCTTCCCTTTTTTAGGAAGAATGTGCCTCTGTAGCTGTTCCAGTCTGAAACCATCTGGGCATTAAAAATACATGAAGGAAGCAGAAATATAGACGCACTAATAAGGAGGGCTTTTTATAGGAAACAAAGCCAAAGAGTACACAAATATAATGCAGCAAAATCTTAGTTAATGGCCGTGTCCAGAAAAAAACACTATTCTAATTGCAGAAGCAGTGGGCCAGGTGCATCTTCTGTGTAGAGAAAAAGTAGAGATGTTGCGCATGGGTAACGGCAGCAATAACTATAAATGATGTATAAATTGAGTGTGAGGAGAAAAAATAGAGTGAGGGAAAAAATGGCCATCATATCCTCCAGCAAGCTAAGCTTATATTGGTTCATAACTACAAATATATCCCAAGTGCCTGAGCTTTAAGCTTTGTCACAAAGGAAACCTTTAAGCCGAATCCTAAAAACAGGTGGTGTTTGTTCTTCACGGACAAAAACTGGCAGCTGGTTCTTCTAAAAGAGCCTGATAACTGAAAGAACTGCCTCCTATTCTGCGTGTGTTCATCTGTTTATGTCTTTAAAGGCACTGATAAGACAAAAGTCTCATGTAAGCATACATTTTGTTGCCAATATTTAAAAAAGGATACATTTTTGCTTGAATATATATGTAGATCCATTGTTGGAGATTTAAAGTGACGCAGTTTAAAATCTCTCAAAAACAAATACTTACATTTCCAATGTAAGTTTGGGTCTTGTACACAAGGTCTGAATAAAAAATTATATTTTCATCAATTCATTTTAAAAATATGGTACACCTGTGATCGGATTCAGAAAAGTTTTTAACTTCATGAACCAGCACAAATATGCCACTCGGTATTGTTTTAAACATGCCAAACCCATAGAGGGCAGTGCAGCACAAAACTGAACCCTGTCAGCCAATCAGATTGCTTCAAAACAACCAAAGCTTCCTGTTGGGATCAGATTAGATGAGGTTTATTGTCCTCCAGGGGGCAATTTTCTTTGCAGACAGCAGGACAACCACAGATAAATGCATAACAAAGAGAAAAAGAGCAATAATAAAAACACACCACAACATCCGTACAGCACATTGAACAGTTATGTACAGTTTGTTTAGGCTCATCTCAAATTAATAATGAGATCGACACGAACAGGGATAAATGAACATTTATACATTTATCTATCCACGAGCTGAAGACAACAACCTGTAATGGCGATGGGTTGTTGAATTAAACACGGCACCATGAGGTTAATTTGTGTGAACTGATATATAGGTTTAATTACATTTAAGTAGTGTATTAGAATATAAAGTAAATCAAACAGAAGACGATGTCTGTTGGAAATAATTTTCAAAGCATGTGGGTGAACGTATTGACGAATTATTTGTCCCGGACTATAATTGTCGAGATCCTATATCTGAATTGTTCCATCTACAGACGCAAAAACAAAATTTTCTCAAATCTTCACTTTGGATTGAGTTTTTATAAATCACTTTTGGTGAGATTGAATAGATTTTTTTGTCTGGATAAAAGGCCAAAATGCATAAAAACATATTTGTTGGCCTTTAAAAGATATGGTCATTGCATAAATACACTCACCTTCTGCTTAATTAGGTTCACACAATGCCAGATTGGATTGGACCGCCTGTTGTTTTCAGAAAGTCCTTATTTCTCTGTGGTGTAAATTCAACAAGGTTTCTGACACATTCATCAGACATTTTGGTCCACATTTACATGAAGGCATCACATTAGATGAAGCATCTAAACCCAAATGTGTTTAGTTGGATTAAAACCTGGTGACTGTGGATGCCATTAGGATACAGGAAACCAAAATGTCAGGTTCAGGAAACCAGTTTGAGATGACTAGAGTTTTGTGACTTGGTGCATTATCCTGATAAAGATAACCATCAGAAAACTGGATTATTGTTGATGACCATCAGCTAAACTTGGGTAGAACCTCAAGGTAAATCAAAAAATATTCTCCACAGCATCATAGCACCACCACCATCCTGAACAGTACATCCCAGTCAGAATCAATCAATTCTTTCACATAAACCAGATAAATTTTTCAACAAAACTGAATGTTTCCGCTGAACAGAGATTCATTAAACCAACCAGTGTTTTCCCAACTGTTGTTGTCCAACTCTGGTGAGGCTGTGCAGCCTCAGTTTCCTGTTCTTAGCTGCCATAGCCCATCTGCTTCAAGGTTTGACATGTGCATTCAGGGATGGTATTCTGCATACCTTGGTCATAACGAATGGTTAGTTGATGCCTTTCTGTCGTCCTGAATTAGTCCGCCTGCCTGACCTCTTAACATCAGCAAAGCATTTTCGTCCACATGACTTCAGTAAAACCAGGAAGACGGTTGTGCATGAAAATCCTAGGAAATCATCAGCTTCTGAAATACTCAGACCAGATTCAGAGCCGCTTAAATCCTCCTCATTCTGATGCTCAGTTGGTTTGAACCTCTGAGACGCCTAAAAGCATTGAACTGATTTGCTATTAGTGTTAACAAGCAATTGAAGAGGTTTATGTACCTAATAAACTGGCTGGTGATTGAGTGTATAAATACTTCCAGGTTAAAGTCCTGATTATGATCGCTTCTCTGGCATTCAGAGGAGAGAAAAAGTACTTCAGATGCACGTTGTGTGAGTATAGCATTTATCGTAGGTGGTATTCTCCCCATTCTGAAATGTTGGAGCTTAATAAAAAACTTTTTGGCATTTTTTGAGGTGGAGCTAGTCATCAAAACATGTCTTTAAGTCAGGGACTTAAATCGGCCAAAATTGGGAAACCAAAAGTACTCATGAGCCAAAAAATAATAATTAATAGAAATCTTAAAATGAAATAAAACAATTCAAGTTGTCTGATTTGTTTTTGTAGAAAATGGATGTTATTCATTGTAGATCCAAAACTTTAAAATTATTTTGCTAATTCTTTGTATTAAAATTTAGTTTTCACATTTTTTTGCACTTGATTGAACAAATTTACTCCGCAAGACAAAGATTTGAATCGGTTTAGCCAAATTCAATAGATTAGATAAAAGCTAACTTAGGTGCAGCAAAGTCAACTTTTCACTAAAAGTTGCTACATAGACGTGGCTCTGCTTATTATAAAAGAGACAAATACTTTATGTTGTAGATGACGTAAAAAGTTTGCATCTGGCCAAATTTGTATCATTCTTGATTTGCAGTTGGGGGGCCGCACAAAATCACTCCAATGGCCACAAATAGCCCTGGGGCCTCACTTTTGACAACCCATCCGGATTATAAATGTCCCTACATATGAGGATGGTTATGGGACATGTTTGTTTTAAATGCTGTGCAATTTGCTGATTAATTAAAGTTTATTATTAGCTTCTACTGTATTTTAATCCTGTGAAGGGGATGAGAACTGCTGCTCTTTATAACAGATAAAGATAGAAGCTTAAGCTGCATGAGAGCAATTTTAATCATGCAATGCCGTGTCATTAGCATCACTTATCGCCTGCGCTAATCAGTAAATTTGGCTCCCTGCGACAAACTTCTTCAAGATAAAACTCAACTTAAATCGTCTTCATAGGGAGACAGTGGGGAAGGATTAATAATCCATTAATTATTTTTAGTTTAATTTTCTTCACATTATAAACTGAAGGACTTTTGCCTGCATGTTGAAAATCCTACTTTTAAGTTGAAAATGTCCAACCTTTTAACCACTGAGCAAAGGGGAAAATTTGTTTCTGTTTTAATTTATTAAAAAAAAAAAAAAGTAAAGCTAGTATTTGAATCTTACTAGTAGGGCGACATGAGGAACATCTAATATCCTATATATATATAATCTTTTTTGCTATATCATACACAATATATATTGGCAATATTTTTAGCTATTTTAAACTACATAACATAAAATGGCAGTGTTGTACTCTATTCAATTGAACAATTCATGTTTTTTTTATTTGAGTACAAAACCAGAATAAATTTTAATATTTTATTGTGACCGCACGGATGTTTTCACTAATTAAATTACTATCACTGTCTTTTTCTGTGGTCAACACCAGACGTTTAATAAACAAGACCATAAAAGCAAAAAATAAAAATCATACACGAAGAAAGAATCCATGAGGAAAAATAAAACATTTGAAACTAAAGTGATAAAATTAAAAAAATCTAAACTTTTCTTAAAAAGAAAAGTTTAAATAGTGACTTTAAAACCGACTGACCCAGAACAAGCCACAGGTATCGGAGCTTCTCTAAACTATTTACAAATGCTGGGAATTTTGAACAATAAACCACAGAAAGTGCCCAGTTCATGTAATGTCTGCAACACACCTGTAAACAACAGTTTTATCACAGGTATTAGAACACCTCAAAACCATTTAAATAACCAATGCTTTTTGTGTGCCTGATTTTAAACATACACCACACAAAGTGGTAACAAAGGAAATGATGCTAAGTTATAAAATGGTGCTGTAACTCCCCTAAATAAGTCTCATCTAGGCAAAAGGTTCATGGGTTTCCAGAGATTCTGTGCCAAAAACACAAACCTGTGCATCTCTTCTTATACGGTCATCCATAAACCATACAAGTCTGAATTTGTGAGATAAGTTTGTAGTACTGCTAACATTTGTTGCAATAGTTTTACAACACGTTTTTAGTTTCTAGTTCATCGGACTCCTCTTCAGTTACCGTGTCACCTGAAACTTTTTTTTATTGAAGTCTATACACGGACAGCATGTTGGGCAGAAAATTTTCAGGCAGTGATGCATCAAATAAACAACACTTGCATTAGTGAATTTGATGAAGAAAGCTAATTTAACCCTTTTAGGCACAAAGGTGTCACTGATGACACATTTTTACAAGCCAGCTTTGCGGTACCGTAACTGTGCTCCTTTGCGCTACCTGAAAAATTCCATTGGTTTCTGAAAGGGGAGATGTTGCGCGTTACAGCCAATGTTGGGTTATTACAGTAATTTCACTCCCACCATTGCAGAGAGCATGTTTTACTTTAGTTTAATCTGATGAAACACTCTTTTAATAGACAGTAAATTGTAAATAACTGCTGAAAGTTCCAGTTGTTGTGGAGAAAAGGGCAAATATATTTACTCACAGGACATTTAAAGGACTTCGTACAATTAAAATAAGCAAAAATACACAGGTGGAGATTTTAAACTTTGGAAGGCTACTGTAGTTATTTCTGAAGCTGCTGTCTTTTGGATTCTGGATCAGTCTTTTTTTTTGTAAGTTCTCTGTGTGAACATCAGTGGCTTTTAGAAGCTAAGTGCTTCTCCAGCACTTTTAAGCTACATTAAAAACATATCGAGCATGTTGCTGTATAGATTGCTGTGCTGTGCCACAAAACTCCTTATTTTTTTCTGATTTCATTGATGATTTATTATTGTTTTCGCTTCCAGGGCTGACTGGCTGCTGCTGTAGATGCATTCTGATTATACATGGATTGTGAAATTGATTTGTGCTGGGGGGAATCTGATTGCACGTAAAGGCAGTGATCAGAACTCCTGTTTGTTTTCACCTTTTCTTCCTTCTTACCTTCTTTTTTGCATAAATGCTGACAGCGTTCTCTCTCTCGCAGCCCTGCGAATGGAGAGGCGCGTGAAGAGATGTACTCGTACGTGGACCAGCTGCCGGTGTCTGAGATCATCCATCAGGTAAGAGGAGGTGCAAACAAGCGGGGGTCGGGTCACTCAAACCCACACACGTCGAGGAGGCATCATGCGTTGGCAGGCTGGTTTTTTTTCCGCAGCACGTTGGGTTTTTTTTTCTTCTTTTTTTCTCTTATTTGAAGTGTGCCAACTCTTGACCTTAACTTGGACACAGAGCAGAAAAGTTACGTGCAACATCCGCCAACAGATGTCTTTGTGTCGTCTCCATGGCGACGGCTGGAAGTGTGAAATGCGGCCTCCGCGTGGAGGGCGGCCACCGTGAAATCCAGCAGAACGGCTGGGCGGGATTGCGGGGAAGAATTGCGCATTCACCTCATTCCCAAATGGATTGGGACTTTCAGTCGGGTCGACCTTCACAAATGAACACCTCTTCCTCCTCAATCCATCTTTTGAACGCACACACTGCATTCAGAGCAGCTGGCCTTTGGTCCTGTATCACCCTTGTGAGATTTTCCATTATGAGGCCATTAAAAATACAATTTCTGCTCTCCCACTTCAGAAACGTAAAGAAGCAGCATTAATCTTCAGCAGAGGCAAGTCAACAGCTGACACAGTTGGTGTTTGCTCACATGTCTCGTTTGAAATACAGAGCAAATATGGTATTATTGCCAAGCACATATGCTTTTCATAGGTTTATATTGCTAAACACAAATACATCAGCTTCTACAGCTCTGGAAAAATTAAGAGACCTCTTAAAATGATCAGTTTCTCTGATTTTACTATTTATAGGTATATGTTTGAGTAAAATGAACATTGTTCTTTTATTCTATGAACTACTGGCAGCATGTCTCTGATATTCCAAGCACAAATTCTTTATTTATTTGCAGAAAATGAGAAATGGTCAAAATAATGAAAAGATGCAGAGCTTTCAGACCTCAAATAATGCCAAAAAACAAGTTCATATTCACTTAGAAACAACAATGCTAATGTTTTAACTCAGGAAGAGTTCAGAAATCAATATTTGGTGGAATGACCATGAGGTTTTCAACGGGGTTCAGTGCAGTGGGCTCTTAGGTTTTACCGAGCTGTATATCATTCTCTCCTGGATCAGATCAACCTAAAATTATGTTTGATTGTCCTGGTAGGATTTTTCTGAGCCTTGCTGCTTTCTTAAATGTGAGGTCAGCTAAAGCATCCAGTGAGTTTTCAAAATGCATTTGAACAAAGGTATCAGCCAGGAGAAGAGTTTCAAAAACTGCACCTCCTATTTGCAGTTCTGTGTTGACAGATTAAGCCGACTGTGGATTTATTTTGTTGAACAAATGTAAAATGCACCTTGGGAAACTGAAATACTTGACATGCTATTGTCTGGTGTTTTCAAGGCAGTCAGTCCAGGAGCTACATTTAATGTCCTTGATTGGCTGTATCCTCTGGCAGAAACAAGGAAGACCATCGATGTTAGCTTCTTCTTTAGTGCTAAGATGGTTTCCACTGTGCGGTCTGATGCATAATAAGGTATATTTGGTGTTTGAACTTATTAAAATAGTCAGTTATATTTTTTTAGGGGTATTCATAGATTTGTTGCATTCACGGGCAGTTGTGGTTCTTAAAGGGAACCTATTATGCAAAATTAACATTTTGCACATTTTTATCCTGCTTCTAAAAGCAGAGCAAGCGCTTAATAAAATCACCTAGCACCAATAAAAACAGCTGGGTCTCTATTGGTGTCTGGAAAATGAGCCTTCTCAAAAACCTCCCGATTGTTGAGTCACAATTGACATTCACTGCCCGTTACCTAGCAACCCAAGCTGTTCTCCAGCCTCGTTTGGTCAGCTGGTTTTACCACTGTATGAAATATACAATGGCGGCTAGAAAAGACAATTGTTTTGTTGTTGACTTATAATCCAGAAACCACTTGCTGCATTCTTGTTGGTTGTGCAGGAGGCTCTACTTTGGCTTTTCAAAGATGCACGGTTGTATAATTGTGCATGTTTTTGCAAAATGAACGAAACGGAAGGGTGTCGAGAGCTGAATGGCAACCGTGAACAAGTTGCAGGAATTTCTTGTAAGCACAGGTTTTACATGCAGCAGCAATCTCCTGTGTTCTCCACATATCTGGATTAAGAAAGAAAGAGGGTTGCAAAAAATACTTGTTTGCAAAGAAAATACCCAGGCCAGGCTAAAGAATGTTAAAATATGGAGAAATCTGTTAAACATGGGGCTAAAATTGGAGAATCACCAAAACAGAACATGATGCAGTGTTAAAAATGGTGGTGGGAGCATGATGCTGTGGGGTTACTATGTTTGGATGCAGTTCCAGATGATTAGATTTTGATCCAAAACCTTCAGGATAATTAATCTTTTCATGCATTCCAGTGAATCTCAACATAAAGTTAATAAAGTTTTCTGGTTTGGTCTGACGGTTTTCAGTGCTAACATTGACTCTGGTACATTTAGTGTTGGCAGTTTTCTTAATCTAAAAATCCAAATGGTGCAACATATAAATTAACTACACACAGTTTTTGTCACATTGCCATTTTAATGACTGCTGTCTAAATGTTCCACATTTTATGCCGTCTAAACTTAATGCGCATTATGTCTTCAGGGGATTATGACTTAAATTTGAATGCTGGCAGACTATCTTTAATGTACTGTAATTACATTTTTTTTAGTGGTCTGAGATGTGACAGCTGAGCAGTTGTTTTCCTCACTTTAAATACATAAACACACAGCGGCTAATCTCGGTCGCTGAATTAAAGCCAAGTGTCAAATCTGGCTTTTCAATTTTTAAAGCCTGAGCGCAGTCATTCAGGGGGAGCGTAGAAACGAAGCTGACCGGGGGTCTGAGCCGGCCAGCGGCTTACTGTCATCATGACGGGAAGCAGGTGGGGTCTCCACACCCAGCAGCAGCAGCAAAACGTTTAGGATCAGCCCTGCTGCCTGCTGTTCACATAAACGCTCCTCATAAACTGTTTTTTTGCTTCATTGGAAAACTTTCACGACCACACAAACAGACCCCATAAACTCTTCTCCATCTGCTTCTTATATTGCCTTACTTCGTCTTTCAATTACTGTTTTTTTTTTTTTTGCACTCATATTTCTGCTCAACACTTCACTGTTTTGTATCTTTTTTGTAAATTCACCTTTACCCACATCTCACAAACTCACTCTGCAGCCCAGTGACTCCTGGCTGAGATTTCGATTATTGGCTGGCTCTCCTGCTGGGGTTGAGATGGGGGTCCTGACAGGCAGAGTCATCTCTCTCCCCTTCCCTGTGGCCCAGCTGCACTGCAGCAGAATGACCAATGTCCACCAAGCACATCGACAGCCCTCCTGTTTTTGATTAGCTGTTAAATAGAGGTCACCACTATACTATCTCTTTGTTTTTGTTCTGTGATTGCTTTGGTTTTCTATGGATGCTAATCAGAGATTCTCACGAGAATGAAAGGGTAAAGTTTTCCTCGGACAGGTTAGGATGGATCTATGGGCGATACAAAACATGCTCATTACATTCTTTGCTCAAAATCATTCTTGGATAAGGAGATTTTAGTCTGCTCAATTCTGCCTCTTTCAAGCTCCTATTTTAGGGCGTCTTGTTACTTTAAATCCAAATAAACTGCTACTGGCCACGCCCCCCAACTTAACGTTTACACTTGCACGTGAAAATGGCTGCAAACAGATGTGCAATTATACAACCACACCTCTTAGAAAAGCAGAAGTGGAGCCTCCTGCACAACCAACAAGAATACAAGTGGTTTTTTCAGCAAAACATTTGTCCAGCAGCCCTTGTACAGCGCATACAGTACAAGGGCTGCTGTATTCGCAGCCCTTGTACTGTGTATAAGGGCTATATACATGACTCGCACCACTGTGCCTCGTAACATCACAGCTGATCAAATGTGCTGGAGCTCGACTCCAGTTGCTAGGCGACAGACTGTGGTTGCTAGGTGATGTCACAAGTTCCGTTGGGAGATTTTTGAAATGACTAATTTTCCAGTCACCAGAAAACATTAATTTATTGCCCAATTTATTGACTGGCTGCTTTTTTTTTCTCAAAGAGTTTGGGTTGTTTTTAGAAACAGTTGAGACCCAAATGGAAATGCAAAAAGGTACAAAATACAAAATGTTAATGTTAAAACATTAAAACAGGCAGATATATGACCTGTAACAAATGGAAGTCCAAAATTTAGCTTTGCATATAACTCAAATGTTAGGACATGCTAATAAAAAGTTTATATTTTTATACAGAAATGTGATCAGTTTTCACCAAGTGTTTGCAAACTTTACAAACTAAAGAAAAATGTTGCTCCAGCCAAATGAGCTGAAAACTGCGATTTAAGCAACTTGTGCTTCGACTATACCTCAAAAGAACCACAGGCTGATTCCCTCCATGCTACGCCGCATTGATGCAGTAATTCATACAAAGGGAAGAAAACTGTCCAGTTCATAAACATAATTCTAATGTAACATTCTGTCTTCTAAAGTTTAACTTTGTATTATTTTTGTGGAGCTTCACTTTTTAAATTTGAGATAATTAACTATCAATCTAAAAAAAATGCTTCATTTCTTTTCTAGTAGATCAGACAGTGGCTTGAAATAGAAAAATCATCAGATTGACATACAGTCGATATGTAAAAGTTGTGTGTTGTGTAAACAAACTTCTCATTGCGTGAGCGTGTGTGTTGGGTGTGAGCTGGGTTGATTAATGTCCTGTCATTGAAGGTAGTGCCACTGTCTCTGTCAGTTTTCACACTTCTCCTGTTGCCAGCATCTAATCACATTATGTTCAGTCCTGGAAATAACTCAACTTCTCTCTTATCCTTCATTTCCCTTCCCTTTCTCTCCCGTGTATTGTACTTTTTTTCCCCAGTCTATCCGTCGCTGTGAGCTCTGGTCTCTGGCGTCAAATTGTTATTTGTTCCTTTGCCAGCTTGACGCCACCCCATATGGCTCGGGAGAATTGAAAATGGAAACAGTGAAAATTAATGCTTCGCCCACCCTCCCCGTTCCTCTCAAATCCTCATGTCCTCAAATCGGCCTGCAACAATGACGCTCTTTCAAAACGCAGATGTAGGGATTTAGATCACAGGCCAAACCCAGTCTCCCTGTCTGTTTCATCAAATATCTGCAGGAATTTATTTTTGATGCTCTGAAATTTCCATTAACGTTCTCCAGAAAAGCAAGACATGCTTCATGAGAAAATAATACACCCACTACTTTGACTGTCTCAGCACTTGCTGGGGGCGTAAATAACAAGGCAATACAGTGAAGTGTCTCAGCGGCGCGCAGAGCCGGCTGTTCCTTTATTCTGATCCGCACAACATAAATTTCCTTTGGTTTTGTCCTTGGACTGCAAATGTTTGACGAGACGTGTCAGACTTCCCTCGACGGCTATTAGCATCATGTTAATTAGCACCAATCAGTCAGATGAGAAATTGTTAATTGATTTTATTGGTGAATTAAACACACAACGTGGCACATATATAATCCCAGAGTGTAGGTCCTTGCCATTCAGTTGCTCTGTCAGTGAAGGTCATTGAACACTTAACACTTTATTTTTTTTTTATCTCCAGTCTCAATGCAGTTTATAGTTTCATTACCTGCCTTATGTTTTCATTTCCTTTTCACCCAGTTACACACCTTTTATACATCGAGATACAAAGATCAGTAGGCAAGTTGGCATTAACTGCCTTCAATCAATCAATCAATCAATCAATCAATCAATCAATCTTATTTGTATATCACATTTCAGAAACAAAGCAGTTCAAAGTGATTTACATCATAAAAACACAAAGTCAACAATTGAAACATTATATTTAGTCAAGTTCCATCGTTACACATCAAAATATTCATTAATGTCTCATTGATTATTGTTCAATAGCAACTCTAATCAGTCGGGTGTTTAGTCTAGATTTAAAGAAACTCAGTGTTTCAGCTGTCTTACAGTTTTCCCAACGTTTGTTAGAGATTTGTGGTGCATAGAAGCTGAATGATGCTTCTCCATGTTTGGAGGAGGAATGAAGGAAAGAGTAAGCTGGAATCAAACTCAAAACATTCAAATTGAAAGATACTGTTTCTACTCTGCCACAGTCGTCTCAGAAGCCTCTCACAATAGTTTGCTGTGGTTTTGGCCCATTCCTCCAATCAGAACTGGAATAAGGGAGTCAGGATTGTAGGAAAGTGTTTATCAGACTGAGATTGGGGCTTTGTGACGGACACTGTAACACAGGGGTGTCCAAAGTGTGGTTGATTTTGTGCAGCCCCTGAATGTCATAAATTTATCTCATTAGATGGTTGATGCAGATGGAGACTTTTTTTTTATTTAACTAGGACAAAACTATTCAAACTTTTTTAAATAGAGTGACCTAAATCATGTTTTTATTGCTTAGAAAAGACTAAATCTTTCACTTTACTTCAGTTGAGTCTAAAATAAATTAGTAAAATGGTTGCTTTTCTTTCATTGAAGAAATCATGCAAAACTGTTGGGAGGTTTTATATCTACAATGATTCACGAATACAGCTCTGGAGAAAATTAAGAGACCACTTAAAATGATCAGTTTCTCTGAGTTTACTTTTTATACTTGTGTTTGAGTAAAATGAACATTGTTTTTATGAACTACTGACATGTCTCTGAAATTCCAAGCAAAAATGTTGTATTTATTTGCAGAAAATGAGAAATGACCAAAATAAGGAAAAGATCAGGTGCTTTCATCCTCAAATAACAACAATATTAATGTTTTAACTCAGAAAAAGTTCTGAAATCAATATTTGGTGGAATAATCATGAGGTTTTCAACGTGGTTCAGTGCAGTGGGCTCTTAGTTTTTTTTACAGAGCCGTACATTTCCTACAAAAAATCAGACAATTTTTTTGTTTAATTAAAATATTTAATGCTTAGTTGTTGAAGAGTGGGACCAAATTCTTAATAAAACCTTTAGTGTTTTAGTTAAAAAAAACAAACAGAAAAAAAATTTTTTTTGGCCCACAAGAATCCTTGAGTTAATAATTTTGGTCCATGTAACAAAAATTGTGGACGCCTTGGATCTAAAACATTGACTTTGTTGTCATTAATGACAATTTACAACATTTTGCAGACATATGGCTGGACAATAAATTATGTAATTGGTATTAATAGATAATACATCTGACTGAATATTCAATATATAGACTATTCATTGAACTCCGGTCCAGAACCGCACAGCATTCTGGGAGATGTAAGCAGAGGAAATACTTTAGCTGCTTAACCTCTCATAGCTAGCAAAGCAAGGTTGGGGAATCCACTAACTCTCTCACTCTGTGGTTACCTAGCAACTCACTCACTCTTTGGTTACCTAGCAACAACTTGAGTAACTGGCACAGCAGCAGTTTAAGGTTTCGCCACTGTGCCTCATAACTGCTTAAAAATAAAAAGAACGGTGTTGAGTGGAAACTGTAGATAAAGCAGGAAGGGTCACACCACCAGTTTAGCATCCTTTCGGATATTTAAAACAAAAAACCGATCAATAATTATCAATACTGACTGATATGAAACGCTTATATCGCGATGTGTTTTACAGCCATATGGTTCAGCCCTTCAGAGATTTTTTTCTTTCTTTCTTCAGGTTTTATCTGAATTTTCCCTTCCTCTTTGTTTACCAGATGACATATTGTCCTCTCCTTGTTGGGTTTGCTGATGTGGCGACCTGTCACACTTGATCCATCTCCTTTTGCTCTTCTTTACCCCGAGGACATCCTCTTATATAAACACTCACACTCACACGTATACATTTACACAAATAACAGACTCGCACACACCTCTAGCTACCATTGTTCCTGCAGTTATCTGCCCCCGATGGCCACATGTTCACAATCCTCTCACAAACGTCCATGGCCAGTTGTTGTTTAGCCTGTGTAATTCCTCATTGCTGCTTTTCTCTTCCCCCCGGTCGCTCTGCCGCCTCACCTGTGAATCACACGTTAGAAACAAACAGCAGGAAAGCCCAGCATGTTTCCCCTATATTTATGCTCTTTGACGTTAGTCACTGTTTGAACTAGCTGCCAATCATATTTCAGGTGGTTTTTGTCAAAGTCTCAGTAGGGAAGATCACTTTTGTTCCAGGTATGTGCCCGTTTGAACCAGAATTAAATATTGGGAAACGGTTAAAGCTTTCTGAAAAGGCGGCTTGGGATTCACTAAAATGCTCCTTTAAAAAAAACAACAAAGAAAAAGAAAACAAAAAACGTTGAAACTTATAAAAGTTCAAAAAGAGTCAGTCGTTCAGGGTCAGCACGAACAAAAGGAAACGTCACATAGTCGTCCTCATGTGATTTCACACTGCCGGGAACTTTGTAACTGACAGCCATCTTGGCAGGCAGTTGCTATGGAGTTGCTATGACAACAATAAAGAAGTTACAACATTAGAACTAACTCTCGCCTTGTTCTTATCTAACTTATAAACATAAGAACATTACAACTTTTACTCAGGTACAATTTTTGAGTACTCTACCCACCTCTGCATAATACTAAGGTAAATATTAGTGATATTTACTGTAGCGCCTAGCTTACTGCCAAACTATAAAAATTAGCTTAGCTAATGTAGATTTTATCTGCTAGCTAAGAGAGACATGTGGCCTACGTTTATGTTACTATATGTACTTACTCTGCCAGTCACCAGGACCTTGTTATTCACGCGAAGAGTTCGTAGTTTCTTTACAAATCCGTTTAAACATTGATTGTATGCCTACATAGATTTCAGGCCGCGAAGCTCCTCTGTGGCGTAAACACTCTTCCTGTTCACTAGGTAGTGAGTTATATCGTAGTATAAGATCAGCTTGTCATCGTCTGGCATGTTTCCATTCTCCGTCTCATATTGGTCAGTGTTCACAGCAGCCATTTTTTAATTATTTTTATTATTTTTTTTTTTCTCTGAAGAGTTTTTGCGGCGCTAGTGGCTCGTATTTTTTCGACAGTGGGCAGACAGGAAGGAGGGTGAGGAGAGGGGGGAAGACATTAGGCAAAGGTCGTCGG
Source organism: Xiphophorus hellerii (assembly GCF_003331165.1). NCBI lineage: Eukaryota > Metazoa > Chordata > Actinopteri > Cyprinodontiformes > Poeciliidae > Xiphophorus > Xiphophorus hellerii. The sequence continues at coordinate 24,029,700 of NC_045677.1, forward strand.
GACCGGGAGTCGAACCTGCGACGTCCTCGTCGAGGACTAAGGCCTCCAAACGTGGGGCGTGCTAACCCCCTGCACCACCACAGCACGCCCCCACAGCAGCCATTTTGTTAATTTATACTTCTCTTGCACACTGGGTAAGAGTGTCCACGTATTTTCTTCACGCTAGTCTTAAAGCCACGATTCAGCCACGAATAATTGTTTCAATCATGTCCTGAAAATTTTAAAGATTTACTTTACTTTTACTGAAGCTCTATGTTGATGTTTAAATTTGGCAGAATTAATAAGACTGACTGTAAAACTGGGTTCATCTCATGTTTTTTTTCCCATATAATGTTAGCAGCACATTTATTTGATGTTTTTTTTGTAATTCATGTAGAATAAACAGGTCTCTCAGTTTTCAGTACTGTTAAGTTTTTTTTCTCAGATTGTAATCCTTTGTCATAGATAATCAGACAGCTCTAATTACATCAATTTAAAACGAGTAGAAAAGCATCCACTTTCTAAATAAACTTCTCTCAGTTTGACTCTTTCAGACACAGACACTCGTCCTCCGTCACAAAAGACTCCCTTACCTTTAGTTGGAAATAAGCCTTTCTCTACTGGCTAATTCAGGATATTTTTGGACTAAACACCCACTCTCGTATCTGTTAGACAAACAAGACCACATTTGTTCTCCTCTGAGATGTTTCCTGCAGTTTCTGTCAATCTCTAACAAAAGCACCATTGATTGTGATGCTAAAAGCATCCGTTTTTAGTTTGAGCTTCATTATTTCTGCTTTTCTGAAGCTGTGAGCTTTTGGTTTGCTAGATAATTTCTACAGAGGATACAGTTCTGACAGAAAAGTTTCAGACCCTTTCAAGTGTTTAAAACTCATCCTAAAAATGTATTATTTTTCGTTCTCAATGGCCCAAACAGTTCTGACAGCAGAGGATAATGAAAATTTCCTTTTTATTTAATAGAAATTAAAGCCTGCTGTATCCCAAACCGTGGATCTCTCACAGAGTTCAGTTGAATCACTTTTGACAACCTTAAATATTCTTTATACTAAAAGGTTTGCGGGCTTTCCACTTCTCAATGGCAGATCCTTTCAAGCTCAGCAAAGTTAACTGGAACTGTCTGAAAAATGTCAAAGCCAAAAGAATATTTGATGTTTTTGTGAATTAAGGCATGTCTGTTGTCTGCACCATCATATTTTTATGTCAGAAAAACTAAACCTCATGAAAAACTTAGTCTGCCTTTCTCTTTCTTTTCAAAGCGTAGAAGAAGTTTCGACTTGAATGTTTTTAAGATGGTGTGCCATATATAATGTCACCATCTGGAAATCTCTTACTGGAAACACAAATTATTTGGGGGTTTTACTTTTAAGAAAAAACCTTTTCATTGGGACTACACTGGATTCCCTGACTTTTCAGTAGGTTAGCATAATTTTCGCTGGAACACAAATCCAAATTATTAACAAAAATCTGGCTATTTGTAGGCCTGTTGCCGTAACAAATTGTGCTGGACGATATATTGTCCTAGTAATTATTGTGATAAACGATAATATTGTTCTTTTGAGACTATTTTCAAATAATATATTGACAGTATAATAATAATGGAAATTCACTCCCTCAAAGACCAATAAACTTGTAAAAAATACTCTTGAACTGAAAGATGTTTTGACTTTCTAAAATAAAACCCAACAACCAAAAACAGTTAAATGGAAATAAAAAATCAACAAACCAAAACCATCAATGAAATGGATTATGAAATATCTCTAAACATAATCGCCCTTAAAAAATATTAATCATCAGAATGGAAATTATCTCTCATTTGAATTTATCATGTGATTAATTACTTATTGTGACAGATTTTTCTGTGGACCGTATTTAAAATACTTGAACAAAAATTCACCTTATGAAGCTGAAATACTTTGGAGCAACAAACAGCCAATCCAGGAGCAGCATTTGTTTCCCTTGATGCTGATTGGCTGAACCCCCCACAGCAGAATTAAGAGAGTGTAGATGTTGCCTTCTTCAGTAGCGCTAAAATGATTTCCACTTTGCATAATAATGCATGTTGAGGCATATTTCTTGTTTAAAGCTCTAAAATAGTCATTTATAAGCACTTTTCGAGGAGCTCTCAATTAAAATTTGTTTTTTTAGCCCCACAAATATTTCTGATCCACAATGAAATAATGTAGTTAAACTTAAAAAAACAAAGAATCTTATCAAGTATTTTGTCTAGTTTGTGAAGCAAATATCTTAGTACACATGAAGTTAGACAAAACTTGCAAGTAACTTTTCAGCAAGATATAAAAGCTTGTTTTAAGTAAATAATTCCTTAGTGTCAATTAAAAACTTAGTGCTCCCACTTGAAGATTATTTCACTTCAGACATTTTTCTTATAAGTGAAATAATCTGCCAGTGGAATTAGTACTTTTTTATTAATATTAAAAAATTATTGACTTAAAACAAGCTCCTATATATTGATGAAAAGTTACTTGTAAGTGAGTTCTCTTATTTCAAGTGTACTAAGATGCATCTCTGGGAAAAAATTAAAAGACCACTTAAAATGATCAGTTTCTCTATTACTTTTTATAAGTTTATGTTTGAGTAAAATGAACATTGTTCTTTTATTCTATGAACTACTGACAACATGTCTCCGAAATTCAAAGCAGAAATGTAGTATTTATGCAGAAAATGAGAAATGGTCAAGATGACGAAAAAGATGCAGAGCTTACAGACCTCAAATAATAAATAAAACAAAGTTCATATTAATTTAGAAACATCAATACTAATGTTTTAACTCAGGAAGAGTTCAGGAATCAATATTTGGTGGAATAACCAGAAGTTTTTCAGTGGGGTTCAGTGCAATGGGCTTTTGATTGTGGCCAGAGCTGAATTTGCACTAGATACTTGTGTTTTGTGTGTGTGTGTTTGCAGTGCCACACTTTTGCTGCAAATATAATCTGCACTGGGAATGTCGTGAAACAGTTGAAGACGATGGATTTCTTAACCAAAAAATAAAAGAAGGAATAACTCAAAGCTGGGGGAAAGTTCAGGTCACATTTATGACAGACTGGCTTGGAGCTACAGTTACGACTTGACTGCAGCTGTTCACATCTCAAGTGTTTATTTTTATGTAGTTCCTAACAAGGTGACAGCAGCTCAGCAAATGAGATGCATATTCTGCAAATCCCTGATCAAATCTCTATAAAATACATAATATGAGGAAATATTTTTCTCTAGGAGCAACTTTTAATTAGCAGCTTTAACAGCTTCCAGCCATCACTTTCTCCAACATTATCCTCTCCTTATAAAAGCACGTCTAGCGTGGGCCACAATTACTTCCCAGTTGCTGCTTTAGCATTCCTGGATGGCAGCGGAGCTCTATTGATTTGACTTGATTGAGCTGTTAAATAAATTTGGACCCAGACGTAATCCAATTTTGCTGCTGTCCTCAGCCTCTCTTGGCTGGAAATTGGCAGCGTTGTCACACAACCTGAAGTTTGGGTTAAAGTGACGGCCTTGAACACACACACACACACACCCGCACACAGAGAGAGAGAGAGAGAGAGCCATGGGCCAACTCGCCACACACAACGAGAAATTAACGCTTGGCCTTGCCAACAACTGCTCATGTGAAAGGAATTTGAAATCCCTTTGAACGTATCAAGCAAGAGAAAATCATTATTTGAAATTATTTAATCACAGTAATTTCAAATGCTGACCTTGTGTAATTTTTTTAGAAATGTTTTTATGGTTCTGCAAGTTCAAGCTCATCATGCCCCCTTTTCTGCTCACTGAAATTCGCCGTTCTTACTCCCCAGTTGCATCCTGAAAAGCCTTTCTGAGTCTTTGTTTATCTCTCGTTGATTGGTGGACGTACAGGCAGTGAGAAGATTAAACCTGAATATAACCCCAGTCTTCAAATGTTAGCGTCAGCTGGTGCCAAAGGCTGATTTTACTCGTATTCGATGCTCAGCGGGCGGTAATTTCAGACACTGGACATTCGGCGCATGCTTCAGCACTCGGTGTGCCAGGCACTCATTTGTATGTGCACACAAATAGAGCAGAGGAATCCACTCTACATATGCCAATTCAGCAGTACTTGCCTCTTGGGTGAAGGAGAAATTCAGCAAATATACGAGACTGCCTACTTGAGTGAAATTGGAAGGCAATTGGACTCTTTCACAAACTGAAATACTACCAGGGAGTCATCAAGATTAGATGAAATATTCTGTCTGCATGGCAATTTCGCTTGTTACCCTTATATGCCGCGTATAATGCAGTGATTGCTGGGTATATTCACAACCATGATATGTTTGGAGGTTTGAAGTACACTGCTTATTTCTGGGATTTCATGTAGGAGCTCAGAATCGTTTCTGTCCATGAACTCTGAATATTTTTGCATGTAAAGTTGCTTGATAAAACTCGACCGTTCATAGCAAAAATACATGCAGATCCTCTTTTACAATGAAACTAGCTGTAGATTGTTCTGGAATCACTTATGACTGAATACAGATTTCTATTGGAGTTATACATGCTTCTATAAATGCATTTTTTAAATAGATGTCTTGTTTATAAAAGTACAAACCTTTACACCAAATGTCCAATATTTGAGTTTGCACTTACCTCACCAGATAGTCACATGACTCCCATCTGGGCTGTGATTTGTCAGGTTTCTTCCCTTTAAATGGAAATATGGTGCAATTTATTTCCAAAATCCCAGTGAGAAATTCAAGAAAATCTCCTGAAGTTGGAATTCAAACTGGGAAAGTGAAAGCTCAGCAACACATCCAGAGTTCAGAATCCAAAATGGCCGCTTCAGATACAACACAAAGTGGAAACTTCAGGTATACTGTAAACATTTTGGGGGGTTTTTTGTTGCATTTTTTAAATTCATTTGTGTCTTATTAAACTGGTAGTAAGATTTTAAACCAACCTAATATTTAAAAATATAAATGTAGCTTCAGATTCTAATATTTTAAAGACTAAAATAAAACAAAATTAAGACAAATGTTTGATTTTACAAAATTACAAATTCAGGCAAAATAAACACTATCAAATATTATTTTCGACATTAAGCTTATGAAACCAATACTTACAATAAGTTTGCGTAAATATGTCAGAACAAAGGAAAATGCTTAAAATAACAATATTTAGTGTTTGCGATTTATTCACTTGATCTCCACATGGCATAAAACAAAGCTTGTGTATAAACAAGAGGTCTCACTCTGACATAAGCTGTAAGTGTGCCTGTGTGTTGACCATTCATTGAAGTTACTCGCATTGGGAATACAGAAATTTTACTCAAAGCCTGTGATGGTTTATAATTACTCAAAAGTAAAAAGTATAGTGCAGTAAGTATATTTTTTCTGAAAATTTACTCCAGTAAATGTAACGTTGCATATCTGTGTTACGACGCAGATATGTTGGAAAACGTTCAAGTCATTCTTCAAAACTGAGTATTTTTCACCACAAAGCTTCTTATTTTGTCTGTTTAATTTTATTGTCTTAGTTTTTATCTGGATAAAATCGGTCCAGGACGCATGTGAGTGCCTTGATAATCTCCAAGAAACACAACAAATTTATATTTTTGATTGTTCGCATCATCTAATCATGTCTACATGTGATTAAAACCTCGTCTTCCTTTCAACTCAGCTGGTTTTTGACACCAAAGTTTATTTCTGGAGTCCCGCTGATAGTCTCCGCTCCAGCCTGGTACTTATAGTTCTCCTCAGCTCCCTACAGTTGTACGTACAGTAAAATTTATGCCTACTAGGTGCTGCTGGGTCTGACTGGTGCCGCTCTGATTGGACAACAGCAGCAGGCGGAAATCTCCTGCGTACATGCTCAAAGCGCATCTGTAGCTTTGTCACTGGCAGAGGAGTTTGGAAGATGTTTTTAGAGGTTAAATCTCATCTCTCTGCAGAATATTGCAGCCACATTAGCATATAAATGTGCTACTTGTGAGCTGCATGTTTAATATGAGCGGGATTTAAAAGTATAATCGTACACAAAGTGATGATGTGGCAGTGAATGGGACAAACACAAGACGGGGGAAGTGTACTGATGAGCTGCACCACCTGCCTTTCTGCGTTGAACCTGAGTGTGTGCGCATGCCGAATGTTCGAAGAGATAAAGTAAATGTGTGTGAGTCTTTACCTGCTTGCCTGCCTGTGTGAATGACAGAACAATCAGAGGTTGGCTCAACAGGAGATATATACACACCATAACAAAACTTCATTCTCACCCCAATCTCCTCTGCCTCCCCCGCCTCCACCAGAAACCAAAGCAGAAAGACTGGCATCCTCCTGATGGCTTCATCCTGGGCCTGTGGACTTTAATCCTGCTGGTGTTTTTCAAGACCTACGGTGTTAAACATCTAAAGCACATCTTCTAAGGATCCGGCGCAGACGCAGCTGGACATCCCAGGACCCAGGGAGTCTTTCCTGAAGGGGTATTTGGGAAGAAGCTGCAGTTTGTGATGGGTTTTTATACCTGAATGTGGGAAGATGAGCAACAGAAACTACTGATTTGTATAAAGCTCCATAAACTATTGGTGCCTTTTTTATGTTTTAAAGCTGCAGTATGTAACTTTTATAAAAATATGTTGTTTTTTTACCGTCTTTAATAAAACTGTCACCATGTCGTGACAGTGTAAGACAGATAATCTGTGAAAAAAATGTAGCTCTTCCATGAGCTATTACTGTGGTCTGCAAAAATGCACAAAAACAACCAATCAGAGGCAGGAGGCGGGTCTTAGGGCTGTCAATCAATGTGCTAAGGGTGGAAGTGATGTTTTTTATTTGTTTTTCTGTTATGCGTGTTGTTTTCTATTCTTATTGATATTTGTTTACTTCGGTGACTAGGTTGTAAAATGTGAATCTTGTATAATTTTTTTTTACAATTTTTTTGGTATTATACCAAAAAAATTGCAGCATTCGTGGCAGGTTATGTGTGTTTTACTAAGGTTCAGCTTGGCAAAAAAACAAGTGGGAGTGGTGAATATGAGAGTGATTGACAGCGCTAAGACCCGCCCCCTGGCTCTGATTGGTTGTTTTTGATTGAGCGTTGTATTTCTTCAGTTTTTTTGTTTTTTTTGCAGATTATCCGTTTGATTATGACGTTTCCAGTGGAGAGAATAAAAAACAGCATCTGTTCCTGCTTTTCTACTCTTAAAGAAAACATGTATTTATGTCCTGTTATTAATTGTCAATGACATTGCAGAGCTGACTAAGCGCTTTTGAAATTTTTGAAAATCGGGATCTTGCTACTGTCTTGTAAAAGTAACTGAGGATCTTATGTGAGCAACATGAAGTAACTCATAACAGAGGAGTGGATGGAGTAAAAAAGAATGTTAAGTACAAGAATGAAATTCTAATATTAGCAGAGTAAAGTCCGTTAATGAGAATAACTGTTTACTGTACGACTTTATTCTTGTCATTACATTTTTTTCTTAGCCTGGCCCTTTCGCTCTGTGGTAGAAAGAAAATGGTGGAAAGTTGTATGTAAATTTTTTTTCCCAGGTTTTCTAAAATTTCTACCTCTTCTTCTCTACAAAAATAGCTTGAGGTCAGTCGGATATGACCCAGAGGGATTCTGAACATTAGTTTTCGAGTTTTCTTTTACATTGACATTAGGATTAAGGCTTGGATTTTGACTGAGCCATTCCATAGTAGGTTTTTGCTGTATATTTAGTTCAGCTGGACGTCCGCCACAGCCTCCGGTCTGCTGTTCGTTCATCTCTTTCCATTTTTAAATGATGGAATGAATGTTTAGGATTTTATTTTCTAACTTTCTAACTCCATAAGTTCTGTGACCCATCTGCTGCGTTCCTTCATGATGCTGTTTGCTCGCCAGCGTTGTCCGTCTAGATTATTTGATCGAATAGTTTTTGAACATAAATGGTTGCATTTTATTTATTTTGAGGTTTTAGAGTAAAAGGGGCTGGACACAAACTCACTATTTGCATTTTTATTAGTAAGACATTTTAGAAAAACATATTTCCACTTGTTTTTTACTACTTTTTGTTGCTCTGTCACATAAAATCCCCATAAAATATGTACAAGTTTTGTTACATGAGGTGAAAAAGTTTAAGGTGTATGAACAATTTCTCCAAAACTGTACATATTAAGAAGTTTGCTTTTGTTTTATTTTGGCAAATGGTTAAATGTTCAGCCGTTTTTCTTCTATTTCACTTGTTCTGCTCCTCCATATATTTTTGTGTCGCAAGCAGAGTTTTGCTCCTCTGTTGCACCGACATGCTTTATAATGCACTGAACTGAGTCTGCAGATAATTAAATTTATTTGGAGCGCATGTTGCCCCGCATATTTCAGCTGCAGCAGCCTATTTGTTTAAGTGCTACTCTGACTGTGGGTCACAGAAGGAAAAACACGCTGATTGGTTGTGAGTGGGCTGTGGAGAGATTACTGCAGGGGTGTCCAAAGTGTGGCCCCGGGGCCGGTTTGTGGCTGGTGGAATGATTCTGTGTGGCCGTTGTCCACAATTCAGGAATATCGGCTTTATTTCAGCGTATTGGTAACTTTGATATGCTTAGAGGAAACTAAAGTAAAATGCTGCAGACAAATTAGAATAGTTGTAAAATATGAATGGTTTGTGTTGCTCAAATTTTCTATTTTATCAACCAAATGTTCTGCTTTCATTTTAATTTGACAGCATATAACTCCACAACCAACCAGCCACTTTTACTCAAAAGTAGAATTGGAGCACATCCCTTCATTAGAGATTTAAAGCTGCAGTATGAAGCTTCTTTAAAAAATATATATATATATTTTTTTACATTTGTTGAAACTGTAACTGTCGTAACAGTTTAGAAACAGATCATCTGTGAAAAAAATTGAGCTTCTCCACCTTCTCCCACTGCTAACTAGAAACAACCAATCAGAGCCAGGAGGCGGGTCTTAGTGCTGTCAATCAACCTCTCCATCACCCACTTGCGCTCTGCTACTCCAGCTAGCGTAGCATGTTGTGAATGCTCAGGCTAGTTAGCATGTGACCAATAACAGCAGATAAACGGTTTTCTTGTAATAAGTTGTTTGTCCACCATTAGCACATTTAGCAGGATTACATGAGGTTGATTGACAGCGATAAGACCCGCCTCCTGGCTCTGATTGGTTGTTTTTGGTTCATTTCTTTACATGGCAATAGCAACTCATGCTGAAGATGGAGAGATCAATCACGGATTATCTGCCTCATAACTAACTGTCATGGCATCGTGATAATTTCAACAAATATGTAAAAAACATATTTTTTTTATATAGGTTACATACTGCAGATTTAAGAAGGTTTTAAAAGAAAAAGAGGGACTTGCATCTTGTTCTTGTAGCTTAGAATACATCTAAAATAAACAGATTCTTTCTGTATAGACATCAGATTGTTTTGCATTTTCCATAACAGATATACATTTTTGTGTCCCACCGCTACTTTTGACTTTAGTAGCGGTGGGACACAAAAGTAGAAAAAAGTTTAAACACTCCTGGATTTTATTGTCACCCCGGTTCGTTTACGCTCTATTGCACCCCTTTTGCCAGTCAATCGCACTTCTGGAGGATAACAATCCGACGCCTCACCGCCCTGCAAAAACACAAAATATTCAACTTTCTAGTGCAAACATCTTAGTACATTTGAAAAAGACAAAACTAACTTACAAGTAACTTCAGCAAGATATAGGAGCTTGTTTCAAATTAATAAATACTTAATATTGATTTTGAAAAAAAATACTAGTTCCAGTGGCAGATTATTTCACTTATGACAAGGGAAAAAATGTCTTGTGAAATAATCTGCCAGTGGAACTAGTAAATTTTCATCATTATTAAGAAACTAGTGACTTTAAAAAATCTGCTATACTTTGCTGGAAACTTTCTTGTAAGTTAGTTTTGTCTTATTTGAAGTGAACTAAGATATTTGCACTAGAATCTAGACTAAAAATGCTTGCTAAGATTTAGTGTTTTTGCAGTGGTCTGACCCGTCCTGGTCTCCATTCACTAAACTTGAGTCCGTGTTGGAGCATTCATTAGCTCCTCTGCTGCTGATCGTGTTTTTGGTGATGCTTTCCTCCAGCCAGTCTGCATCTCTGTGCTCCAGTGAATCCCCCAGAGACCAACCGGCTCTCCCGAATGAATCTTCACTCCGTGACGTTTATTCTTTGGCCTTTTTCCCCCGGTGTAACCACTCTGCATTAGGATCGTTGTTTGGCAGAGGGACTGAAGGCGGATAGATTGAACCGGAGGTAGTTTATCTTCGCTCTTTGGCTCGCGCTCCACCCATTGGCTGCGCGCTGCCACTCTTCCTCGGGGCTGAAATGGAAAATGGATGAAGCTGGAAATGAAACTGTATGTACGGAAAGGCAGCTGCTGCGTCAGCCTCACTGTGTACCTTTTTTTTCTTATGCATTATTTATACAACACTTATTTCTTCTTTTTTTCTTATTTCCTGTAATCCCTTTTTAGTCTTTCTTCCCTAGTTGGTGGGAGAACATAGTGTGTAAAGCCCTGGTTAAAAAAACAAAACTAAAAATCTGAATAAATAAAGTACATTTTTAAAAACTAATTTGTTTTTAAACTAATTTGTTTGATGCTCTTTAATGACTTCTACTGGCCTTTTGAAAGCCTTTCAGCCGTTTTTATTCCTCCTTTTGACAACGTGAAAGCTGGATGAAATGTTTGAGCTCCAGCAGACATTTTTAAGTCATCACAATATGATGAATCTGCACATTTTAGTTAAAATCATAGACTGTTCCTCATTGTCAAACTCATAGCTGATGGGTTTCTGTATCTTATGTTTTCTCCTACATATAATGTTGTTTTTAAGTTATTTAAGTGCCAAAGGTCTGTATTATTATTGTTTTATGTCATTAAAGAGCATCAAACAAATTAGTTTTTAAAAATCTGAATAAATAAAGTACATTTTTAAAAACTAATTTGTTTGATGCTCTTTAATGACTTCTACTGCACAGTGTTCAGGATACCAAAAACAAACAAAACAACCAAAACATTAAATTATTGCTAAAAAATGTCTGGACTCTTTTAGAAGCAGTTGAGATCCAGATTAAGAATAAAAACGTTCAAAAAGTGGATTTTGTGTTATGGTTCCCCTTTTAAAAAAAAATAAAAATCCACACTTTGTACACTAGTTATACACTAATTTAGACCAAAGTAAACAAAATAAATCCGTTTTCAGATGGGTATTTTTGCAATGACTTTACAAAATGTCACCATACCCCATGCTGGAGGACAAACGGTGAGCGTAACCATGGTTACAGAAGCTGTAATGCTGGAGAAAATGATTATCAAAAGCAGAAATTATGGAAAGAATGAGGTTTTTAAATAGGTAATATAATTGAAGGATTAGACCAATACCAGAAGCCAAAGAGTTGTTGTCTGTTTATGGTTCAGAACATTTAATAACTATAAATATATAGAACTAAGCAAGATTTTCTTTTTCTTTTTTAACTATTGGCAAGTATTGCCCACAAGCTTTTAATCTGAAAACCTTCAACTCATCCACAGGCTGCACTACAGTGAGCCTAAATTAAACATGCAGCCAGCTGCGTCCGTGATCTAAGACATTATTTACAAGCAGCTGGGATAGATGTTACGTCTGTAAAAGTTTTATGACGTCCGAAAAACAACAAGCCAATCTTCTGTCAGGAACTGTAGCAGAAATAGAGACTTGCTGGCTGTGAAATGATCTAAGCTGATGCTGACATGGGGAAGCGTTAAATCATGTAAACTCTCCAACCCTATCGTCTTTGTCTTGGTAATTCTTGTTCAATCAAACTGATTTGTGGCGGTAAATGACAAAATGTTTCATCGCGTCTCTTTTGTCTCTGATTGCCACATTTTGCTGCAGCCTAACATTATTTTGGATTAAAACGTCTTTGAGGCGTTGCTATGGATGTCCCTCAGAGAAGAAAGCTGAACTACTATTGCAATCACTGCACTATAAAATGAACATAAATATTTAGATTTTACTCTCTATAAATTGCTTTGGGGACTTGAACACAATCTTCAGATGTACAATGATAAACAAAAATCTAAATTGGTGTTTTTTTTAATTAAAATATATCAAGCTTAATTTATTACTAACCAAGTAAAAACAAAACAATAGTAAAAAGCTATCTAAAAAGAAAACACTGAATTATTTTTGTATTTTTATCCTGCCAGTACTTTGAACTTGGGAAATTGGCCAAAAGTTTAGACATTAGTCAAAAAAAACTTTAATAAAAATTCTGAGATGTATTCCCTGTCCTTCACTCTAAGGTCGCTTCTTTTCAGGGATTATCTTTCACATCTTTGTAAAATACAGACACATTTTCACTGCAGAACTCTGAGCTTCAGTCCTCAGCTGTATTATGAGATCGGATCGTGTCCTCAGTCTGAAGAGAAACTGTGACGTTAAACACTCTCTCATGGTGTGAGCACCTCCATCACTCTGCTGCTGCTCACAGCCCTCATATTCAGTGATGAGGGCAGCCATGTTGTAGAGGGAACATTATAACTTAGAGGTTACCTCTACAGGAAAAACCCAAAGATGATGCAAAGGTACCAGATTAGACTGAAAAGACTCGTTATGAGCTGATAGGTGGTAGAAAAATGCAACCTTTGGAGTAATTTTGCAACTGCCAGAATGTTACAAATTTAACTCTCCAGCAACTGGAGCCGATGCAGATGGAAAGTTTTATAATATCTAGGATTAAATTATAAATTATAAAACCACATATTGTTTAAACAGAAAATGTTTTGTACAACAAAAGGGATTTTTTTTTTCTTTATAGCTTTTAGTAATCATAGTAATTATGCCCACAAATACATAATTGGAGAAGCACATTCATTAAATTTGGCTTTGTACAGTAAAGCTTTTCGGACAAAGCTGTCAGACTAAAAACATTCTCTACACCAACGAGAGAGAAAATATCTTTTTCAAACCTACAATAGTTTATTTCTTCTGTAGTTTGTTTTACTAAAAATATTGCATGTTTAATTTATTGCCAGAAGAGTTTTAAAAAAAATTATTCCCTTTCTCTATTGATGTAGAAAACATGGTGTACTTTCAACTTCCTGGGCGCACAAATGCTTGAAGATGAAATTGTGATTTTGTAAGGAGCGCTACCTGTAAGTAATATGAAGGTATCACTGTTTTAAAACTAATTTTAACAAGCTTCTTGAGCGTGGAGCCTTCCTAAATAACCAGCCAAAATCAAGTTGTTAATCCCAAAAATTTAACAAACGCAACAAAAAAGTGTAATATGCTTCACTTTTATAAGACGTGAATCTGGAAAGTTTTATTCTATATTTAATTTTTGCTCAAGTCTGTGTCAAAATCTAAATAACAATGAATAGATGTAATATACAACATTTTTATATACCTCAAATACACATAAGTAGGCATCGGAGAACGTTAGCCTGTTCGCGGAGTTGTTTTGTAGAGCAAAATAGGAAAGAAAATTGTAGCTTCAGAAGCAAATATATCAACAAAAATGTGAGCTAACACGCTATTGGTTGTTCTCTGCAAAGCAACCAATGGAAAAACGCAATTTATTTTCCTTCCCGCTGATTGGTCGTGCAACCAAGGGCGGAAGTAAACAAGACTGAAGACGTTAGCTTGTCTGGTAAGGCTAAGACGATTTCCTCTTTGCATTTAAACTATTAAAATATGCATTTACACTTGTTTTTAGAGGCGCACTAAAGTATTTGGGCATTTCAGTTGTTAGCTAGGTGCTACCCGAGATCCACTTTACATAATAATCTAACACAAGTACAGAAATTATTTTGGGCTTTTAAAAAAGCTGTTAATGTTATACGTTTTTATTTTAAATATATGTTAAAATCGTTTAAATCAAGGTTGTCCCACCACGCCTAGAGAAGACCCCGGTCATGTCTGTAAAACTTCCCAGCAGAAATTAGCATTTTCGGCAGCCTGGTACATGGCAACAGTTTTAATCTCCGTGGTTAATTTGTGCCAATCCACGATACCTGGTCTGGTTGGATTTGCATGTTAATCTCAGCACAACCCAATTTAGCAGTGATTAATTTTCAGGATGCAGGCTTTATTTATTCAGCTTTGCCTGAGGTGTGCAGCCTCGGACTGTTTTTGTTTTACACCTCGCTTGATTAAAATATTTTCCAGAGTAAAAATTATGTTTCATTATTTGTGGCTCAGCTGTGACTGGCAGGTGGGTTAATCTCCTTAGTGTGCTCTTTGCATACAAACAAACACATTGTGCACGGAATTGCACATGCATTTGCTCACTGGATTAACTGGGAATTTCATCATTTTTCAGGAAACTTCTAATTATTTTTACCTCTATTTAGCCTTTTCATCTCTTATGTGGGTCAGGTTAATTTAGGCAATTATATCATTAGGATTGTAGATAAATACTGCTGGGATGTACATTTTCTAGGCCACGTTCTCACTCGTCCTCATAAAACGTTTGAAACAATTCAAAGCAGATATTAAAAACCTCGTAATGTGATCTGATAATTGTGTAGCCCTTATTTCAACATGTATGTGACTTTTAAAAGATTAAGAGGGCAGCGATTATTTTTTTTGGTCATTTTTCCAGCTCAGTAGGAAACCCTAAATCATCCTAAATGCTAATGAGGACATTTTATTGATCGAGTGAAGGCTCTACGACCTCATAATCGAGGTGAGGTGTCCCTCTGCTGTGCTTGATTACCCTTTGTTACCTTGATCTATGTGCCTTACATTCAGGCGGAAAGGCAGTTTGCTGCCATTTTTAAGCACAAAAACCGCTCACACACTGGGTTATGAACACGCTGGAGGATCTATTTGCAGCTCTTGGGAATAATGAGCGAACCTTGTAGCTGGTGCCTGTCTTTCATTATTATTTCAGCATGACACAGCCCCATGTCACAACCAGATGGAAGGAGCAAGATTGAAAAGTAAAAATGGCAGCTGTCGTCAGCCGAGGATGAAGCTGAGTCACTGGTTTCCTGTCCTGCTGATGAGAAAACGTTTCATAACTAAAGAAAAATAACAGGTAATACTTTATTTTTCCAACAATTATTCTTTCTAAGTTAAGGCAATTTTTATGGATTGAAGTAAAATTAGACTAGCGTACGTACTTTCTTTGTATCACTTCACCGCCATCTCCAGCTTTTATTCTGTACTATGTGTTAAAAATGTCCTTGGATATAGAAGCAGAAAATGGCTCCGAATTACTGGAATCCAGCTGAAAAACCTTTCATCCAGCGCTCGAAAAAGAATTAAAATACACAAGTGTTGATATAACCTTAAACTGTATCATGTTTTATTGAGATTTTATGTAACAGATTAACACAACGCTGGGGGAATGATGCTTGGTTCACTGCAAAAATAAAAAAATCTTACCAAGTATGTTTGGCCTAGTTTATAGTACAAATATATTAGTATACTTGAAATGAGACAGAACTAACTCATAAATAACCTTTCAGCAATATATAGGAGCTTTTTTCAAGTAAATAATCCCTTAATTATGATGAAAAAAATTCTAGTTCCACTGGCAGATTTTTCCACTTTTAACATGGGAAAAATTTATTGTTATAAGTTAAATAATCTGCCAATGGAACCAGTACTTTTTCATTATTATTAAGGAATTTTTGACTTAAAACAAACCCTTATGTTTTGGTAAGAAGTTACTTTTGAGTTAGTTTTGTTGAGATATTTTCTCTACAAACTAGATCAAGATTACTTGATAAGATTTTGTGTTTTTACATGTTTTTACAAATGAAAATCTAAATTAGTTTTTATTCAGCCTCTTTTATCCAGATACCCAAAATAAAATTCAGTTCCTAACAAAATCACCCAGTTATTATGCAAAGTTTTTAAGACAAACATTGGGTTTCTCAACCTTGCCATTCAGAAATGTGGGCTTTATGGAATAGAAATTGCAGATACAGATAGTACAGGTCCTTTAATTGTCAAATTAAAGGAAACAGCAAACATGTAGAATCGGAGTCTCTGGTCAAATGAGACCAAAATATCACTTTTTGGTCTCAAAACATTATGCATGGAAGAAAACCTAACTTTACACATTAACTTCAGCACTCAATCAATGCACATGGTGAAGCATGGTGGTGGCAGCATGTTGGAGTAGTTCTGTTCTGATTTGTTCTTTTTCTAAATCTTTGGTTCATTTTATTGATTGTGGCTTTGCAGTTTGGACAATTGTTCCCTAAATGTCACAATTTCAAACGAAATATTTAGTTAACAAGCAATTTAGCTTCAAACTAAATTGTTTAGCATATAAAATAAATATTCTGTTTCAAGCTAAATATTTAAGGTACTAACTAAGTATTTAGTTTGAAGCTACATATTCAGCACGCTAACTAAATATTTACCTTCAAATTAAATACTTGTGAAATAAATATTTAGATCCAAACTTAATAATTAGCTTGCTAACTAAATATTGGACTTCAGACTAAATATTTAACTTGTGAAATATTTGGATTTCTAAATAAATATTTAGCTTGAATCTAAATATTTAGCTTGTTTACTACTTATTTACTTTGAATTTGAATATTTGCTTGTTAACTAAATGCTTATTTTGAAGCCCGATGTTTAGCTTTCTAACTAAATATTTGGGTTCACACTAAATATTTGATTTGTGAAATAAATACTGAGCTTGAAACTACATTTTTAGTTTCCTAACAAAATATTTACCTTCAAATTAAACACTTCACTTGAAGGTAAATGTTTAGTTGCTGAATAACCCAAATCATTGCTGTTTTATTTTGACAGTGTAACTTTATAAACGCCACCCAAAGGATTCAGCACCAGCATGTAACATTAAAATAATGTCTAGTTTTTCCTGACTGACAACCGAGTTTTATTCATGAAGGAGAGGAGTAGAGAAAAATCGGGAGGAGTTCACATGTAACTCATAAAAAATCAATCCAGAGCAAGAGATTGACAGAACCCACGCTTAGTTTAACAAAAAAAAAAAGAGTAAAGCTGGTGTTTCTCCACCTGTCACACCTCTGTGAGGTGATTCAGGCTGCAGCGGACGAATGCTGCTGCACCTCTGCTCTCCATCTTTATCTCCTGCTTGTTTGGTGCCTCCTGGCTGAGCTTTTACATGGAAATCCAGCTTGTAGTTAAATAAATTGCACTATTAACTGGCGACTGGAGCCAACAAAAGACCCGCGATATAAACATCCCAGCCACTGTTCCACACCTGTCAGTCATCCCGGATACGCAGCGGCGCAGAGTTTGACTTGGCTGTGTGTGTGTGGTTTGTGTGTGTGTGTGTGTGTGTGTTCACCAGAGGGATCACAGAAGACGCAAACTGGAGGATAGTTTCCCAGATGAAAGACCCGAACAGGACAGAGATGAAATTTTCATTCCCCTCAAACCACAAACATCAGTGCACTTCCTTGAGATTTTATTCGATGAACTACAGTAGTTGGTGGTGCACAATTTGTACATTTTTGACATTTTAATTTCTAAATTTCAAAAGTCAATATTTCTAAAAAAAAATGTCTTGAAATCTCCAAATTTAAGTTTTTCCAACTCTTCAAACTCAAATTTTCTAGCAAAAAAAGTGGAAATTTCTGAGTATGAAAAGTCAAAAATTTGCTAGAAAAAATTCTAATTTTGAGTTTAATGTCAGAAATTTTCTGGAAGTAAATTTGGACATTTTTAAGATGTGATGAGCAAAATGGGATGAGCAAGTTATGAGTGAATAAATACTTTTGCAAGGTGACTTCACCCCTACACGCCAATGTTACCGACAGTGAACTATCTGGCTAACCTGCCAAGAGGGGACTTCTGTTTCTGGTCATTTGAAAAAGCAAAAACCCAATATAAAATTTACTTTTAAGCCCAGTTGTCATAATATATCTTCAAATTTCACTTTTAATCATTTAAAAAAAATGCCTACAGGGGTCCTGGATATCTGGGCTTTAGTGTTATTATTTAAATAAGTGTTTTCAATACAAATATCCTCAAAAAAAGAAATTATGGCCACATTTGAAAATAAATATTGCTCTAAATGCCATTTAATGGCGGCATGAATTAATATCAAGGTCTGCAGCATGAGCAAAAATGTATATTTTAAATTAGCTTAAATATAAGTATTTTTTGTCACTTAATATGGATACGTTGCTCCTCTGACTCTAATGATTCGTAGTGGTTCTGCCTCTGTCGTTCTTAGCAGTCAAAGAGAGCAAAAGGGAAATGCTCTAGACAGCACACAGTATGTGTCTCTACTTTTGCGGGGACTTTCCATTGACTTCCATTCATTTCTACAGCCTAACACCTAACCACCACATACCTAACCCTAACCAAAACTCAATTCACACCTTAGTCTTAAACCTAACCCTAGCACAAAAACAACATTTCTCCTTGTGGGGACCAGACTTTCATCCCCACAGAAGCGATGGGCCCCCACAATGGAATATGTGTCAGGAAAATGGTCCCCACAATACATCAAATACATGGCACACACACACACATATACACACACACACACACCCCTTCAGAGAGTTTGATGATTCTGCCTTTCAGGTTTTCAAACAGCTCTGAGCCGCATCATGTCCCTCCATGAATAAAACTCTGGCTGCAGCAAAGGCACTCCTCATCCATGCAGCGCTGTCTGTTTTTCCAGTTGTCCATCGGAGCTATTGGATCTCTAAAAGCGCATCCCAGCTCCATTGGCAGTCACGTATTCTGCAGAACGATGGCGGCGGCGGCCGTTCCCGGCAGTGTCCGGTTGTCTGGGAGAGGCGGGGGGCTCCAGTCCGGCTGGAAGAAGTGGATGTCAAACGTCCTTGCCCAGTTGGCAAAGGCGCGCTTCTCCGTGATGAAGCGGTGGTGGCTGCCGCGTTTGCCGCGCTCATGGGAGATGTACATGGCGCACTCGTCGGGCCCCCGCGGCTCGTAGTAGTGGTAGGGGACGGACTGGTGCTGAGGCTCCCTGCGGAGACAGAAACGGGCGACATTTAGGAGAATTTTAATGAGTTTCATTAGATACCATGAAGCATTTTTCATTTCAAGGTGAAGGAGGATGGTTGGCTTTAATTTATCATTTGCTGAGCAGATAAGTTTAATTAGATTCATATTTAAAAGTGGCACTTTCATCCAAGCCTGAAATAAGAAAATTAAAAAAGTTTCACAGTTTAAACTTGATTATTAAAATGTTAAAAGTGCACTGCTCACTTTTATAGCAGTTTTGACAACCTATTATTTTTTTTTTTTCTTTTTTGCATTTTTACCAATTCAGTTCAGTTTTGTTTACACTGCAAAAAACACAAAATATTACCAAATATTTTTGGTCTAGTTTCTAGTGCAAATATATTAATACACTTGAAATAAGACAAAACTATCACGAACTAGACTAAACTAGTTTATGACAGGTACTATTGAGCATAATTAATGATGTGAAAGTTATTTTTAATATGTTTTTAGCCTTGATTTAGGGTGTTTCAGCAGTTTTGCAGTTCTCTGGAAGTTTTTTTTTCCAGATTAGATGAATATAAGAACTGAATGCTAGTTCTCTGTGTTTGTTTCCCTTTGTGTTACAATATGAATACATTTACTTTGGCCTAAATTTTAAGTCCAATATTCATGTTTGAAATAATTGTGAGGATTTTTCAGTTCAGCTTGCTAGCTAAGCAAGTTTCTCAAGTGATTTTTCCATCATTTAGTTGATTTCATTGTTGTTTTCTGGAAGCACTTCATTTGGGTTCTTATTAAATATTCATGAGACATTTCACCAATTTCTAAATTTCAGCATTTTCACCAACATCAGTCATTCCCACAGTCATTTATCATCATATATTCATCTGTCTCCTGACATCTAATATTGACATTACATATTCATATAGTCATCATTTTGTCTCTTATCTGATCACCTCTCTGAGTTTACAAGCTACTTTGGGCCTGAAGCTCCACCTCATCCCTCAAAACTGAGTTTCTACGTGTTTTAAACTGCAGGCCTGATCAAGCTGTCAAGATAACTACAAAATGCAGCAGCAGCAAGTAAAGGAGTGTGCTTCTGTTTGTGTGTTGAGAAAAGGAAGGTTTGTTATAACATTGAAGGTTTTATTTTAGTTAAAAGGGCCCTCTGTGCTCTCCACTTATAGTGAGTGCATCACTCTGGAGACTTTGTGGTGAATTATGTTTTAAATTAAGAAAACTATTTTTCACTGCTTCCTTTTTCTTTGCAGAGTCTGCTTCTGTTTTCTTATGAATCAGACTGGATTAAGATTTTAACCTGTGGTTAAAAATGACTGACGCGTCACATTACCCTAACCCTTTTGTTTTTAGTCTCCAATCTCACTGTCACACTGCAAAAACACAAGAAAGTCTTTTTATCTGATTTCTAGCGCAAGTGTTTTAGCACATTTGAATTAAGAGTAGACTAACATAAAAGTAGCTTTTCAGCAAAAGAAATAAGCTTGTTTTATGTCACTATAGATACAAGCTGTACTTTTTCCACTGGCACTTAAACAGGAACATAATCTGCCAGTGGAGCTTGTACTTTTTAAACTATAGTAAGAGGTTATTTACTTCAAGCAAGATAAAATTTCTTGCTGAAAAGTTACTTTTAACTTAGTTTTATGTGCTAAGATATTTGCACTAGAAACCAGACCAAAAATACTTGGTAAAATTAAGATTTTTTGCAATGCAGTGATTGTAATTTAAGGAAATGAGCCTGAACTGATTATGAGATAAACCTACAATTAATCCCAAAATTAGATTCAGCTTTTAACTAATCTTTTAATTTTACAAAAATGTTCCTTCTAACTGGAAGTAATGTTTACATCAACTAACTCACTCACGCTTTGGTTACCTAGCAACGACCTGTTGAGTAACTGCCACAGCAGCAGTTTAAGGTTTCACCACTGTGCTTCATGACTGCTTAAAAATAAAAAAAAACAACAGAGTGGAGTGAAAACTGTGGATAAAATATGAAAAGTCACACAACCAGTTTGGCTGTAATTCGGATAGTTAAAACAAAACTAATCAATAATTATCAATAGACTGATATGAAAAGATTATCTTGTGACATTTTTCAGCCATATTGTCTATCACCAACTGTACAGATTTTAGCAAACGTAAATAACACAAGATAACCTTTTTTTAATGCGACACCTTTTACATCTACTGTTACCTTTGTGAGATGAGTGTTTTATTTCCTATCATAAACAAACTCCTTAATAATTTTAAAGGGGGAGTATTATGTATTTTCCAGGCACATAGTGCCATTTTATAGCACAATCAAGTAACCATGTTACTTTCAGTTGTTATAAAAACTCTGTAGATATAAAAAATAACTTAAAAGAAACTTGACTTTGAATAGGCCTCTGTCTCTTTAAGAACCTCTGACACGTCCCTTTTATCTAGTTAACAAGCAACAATTCTCAACCATCGATGCCTTTTAAAGCTGTTTTTAGGAGCTTGGAGGTCGTACAGTTCTGCCAGCTGTTTGCACATTGTTGCTGCCACTAGTCTGGAGGAGTTTTGGGTAAATAGTCACAGAAATTCAAATCAGAACCACCAAACTTCTCCTCCCAGCTTTGTCGCTCAAGCTGTTAAAGTGCTGCACTGCTGTTAAGATAATGCTGTATTCTAATTGCTTTGCAGGAACATTTCATTAAATCAGTTTGATTTAATGTATCAGTGGAAAAGCTGTTTGAAAAACATACTTTAAATGCACAGACTGCTGACTTTCAGTAAAATCTGCACACCTCAGTTGTCATGAGAACTACAATGGACTGCTGAGAATCAGCAAGCAATTTCTGGAAGAAACGAAGCAGCATTCCTTCTTCATATCTGTTGGGATTGAAGTTGGACCTTAAATAAACAAAAAATATTAAAAAAAGACTTTAACCGACCTGCGCCGGGATCGAGGATATGCTGAACGTTGAACAGTTTGTTCTCTTCTATTGAGAAATCTAATAAGGTTTGTTGCTTGTTCAATGAAACGGTCCAATTAAAGTACTGGCTGAGATGAATGAGACGAGAGCTGTAAATTTAATCAATAAACTCCGCTAACGAGGTTGGTTGCCAGGAGTGAGCCTGAGTTTGTGATCCAAATGAAGTCCAGAGTTTTTGTGACATGGAAACATTTTTGGAAGAATAAAAACTGTCACGTCTGCAGTGAAAATGCTCCATATTTCAGTTTAGATATGTTCTACAAATAAATCTGTAAATTAGGGAAATGATCTACAAAACTTTTTTTTTTTTTTTAATCCACAAGGACTGAACCACGAATTAAAGTGTCAAATAATTGACATTTATTTTCTTTCAGCTTCTTTTAAAAGTAATTTTAAAATAAATCTATCGTACCTTTTTTCATTCTAAACAATAAATTAAATATGCAAATTTTTAGGCAGATGACAGAAAAACAGATATTTGTGAAAAAGTGAGCTGCAAATGACTGAAAAATTAAAAAGGTTCTTGCATGATTGAAGAAATGTAAGAAAGGAATACAATGTTTTTGTTGTTTTATTCAAAGATCAACAACAACAACAGGAAACCACTCTTGTTGTGTTAATCAGTGGCCTGGAGATCTGTTGGATGTTAGTGGTTATATTTACTAGAAAAAGTAAAATTTATGCAAAAACCTGGTTAATAAATTAAAACTGCAATTTTGTTGCATTACTAACATTTTAACATGTGACATTTTTTGTGTTTTTTTTCTGTAAAAAACTGAATGGATTTTCTTTAGTGCAGAATTGTGATCGCAGGACCCATAAAACCATCAAGAGGACCATAAATGGCCCCCGGGCCACACTTTGCACACCCCCACAGCAACAAAACCATAGCGATGCTGCGTATTACACTGTATTACATCTCCATCTAAATCTGTTCTTAAAGAAATATTTTGTCATGAAACAATATTCCACTTTTACGCTGTAAAAAACAACTCTTTATATTTTAAATCCACATTAGGAAAAGGACAGAAATGCGTCTTTAATGTTTTTCTGAATTAAGATTCTCGGCCACCGCGCCTTTTGTCTCCTTATCAGCCGACGATCCATCGAGTGGCAGCCAATAACCGGGTCGTTTAATCGACGTCACGCTGCAGACAAGGAAACATTTTAAACTGTTGTGGCTGATGATGCTGAGTGGCTCAGAAATCAACTAACCGTAACGCACAAAAGCTTTGAGTCAAGTGAAACAAAGAAAGAAAGAACAGAAGAGAGTTCATCCAGGTGAAATGGAAAGTTTTATCTCCAACAGAAAATGCAGGTTTTCATTTGCATCTGTTTGGGTTTTTGGTTTAAATTCTCAAAGTGTTATCTTTCAACGTCTTCAAAAACGTTCATCCAACTTCAATCATTTTGAATCACTGGGAAGTGAAAGAACATGTTTTCATATTTATACATGTAAATACGTTACATTAAATTAACAGTGGTATCAACTGATATTAGTCATTGTTTAATATTGATATTAGTCCAATAAGTAAAACCGGGCCGATATTAGCAACCGATATTTATATCATTTTTACGTGCTTTGAGAGTCGAGGGATTGATCAGTACGACAACTCGGGGGGGGAAAAAAGGAAGAATACAAATTATAATATAATAGGAAATTTCAGAGATTAACCTAAATATTTCTGAGATTTCTCCAGCAAATTTTCTACTCTTCAAACTCAAACATTTTTTTTTGTTTTTTATAGAAATTTTTGGAGATCAATCTTAAAAATTTATGAGTTTTCTCTAGCAAATGTTTGACTTTTCAAACTCAGAACTTTTCATGCTTTTTCTAGAAAATATCTGAGATTTATCAATATTTTTCTAGAAAGTATTTCACTTTTCAAACTCAGAAATCCTCTTGTCTTTTCTAGAAGATTTCTGAGATTAATCTAAAAATTTCAGGTTTTTCTCTAGCAAATTTTTGACTTTTGGAGCTTCAAGAAGAGACGAGGAAAAATGTCCTCTTTTGTCTGTCAACAATGGCCCTAATACATCATTTTCACATGATATTTGTTTGACTATATTTCTTTTCAGTGTCAAAAGGGGGATAAGTTCAAATGCACATCAAAGTTTGAGGATTATCTGGTAAAAAATGATTTAAAGCTGTATATCTTTTTTACTTCCACTATTATGCACAATTTTGTGTTAAGCTAGAACTCAACTCCTCTCCTCCCCCCCCAAAAAAAGATAAATGTGAGGTTTAAATGTGACAAAAATATATTAAACCTGCAACACATATTTACACATGGACATGCAATTATGGGTATCAGCTTTCCACAAATACCTGCTGTCACAAAATCCATTATCAGCTGTTTCTTCTTCGTTTTTGGAAACTATTAAAACGTTTCTTATCAAGCGCTGCGGCGCAGCTCGGCCTGGAAACCTGTCAGTCGGTTCTTGTCTGGGAATTTGTCGTTAACATTCAGCTCCACCTTCGGCTCTCACCTGCAGAAGTCGGGGGCCACCATGCCGTACACGTTGATCCTATCGCAGAGCTCCAGAGCGATGGTCATGGTGAACCAGCCGGTGCTCAGCCACGAGTTGGAAATCTTCCTGCAGACGTAGGAAGACCACATTTCAGATCGGTTTGATACGCTTTGAATGCTCTTTATTAACTAAAACGGATAACCAAGGATCCCACGTCAATGAATAAAGATTCATCTTGATGCACAGGTCGATTCATCTGACGCCTCCCAGCATCATCAAACTGTAAATCCAGACGGATACAAATGAAATCTGTCAAATAATCAAATTCTCAATCAGCTTTGCTCTTCGTTAAAATCCCATTTTCCAGCTGCAGTGGTCCGTCTGCTTTTCCACCACAAAGAGATGAGATCCGATGAAATAAATATGAAGTGATATTTACATTGCATTAAGAAATCTCTTTCCATCTAAATGTTCATCAGCTCTGAAGCAGAATTTCTCCCGCATTAAAAATACATCTCACCACTCAAAGGAATAAAAAAAAGATAGAAAGTTAACTTGGTTTTGAAGTCGTGAACTAGTTCTCTTGGTCTATTTTATGTTTTGTTTATGTTTATGCATATTTATTTTTTTTATTTGTATTTTTCTCACTCACAGAGAAAAAACTATTGAAACAAACAATAGTTTTTATATTATATATCTGTAAATGTTTGGATGGAATCACGAGAATCATGATTGTTTATCATGTTAAAGGTAAATTAAAGGTCCAGTTGCTTCAGCAATTAGAGGAAAACACTTCATTGTTTCACTCAAAGCTTATTTAAAATTTCACGATTAAAGTGAATCTCAAATATAAAGAAAAACAGATTTAATTTAATTTTCTGCTGATTGTGGGTTAGAAACCAGAACGGACAAAAAGAAGATTAAAATAACATAAAATTGATAAGTGTTATAAATTCTAGATTTACTAAATTAGCTTTTTAAAATTTTATTTGTAATTTTTCCCATTTGTATTTTGAATTTTATACTTTCATACCTAATCCACATAACCAAAACTGTTATGAAGATTTTTTTTACTACTATTATTTCACTGAAAATATTTGGATGTTAGCCTTGAAGTATTTCAGAGGAAGCACATAGTTGACCTTATTTGGTTAAATCCAAACTGTAAAAATAGACCCAACACACTGAATGATCTAAAATTGCCCTTAGGTGTGTTTGTGTGTAAGTCCATTGTCCCGTGGTTCACTTCTTATTACCTGAACTTGACCTATTATGCTTCCTTGATCAGGTTGAATGTTCATGACATTTTCTGCTCAAAATCATTCTCTGACAATGAGATTTCAGTCTGGTCAGTTCTGCCTATTTTGGGCCTCCTGTCACTTTAAATCTAAATAATCTGCAGGCCACGCCCCCCAGCTCAACATTTTCACTCACATGTGAAAATGGCTGCAAACAGACCTGCAGTTATACAACCGTACAGCTTTGAAAAGCAAAAGTAAAGCCTCCTGCACAACTAAAAATAACACAGCAAGTGGTTCCTGGACGTTAAGTAAATAACAAAACACTTGTCATTCCCAGCAGCTGTTGTACAGCGCATACAACACTAAAACCAGGTGACCAAACTTGCTAGGGTTCGACTTTGGTTGCTAGGTGACGGGCTGAGGTTGCCAGGTAATGAGTGCCTGTCAAATGCAATTTTACATTTTCCAGACACCAAAATTTTTGACTCATTGCCAAAAAATAAGTAGTTGAGTGAGTTTTTTAAGCAGATGGTCTGTTTTTAGAAGCAGTTGAAACCCAAATGGAAGCATAAAAACGCACAAAATGTGCATTTTAATCAATGAGAATCTGATCATCGCCCACCAGGTTGAAGGAGTTCATGTTTTATTTGGGTCGTTTAACCAGTAGCTGTGAACATCTCAGGCTAAAACCTTCAGTAAACTTCCAGACTCCTGATATCTGGTTGCTGTCCTTTAGGCTCAGCTGTAATCTCTGCCAGGCACAGCCGTGCAGACAGCTTTCGCTGCCGTCATCAGAACTCGTCTGGAACAATTAGTGGTTCTGCAAACTGGCTCATGAATATTTCAGTGAAGAAATGCATCACAACTGCTCTTGTTCCCTCATTCGGAGTGTGAAGATATTCATCTTTGAGCTGATGCAACATGTAACTAGGATCCTTCAGCTGCATCTCACACAGCTGTGCATTTCATCATGCCGGCTCGGTCTAATCCTGACCAAGATCAGAACAGGTGCATATGTTTATGCATCAGAATCTGATGGGCTGTTCTTCCAGATTACCCTATTAGCACAAAATGTTGCATGTCTGAAAGTAAGCCTTGAAACTATTTGTCACTCTGAGTCATTAGATGGTTTTATTCACTAATAACAAGCCGCTCACCATATGTGTAGATTTATGAGAGAAAATGAACCAAGCTGAGAACAGGAGGAAAAGAAATATTTCTGCTTAATGCACTGAATTCAGTAATTAACTACGCAGCAGTGCCATCTGTAACAGTAAACGTATGTATAGAACACAAACTGTTCGCAAAGAACAGAAATAGTGAAATTGAGCAAAAAATTAGTTTTTTCTCTGCAGGATAAATACATAGAAAACATGTGTTTGAGTCTGGGAACGTGGCTCATATCCATGATAATTTAGAAAAATTAATGTTGCATATAGAGACGAAAATGTATCTTCAAATATCCCTATGATCAACGGGGTTTTTTTTTAGTGAAATAATGATAGGACTTTTAATGATAGTGGGTTTTTTTATATTAATTATTAATAGTACAACTGTGGACAAAATCCAAAATATTTGTGGTTCATTTGTTTATAAGTCCAGTTCATTTGGGAAGGTGTGAATGAATTCTGATGCCGACCAAAAAAGCAAACATTAATCCGTCTAAAAACCTCAATCTCAGTTTGGTTGAATTGAACTCTGGTGCGGTTTGAATGCCAAGCGGACCGGATACCGCTCCACAAGCAGGAAGTGGACTATAGTGCAGGGCATTCTGGGTAAATACAACCAAAATGCTAGCAGTAGAAATGGGTCAGGGTGTTTTTACCAAAGACAAAAGAGAAATCCTAAAATATGACGCTACTCCATTTCTGTTTACATTTAGTGAAGGAGGAAGTTGTGCTCATGTCTTCTTCTGAGGGTTTTATGTTTTCTTCAGTAGTTCTTAGTGCAGCGCCCCCACAGGCGAAGAGGTTTTTCAATTAGCTGGTTCGTTTGACAGTGCAGTGAGAAAGGAGCTAAAAATGTAACAAATGTTGCAAATTTGGTTCTCAGTCGAACCGAGTCTACTGGACTATCAGGAGTGAAAACAAACAACCTTAGAAAGCAAAACACATAATCTGCTCCTCCTGTAACAGAAGGATTGACAATGGCAGCAAAAGTTAGGTTGAAATAACCTTTTCGGATGAAACGTATTTGCTCCAGGTGGTAATTTGTTTGGTGTGGGTGGTGAAGGATGCAGAGTAGATTTCAGTCTTGCTTTTCCATGGGAAGAGAGGGAAAAGCTGCACCATGTCTGAGCCTACGGCCATGTTGTTTCATAATCCATCCAAGACTACAGCTGAGGCCGACTCATTCTGTCGTATTGGACTTTCTAAAATGTAGTATTGATCTTTACCTCATTTTAAGCCGAGGCAGTTTCAGTTAATATGATCAGCAGCGGAACTGGGTCCAATAAACCGGATATCGTTTTGTATTTTTTACCCCTGGGAACTGTTTGAGCACTTGCTTTTGACTTTTTCAAGACACAGTATGATATTTCTCTGATAATCTTCAAAACCAAACAAAAGGAAACTTATGAAAAATAACTTGATAAAAATCAATATTTTTACTGGTTTTCAATTTCAAAGCCATTTTCTCTGACTAAACACATTTATAGTCAAAACTCAAACCTGGACTTCCATATATTTATAACAAAGTTACTTATGTAATGGTTCTGTCAAACGAAAATGCTAAATGTTTTTATGAAAAAAAAAGCTATTTAGCTTACCGAATTTTACTGCCTATTTAAAAAGCCGGGAAGATGATGAATTTTTCTGTGCAAACTCTGCTGTAAAAAATGTTTGCTTCATGATTATAGAACAATTTGAATCTTGGATTTAAGAGGAAGTTGACACAACTGCAAAAATACTAAAGCAGGGACGTCTAGCATGGAGTCAACAGTAAGACGACTCATGTATCTCCACAGGTGTTGTTTGTGAGCCTGAAGTTGATCACATAAGAAAGTAACACTGCTGCTTCTACCTTTTAGTGTCCAAAAGTGCATGTGTCAAACTCAAGGCCTGAGGGCCAAATCCAGTCCGCCATAACTTTTTATGTGGTCTTCTAGATTCTAGGCTAAACACTAAGTGTTTAAATATTATGTTATCAATCAAATCAATGCAATTTTATCTGCTTATTGCCAAATTATATCAATCAGTCCCTCCAGTTTCTTGAGAATTATTGTGGAAATTCACACAAAATCAACAAAAACACCCTGGCACTACTGGCCCTTTAAGAGCATTCATGATCTTGATTGGGGCCAAAATGGAAATGAGTTTGACTCCCCTGGTTGTTTTCAGATTAGTGTTGTTGAAAGATCGTGTGCAGTTTTACCCATGTAAATAAAACAAAAACTGTTTATGTTCAGAACAATGAGACTCACACAATCACTGCCCTGCTTGGTAAAATAAAGTATTTTTTGTCCAGATATATAGCTTTTAAATACATGGGTGTGGTGCCAGTTTGTTAAGTCTCTCAGACAACATTTCAGCTTTTTTTTCCTCTTTACTGGACAACTCTTCAATTTTAAGCTTCCAATTTTACAACAACTTGTGATTTTTGAAATGAAAATGAGTATTTTAGAGTTCCAGTTGTAAAGAAAGCATTGAAAGAGTGATATGTGCCCTTTAAAGAAAGTCTGTGGAAATCAGGCTTATGTGATTTCTTAAGATCAGTTTGACAAGTTTTCTTCTTTATCTCCCAACCTGCCTCATACATCTGCTGCTTTTCAAAGGTGGTTACAAACTCTTTAGAAACAACCAGGGAAAAAAAAGAAAAACACTCCCGTTGGGGGATGAGACCTAAACAAGGCAAGGCTAAGAAGAAAATCCCGCTCGCTTGCTGCTGAATGAGGTGACACTTTGGGAAAAGAGGGCTTATATGTTTGAAAAGGTCTTCAGACGTTGCTTTATAGCCCAACAGAGAAGAAGGTGTACAGGGATGCGTCAGGCAAAGAAACGCTGAAATAAAAGATCTTCACAGGTGTTTAGATCTTGCTTGTAGAAGCTGTGAGGCAATGAGAAAATGTTTCCTGACAGAGGAAGAGATTTTAAAGAGTGACTAAAATCTTATTGAATATTACTGAATTATTTCCATGATTGCAAAGAAACCAAAGCTGTGGCACTGAAAAAAGGATCCCAAATCAACAGTTGCTTTCAAAAACAAAGTCAGGGATTAGAAAAATCAACCGACAGAGACAATTTTAAATTTTCTCTGTTTGGCCACAATACAAAATATTGAAAAATGAGCACAAATAAAAGCATATTATTCAAAAACACTTCAGTTAGTGGGCAAATTAAAACAAACTAATAAACCTTACAAAACATTGCGCCACTCAGGTTGGCAATACAGAGTAGGAAACAAAATATTTTTTTTGTTTCCT
This sequence comes from Xiphophorus hellerii, assembly GCF_003331165.1. Lineage (NCBI taxonomy): Eukaryota > Metazoa > Chordata > Actinopteri > Cyprinodontiformes > Poeciliidae > Xiphophorus > Xiphophorus hellerii. The sequence continues at coordinate 24,059,724 of NC_045677.1, forward strand.
ACTCTGTAGGAGTAGGAAACAATTGTTATTATTGTTATTGTTTTGGATGCTGTGTAGTTGGACAGATTTTTGGCAATATTTTTCATACTTTACTATGATGTGTAACCATAGCAACAGTTTACAACAGGGAGCCGCTGATTGGAAAAGCTGAAATGCAAAATATCTTTTCCTGCCAACGGCAATCATCACCGTCTACAATAACTCTTTGAAGAATTTGAATTAATATGAGTTAAAACAACATTTAATTTCCTTCTGGGATCATTAAAGTATTTTAACTTTTGAATTTGAATAAGCATGCATGAAAAAGTGCTGTACGTTTGCTACCACACCACGCTAGCAAGCTAAATGTTAACTTCTTGAGAGTGCTAGCAAACTAAATGCTAGCACTTAGCATTTAAATTGCTAGCTAAATTTAGCTATCTAAAGCTATCATTTAGATACACACTCATAAACCTTCTCAGAAGAAATGAAGATCTTCCAGCTACAAATCCTGAGCTGGGAACAAATTAAACCCGTGGAGTTCATAAGTCTCAGCGTTACATTCATGTCTCATCAACTACAGCTGCCATGCTTTCAACCGAGGGTATAAATGGTTGCCAGGTAACAGAATTACAGATGCTCTAACAGTGCATTTAATCTTTTTAGATAAATATGACTCACTAACGTCTTTTATCAAGAGGCCAAATGTTGTTGGCAAAGCATCCTTCCATCTGGAAAGAGTGAGTCTGTTGGCTAAAAGAAAAGAAAATGGAGTCACATTTACCTCATGCTAAGAGAAATAAGTTGAGGACTAATCCCATAAGCAAGCAGGAACATGTATAAACCCAGTTATTTAAAAACATTTTTTGTAAAAAAGCATTTACTTGGGTAATATTTTCTTTTAACTGTCAACAACTATTACAACATTAATGTTAAGCTTTGACACAAAAGTGGAAGCCGCTAGCCAAAAAGTTTGTAGTGCTAGCCCTAAAAGCTAACTTAAATATAAGAGCATGAATATTATATATGTAATATAAATATATTACATATATAAATATATGTAATTTATAACCAAAATTTCAAACCAGATGTTAAACCTTATTCAACTGAAAGTTTACAAAACATCCAATTACATTTGCACTTCAGCATTTATCTGGAAAAATTTATCTAATTGAAAAAAAGTGCAGTAAATGTTTTCAAAATTTGCAAAAATGCTAAACTCTACACACAAAAAAAATTAGCTAGAACAAAACCTACAACAATGTATCGTTCAAAGAAAAAAAGAAGTAAATATCCAACAAAAAATCTCAGGAATTCTGAGGTCAATTTGAGAAATTTTCTAGAAAAAACCTGTGAAAAGTCAAAATTTTATTAGAAAAAAACTCCAATGTTTTTTTTTTTTTGATTAATCATAGAAATTTGAGGGAAAAAAACTTGGAATTTCTGAGATTCAAACGTCAACAATTTTTACATTTCAAACTAAGAAATTTTCTTCAGGAAATGTTAAAATTTCAGAGATTTTTTACTGGCAGTTTACTCTTTTTTTTGTTGTTGTTTGCTTTCGACAATGGCCCCGTTGTAAATGTTTACACTTAAGACAGCAGTGCATAAATCCGTACATGTCTTTGTGCCCCAACTCATCATCTAAATTACTAGCAGTCTGTTAAAACATGAAAACTCTGCCCTGATTTCAGATTTATGATCTATGAACTTTATTCTGTTAATGAAATCCTTATTTTATTCTTGTGAACCTTTTTTGAGGCATCGCCTTGTCTAGAGAACTGGATGCATTTCTACACCAATAATTCAAATAGCTACAAGAGTAAAATTACTTTTATTTAATATTAATCATATAATCCAGCGATAAAAAGCTGTTTATTGTGAGTTATAAATAGAGCACAGAAAGAACTGTCTTCCTTGTGTGTCTCTGCTGGTCCTGTGATTGACTATTTTAGATCCTTTAACAGCTTTTTTAGCCTCCAGCCAAAACACTAAACTGGGTAAAGCTGAAAAAATGAAATATACTGATAATTAGAGCAACATTTCATGTTTTGCACTTCTGAACAGTGATTTATACCAAGCCTTCACTTCCGCTCCTATAAATCATGCAGAGTCTGTTATCCTTTTACATGTTTGCCTGGTTTCGCCCTGGTTCTTCCATCGCTGTGCTCCCAGGAAAAATCCACCAACAATTTATCACAACCTGTGTGGGGGAAGCGACCCACTCCCACTGAATCAAGCGGCGAACAGCGCCTGAGCGACAGCATAATGAGCGGTGACAACGCGCTTTTTCTGTCCGGCCGTCGTCGTTATTAGAGTCAGGTTGACTCAGAGCGATGCTATCGCAGCTGAAGCACCAACTTCTCATTTTCATTTAATTACGACTGGATCCAGGTTGTCCTGTCTGGAACATGTTGATTTGTTCTGGTGGGTAAACAACAAAACAGGGCCTCTGGGCTTTAATATCACAACATCCCTGCGTGCGCACCCTAATTTTGCAAATTAGAAAACTTCAAAGCGCAGCGTCTTGTCATAAAGCAATCTGCTACGGATGCATGGAGGCCCTAATCAGGAGCCGTGCGGCTAATCTCACTTAAGAAGTCTTCCTCATTTCCTTGTTTGTGAGCATGCTGGTGAATAATGTGGTGTGAAATGTCAAGCTCTTGGCTTCAATGGCTATATTTTAAAGAGACAGGAGGGTGGCAGCGAGTGGGATGTCACGTTTATCCCTGAGAAGGAGCGACGTGATGTTTGCACAGTTTGGCATTGCAAATGTAGCTAAAGCACCTTTTTAATGGGGAGTTTAATCTGGATCCCTGAGACTTAAAATCTTATTTTTATCAAAACATGGTTCACGTGACAACAAAAGATTTACATTTTTAATTAATCAAGAAAGCAAACTGAAAAATAGCAGGTTCGTTGACAGTTCCTTTAACTCACAGGTGTCAAACTCAAGGCCCTGGGGCCAAATCTGGTCCGCCAGAGATTTTTATGTGGCCCTTTTAGACTAAAATTACATCAATAAGTCCCTCCAGTTTTTCACAAATCTGCAAAATTCACAAAAAATCAATAAATTTCCAAATTTTTTCTGATTTTATTGCACAATTGGTCAAAAACATTTGAGTTTAAGTGCCTGCTGTTTCAGCTATACTTAATTTTACAGTCTGTAATTGATGCGAATAATAAAAAGTTATAATCAATCATACATTGGTGCAAGTATTGTAAAAATTCCTTACAAACATTTCTAAATCGACACTACAAAATCTGTAAATTTGATGGCAAAAAATCACTAAAACAATCACAAAATCCTGGAGGAACATCTAGTTAGTGATATTTTAACCTTTTAATTGGTTTTATCAACATTTACTGGCACAACCGGCCCTTTAAGAGCATTCAGGTTTCTGATATGACTCAAAATGAAAATGAGTTTAACACCTTTGTTTTAATTCTTTACGATGGTTAACAAGTTACAAAACAGTGTTGGGTTTAAGATTAGAAAATAGAAAATAAAAAAATAAAATTACAAGAATAAAGCAAAAAAGTTAAAAGGACAAAGTCATAGTATTACGAGAATTGCCATAATTTTACAAAAATAAACTCTTAGGAGAATAAAACAATAATATTATGAGAATAAAGCTTTATTATTGTGAGAATAAAGTCATAATATTAAATTTGCATGAGAATTTTCTCAGAATATTATAACAAAATTGTAGTAAACACATCAGATTATCATTATAGGTGACACAGCCACCTATCAGATTATTGGTAATAATCTGATGCTGATGTGTTAATAGATTATGTATTTATTTATTTGTAAAACCAAACTGAAAGTATAACTTCACAACATATTGAACATTTAAAGTTCTGATAAAATTGTGACTTTATTCTTGTAATTTAATTATTTGTATCCTAATCTCCTACCATGTGAGTGGCGGCAGACGAAGGTTATTTAAAAGTGTGATTGGGTGTAAATACTGTAAAAATGCCTTTACTCTCCAACAATATGAACCCAAAAATCTCCTCTATAAATGTGAGCTCAAAGTTTTTCTTTGGTTTCGGCCATTTTCCACTACATGCATGTAAATTAAGGCTGGTTCTTGCCCAGTCAGTTTGACCCGAGCGTCAGAAATGATTACGGTCGTGTTAAGGGTTGATTACTCCTTCATTTCTCTCTCCCTTTTCAAACTGTACTCGACTTGCAGCGAGCTTTCCGTCTGATCACAGCTTCTGTTTCTGCAGCGTGTTTCTCTCCACAGGGGCAATAATAGCACCATTAGCAAGTGGTTTTTTGTGTATGCGGAGCTTTTTCAGTCTCTTAACATCCCTCGTCTTGATTCTGCTCATTATTTGCAGCAATTTTCTTTTGTTCCTGCTTTTTATTTCATTTCGCTCTGCTGAGTCGCAGGAGAGTTATTAAAAATCTAAATCTGGAGGGTCTGTGGAGCTCACCATAGAGACACAGGCAGATCCAAAATAAAGCCCTTACTGATGCTGATTGCAGCCCAGTAACCCTGGTTACTCCCTCTGAAAATCTCAGCATCAGCATAAGCGGCCTTCATCTCCACCTCATACATCATAGCACGAATCTCTACTGTCCTAAAGACTTTCTCCTTCAGTTTGGATATTTCCTTCTGTCCAACACACTCTGCTGTTTTTAATGGTTGACCCTGGTGATTAAAACCAGCCAGTTTCACTATTTCTGCTCCTTCCAGCTTCACCTTTGCACCTGACTCAAGCTCATTCACCCACATGTATTCTGTTTAGCTTCTAAGGATGTTTTGACACCTGATAATCCAGTAGATTTGGTTCAATTTGGGACCAAAGATGCAACATTTGTTACATTTTCAGCTGCTATGGCTCGCTTTCACACTGTATTGAGTCCTAAAAACAAACTTATGGAACAACAATCAACAACAGACAAGAATTAGTTTAAATATTTCAGTAAAGTATACTCCATATTTCTAGGTGCCATTTAATTGCTGATGAGTTAAAGCCACTGTGGAAGCAAAGGAGATGGGAGAGCCCAATAATAAGGTCACATAGTGTTTTTTTTTAAGTTATCCTCTATTTATTCTTTGTTCAGACACGCACTTTTATTTACTTATTTTTCTACTTGTTTGCTTTCTTTACCTTCCTTTGTTTTCCACTTTTTCCCCAAAATATCTTTGATGCTAAGTTAATCAATTAGAGAGCAGAAAAATAATGTAGGAATCTGTGTTTCGTTTTTGTTTTGAATGTATTCATTTTAATGTATACCTCCTTGTTTGTTTGCTTGTTTTTTTCTGTTTGGTTGGTTATTTTATTTTTATTGCTGTTACTCATTCTATTATGTGGTTAATTATTTTGTAGGTCAATACCCCTTCTTGCTTTTTGTCAGTCTTTAATGTTTGTTCTATACACACTAATTAGTGAATAGTAGAAAAAACTAAACTTGTTTAAAAGCCTGTTCCCCTCCTCACCTGTGGGGGCACTGTAGCAAGAATCACTGAAAGAAACAACATGAAAACCTTTAAAGAAGACATAAGCACAACTTCCTTCTTCACACAATGTAAACAAAAGTGGAGTTGCGTCAAATTTGAGCAGTTTTGTCTTTGGTAAAAGACGATGAACCATTTCTGTCCCCAGCGTTGGTTTTGGATGCATTTACCCAGAATGCTTTGCGCTGTAATCCACTTCCTGCTCTTGGAGCGGTCTACAGTCCGCTTGGCATTCAAACCGCCACAGAGTTCACTTCAACCAAACCAAAACCAAGGTTTGTAGGCGGACCAGAGAAGACATGGACGCAACTTCCTTTTTCACAAAACGTAAACAAAAATGGAGTAGCATCAGATTTGAGTGATTACAGGATTTCTGCTTTTTCTGTAGTAAAATCATTATGAATTTTCAAATTCAATCAAATCATGAGATGGTAAAAGATTCCCACCCCTACTATTCACCCTGATTTTTCTCTAGATGTAATCATGAATAACTCGTGTTGCATCGCTCCTTTAATGAAAACACGTCTTTGGTTAGTAAACTCTCATCATTTCTATTACATGTACATTTCCTGTCTCTCAGTTTGCCCGGCATCAAACTGAGAAGGAGACTTATCAGTCAAAAATGCTTAAAACGTGTGTGGGTGTGTGTGTGTGTGTGTGGCCATTTAAAGGTCACCTTCCATTTGATTGAAGTCAGAGTGAGTTTCCTTTAGAAAGAGTCTAATTATTTACATTTAATTCAGAGCTGTTTTTAAACCTGTGGACTGTTTCAGGTGTGTTTTAAACAGGATCCATTTCGCTAAATTCACATTTTGCACATTTTTGTTTTTCTATTTGGGTTACAACAAAAAACAAAAGTCGGGTTTTGTCAATAAATTTAGGTCTTTTGGTGCCTGGTAAATGAAACGTTACAAAAACCTTCCAAATGTAATATTACATTGCATCGTTACCTATCAACCACAGCAAAGCCCAGCCCGTTACCTAGCAACCCAGGCTGAGCTCAAGCTCAGACAAGTGTTTTGTTGTTGACGTGCCATCCAGAAACCACTTCCTGCATTCTTGTAGGTTGTGCAGAAAGCTCCACTTCTGCTTTTCAAAGGTGTATGGATGTATAAATGTGTACCTGTCTGCAGCTATTTTCACATGCAAGTGTAAACGTTGAGTTGGGGGGGCGTGGCCAGCAGCAGCTTATTTGGATTTAAAGAGACAAGTTGCCCAAAAACAGCTCAAAATAGGCAGAACTGAGCAGAATAAAATCTGATTTTCTAAGAATGATTTTATGCAAAAACTTTAATGAACACGTTTTGTTTCTTATCCTAACCTGTTCAAGGAAGAATAACAGGTCACATTTAAGTGTATGGCTATAAAAACTTTACTTTGGATACTAAACACATCCATTTCTGTCTGCTGTGGCCGGCTGTCTTCCTTCTTTCCAACCTTTACTCATAAACCACAACATCTTTATTTTTATGGATTCAGTTTTGCTTCAAAATCATCCAGACCCAACGTGTTTGGAGTGACTGAACACTCCTGAGATCCTCCAGTGGACCGCGTCACATCAATGCTGTTCGTTATGAACCATTATGGCCACATAAATCACCAGCGGAGGGAGGAAAAAAGCACATATTTTAAAAGCTAATTTGCCTTTAATTACCAGTTGAGTCTCATTCTGTCTTGGCAATTTAGCACAAAGGCAGCAGAGAGACACCTGCTTTTCAGCGCCACTCTGGCTTTGTTATAAGAACCGGGGGAATGTGGCATCGTCCCACATTATTATAATTACCCTTACTCAAAAGGCATAACCAATAATTACAATTACAAGCTTGCAGAGTTGCTGGTCGCTCTGATGATTGTTCAGAAAATCTGCTATCGATGCTGCCCTTAGTGGGAATATTTTCCACTTTGTAAAGCAAGTTACAATGTGGATTTTTAAAAATATATATGCATTCAAATTGATTCCTCTGAATGTAGCCATACATTAGAGGTGATTTAACACGCCACAGAGCAGAGATGACCAATGCTAAGCCTCACAGATGTTAAAGTCTAAAAATACGAAGAGTAAAAGCAGTAAATAACAGTAACACAAGCTGCCTTCTCACTGTAAGCTGCTCCTATAATTGCAGGCACAGATTCTAAGGGATGGATGTCTGAATCAGTCTCTAAATCCTCCGCTTGGCATGTTCCTCCCCTGGCATCTGTCTTAAGCCCAATTCAGATCCAATCTCCAATGATACTCCAGACAAAAGCTGGGATAAAGACAGGAAGAGACTAACACAGCCTGTGTTCGGTTGGGGATTCATTAAGCATTAATGGCCACCAGACAAAGAACTCAGCTTGGACTCATTAAATCGGAGACCTTTAATGCCTTTTCAGCTTTAAATAAAGCGTTGCAGATACTGAAATGCAGAACCGGGCAGACATCACACCGTTTCTTTTGTGTGACTTGCATTAATTTTTTACCATTCAACCGCAACTCTCAACAAAAGGGCAAAAAAAATAAAATAAAATAAAATAAAATGAATAAATCACCCAGTGAAGACGAGCTTACATCACAAGAAATTAGAGGTGATTGATCGATACTTACATGTGAAGCCGATCTTATCTACCTCAGCAAAGATAATCAAACACTGTCCTCTTCTGTAGGTCTGACTGACGGACCGGATCACCGGGTCGCGTTTGAACGTTTGCAGTTTCAGACCAAAATAAATTGGTATTGACCAAAATGGGAATCGGCAGGTCAGGCTTTTTAAAAAACAGTAACTGCAATCAGGGCACCCCTACCTGAAATAAAATTTTTCTCGCCAACCTTGACTAGAAAATCCAATAAGTTGTTGTGACATTATTTCCAGATTTCTAAAGAGAAACAAAGTTGACCTGAAGAACATTTCCTGGAATAGAGGACTAATATCCTAGCAAGATCTAGAGAAACTCATCCATGTGTTTATCTACAGTCGCATTGATTACAGCAACAGTGTCTTCACAGGTCTGTCTGGTTCTGCTCGGCATCCACAGAACCAGAACCAAACATGGGGAAGCAGCATTCAGCTTCTATGCAGCATAAATCTGGAACGAAGACAAAACTAACTTGCAAGTAACTTTTCAGCAAGAAATCAGAGTTTGTCTTAAGGCAGAAATTTGTTCAGATTCAGGAAACTGCAGGTGTGTGTCTGTGTCTGGTGAAAAACGTTTGTTTTTCATTCAGTGGGGAGAAAATCCAGACATTTTACTAAACTAAGAGTAGAAATAATTCATAATAAAAGTACAGTATAATAAAAATACTCCTAAAAGTAAATTCTTTCAAAAAAGTTACTCAAGTAAATGAACTTGTAAATTTGAATATTGGCAGATTTTTTCTACTCATAAAATGGAAAAAATATTTAGTTTTCTATATTTTTTAACGTGTTTTGAGAAGAGTGTTTTTAGGTTGGAAGGCCTTCTGGCCATCACCCTAATCTGTAGCTTATCTCAGTGATTTTCCATCAGACTTAGGACTCAAATTCACTACTGGAGTAAAAAATATTTGGACAGACGTGTTTCTGCTTATTATAAAAGTTTAGTTGTAAAAACATGAATACTTAACGTTTTCCATAGCAAAAAAAAAATATGTTGAAAAAAAAATTATTTGCTTTTGTCTTTTTTCTTCTTGAAAAAAGACAAAAGAGTCAAAAGGACTCGACACGTGACAAAATGATTTATGTCAATGACTATCCTCCAACTTGTTAATTAGCATAATAAATTAATACTTTAACTGTTAACTTCTCTTTCCAGTTTGCATCTAAATGTGTTGCAGAAAAATGAACTGTCACTGAAACTCTCTGGGTCTCCAGCTTGAGGTCCAGAGGGAGAAAAAAAAAGAGACTATTTGGATCATATTCAACTGTGTAATCCCTGAAGCTCATAGTTAGATAAATATGTGTTTGGAGAAGGAATAAGTCAGGTCACAGCACACCAGCAGCTTGCACAGCGGGCGCAGATGAGCTGGCGTAAATGATGGCATTAGAGTTATAAAAGTTCCAGTGTGTAACATTTAGGATGATCTATGATGATCAGAGAAGCACATTGATATTTTCAGCAGAGATTTCATTAATGTGGAATCATGGGACAAACTGAGCGATTAAAACCCAGCGAAAACGCAAGGGTGAGCGATATGGACTTATAACTATCACAATATTTGGTGGCACTTTTATGATAATGATGGAAATAATGACAAAAATCTATTTATTGTTTATTTTTTGGGTAACTGTTAATGAATGGTACAGCAAACAAATACTGCTTTTAAAAACATTCCCATTTGAAATCCAGTTTTGTTTTGTTTTTTTCAAATTTACTGATATTAACTGATGGTTTTGTGGAAGAAACAGTGGAGAAAATAGTACAAATAATATTTAGTATGTCAGTTAAATTTTTTAAACGTCATTAACAGGATAAAAATCAACATTTTCTCAAGACATGCCCAGCCCTGTTTGCAGTTATCTCCCTGTAAAAACCCAAATTAAAACAGAAGTGTTTTGTGAATTTAATTCTTTGAAATCTCGTCCAGATATTGAACATCCAGGTGATTTTTTTCGCAATAGGTGCACTAATGTATGTGATGCTGACTAAAGTTATACGGGGTTGGCCATAAGTTTCCATACATAGAAAAAATAAACATTTTATATTGGACAACCGTGTTTTTTGTGTGTAATCACTGCACGTCTTGCACCACTTCGTGGTTGATCTGCAACATTTCCAGTTTTCTGAAACTTGCAAATAGGTTTTGCCACAGTGTCGTGTGTGATGCTGGTTCCACGTTTTCTGTTAAAGTTTTGTGCTTCCCGATCCAGCCATCAATTTCAATTCTATAATAATTTCAATTCTTTTGTCAAATTCATCTTCTTGAGTATCTGAAATATAAAAGAAATATACATTTTACATTCTACTATGTATGGAAACTTATGGCCCACCCTGTATTAACAAAAAAATCTGAAAATAATTAAGATTTTAGTTTCAGGAATACAAAAGCTGTTTTGTAAAGCTTTAGACTGTCGTTTTTAAATTGGACCGTTGTTTACATGAAGGTCCTTTAAACAACAAAGCACACACACTCACTCCTAAAGGAAATGTAAATTAAAACTGAGGAGCTTCTGGCTGCAAGGAAAGAACTTCATCACTTTGCATTCAACCATATAAAAAAACGAATCATTCGCTAAAGGCGATCGCTCCTCCCATCCAGCGCTTTAATTGCTATTAATTAAGTGCCATCTGGACAAGGCTTAATTACACCCAACGAAGCTGCTCCATCTACTTTCACAAGTGAAATTAACTTATTAGGAGAAAAACAAAAGTAATATATTCATTTATTACAACTTTATATGAACTGTAGATGGATCCATTTTTGGTTTAGACAACAAACAAGCAGATTTAAAATCTTTTAGTTGGGATTCTACAGAAACTACGGAGTGAACGGACATTTGTCTGGTTTTATCTGCTGCTAAACTGCTTCTGTGCACTGCCAGTCAGCTGGCTGAATGAAGATAAGTATTTCCGTTAGTGCTGCTGCTAACAATTATTTTAGTATTCGATTATTCTGAAGATTAATTGGATAAAAAAAACGTCACATTCTGCAGATATTTCATTTACACATTTAAGCTTATTTATGAAATATTATAAATACTTTACGAAATACAAACAAATAATTCAATAGGTTATTTAAAAATAAATTCACCTATAATGAAATAACAGCATTTCTTTGCTTGATGCTTGATCATCTGCAGCTAGAGATATTTCTAACAACTGCATGTGAAAAGCAAAGGCCATCCTATTTTATGTAACATCAGTGCAGATCTGCTGTTATTTTTTTCTACAAACTGATGAACAATTTCACAGCAAAAGGTTCTTAAAGGTTCTTAATTTTCAGACTTTGAACCAGGTGAAGCTAAAACTGCCACTTGAGGAGTTTTGGGCGAAACATTTACAAACTGAGTAGGTTTTTCCATCAGAAAAATAAATGCAGAATGTATGTACATGTAGTTTTCTGCAGTTTTGTTATTCTTACTGTTTTCAAAAATTGAAAATTTTTTACTTTTGAAAGTCAAAACATTTTGAAGTTTTTTCCAGAAAATGTCGACGGTTTTAGACATTTTTATTATTTATAGTAGATAAGTTATTTATTATTTATAAGTTAGACAGGAACGAGGTGGGAGCTAGTTCTAAGCTTGTGGTTTGTTCATTGTTGTCATAGCAACTCCATAGCAACTGCCTGCCAAGATGGCTGTCACATACAAAGTTCACAGAAGCGTGACGTCACACCAGAACTATGTACTGACTGCGGTGAAAGACTCACCTGTCCTTGCCCGTCTCCTTCTTGAACAACTCGTCAAACTGCAGCATCTTCTGCCAGGAGATGATGTAGACCTTGAGCTTGGGCAGCACCTGGTTCATCAGCCGCAGGTTGTTGTACACCAGGCCCTTCCCGTCCCGCCTCATGTAGTTGCTGGGGCCCCAGAAGATGAACACCGTGTCCTGGCTGGCGTTGAGCAGCTCGTGGCGGCTGCGCAGCACCCGCTGCATGCTGGAGTGGGCGATGACTCGCAGGGAGGTGCGGCGGCCGACGTCCTGGCCGTACGCGCCGGCGGTGGGGGCGTCGTTCATGCGGATGACGCACTCGGCCCGGTCGATCTCCTTTCCCCGGCGTCCGCCGATGAGATGGCCGGAGCTGGTGATCAGAGAGCAGGTGTGGCAGTGCATCCTCAGAGGCTGCAGGAAAGAAGAGAAATTCCCTTAAATATAAAGGCAGGTTTTATCACAGACTCATAAAATCACATAAAAGGACAATCAGTAATAAAAGAAAGATAACAATACATAAAAAAAAACAAGAACACCTAACCGTTTAGGAGGCAGTCATACCAATGTTTCCAAAGTACATATCTTACAAGAATATGGTCAGAAGTGACATATTATGAATCTTTCAACAGTTTAGGATGAGTTTATGGGCTATATGAAACATGTTTGTTACATTTTGTTTTACGTAAAATCATTCTTAATCAGATTTCAGTTCTGCCTTTTTTAAGCTGTTTTTGGGCCTCTGTCACTTTAAATCCAAATAAGGTGCTGCTGGCCAAACCCACTCCAACTCAACGTTTACACTTTCACATAAAAATAGCTGCAAACAGATGTGCAATTCTATAACCATACATCTGTGAAAAGCAGAAGTAGAGCTTCCTGCACAACCAACAAGAATACAGCAAGTGGTTTCTGGATGGTAAGTCAACAACAAAACACAGCGATTAAACCAGTTGACCAAAGGAGCTGGAGCTTGGGCTGCTAGGAAACGGACTGGGCTTTGCTGGGGTTGCTAGGTAATGGGCTGGGCTTTGCTGGGGTTGCTAGGTAACGGTGCAGTGCCTTCTGATTTGTGACGTTACCTTTGGAAGGTTATTGAAACGGTTCATTTTCCAAAAAACATTAAGTTACTGCTAAAAACAAGATGGTTAGTGTTTTTTTAAAGCGCTTCGACTGTTTTTAGAAGCAGTTGAGACCCAAATAAAAGTACAAAAACATCCGAAATGTAAGTTTTGCATAATACGTCCTCTATAATGATTCCATTATCGGACTTGTTTACTCTGCAAATAAATTTATAGACAAGATTTCTTAAAACGGTCATCATAGAACTGAGACCAGCAGACAAACAGTTCTCTGGTTCTGGTTCATTTGGAGGTTTTTTAATAACAAAAGTCTTGGCGTATAAGCCACTTTCAATCTCTAAAGTTTAGCTTTTTTTAAAATCGTACCGTAAATTTTCCGTATGTGGTGAGGTACAACATGATCCAAAAAATTTCTATTTAACTTCAGAACAATAAACAAACTTCCATATGATATTCAAACAATAAATCAAAGAAATGGGGTTTTTATTTAGTTTTTTTCTCTACGTTCAAATAAAAATCCACCCTTTTTACTGGTTTTTGTGTAAGTTAAACATGTTGTGAGTTTGTGAGGAACGCAGATTAAAAAAAAACAACACTTTGGAGAACTTTGGCGAATTGCCTCGCTGCGGTTTGAAGCAGAAATGCTTTGCTGACAAACAGATAGCGACACAGCCTCCAGGGCATATGTAGCTTGTCATATTGCTTTGCGAGTGGTGGAGGCCCCGGGGTCTTACAGAGGATTCACCTTAAATCGCGCTGCCTTTCACACACAGAGGAGGAATGTGTGTGTTTACCCCAAAACCTTCTCATCCTGGTGCTGATTTAAATATGAAGAGAACAGTTTTCAACACAGAAAACATCCAGCGCAGGAAAGTCACGCTGCTGAATTTAAATTATTACATGTTTGACGGCACAGTTTGAATAAAGAAAAAACACTGGAACAAACATTTATTTAGTGAAAAGCACAAATAAAAATACATTTAGCATATTTTGTGTACCAGATTCAGCTGCAATTTATTTTTAAATGTTCACACATTATAATGATCATTAAGCCTGTATTATATTAATGTCAACATTTTCCAAAGCTTTAATAAATTACAGCTGAACAATAACAAAGCATGGATTCATGACGTTATTGTTGAATCCTTCGGTGATGATAGTTGACAGAACAAACATTTTTCCATGTTGACTTTGGCTTTTTTATCACTAAATCTGTAAAGTTTATGGAACATAAGGGAGGTGAAAGTCGTTTCAACTGGCTAAAGTTGTATTTTACCAACGGTGTGCGAGTACCTGGCATTTAAAACATCATAATCTACAACATTCTGTACCCAAGAAGTCCTGCTGTGAAATTGATATCGCACCATAATTATTATATTAAAATGTTTTTGCAGTAGGATGAGGAGGTTTTTCAGCGTGATTAAAATTAATGTATTTTGCAAAATACTATTTTTTGCATCATGATCAACAAAACGATGATACCACTGACGGATGGTTAGCGAATCTGAGAATATTAAGTGTAACTGTTTGTGTTTGGATAATTTGGTTGTTGTTCTTTTATGTTCAATTGTACAACAGCGTATTAGGGCCACACTTTAAAGATAAAAAACATGAATTTACAATTAATATTACGACTTTATTTTGGTAATACCATGACTTTATTCCTATATTATTTAAATTTTATTCTAGTAGTATTATGATTTTATTCTTGTAATTCAATTTTTTTTATAGTACAGCTCTAGTACTCCGTTGTGCCACATTCAGATGATTTTTCTGTGTTTATTATTGCTCGTAATGTGTTGCCATATAAGTTCATTTCTTTGTGTTTAGTTTCTTAGTTTATTTTTGTGTTCTGTTCTTTGCACATTTATTTCTTTTAGATCCATTTTAGCCTTTTCCTCTGTGTTTGTAGATAATTTTAATAATTAGTTTTGAGTTGTTTAGTTTTTCTCCCTCAGTTTACCTCCCTTTATTCTGCCACAGCTGTTCCACATCTCCTCTGATTTGGTTCCTTTCTCATTTGCTTCAGTATTTAAGCTCCAGTTTTCCATATTTCTTTGCTGGATTCTGTTTCACTAGGTCACGTCTCGTTCAGCTTGTAAATTTCCTGTTTTTTTCTTTAAACCTGTAACATGCTAATCCTAAGTTACATTAGATGACCACACGTAAACAGACTCCTGTGTTTAAGTCGTTATTGTCATTTTAAAAACGAAATATTTGGTTTTTAAGACCAAATATTATTATTTTTTGTGTGTATTGTCTTTCATAGAGTCTCGGCTGCAGAGTGAGTTTTATTCTTTTATGTTTCAGAGAACTAAATGTCCTTCACACCCTCTGATGCGTCGCAGAAAGTTTCCGCTGATTGCCGCTCTGTTCCTCAGATTGTGAAAGCCGCTCGCTGCCGGTTGAGTTACCTGATTAATGGACCTGTGGTTCTGTCTGCACGGCCCGATTACTGATGCAGCTGCTGCTTTTTAGTTGGTCTGTAATCTTCCTGTTTGCATTTGAACATTTGGACTCTGACCTAATCAAAAAGGAAATTAACCTTTACCTGGAATGACCTTTGAATTTCTGGTTTATACACGTGTTAAAGCTATAATGGCACATTGGGCCACACTAAGGAAAATATAAAAAATTAATCAACAAAATAACGAGAACAAAGTGATAATATATATTTTTTTAAGTTAGTATGAGAATAAAGACATAATATTAGAATTAAATCATGATTTTAGGAGAATAAAGTTGAACTATTGCAAGAATAAAATTTAAATAATATGAGAATGAAGTCAAAATGTTTCACAAAGAGAACAAAGATAATATTACGCAAATTAAGCCAAAATATTATGAGAACTGAGTCGTGATATTAGGAGAATGAAGTCGAAATATTGCAAGAATAAAATTGTAATATGATAGTAAATTCATAATATTTCAAAAACAAAGTTAGCCTGAGGATAAAGACATAATATTATGAGAATTAAGTCATTATATTATTAGAATAAAGTGTAAATATTGCCAGAATAAAGTTGTAAAGAATTATATGAGAGTAAAGTCATAATATTTTGAGAATAAAATACTAAGAGAATGCAATCATAATATGAGAATAAAGTCCTAATTATACCAGAATAAAGTCTTAATGTTATGAGAGAAAAATTTTAATATTACAACAATAAAGTCGCATGAGAACAAAGTATAAATATGATAGTCATAATATTTACAAAAAAAATTTATATTATGACAATTTTTCTCCTATATTTTATTTATTTATTTTTAGTTTGTCCCTAATCCTCCGTCATATAAAGCTGTTGCTACTTTAGCTATTAGCGTTTTATTATAAGCAACACGTCATTGTTTAAGAATAGTTTTATTATCAGTAGTTTTACAGTTTGTTTTTTATTTTGAATGTGATCTAATTTGACATTTGCTCTTTTTACACCCACTTTTTCCCTCCAATTCCGTCTTGCATGTTTTTACATGAAATTTTCATAAAGTGTGTGGCCTGTTTCTCTCCTCTGCATGCACATAAATCATTATGCCGGCCCTATTTATGTATGTCAAGCTGCTCTACATTGTGTTGGTATGTTTCAGGCTACCACAGGTTCTGCTTAGCATGAGTGCACATGTCTGGGGGTGGTTTTCTTCCACCTCCTGCTTCTGCTCAGACCTCCACCCTGAAAAGCAATGATATGCAAGCCGGAGCCTTTTAATGTGCCCTGAAATATCACCCCACCAGAAACTCTGCAGCTATTTACATTCCTACACCTCCACCAATTTCCATTTCCTTGGCATTAACAAAAACAAATGATTATGGCGGCAGCAGATGTACGATGCGGGGGATGTGCCATTATCGTTTTCATGCCCCGACTTTGACGTGGGGGAAGATTAGCAGACCCGTGTTGTTAATGAAACCTGAGAGGAAGGCAGAGGTAAGAAAGAAGTGATGAAAGAAAGGAAATGAAAAGAAGGGCAGAGGAGAAAGAGGCATGGGGAGGAAGTGAGAGCGACCCTGCTGCTGTGATGTTTGATGAAACGTGGAGCTAATGAGGTCCTGGTGGTCTCCATCATCACCGGCAGCAGCAGACGTGCCGCCTCCCTCGCGCCCTTCCCTCCCTCGCCTCCCGGCTTCTTGACAGTCAATCAGGGCGCCGCGCCGTGACATCACTGCAGCAGGTCAGAAATCCCATTTTTACCCCAGAGCCTTTAAGTGGCTCTGCACACCTCATTCCTGGCTCCTTTGTTTCAGGGAGAATTAAAGCCGCATCACTGCCTCGTCCAGCTCCAGTCTCTTCAGAGAGGTTTGATCGGCCTGAGAGTGGAGGAGGAATTTCAGCCGCAAGGAAAGAGCCGTACGAACGTTTTCAAACCTCTACGTCTACATTTGGTTACAAACTCCACAGGATTTGATGTAGTCAAAAGATTGGGCGAAAAACTGTGGCGTGCATCACAAAACAAACAAAGTAGCGCAAACTGAAACAGGGAAAATCTTTTTGCTAAATGAAATAAATAAAAACAGTAATTAATGGGAAAAACTACAACTAACTGGAACTATATTGTGTTTGTATAAAACTAACTAAAACATGCTGAAATTATAAATTAAATACTCGTTTTCGTGTTTCTGAATCTATTTATTACCCTTTTGAACTGATGTGAAATTGATTTTATTTCCCAAACACAACCAGAGCACGTCTTCACTCCACATTCCTCTTGGCAGCGCAAAGTTTAATCCAGACTGTTAGTTGTTCAACAATAATTTAATCCATTTTTAAAAAATCATTATTTTCTGTTGAAAATAAAGTAGACACAATAACAAATGTTGACGTTTTTGAATTCTGTACACAAAAATGAAATAAAGTTATTAGTTACTAATATAACTAATAAAATCTAAAACTAAAATAATCTAACTACTAATACCTAATAAAAGTAACTCGTTCTAAAAACTAAAACTAACTGAATTAGCCCAACAAAGTCACAATGAAATAAAACTATAATGATAAACTACTATAACCCTGGTTTGCATTCACTGCAAAAACTCAAAACCTTACCAAGTATTTTTGGTCTAGTTTCTAATGCAAATATCTTATTACAAGTTATTGTATTGAAATAAGACAACTTACAAGTAACTTTTCAGCAAGATACAAAAACTTGTTTAAAGTAAATAATTCCCTAATATTAATTAAAAGGTGCTAGTTCTACTTTCACTTAGGCTGTTATTTGGCCAAAATATAGTTTACCACATGAGTGGATGAATGGCTGTAATGTAAAATGCTTTGGAGTCCTCAGACTTGGTCAAGTCTGTGAAGAACATTTACTATTTGCATATTAAATACTAAAGCACAAGGAATCATCGTCTTAATCCTAAAAAAGATGATAAATAAAAATCCAGCAGGACAACCAAACTCAAAGCATAAAGGATGTGTAATAATGGCCTAATCAAAGTCCTAAGTAGAGCCAACAGTTCAGTTTGAAGAAAATGTAAAATGTTTTCAGTTTTGTCCAGATATAAGTCAAATATCTTGCAGCTGTAACTGCAGTGAAAGTTGGTTCAACAACCAACGTCTCAGTGGAAATCCAAACTAAAGTCACATTTCTCTGATTTTCATTGTTAAAAACAAACGTTATTTGTTACAACAAACTTTTTTTTTAAACAAATGCTGAACTTTTCCTCAGTTTATCGCCGTGTTGGCTGTGTGGTGTATCCAGTGACTTTGTATTTCTGTGTTTTTATGACTAACTTAATTGATCAAATCCAAGCAAAAACACTTTTACACGTTGTTTGGAGACAGTGGGAGTGTTAAAACTTCTGCAAAGCACTGCAAGTCGATACAGAACTCCTTCGAGTCGGGTTAATCAGAACCAGAACCAGATTCCCTCTCACTCTTTTTAACCGAACGTACGACTCAAATCGAATTTATTCTCAAAATCCCCTGATGAAAACAGAGCTCTGTTTAATAATTCATACAATAAATGGTTTATAATTCAAGACACATTTATCATTTATGTATTCAATATCACCGGCTTTGTTCCTCCTTACTGAGCAAAATACCTTTGCTCATAATTAAAAGATCTGCTGCATTTAAAGTTTTCTCCCCCCCATGAACCGTGTCTGGTTGTTCCCTGATCAAAGCCGTGATTATCAATGCAACCCCGGCCTAAATAATGGATTCTGATTACGGCTGGCTTCTTTTGTCTTACTGGAGGTTAAAATCCACACGGGAGAGAAGAAATCCAGGAAAACGAAAAGTAGTGGAGCTGCTCTACTTTAAACCTCTGCAGGAAAGAATAATCTAAAGTCTGAAACATCCATCTGATATCCACTCACACATTAGTTTAATTCTTATCACGCTCCATCCGCTCTCTGCTATTCACAGATATATTTTAGATTTTAACAACCCTGCATTTATCTGAGCAATATTCTGACTTTAAGATCGGTATCCAACATTAAACTGTATGATAAAAAGCATGAAAAGCATTTTAACAGATTCCATCTGCATCTCTCAGCCTGTGCCTCTTGTTAGATGTTTATCGGCGTAAACAGTTTCCCTGTTTGAACATCTGACAGGATTTTAGTTCAAGAACTTTTTCAAGCTAGAATAAATACACATTCTTTCTTTTATTCAACATTTATAAGGCAGAACTCTTTTTTTTTAATCTCCTTTCGAACCTCATTAATCTTTCCGGGAAAGTTTTGAGTCTAACTTTTATCCGAATGTCCTTCTATTCAGCTAACTTACAGAAAGTCCATATTGGACATTTTCTACTTAATAGGGATTTTAAATGAAGCTGCTTCTGCTGATGGAGATGCTATATACATAATTTGGTTTGAAATATAGTTATTTTTCTTAATATTCCTACAAACCAATCAGAACCATGATGATAAACTGATTCAATTAACTGATCTGCACTTTATTATAAAAACACCCAGCCTGTCCTTAAAACATAGATTAGTTACAATGATCTATACTTTCACAAAAGTACATTAAAAGTAGCACTTTTTAGAGGGTCCTGTCCATTCATAGTTGATTTTTATCTTGATAATAATGGTTTTCACCAGATTATAGTGTATTCAAACAATTAGCAACATAAATTTGAAACAATACAGACATTTCTCTGCTTCAGGAAAGAATCTAGTTGTTAGATGTGTGTGTGATTTGCATAATCAGGCATTTACACATAAGTAAAAATATATACATATAGGAAGAGAAGTGACAGAGGAGGCACATCAGTTATCATGACAAGTAAAATACGAGAAAAAAACCTGCATTTCCTGTGAAAGTGCAGAGTGAATGCTGGACGCTGAATGCTTTTGGTGAAAACTGCAGAAACATTTGAAGTCAGAAATGTGAGAAATAGGCAGAAACAGCAGGAAAAAAGAAGCTAAACATGTATTTGAAAACTGTTAAAGATGAATGAGAAACCTTCAAGTCAATGTGAAAATATCAAAAATTGTTGCAGAACTCTGCTTAGAGCTAAACTGTAAGACAACACAGAGCAGTGTGTGGGTTTTGGTTAGATAGTGTTTTTTAGCTACTGTGCAAAAGGTTGCGGGTTCCTAATCGTCATGTTTCAAAATGAGTTACTGTTAAGTCACAACTGATAGGCGTTACCTAGCAACCCCAGCCCATCACCTAGCAACCCCTGCGAAGCTCCAACACATTTGGTCAACAGGTTTTACTGCTGTACAATGGCTGCTGGAAAAGACAAGTGTTTTGTTGTTGACTTAACATCCAGAAACCACTTGCTGCGTTCTTGTTGGTTGTGCAGGAGGCTCTGCTAATGCTTTTCAGAGATGTACAATTGTATAATCGCATATCTTTTTGCAGCCATCTTCATGTGCGAGTGTAAACGCTGAGTTTGCAGGACGTGGCCAGCAGCAGATTATCTGAAACGCCTCAAAATAAGCAGAACTGACCAAACTAAAATCTCATAATCCAAGAATGATTTTGTGCAAAAAAATGTAATGAACATGTTTTGTATAGACCTGTTCTAACCTGTTCAAGGAATCATAATGGTCATACATGGACTTCGTATACAAACAAACCTGAAAGCTGCAAACATTCACTGTTTGCTGTGTGCTAGTAGCAGAACGTGACGCCTCTCAGGAGTTTTAAAAACGGTGATGAAATCACCAAACATCATCCTCATTTTAGTTCTGGAGGGACATTTTAGCCGCATCCTGACCTTTAATGAAACATAAATAATTAACTCAGCGCCTGCATATATTAAACCCATATGTGTCAAGAGTCACACTTAAGAGAAATTTTAGGGTTTTTACGGTATTTTTCACAAACAGTGAATGCTGTAGGGCTGCAGTGTTGAAGGTTTTTACTTTATCAGTAACCCTATATATTCACCAGTATATTTAACCTTTCCATGTAGCCTTAGATAATGACATTCCTCCTCCTGGAGGCGCCACTTCACATTGCTATGAAGGGTTTGCCTTAACTTTAAGGATGTGTTGCATTTCCCTCAAATCTTCTAGCACTGCAGCAAGCAAACACCTATGATCTTTAGTCATCAAAATGTAGAAAACATCTTGTTTTTTTGGTTTGCTTTTCATTTGGTAAACTGCATTAAGACCTTTAATGCTTTAACTGCTTGATCTCTTAGCAAAAGCATCTCTTAACAGCTAAGAAATGGAAGATATTGGGATCATTTTCAGACTTTTAGCATAAAGAATTAATTAAAAACTAGCATATAAGTAGCTAACAAGAGTCTGAATTATTTTTTTCTTTAGAAATAAGTCAAAGAATAATAAAACTCGAATGAAAAACTGCATTTCTTAAACCCCTTTTACTATTTCAATTGGAATTCAATAGAAATATGTTATTTTCAACTAATTCACCAATTAGTGCACACAAAACAAACATTGTAGACTATCAAACAGAGGTATTGATCTACAAAATAACAAATAATCAATTAAACAAATCAAAAAAACTACCAAAAAAAGGAAGCACACATTAAAACAAATACATTTAGGACAAAACAAACTACATAACCAAATGGTGTCACAACAAAAATGTAATTAACATATGTGGGTGAGGAAACTTTTTTTTTTTAAATTTTGACAGCTCTTTTCTGATTTTTATTAATTGTTTTCTCTTCTTCAACATTCCTTTTTTAAATTAAATAAGTACTTAAGGATAACTAAAGAACATGTTTTGTGACCATATTAGTAGATTAGAAATTAGAAATATTTATTCAAATATTCAAATACTTGAAAAAACAAAATCAAAAGTAACTTTCAGCAAGATATTGACAGTTGTCTTAACTCAATAATTCCTTAATATTTATGAAAAAGTCCAAATTTTACTAGCTGATTATTTAACTTCTAACAAGGAAAACATACTTGTAAGTTAGTTTTGTCTTATTTCAAGTGTACTAAGATATTTGAAATGGAAACTAGATCAAAATACTTGGTGAGATTTTGTGTTTTTGCAGTACTGTAATCAATGAGTTCTGGGAGAAACAAATGAATTTGTGATGAGGAAAATCAAATATGAAAGGTGGTATTTACAGATAATTGGAGTAAAAGTAGAAGAAGTTTTTCAGTAAAATTCTGGCATTTAGGAAATAGAAATAATTTAAATAATTGTAGATGACCTAAAACCAGAGAAGTTTGGTCTTTTTTGTGTTTCACAGACTAAAAATAAAAGTATAGATATCGTCGCAGCGTCATGTAGCATTACTCCAGCCGTTAGTGTAGAGTGAAGTTTTCCGGGACAGATGATGGGTGACCTTGTCCCACTTGTCCCTCCCTCTGTGTTCCTGCCCTGGTTTCACTAAAAGCCAATCCATCCATCAGCTGCGGCCTATAAAGACGTAAAGTCCCCAAAACAAAATGCAGACCAGCAACAAGAAGCCACATCTTTTATCTTATCCTCCTGCTGGAGCAGAGACCCCGACAGCCTCCCCTCCTCTCCGTCTGCTGTTTCTTTATTCTGTTGGCATCTGAACCCTTATCTGCTTCCTCTGGGCTTGTCCTTCACAGCGCCGCAGGAGTCATCACTGTCTGACTTCCCACCTGACTTCCTGACCGCTTTCTGAGCTGGATGGATTAACCTTAAGAGACAGAGAAGGAGATGGAAGCGAGAGGAAACTTGGCCCAGACCACCTGAGGAGGCGGTGAGATGGAGACGGAGAAGGTTTGGTGTTTCGGGAACAATAAAGGCGACATGAAGACAGAGACTGTTTATCGATTAACAGAATTAAACACGATGTTCACGATAGAAAATGTTCGTTTTATAGCAGAAGTCCCAGCTTTAGCAGCCAGACCTTCTTAGACAGGGGTGCACAACGTGTGGCCCGGGGGCCATTTGTGGTCCTTTAAATGATTTTGTTCTGCATCCCCAGAACCAGAACCAAACAAGGAGAAGCAGCATTCAGTTGTAAAACAGCAGAAATTCTGACCTGAACCTCCAGAGCCACATAAAGACGGTTACAAAGTCGGCCTATCACCTGAAGAACATTTCCAGGATCGGAGGACTAATGACTCAGCAAGATCTAGAGAAACTCATTCAGGCGCTTACGAAATAGACATATTTCATAAAAACAGTTTATTGTTGAGCAGGTAAAACTGAAATAATAATAATAATTTTTGCATTTTTAATTTGATGAACTTTGATGAAGTTTGTTTGGACACCACTGTCCAAAGTGTTACCTTTTCTGTAACCCTTTGGCTACATTTGTTTTACCTAAAGTCATAAAAAGAGAGGCGTATTGACATCACAGAACCCGATAGCCACTGCTTACACACAAAATGCCCAACAGGGGCGGTTCTAGACGGGGGGCCAACAAAGGCCAGGGCCCTATTGGGTCATTGCATGTGATGTCAGAACGCGACACACTCCGCCATGATGGACGTCAAAACAACCGATGCGCTTCTTTGGTTGTCAAAAACCGGGCAGCTGGCAGCCTGATATCACTTTTATTTAGTTGATTTCACTTTAAAAACGGTCACAGGGTACAAACCAAACTTAACTTATAACTTTTAATTAGGAAAGCTACAGCGCTTTCAAAAGCAGGAAGTGGACTATAGTGCAGAGAATTCTGGGTAAATACAACCAAAAAAACATTCGCCTTTAGTGCTAGCAACAAAGACAACAAACACAAAAAAGAAATCCTACAACTGCTAAAATTTGGCGCTACTCCATTTTTGCGCTGTTAGTAAGTGGAACATCATTATCTTATGCTCGTCCATTTTTAACCCAACCAGGATTTCTTGCATTCTTGTTTCTATTTTGTTAAAAGCTGGATTTCTTTAAAAAGTAAAGCAGTCCAAAGAAAAGAAACATTTACATTTTATTGTTCCTCTTGTCAGAACAGAAACGGAAGTTTTTTGCTTTTCTGCTCCAAACTCATGGAGCAGTTCGCAATCAGAGCTTAAACTAATGTCATCTGAAGGCATTTAAGATGTTTGGTTTGAGTGTATTTGTATGTTTATTGGGACGAAATGTTGTAACTGAATATTTCTGTTTGCTATTGGTCAGATATTTTGATTTCAATGTGGCAAATGAGGTTAAATTAAAGTTATTTCTAGCATTATTGTTAACCAAGATTTCTTTAAGAGTCTGGCTCTTTGGAAAGTCTTGAAGGTCATTGAAAGCTCAGGTTTTGTAGCTTAATATAGGGGTTGTTATGACTCATACTGCTGGCATTATTGAGTGACATTTAGACTCTGAGTATAGGAGTTGGTAATTAAACAACAGGGAGGAATAAAATCCTTGGAGAAATTGTAGAATCACAGATTAGCACTGCGTGATTTGTACATTAAAAAAAAAAAAAAAAAAGAGTGTGCAGCTCTGATTATCTTCATGGTCGGAGTCATCCGGTGCCCAAGGGTAACACGGGTAATAATTGGTGGTTAAAACTCACATGGGTCTTCAGGGGGAATGAAATCAGCTTTAATTCCTCAGTCGGGTCGCCGTCCCCCCTCCGCTCGTCTGCGCTCCGACCCCGGAGGGACAGACGCTCTGACTGCAGTGAAACATTTCGCCTGACGTTCCCCCTCAGAGCAGAGAAATAGCATTCGAGTGTTATTGATTTTATGTGGGTAAATGCTGTCGAGCGAGGGCTTTGCAAAGGATGCTGGGTCTTGGAGGATGTGAGATGGAGGATCCGGCCTGCAAATGTGAGCATTGAGAGGCAGCGATCATCATCCTTCCCAGCGGGGGACGGCGTCTGGCTGTCTGGCATCGCCCTGAGACGCAACGGAGGAGAAAAGTGTTTCCAGCCTCCTCAGAGCTGACCTTTAGGCTCATCAATGGAGGCTTTGTTTTCTGCCCTCTCCTCAGGTGGTTTCTAACATCTACGAGCTCAATACAAAATAAAAAACAAAAAGTTTTTAGAGAAATAAATAAAACAGGGAGACATTTTTATTACTTTCTTCAAAGTCAAAAGTTCACAAACGGAAAGATTACGATGCCTTTGAAGGGGCGGTGTCGTGTTTTCACAGCGCATTGTGTAATAAAATGTTACTATCAACACATTTGTTTTGGTTTTATTTACCCAGAATACCATGCGCTATAGTCCACTTACTGTTTTTGAAGCGGTCTCCGGTCCGCTTGGAGTTCACATATTCAAACCGCACCAGAATTCACTTCACCTGAACCGAGACCAGAGTTTGTAGCCAGAGTTTGTTTTTTTGGTCTGCATCAGAGTTCGATTGTGTATTTACATCTCCCCAAACGAACTGGACTTTCTAGACAATCAAACCAGTTCGATTAAAGCGGACTAAACAGGGTCGGCACCTTAAGACTGCTCTACAAATATTTTCATTGCAAAACTTTCCTTTCTTGCAGTTTATAACAGAAGATGAGCAGAAGGAGAAACAGAGAGCGTTTCAGTAAAGTGAGAGGGAATAAATGTAGAAAACAAAAGCTACCAAAGGCGGGAGGTGGAACGACATCAGCGACCAATTAGGGGTAAAATCAAAACATCTGCTGGGGAAGCCACAGATATTACAGTAAGCCGAGTATTTGAGCTTAAAGTGGCGCATTTAGATAAGAGTCAGACCTTAACGCGTTGTGCTGACACACTCCGGCAGGTTGAACGC
Organism: Xiphophorus hellerii; assembly: GCF_003331165.1. Lineage (NCBI taxonomy): Eukaryota > Metazoa > Chordata > Actinopteri > Cyprinodontiformes > Poeciliidae > Xiphophorus > Xiphophorus hellerii. The sequence continues at coordinate 24,085,631 of NC_045677.1, forward strand.
TGCAGGGCAGAGTCAGCGGAGCAGGGCTTGTTTGGAGCTGTTTGTCTGGGATGTACGTTTGACCAGTCATTAGGGAGAGCCGAGTGGGAAGTAAGCCGAGAGCTAATGAAGACGAGGAGAGGAGGAGGACGAAGAGGAGGGAGTGAATATCAAAACTGAGGCAATTAGGGATTCTGGTGGTCAGCAGTCATACTCCAGGTTGACAGCTCCTGCCGCTCCGGCGCTCCGGTCTTAATTAGGGCCCAGTTTTCCGCGAGGATCCCGCCGGCAGACATCTTTGATGGAGGGCAATTATCTCCTTCAGGGGGAGAAAAACAACAACGACTGACTTAAAAAAAAATATAATGAAAACTCACTGATAAAGAGTGGAGCTTTTGATAGGCGACATGGCTGATGATCTTGTTAAGGGGGACTGGTTAAAGTAAAAGCTAATATCATCGCGAGCGTTTGAAGCAGAGGAGTCGGCGGCGCTCTGATCTTCAAAGCTAGCAGCATTGTAAAGGGAGTCCTTCAGTGCAAGTGTGTGAGGACAAAGAAGTTCAGCAAAGCTGCAGAGTGGATATCTAATGGTGCACCTGCGTGAAAAAAGCCTCCAAACTCAGCTGGAAGACGCAACCTTAAATCACTTTATAACAACATTTTTGCTCATTTAATTTTAAATAAATTATTCTCAGTTGTGTAAACGAGCAACTGTTGCTGTTTTAATTGGTAAAACGGCAAAAAACAGAGCAAAGGTGGACCCTGAGATAAAAATGCAGATTTGAGTGGAGCTTTGAACGGATTTCTTTTTCATCAGCCTTAAATATAAACAAACCAAAGGTCTGATCAAATGAAAACAAGATAAGAAGGAGCGCTTTCTACTTTTAAAGCAGCGTAAAGCTGCAGCATAATTTCAACTAGGAGTAAACAGTCAAAGAAATCGGTTTTCTAAGTAAACAAAATGTTGCCGAGGATAAAAGCTGGTCCAAAGCCAGGAAATAGCACTATATGACCGCTGGGCCTCATGCTCAACCAAAACGTGAACCGCGTCGCCATCTGTCAGGCGCGGGTAATTCTGTTCAATGCTGCGTTCGATTTGCCTCGCCTGCAGAAAAATCCTGGCTTAAAAGTTAATCACAGCCGATCTCAGGGGCGCGTTTGAGGAGAAAAGTCTCAGTGAGGCGGTTCTGGTTGCTGCAGTAGCTTCAAACTCTAGAGACAAGCTGTACTGCTGTGACTGAGGGAGTGGCTTGGACCTGCATGAAGTAGGCAGGAGGTTTAAGTTCGACTATTATGGTTGGAATAATTAGGGTTCGAAGTGTTCACACCTCTCATGAATTTACAGCATAATGGCTGCTAGATTTAGGCTGTTTCATTCCTGATAGTCTGGTTGGTTCTGTTCGATTGGGGACCAAGATTTAAACATTTGCTGAATTTTCAGCTGGAAAGGTTCCCTTTCACACTGCACACTCCAAAAACACAAAATCTTAAAGTTTTCTTTGTCTAGTTTCTAGTGCAAATATGTTACTTTTCAGCAAGATATAGGAGCTTATTTTAAGTAAATAATTCCTTAATATTAATGAAAAAGTTGTACCAGTGGCAGATTATTTCACTTATAACTAGTACTTTCTTTTTAATCAATATTAAGGAATTGATTAAATAAGCTTCCTGGAGTTAGTTTTCTCTTATTTTAAGTGTATTTAGATATTTGCAGTAGAAACTAGACCAAAAATACTTATTAAAACTGTGTTTTTGCAGCGAATGCATGTGCAAACCAGGGTTGTAATAGTTTTGACTTTTTCATTACAGATTAGGTATATCTCCAAAGAATCTGTGAAGATATATCTGTTACATTTGTAAAGGGAACTTGTTGTTTTGGCTTTTTTTGTGGCTAATTCAGTTTATGCTCTTAGAATGCTAGTCTTTATTAGATGTTATTAGTTACATATAGTTTAGTTTTTGGTAGTAGTTTTAGTTTTTTCATAAAAGGTGCAGAGTTCACAAAGTGAAAGTATTGTGATTTTGTATACAGAGATTGGATAAATAATACTCAACAGAAGATACAATTTAAAAAAACGTTTTCAATTGTTGTTTAAAAAACAAACTGACTGAATAACTTCTGCTGTCGCTATTTTGCGGACTAACGTAAGCGCCGCCAGGACAAAAATGGAGTGAAGACGTAAACTGCTTGTGTGGAGGGGAAAAAAAATGTTTGCACTAGAAACTATACCTAAAATACCTGATAATATTTTGCGTTTTTGAAGTGTCAAATGATAAAAACCTTTTAAAAAGTCTGTTCCCCTCCTCACCTATGGCGGCGCTGCACCAAGAATCACTGAAGGAAATGACATAAAAACCTTTGAAGAAGAACTGATCACAACTTCCTTCTTCACAAAATGTAAACAAAAATGTAGTAGGGTCAGATTTCAGTGGTTGTAGGATTTCGCTTTTGTTTAGACTCATATGTTAGTTTTGGTTGTATTTACCCAGAATGCCATGCGCTACAATTCACTTCCTGTTTTCAGAGTGATCTCCGGTCCTTCTTGGGGATCTTAAATCTACCAGTGGTATGAATAATTTTGGGATTGACCATATTTACTATTCCTCCTCAGTTCGTTTAGGTTCTGGTTGGGTTTAACATTTTCAGATGGAGTTTTACAGAAACTACAGATTGGATGTTTTTACGACTTTGCTTCCCTTGACATTATCTAAAAATAACCTCCTATTCACATGAATGAACAAAATGGCTCCATTTATGCCAAAATTGTAGCTTTTATAATCAAAAGCTACAATAACAATCCTTAGCTTTTTTTTTTTTTTTCAACAAATCTCCTGTAGATGAGTGTCGAATGTTTCTACATTAAATATTATTAACTTTGTGTTAGCAATAATCCTGCAACAGTTGCTGAAAAAAAATATCACAGAGTTGAGTTGCAATAATAAAACATAACTAGAGAGGCACATTGATCCATTAGTTTGGAAGATTATAACACCCCACACTGCAAATATTATTCAAAGCAGCGAATTTATCTCCCAGCCTGACGATCAGAGAACACTGAGGCTAACCTGCTCATTTTTCAAACTAATCTAACAAAATTGTGTGCTTGCAGCCAGGCTGAAGTGGGTTTTTTTTTTTTTTTGCCAAGGCCCTTGAGAACTGAATGATGTTTTATTTTCCTGCTCTGAATATTTCGACACTTTCTGAAAAGCATAAAGAAAAGCGCGACACTGAAAACTAAACTCCCACAAGAGGAAAGTTCAAATTAAATTCTTTGAAACACAAAAAAATGAAAAAGAATCGAGGTATTCGGCACATTTTTGCTTAGATTAGCTGAAAATCTTCTTAAAATGTTCAAATCATCAAAGGACAAAATGATAACATATTAGTGCCATTCTAAGAAGGTGTTTATATTAAAATGACATAAAGGATATCATGTTCCCACTTATTGTTAAGGTAAAAATCAACCTTCTGCTGAATCCCAATGAGTTCTCTAAGGACCAATTCATCTGAAATAGTAATAAGTTTTCACTGTCTTTAAGGTATGGAATGACACAGCTTTGTTGTACCTTACTGGACCTGGCAGTGAGGAGATATTTTTAGCCTTTAGTTACTGACCCTCACCAAACAAATTGAACAGCAAGGTCAGTTTCTGTGTTTTTGCCGTCCCAGATCTGCCATAAAGATCTTGACCTTAGAAGATAGGATTGTTTGTAATGGAGCACGATTCTTTTCTCCTTTTTAGCGAAAAATAGAAGAAGAAAAGATAAACCTAAAATGCATAAAAAGGTGAAACTCCTGAGCTGAGCCTGCAGCAAAATGAAAGGACAAAATGATTGTCATTTAAAGAACATGTTTGTCCACACAGTTTTTACAGAGTTCTAGACATTTGGGAACAAAAGATGCACCTTTGTTTTGTTACTTCTTATTGTATTATATTATAACAAGTATTAGGATTAGTTAGCACGATCAGCTCTGCATAACAAAGTCACCAAGTGACTCTAAATCCATCCAAAGCCTGAACAGGATGTACCATAATTTTCTCCAGCAGAGAAAACTTTAAATGACAAAGAAAGAATAAAATGTTCCCTTCTTGATTGTCTGTACTGCAAAAACACAAATCTTAAAAAAGTAGTTTGGTTTCATTTCTAGTGTTGGTATCTTAGTACGCTTGAAATAAGACAAAACTAACTTAGAAGTAACTTTCCAGTAAGACATAGGAGCTTGTTTTAAGTCAATAATATTGATGAAAAACTACTAGTCAAACTGCCAGATTATTTCATTTATAACAAGAGATTTTTCAAATGTTATAAGGAAAATAATCTCCTGAAGGTACAAGTACTTATTCATCAATGTTATTGATTTAAATCAAGCTAAGTTAAGTTTTGACTTATTTCAAGTGAATATATTTGCAGTAGAAACTAGACCAAAAATACTTGGTAATATTTTGTGTTTTTGCAGTGTTATAATCAGTGCTTTCTCAGTTAGATACTACGTTTTCTGGCGTTTAGGAAATAGAAATAATTTGGGTAATTCTAACTGATCTAAAACAAGAGAAGTTTAGTCTGATTTAACTTCAGACAATGAGAAAAAAAAAGTGTATTTTTATTCGGTGAAGGTAAATACACTCTGTCCAGGCTGTTGCCTCCTTCCCTTTGAGTTATGATTTACAGTTAAGTTTGGTTGTTAGCGTCGTCCACGCTCTCTATAGGCCCTGCGAAGTCCTTTACTTTGAAACACCCTTGAACTTAAAAAACACCTTTGAAGCTCACGTGCAGCCGGGTTCTGCCCTGAAGGCAGGACTCTGTGTCATTAAACCCAACTCTCCTCCGAGCCGCTGCAGAAAGGTGAAAAGAACAAAGCGTCGGCTTGTTTCTGCTCCTTTTTTCCACCAGATAAAACCCAAACTGCCTCCCGTTTCTCCACCCCATACCAGGCAGGCAATCATAAAGGCAGCAAACGCCTCCCCCCACTGTGAGTTCATATTCTAATCTACTGGAAGGAGAGGACCCAGGCTTCCTGCTGGAGTGTGCAGGCTTGCACTCGGTTGCAACACACACTCCCTCTGCCTTAATTGACTCCATATCAGCCAGCTAGCCACTGGTGCAGACTGTACGATGATGCAGACACTGCTTATCCCTATAACTTCCACCCAGATGGAGGAGCGGAGAGATAACTGCAGCAAGGACCACACAGACACTGAGAAAAAAAAAAAAGATTGCCTTGGCATGAATACAAAAGATGAGCTTCAGTTTACCAGGTCAGAGAACCTCTTCCGGTTTTCCTGCTCAGAAATTGCAGCAGTAGGTGGCAGGCGGAGAGAGAAAAGTTAGGGGGACTTTAGAGGGAGAGTGGTTACAGGCGGAGGCGGGTTGAGGAGGGGGAAGAGAATGAAAGGCAATCTGATAGATGAAAAAGAGGAGTGGCTGCTGGAGACAGAAGCACTTTGGAGACCGGGGAAATGTAGGGCAGCAGAAACACGGAGGGAATCCAGGAGCGATCAGCGATGAGCAAAAGTTGGAAATGAAGAGATTTCTGTATCACTGCAAACTGGAATGGAGCGACAGAGCAGAACTGAATCAGGAATTAAAACAATGACTAAGAATCAACCGGGTTGAAATTAAATACATAATATTCACAAAGTACAGGGAAGAAGAGGATCAACACAAATATGTCCAAGCATGAGTTTTATCTTTCCTTCTGTGTTATTATTACCATCACTAGTAGATTATTGTTGTTAATTTACAATCATTAGTTTTTTTTAATTGTGTTTGTTTGACATATTATGATTCAGTATTAGGGCCAGTTGTGATATTACAACTTTATTCTCAAAATATGACTTTATTTTTTTAAATATTATGATTTTATTCTCGTAATACTGACTTATTCTCAAAATATTATGACTTTATTCTAGAAATATGATTTTATTTTCACACAAGTTTATTCTTGTAATTTTATGACTTTATTCTCCTAAATGTATCTGTTTATTAGCATGCCCCTAATACTCCATTATATTATCCAATTCTGTAATATTGTAAATACAGTAGGTGTATTTGTACATTGGCAAGGAGTTGGTAATTATTCTTATACTGTATGTCTGATTGTTATTTACAGTTGTCATCATTACTATTATTGTAAGAATTTTCCAATTTTCTTGTTCCGTTATGAGAGACAGTTTGCAGCCACTTAGTTTTAATGTAATACAATTTATTTATTGTCTTTTTCGGCACAGTAGTCGTATGAATACCTCAACATGTGTTGGTAGGTGATATATTTCATTAAAATTAAATAAATGTTTGCTTCTTCCTTTTCAAACAGAAAATTAGCAGTAAGCTAATTATTTTGTTCTTGGTTATGTTTGCATGTCTTCTCTTGTCCTACTGGTTACTTGTTTTCCTTGTTTTTAAAAACCTGTTTGAAATAAATGAATAAATAAATTAAATGCACCCTCACTTTCTTCGCACTGCCTTGAAAATTATAATATCACATGAGGTCATTATGCAAAGCAGCAGGCAGGCATCATTAAAACATCTGCAGGACTTCCTGAAGTCAGGATGCGAGTTGCAGCCGCCTTCTTCTCATTATCGTTTATTCCAGAGTCGGAGTGACATGTCTTCTATAATCCCCTCCGATCGGTATATAGGGAATGATCGGGACGCTTATTTTCCTGCGCTGCGTGGTAAACAATGAATCAATAGCCATGAGATGATCATGTTGTTAGGAGAAGTCTGCTCGCATCTCTGTCTCTCTTACACTTTCCAAATCATATCTTTCTCCAAAGTGTAAAACCTGCCTCTTCCTGCGCCAGACACAGCCAGCTGGAAAAGAAACCAAGAAGATAAAAGAAGCCGAATTTGACGGCGATGATGGGAGGAAATCTGGCCCTCAAAACAAACTGCTAAGCATCAAGCTCAAGATGACAAACAATTTTCACACCGACCCAAAACATCTTCCTCCAGTCTGTGAAATGGCGTGTTAAAGAACTAAATCATGTTGGACAGAATCCCAGAGAAGCAATTTGTGATGCGCTCTTACAAGAACAACAAAGAGATATCAATAAAACATTCCCAACACATCAGCTGCCGAGCAGGAAAAGCTCTGCTGCCCCTCTGAAATATTTTCATTGCTAAATGTTCTTGCTGGAGTGTGTCCATTATGTGCTGGAATGGAGGATAATGAGCGCCAGTAACTGAAAAAGGAGTGTGTGGATGATTGTGTGTGCATAAAACACCAGCTGCCGGTGACAACACCCGTCAAACAGGAGGAATCTCGAGGGAGGCAACAGATTTTAAATTGACAGGCGGAGCACGTGAGTGTGGCTTCAATTCCACCCGTGCTTCTGTGCCGGAGTTTGTGTGCACGCTTTGCTAAGCGCTCACAACGCCTTGAAAAGGTCGTAATGCCACTTGAACTTCTGGTTAGACCGCTATTGAGAAACCACAAACTTAACACAAATTAAAGTGTAATTATAGAGAGGAAGAAAAATGTGGCGTTGTCATTTCCAGCAGGGCCGGTCAAAGCCTTTTTGGGGTCCTAAGCAAATTTTCATTTGGGGCTCCAACATGTCACCAGATGTTTTATCATTCCTGAGCTACTCTGTGTGTAACGTAACTGCTATCATTAGCATCGTTTGTAATTAGCGTACATCATCCCAGTGTTGGTTGCCGCTATTGATTTCAACCTCACAAGCAAACTAAAAAAAGTAAAATCATTTGGATTTTAAGCTGTAAAGTGGTGTTTAAGTGCCACATTATTAAAATTATTTGAAAGTAACATCAGCTGATACAGCAAATTTTCATACACTAGTTAGCAAGTTTGATATCTCACATTTCCATAAAGGTGGCAGCAGCTAACACCAGGAAGAGATTAAACTTTTATTTGTTGAGCAAAAAAAACAACTATAATTGTAGAGATGAAGAGGAACTGACCCAAATTTAATTTACATGTGTAATAGGATTAGTTAGTATGATTCAACGTTATTTTATATATACAGTACAGACCAAAAGTTTGGACACACCTTTCTAATTCAATGGGTTTTCTTTATTTTCATGACTATTTATAAGGCAAGAAATCCCACTTATTAACCTGACAGGGCACACCTATGAAGTGAAAACCATTTCAGGTGACTACCTCTTGAAGCTCATCAAGAAAATGCAGAGTGTGTGCAAAGCAGTAATCACAGCAAAAGGTTGCTACTTTGAAGAAACTAGAATATAAGGGCTATTTTCAGTTGTTTTACACTTTTTTGTTTAGTGCATATTTCCACATGTGTTATTCATAGTTTGATGCCTTCAGTGTGAATCTACAATGTCAATAGTTATGAAAATAAAGGAAACTCATTGAATTAAAAGGTGTGTCCAAACTTTTGGTCTGTACTATATATATATATAAAAAAAAAAAAATTCCCTTCTCACCCACCGCGGGTGGTTCTTATCCTCTGAGCTCGGGTCCTCTACCAGAGGCCTGGGAGCTTGAGGGTTCTGCGCAGTATCTTGGCTGTGCCAAGGACTGCACATTTCTGGATTGAGATGTCTGATGTTGTTCCTGGGATCTGTTGTAGCCATTGGTCCAGTTTGGGGGTGACTGCCCCGAGGGCCCCGATGACCACAGGCACCACTGTGGTCTTCACCTTCCAGGCCCTCTCCAGTTCCTCCCTGAGGCCCTGGTATTTCTCTAGTTTCTCGTGCTCCTTTTTCCTGATGTTGCAGTCGCTTGGTATTGCTACATCTACCACAACGGCTTTCCTCTGTTGTTTATCCACTACGACAATGTCTGGTTGGTTCGCCATTACCATTTTGTCTGTCTGGATCTGGAAGTCCCACAGGATCTTAGCTCTGGCGTTCTCCGCCACCTTTGGGGGTGTTTCCCACTTTGATCTCGGGGTTTCCAGTCCATATTCTGCACAGATGTTTCTGTACACTATGCCTGCAACTTGGTTATGTCGTTCCATGTACGCTTTCCCTGCCAGTATCTTGCACCCTGCTGTTATGTGCTGGACTGTCTCAGGGGCCTCCTTGCACAACCTACACCTTGGGTCTTGTCTGGTGTGGTAGATCTGGGCCTCTATTGCTCTGGTGTTTAGGGCCTGTTCCTGGGTGGCCAGGATGAGGGCCTCTGTGCTGTCCTTGAGTCCAGCTTTTTCCAGCCATTGGTAGGATTTACTGATATCAGCCACTTGGGTTATTTGCTGGTGGTACATCCCATGTAGGGGCTTGTCCTGCCATGATGGTATCTCTGGCACCTCAACCTCCGTTCCCTGTTGTCTGAGATATTCACTGAGCACATTGTCTGTTGGGGCTTTGTCCCTGATGTATTTATGGATCTTAGTTGTTTCGTCCTGGACTGTGGTTCTCACACTCACTAGTCCTCTGCCTCCTTCCTTGCGGCTCGTGTACAGTCTCAGGGTGCTGGATTTGGGATGGAATCCTCCATGCATTGTTAGTAGTTTTCTAGTCTTAATATCAGTGGCTTTTATCTCCTCCTTTGGCCAGCTAATTATTCCAGCAGGGTATCTGATTACTGGCAGGGCATAGCTGTTTATTGCGCGGATTTTGTTCTTGCCATTGAGCTGGCTTCTCAGGACTTGCCTTATTCGTTGGAGGTATTTAGCTGTGGCTCCTTTCCTTGTGACCTCATCGAGGTTGCCATTTGCTTGTGGTATACCTAGGTACTTGTAACTGTCCTCTATGTCTGCTATTGTTCCTTCTGGGAGTGAGACCCCTTCTGTGCGGATGACCTTCCCCCTCTTTGTGATCAGCCGACCACACTTCTCTAGTCCGAATGACATCCCAATGTCCGTGCTGTAGATCCTGGTGGTGTGGATCAGTGAGTCGATGTCTCGCTCACTCTTGGCATACAGCTTGATGTCATCCATGTAGAGAAGGTGGCTGATGTTGGCCCCATATATATATATATATATATATATATATATATATATATTTATAGAGAGAGAGACAGATATAGATAGATATCTATGTCTATATATATAATTAAATTTAGATATAGATATATATATCTTCCCCAGAAAGATAAATAGTTTTCAAAGTTTTTTCCAATTTGAGGTTTAGACGTCTAAAAGCCTCTTTTAGTTCCATGCTGTTTACATTTTCTTTCCCAAATCTCCCTTTAATTAATAAATTGTGTTTGTCTTATTTTCTGTTTAGAATTAGAAATAAAAATCTTACAATGAATGAACATGAGTACTGATGTTGTTGAACGTGGGGGAAGCCGGAGCACCCGGAGTGAACCCACAGCTACACGGAGAGACGCTTTCCACCGTGCAGTCCTGGCTTTTTAATATTAAAATGTCCAATTAACAACAACAGTAGCTCTTTATCCAATTACCACCAATCACCCAACCCACACAGGGCCCCACCCCCCTTTTAAATCTAATGTACTGGAGACATAAAAAATGTCTACGCTGGATGGACGTCACTTCTGCCTTTGAACTGGCGCAGACATGATGGAGTTACAGCCTTTTTGATTCGCCTCCACAGAGAAATCTTTTTAATGGGGCTCTCTTCTGGTTCAGAGACGTTGTTCTGCTCAGCTGACTCTTTGGCTGCTTGAGTCTCTGATTCCTCGGGTGTTGTCTGGATTACATCTTTGTTTAATGTAACCTCTACCTGTGGAGGCGATGTTCTCTGGTTTTTCATCAGACCACTCTCCCCTTCTGTGGAAACGACAGGAACCTTACCTGTTACATCTACTGAAACTTTGCAATGTTTTGTCTCTGTTTGCTCAGACGCTGTCTGTGGGATCTCTGGTATTATTTCTAAATCAGTTTTTGGCGTCTCCGTGTTTTGGATCAAGTTTTGATCCGTCTCTTTTGGGTTTAAAATGGTTTCCAGTTTAGCTTTCTTTGCCTTCTTTTTCTTACATTTTGATTTGGTCAATGGCCTTTTCTCATCTGGCTGATCCCCATTTTGTTGTATTTCAGGGACCATCTGGTCTTCAGTCGCCGGCTGTCGTTTACCAATCACTGTTTCATTTTTATGAATCTCAATTATGATGGTGCCTGTCTGATCCCCGACTGTTTCCGGTATTGAAACTTCTTGTTCTGTGTTTTCTACAGAAACTTTATCATTGTTGAGGTTTTCCAATTCAGAGGCAACTTTCATTTCTACCTTTCTCTTGTTCTTGCGTTTATATTTCTTTGGTGGTTTTCTCTCTTTCTGGTCTCCATTTTGTTGGGTTTCACAGACCGTTTCTTCTTCAGTGGTCTGTTGTTCTTTAGCGATGACTGTTTCTTTTGTATGAATCTCAGTTTTAACGGAGGCTGTCTGATCCTCAACTCTTTCTACTGTAGAAACTACTTCATGATCAGTTTTTTCTTCATAAAGGTTTTCATTTTTGAGGGTCTCCAGCTCACAATCAGCTTTTATTGCTGCCTTTCTCTTGTTCTTGCATTTATATTTCTTTGGTGGTTTTTTCTCATCTTGCTGGTCCCCATTGTGTTGGATTTCAGAGACCGTTTCTTCTTCAATGATCTTCTCTATGTTAGCGATCTCTGTTTCTATCATATGAATGTAATTTTTAATGGACACTATCTGATTCCCACCTGTTCCTACTATAGGAACTTCTTCTAGTTCACTGTTTTCATTATTGAAGGTCTCCAGCTCACAGGCAGCTTTCATTGCTGACTTTCTCTTGTTCTTGCGTTCATATTTCTTCGAAGGTTTTTTCTCATCTTGATGGTCCTGGCATCTGGATTCCAACACATCTATCTCAGTTTGCATGGAAATGGATTGACAGACTGGTTTTAGTGGATAGCTGGTTTCCAGCATATCCATCTCAGTTTGCGTGGAAATAGTTTGAAGGACTGGTTTTAGTGGATAGCTGGTTTCCTGCAGATCCATCTCAGTTTGCGTGGAAATGGTTTGACAGACTGGTTTTGGTGGATAGCTGGTTTCCAGCATATCCATCTCCGTTTGCGTGGAAATGGTTTGACAGACTGGTTTTAGTGGATAGCTGGTTTCCAGCATATCCATCTCAGTTTGCGTGGAAATGGTTTGACAGACTGGTTTTGGTGGATAGCTGGTTTCCTGCATATCCATCTCAGTTTGCGTGGAAATGGTTTGACAGACTGGTTTTGGTGGATAGCTGGTTTCCTGCATATCCATCTCCGTTTGCGTTGAAATGGTTTGAAGGACTGGTTTTAGTGGATAGTTGGTTTCCTGCAGATCCATCTCAGTTTGCGTTGAAGCAGATTGATAATTGGCTGTTTTCTTCTTTGGGCTTTCTTGTGAATCTGTCTGAATTTGTACGGAAACCATTAACTTTTTGCTTTGTCTTCTCTCTGAGAGTACTTTCCTCATCATATCTTTCTCCTGTCTAAGTCTAGCATTTAGTTTTTTGTTTGTATCAAACATCTCATCAAGCTGTTTCATAAGGTATTTCTCTACTTCTTTGAATCTCAATTCAGTTTCCTTAAATTTGGCAAGACATGTACACTTTGCTTGACTTGTCTTTTCAGAAGAGTGGGGCAAGTTTTGAATTTCATTTAAACTCTCTCCTTGGACATTTTCTGCTGTTTGATTATGAGGAACCTCCGTTAAATTCTCTGTTTGGATCTTGTCCTTGGACAAACCTGTGGATGGACTTTTCTCCCTTTTTCGATCCAGTGTCTCCTGCGGTTTAAAGATGGATTCCTTGTTGGTGACTTGCTGTGTTGTAGGAATCACAGTGTTCTTGGAATAACTTTCCTTTTTCAAGGAAGCTGCCTCATCCCGTTCTTGTGCCGGCATTGAAACATTTGGGGTTTCAATATTCTCAGCAATAAAACTTATATCTATGCGCGGTTCTGACTTGGGGAGCGTTTTCCAAATTGTCTTCTTTCCGCTGATGGGCAAAGCTGCCTGAAAACTTTGGTTTTCCTTCACAGGACCGTTATTGACGTCACTGTTTTCAGAAAAAAACGCAAGATCTATGACAGCATCAGGCTCGGGGAAAGATTTCCATAACAGTGGCGTCTTCTTGATGCGCTTCGTCTTTGATGTTTGTTTATCCTCTTTCTGATCCACTTTCTTCTGTGATTTTGAGATGTTTTTCTTTTCGGTGACCAGTTCTGTTGTAGAAATCACAGGTTCCTCTCTGCAAATTTCCTTCTTTAAGGAATTTTCCTGACCACCTTCTTCTTCAGGCAGAGAAGTGTCCTGCTTTTTAACATTTTCAACGCCAGACTTAAAGGACTGTTCCTTCTCTGGTGTCTCCTGCAGTACGGAGATCGATTCCTGTTTGGTATCCAGTGAAGCGTCTTCCGCTCCAGTACTTTCAGCTGAAATCCTTTGATCAGCAGGGGCATGTTTCTCCAGCCAGATTTGAAATGGTATCCTTTTCTTCTTGTTGCGCCTGGTTGTTGGTGGCTGTTCCTTAGACATAGAGGGCTGTTCCTTCTCTGCTATGTCGATTGTCTCCTGCACTCCAGCGATGGACTCCTCCTCGCTGACCAGTGAATCGTTCTGCTTTTCATTATTTCCTGCAGAAATCTCTTGGTCAATGGGTACGTGTTCCTCCGAACAAGTTTTAATTGGTACCTGGTTCTTCTCATTGGACTCACTCTCAGGTGTCGGTCTGTCCCCTTTTTGATCCACTGTCTCCAGATCTTTGGCAATCGATTCGTTTTCAAAAACCAGTGAAGCGTCCTGCTGTTCGATATTTTTAGCAGAAATTTTAAGCTCTTGCTGCTCCAACCAGACTGCAAATGACACCTTCTTCTTCTTGTGCTTGAGCGGATTGGGTGGCTGTAGTTCCCTTTCGGCGATGTTGTTGGATGCAACCTCTTCGACTCTTGGTTGGCTGGACTCCATTTTATCCTTTGCTTGTTTCAGCTTCTAAAATCACTTTTCTAAAAACTCGGTAAAGATTTCACGGTATGTTTGATGTCAATCTCCAAAAGAAATGTCCACCAAACAAAGTTGAAAGTTTTACTGTGAACTGCTAAATAAATTCTTGAGAGAAATGTATCAACAACGGCTGCTAAACGGCTGTGATGAAAGTAAATGATGTGAGGCGTTTATATAATCGCTGGTGATGTCAGAATTCTGCCTTTGGAGTTATATTGTGATGTCACCTTGTGATGTCACAGTGTCGTTTAATATTCAGAGCGGGCTTGTCTGATGGATTTTTTATTAACATGACGTATGCGCGCGCAACCTGACTGCAGAAAGAGTCAGTGGGCTTTTAAACTGTCACTGGTTGCCATAGTTACCAGTGACGTGCGGTCAGGGGACGCAAGTGAGGCAGAGCCTCACCTGTCATAATGGAAAAATATAATGATAAAATAATTTATATTGCTATTTTCACCCTGTAGTTTGTACTGTAAAGTAATTATTTTTTATTTAGCTTAACCAATTTTTATTATTTTATTCTTCAAAATTGCTAAATTTTCGCATTTTCCCATTCAAATGCTCGGAAGCCCAGCCGGTGAGGCAGCAGCCAGGTGAGCCTCACCTGAGATTGCGCAACCTCCCGCTAACTGCCATTCGATGACAGCAAGTTCCTCCTGTCTGTACGTCGCCAATAAAATGGTTATAAAAACATTTCATATATGAACTGCTTTTCCATAATTTAGCTTATGTATTTAATGTACAGTGTTTCTTGTCACCAACTGTGTGTGTAACGTGCTTCGTGGGCTGAAGAGCGATCAGAAACGGCAGAGAACAGATTAGAGGTGAGGCAGGCAGTTCTCCTGCCTCATGGCAGGGGGCGCTCATGATCCCAGACATTGTGACTCCACAACTGCAGAGTAAGAGACAGCAACAGCGAGCTAGCCATGGAGCTAGCCATATAGTAAAGTAAAGTGCAGCGATATATTTATGGTTTTCTCCTCCTTCCACAGCAATCTATGGAAGCCCGTTTCCGCCACTCTGTTAAAAAAATTAAAATAAATGATCTCATTATAATGAGATAGTAACTCAAAATAAATACAAAATAAATAAATAGCAGCTGGATAAATACGCGAGAGCCTCCTGCACAACCAGCAAGAATGTAGCAAGTGGTTTCTGAACAGTGAGTCAACAACAAAACACTTGTCTTTTCCAGCAGCCATTGTATAGTGCACCGCTGATGTTTTGTGTGTTTTAAAGTATTTTTTGATGTTTGTTTTGTTTTTATTTGTATTTTTGTGTTTTGATCTTGTGTGTTTGTATTTAAAATTGCTTCTAGTGTGGCAAAGACTAATGGGGATCCTTCAGTAAACAAGTAAAAAAGAATAAAAATAACAACTGTGCTGGAGTTCCGCTGGGGTTGCTAGGTAACAGGCTGGGCTACCATGAGGTTGCTAGGTAACGGGCAGGGCCTGCTGATTTGTGATGTCACATTCTTAAGGTTTTATGTTGCACCTGAATTTCTCCACTGTAGGACAGTAAAGAATATTTCTATTCTATTTCTATTTTATGATAATAAAAACCTTTCAAAACATGTAAAATTATAAAAAAGGTTGCATTGCCTTAATGTACATAAATATTTTCCCACTAATTATTAATGCAATTCAATTAAAAAATACTTTATTGAACCCAAAGGCACCATAAAGTAATTTTTATATTCCATTTGATAATAAAATAGAAAATTATACATATTTTTTCCAAAACTGGTACTCCTTGTGTTGATCTAAAATATTTTGAGATCACTACTCTTATTCTGGAGTAAATCTGCTTTTTGTAGCAAGGCAAGAAGGCATAACACTGCAAAAACACTAAATCCTACCAAGTATTTTTATCTAGTTTCTAGTGCAAATTCCTTAGTACACTTGAAGTAATACAAACTTAAGTTTTTTTCAGCAAGATATAGTAGATTGTTTTAAGTCACAGATTATTTCACTTGTGAAACATTGTTCCCATGTTTTATTGAAATAATCTCACTTTTTCATCAATATTAATTAATTATTGACTTAAAACAAGCTCCTATTAATTACTTAGAAGTTAAAAGTTGCTTGTTATTCTGACCGATTCTGGTCCTGATTCTGTTCATTACTTCAACAATTCTGTCCATGAGGACAGAATTTCTAGGCGCAGCCAAAGTGTTGAGGGGATCCGTTTTGGTGGCCTTAGGATCGCGCCCCAAGTGGAGGAGTTCAAGTATCTCGGGATCTTGTTCACGAATGGGGGAAGAAGGGAGCGGGAGGTCGACAGGCGGATTGACGCAGCGTCTGCGGTCAAGCGGGCGCTGTACCGGTCCGTCGTGGTGAAGAGAGAGCTGAGCCATAAAGCGAAGCTCTCGATTTACCGGTCGATCTACGTTCCCACCCTCATCTATGGTCATGAGCTTTGGGTTGTGACCGAAAGAACGAGATTGCGGATACAAGCGGCCGAAATGGGTTTTCTCCGTAGGGTGGCTGGGCTCTCCCTTAGAGATAGGGTGAGAAGCTCAGTCATCCGGGAGGGACTCAGAGTAGAGCCGCTGCTCCTTCACATCGAGAGGAGGCTCGGGCATCTGGTCAGGATGCCTCCTGGACGCCTCCCTGGTGAGGTGCTCCGGGCACGTCCCACCGGGGGAAGACCCAGGACACGCTGGAGGGACTATGTCTCTCAGCTGGCCTGGGAACGCCAGGCCAGCTGACGTTCCCAGGCTGGCCTGGGAGAGGGCCGGCTGCTACCCCCGCGACCCGACCCCGGATAAGCCGAAGAGTAGTAGAAACAAGATTTTGTGTTTTTGCAGTGTGTAAGGTTTCCAGACAGTCTGTGTTGGTATTTTAATCCCAGCAGACAGTCGGGTTTTGCAGTCTCGGGCAACTGTGCGGTCTACGAGGAGTTGGTGTTTGGCTCCGATACACCGATACCTTTCTGTGCCGTGCTCATGTATTTATCCATGTGTTTGCTTATCTTGGCCGCTATGATGCCTGACATGAGCTTCCATGTTGTGGAGAGGCAGGTTATTGGTCGGTAGTTGGGTGGGACTGGACCCTTTGATGGATCCTTCTGGATTAGGATTGTCCACTCTTCAACCATTCAGGGTGAGTCCCACTTTGTAGCAGCTGGTTCATTTGGTCTGCCAGTCGCTCATGGAGGGCAGTGAGTTTCTTTAGCCAGTAGGCATGGATCATGTCAGGCCCTGGTGCTGTCCAGTTTTTCATACCTGAGACTCTTTCTTGGACATCTGTCACAGTGATTATGGTCCTCTCGAGGCATTGCTGTTGTGGGACGCCTCCCTTTCCCATATGCCTTTCCAGTATTGTTCAGTCTCCAGCCTTGGGTCTACTCTGTTGTTATTACCCTGCCATTGAGAGTACACCTTAGCTGGTTAAGTGGAGAAGAGCCGGTTAATCCTTCTGGATTCATTCCAAGCCTTCTGGCCAAGGCAGTTTCCTCCTTGTAGCCAAGTGTCTTGATGCTGACTTTCTGTTATGGTGTGTATGGCTGCATTCACATTTTTGCCTCTGATGGTACTTCACTCAGCCGTTGTAATTGGCGCCGAGGAGGTCTGGTTGTCATTCGGGTCATGATTTTCTCTCTCAGGTCAGCAGCCGTCTCGTTCAGCTCTGATTCGCTCAATGGGGCCGTGTATCCCCTGACTGGGTGGGGACTTGTAGTTAAGTCCCCACAGTTCTGACATCCAGGTTCCTCCTTTTTGCCGTAGCATTTGTGTTGTATCTCGTCAATCTCAAGTTGTGATAGCAGTTGCCGTTTGCGGATGTTGGAACACTGAGCTACTAGTTGTTTAGCGCTTAGTGTTGACTGGGGATGTCGAAGTAACCATTCCTTCACCAGTCTTTGCATGTAACCTCTCTGATTAGGGTTACTTGACATTTGTCATCAAGGTGCTCTGGTTCCCCAACACCTGACGCAGACCTTGTTTGGCCGGGCGACGTCTGAGCCGGCATGTTATGCATTTTTGTGTCTCTCATGGTATGAGGTAGGCAGTAGCTTGAAGGGTCTTACCCAGACTGGATTCGAACCCTGCCCTCTCGGGTGATATACTGATGCCTTATCTATTGAGCTATCCAGCCAGCTATATATATATATATATATATATATATATATATATATATATATATATATATGCTCTTGGGAGCCCCCTGGTGGTGTGGGGGACCTAAGCAGCTGCTTAATTTGCCCTGTGCCGCCTTGAATCACCAGTCCACACTGATGTAAACTTCCATATGTGATCTAAAACCTGAGATCTGAGTGTTTGCGACTCCTGTGTGCATTTTGGTAATTGTCAAATTGTGTGAAAAATGACCGAATACATATTTTTACACCCATTTGATACATGAAGGCTGTGGTGTGTTTATTTTCAATCATTTAGATCCAATTTGCAGGCAGATCTTCTCAAGACAAATTCAGAAGTAGTATTTGTAAAAGCAAAATGATCAGATGTTTACTGTTCATTAGCTTTTGACAGCTTGAGCATAAAAAGCTGAAAAAAGTAATTATATATACATATAAAAAATCAGCAGAGGTAGAAAACTGAATCAACAGTTTTACAATGAAGCTTTTTGAATACAGACTTGAGAAAAAACTAACACCATTAATGACAATCAGATTTCTTAGAACCTGTTAATGGATCTCAAACAACTGGACGAAATGTTTTTAAAACCTTGAAAAGCTTTGAAGTGGAAAATTAGAACCACCCGGTTCCTATTGTTGTGCCTCAGAGTGCTTTTAGAGCTGCAGCTGAAGGTGAAATTTACAGCAAAGCCTCCTTCACACCAGATGAAGTCCACCTTAAATCATTAATATCCAGTCAGAACGTGGGAGGTCGTTGCAGGGTCATGACAGGTCGTCTAACCCACACAGGCTAGCAGCGGTAGAGTTTCTCTGCTGTTTTTAGCTTGAACAAAACTTTTGTAGTGGTTGTGGTTCATTGTTTATCCATATTGGTAGCATATCTGGGACACTGAGGCAGCAGTAACAGCATATGGACTCTGTCCTACTAATAAATACAATGGGCTGCCACCAATCCTGAAAGTTATAATAGCATTTTTTGTGTGGAACATCTACTAGTTTATTGTATACTACCACTCCTCTTAAAAAAGAAGAGGAGGGTAAAAAAAGCATTTGATAGAGCAATTTGTGCTCTCTAAGCCAGTAAATACTCTGTATGTTCAGACACTATAAGAATCTAGCTGGGATAGAGGGCACACACCTCCAAATTGCACCAACTCCTGTCTCTGCTGGTTTCTAGGAGATCAAGCACACCCAAACTCTTGAGTTTTTCAACAAACAGGACCCCTCTAAGCTAACAGTCAACACTCTCCATGTCATAGAATACAATATGCTTTATTGGTCTCCAAAGGGAAACTGCTTATAGGTTTATATCATCAAATACTGCACCACACTCAGCTGAACTCAGCTGAGGAGAAGGACACACACCTCTAAATTGTTCTGAAATTCGGCTTAATTCATCAGTTGCTGAATCAAACAATATGTTTGATATAATAATATCAGGCTTCAAAATGTAATAAAACAACCCTATCCTATACACATCTAAAGTCAGCATTTATTGACTCTAGTCAATAAAGACACACACGAATTTTTGGTTAGTTGCTTTTCCAGACTCGTAGCCAGAACCCTCAATATTAACCTAGATGTTGTTCAAGGGCTTTGACTTGGGAAGCTGGGAACACACTTCTTGCCATATTTGTAGCATAAAGGTGTAAAATTTAGAAATTTAATGAGAAAATACTAAAAAAAAAAAGATTTACATTAGGAAATGCAGGTAAGGCAGGAAATGGAAAGTTGCAGCAAACAAATCAGCTAATAGATGGATCCAGTGAAGAACAATGAAAATTGAGGAGCTTATATACAAGATTGGGTGGAAATGGAGAAAGACCCAAGTGAACTAATTAGAGGCAAATGAGGAACAGCTGAGGCAGAATGCAGGCAGGGGTAGATTAACACAGGGAAGCAAAATAAAGACTCCTACCCATTACATATCAAAGGAAAAAAACTAATAATGATCAAAGAGAAATAAATCCAATGAATAAAGATCAGAATGAGAATAAACCAAATTAATATGAACAAGGAAGTGATCAAAATACAAACACGGAAGGAAACCAAAAGCCAAACACCTCAGGATCATGACACATCTAAACCATGATTGGCTGTGCTGGTTGCTGGGAGACCGAAGGAAGTTACAATCTTTTCAGGCCGCAAGAGTCGATAAACCTTCTAGTGACAGCAGGATGTAGCAATTTTGAAGCATTTTAATAGGTTAAAGGGGTCACAGCAGCTGGAAAGTGATCTTAATCTAGCCTAAAAGTATGGACTGTTGAAGTTGATTAATTTGAGAATCTAAAGCAAAAGATGAGTGTTGACATCACACAGCAGCAAATTGTTTACAAAAGTAATAATGGATGGAGCCAACTGGAGCCAGGAGATTATAGCAAGACAAAGAAAGCTAATAAAAACAAAGCACAGCTGATAGCAATGGAGCATTGACTGCAACTTCTGCAAATTAGTCTTTTTAGATGTCTAGTCAGAACCAGGAGTGGCGGGATGTATTTCAGTGACACAGGCTTATTCCATAAGTTCATTATTATAATTTTCAACTATTGTTTATATCCGATTTACTACATCTGGCTTGTTCTGATGCAGAATTATGCCGCATGTTTCGGATTTAATACAATGTGACCGTTTAGACTGCAGACGCTTTGAAAACAATCAGATATAAATCCACATTAGTATCACATATGAAAGTCCACAGGTCTTTTTCAGAATTACACTCTTTAGAACGGTGTGAAGAGTCGGATATAAGTCGAATATGGGCAGAAAAAAAGCGGATTTGTTTTCCATTTGCTTGCTGTGTGATTGAAGCCTAAGATCTCCAAGTTTAGATGTTATATTATGCATGAAAAAACTAACGGCTATGCAGTATTTTTTAAATCTTTTGAAGTTTTCAAACTATATACTTCCAAGTAGTAATATCAAAGTTTCCCCTGTGAGCTGCAGTAACTTAAAGGAGAGCTTTTTATCTCCCCAAAGACACTTTTAAAAGCAGCGTGCTAATGAAATGAATCATAAAGCTGGTGTTTATTACCGAGGTAATGCCTTTTCATTTAGTTAATGAAAACATGTCTGAGGAGTTATAATTGTCAACCTGATGATTAGGAACACACAAATGAGATGCATTCGCTCAGGTTGATCTTCAGTATGAAGGTAATGATTCCTGCCAGCAACTCTAGAATGGACTCACATCAATGAAAAGCATTTTTTCTTGTTCTTTTCCCCTTGTTTTTACCATGGTGATGAGCCTCCTCCGTAAACAGAAGGCTCATTAGTTTAATCCTGAGTGTATTCAGCTTAGCAGGAATTCATAAAGACCCAAACAATGCATCGGTGCATGCTAACAGCTTTCTGTCGGGACGACTCTCCCACAGCATTTTATCCCTTAATGAGCCCTGATCAGCCGCTGAGGAAAAGGTGAAAAACACAGAGCCGCAGCAGAGGAACAACTCTTCAATGCATTCAGGTGATTCAGCTACGTAAATATGAACTCATGCAGAAAAGAGGTTGCCTTAATCCATCATTTTGTTTTTGTTTCATTCCTTTTTGTGATGTACTTGAATTTGAAAACAGCTAAAATAAATGTGTTCTTCTGCTTTCAGACAGGTGGCTGAAAGTTCAAGCTGCAGGTCCTGATGCTCAATTGCTGACATCCAATGTTTTATTTTTCTGCCTGGTCGTTCATATAACTTATTCAATGTGACTGCAATCAGACATCTGTGTGAACAGTTTATGACCCCAAAGTGACCCGTATGCAGCAGAAGAAGAATGTTGACGACGCACAGCGGCGCATTGTTTAAGCAATAATGGATGGAGCTGTTTATGGATCAACTTTATTCAGCCATGGAAGCTGAAGGGGAACTTGTCATAAGATCATAACAAGACAAAGAAAGATTATAAAAAGAAAGAACAACACAGCGTTGTCTGCAACTTCTGGAGAGAAGTTTGTTTGGATGTCTAGTCAGAATCAGAAGGGTTGGGATTCTGATGTCATACATTTCAGTAAACCAGATTTCTTTCATATGTTTATAATTATAGTTTTCAGTCACTGTTTACCTCCAGATTTGCAGCACCTGTTTTTCTGAATTATGATACATGTCTGACATCAATGATGTAAAAGTTAAAAAAAAAAAATGCAACATGGTGGTTTTGACTGCAGACGCTTTGAGAACAGATACATATCAAATTTAGCTCCACATGTGAAAGTGGCACAGATCAGACTTTTTTGGAATTTGGAAAGATCTGAATGGGACCGTTGAGACTGCAGTGAAAAGCCAGACAAAGGTCGCATAGGGGTCGCAATCGCCTGCTGTGTGAACATAGCCAAAGAAAATTCAACAGCTCATCTTTGGGATGTCTGTGGTTTCCGCCCGTCTCACCCTAGATCTGTTCCTGGATAACCTTAACTGGTAAGCTGTGGCTACAACTAGTGATCAATTATTTTATTTATTATTCGGCCAATTAATTAATTAATCAGATTTTAAAAATTGGCACATTCTGCTGATTTTTTGGTTAACCGTTTTTTTTTTATAGAATATTAGAAATATATTATAAGATGCAAATAAACAAATAATTAGTTTTTTAAATAAGAAAATAAAAATGTTTTGCCTAAAATGCAATAAGTCATAGTTCCTTTAGTGAACTTTTTTCATTTGCAGCTAAAAACATATTACATCAGCATGTGAAAACTTCAGCCATTTCTCCTCAACTTTTCAATTAACCAATTAATAATTGGACACCCTTAATGCTGCACATTCAAAGAATGGCCGTTTGCAGTTTTTTATAATCCATAAAATGTTTAGAAAATCTGCTGTGCATAATAATTTGGAACAGAGCATTTTGAGTTTTTTATTTTTGAAAAAAATACTGTTCTCATGGGGAGCTTTGTTCAGTAAAATTTGATTTATACTGTAATAGTTCAAGACTTTAAAATTATACTGACCATCATTTGCATTGACCATTTAGGAAAATCTGAGAAAATATCACTTGCATAATAATTTGGAGCACAGTGTACAGTTTCGGCTTAATTACTGCACTGAATCTGTTATTCTTCCAACAAATGGCCTTTTTTTAAAACTCCCGTTAACGATTCATCGATTACTCAATTAGCTGACGATTATTTCAATAATCCATTAATCACTATTAATATGATTAATCGTTTCAGCACTAGATGAAACAGAGCTCTGCTGACAAAAAGAAGAAAAAAAACTATTGTAATTCAGGCTGCAGTGAAAATAACAAGTTCCTTGTGGGCTTTATAACGAGAGGAGGTCGATGCTGAATACCTTACGCTGTCAAAGAGCCATATAGATGTAAAGAAGAACGGCTTCTGAACGCCTGACAACCTTTATTCAGAGCTTTATGTAGCTGTGGAGTCCTTGTCCTGTCCTTTGTTGTGCTGCTGGGAGCTGCAAATTTAACAAACATATCATCTGACAGCGTCTCTATAAAACTCCTCGACGCTTGTGCATGATAATGAGATTCAAATCAACTGGGATGTGGGCTCGTTGTAAAACAGTGGGAAGGTTTCTCCTGCTGTAATAAAGTAATGTGGGGCCTTAATTGCAAGTGGCGTGAAACCCATCAAAAATAAACCCATGCTATTTTTAATAAACGCCTGCAAACGTGACTTTTGCACATTTACCGAACTTCGAACAAAAACTCAGCCTATTTCCACACTGTAGATTATTTTTAACACCAGCATAAGTGTCATTAATTTTTAATTAAAGCAGGCTAATATGATTAGTCGGAGTGAAAGCAGTCCTTGAATTCTCATATTTCCTCCAAGTTAATGCTATTCAAAGGTGACCTCAGGGAAAAGTTGTGGTGCAAAAGAAAAGTCAGATTTTTACTCGGAATTATCATCTGAGACCCGACAAAGGCTGGAATAAAGACAGCTGGCCAGCGCTAATAAAATTAACAGATGCAGAGGCTCGTATCAGCGGCGCAAACGAGTATCTGTCTGTTTATGAGCAGAAGATGGCTTCATATCCTCTGCCTGCAATTACTGTGTTAATTCCTCCTTCCATCATCGTCTCATCAATATTGCAGCCAATGCCCTGATGATGATGATGATGATGATGACAGCATCAGATGCTCTGCTAATAGCTGAGTGGAAATGCATCAGCAGCATGGGCATTAATATCACTTATGAGGCTTCTGCAACTGCGTGCAGAGAGAAACTTTATCAACGGTGCAGTCGGCTCGGTGGTGGCAGCACCAAGGTGAAAATATTGGCTCTCAAAGGCACAGACTTCTGATTTTGTAGATTAAAAATCATGATGAAATTCAGCATTCAGTCTTCTTTGGCAGTCTATGCAACATGTTGACTCTACAATATTAACAAACTCTGCCAGGCACCATGTAATTCTGCAAATTGGAATTACGAAAACAAATTATCTTATTGGAAACATTATAAAACGTTTTAGCACTAAGGTGAGGTGATTTTCTGGCTGTATTTCACAAAACTGTAATAGAAACACCTTTTTCACATCACACAAGTCACACCATCAACAAACGAATGTTACTACTGGTGGAAAAGACAAAGAAGTCGACAGGAAGTGGTAGGAGGATGACGGTGCAAATTGATTCATGTATGATTTTAAGTGTGTTTATTATTTACTGGGAACACCGAAATGCAAAATTGAGTTTTTGTTTTATATTAGCGGAATATCGACAAAGTTTTGTAATGAAAACTTAACTTGTGAGGACATCTCTTGTCTATAGTCCTCTTGAGGAAACGCCACAAAATACCTTGCAGGTTTAGTTTTGGACTTTTATTTTAATTTTTCTTTTTCTGTTTTCATGCCTCCTGCACAACCAACAAGAATGCAACACGTGGTTTCTGGACGGCAAGTCTACAACAAAACACTGGTCTTTCCCAGCAGCCATTGTACAGCACATACAGCGGTAAAACCAGCTGACCAACAGTGTTGGTGCTCTGCTTGGGTTGCTAGGAAACGGGTCTGGGCTTGGCTGAGGTTGCTAGGCAACGGTGCAGTGCCCTTTGAATGCAACTCAACATTAAATTCATTCAAAGTAAAAGGGAAATTAAACAAAATTTAATTAAATTGACTTAAATTTCATTAATTTAAAGTAGTGGAGCATTGTTTTGGATTTCCAAAAAATTTATAATAATCCCAAAAGTAGTAACATTATTTAATTTAAAATTTCAGGAGGTTTAATTTTCCAGACTGAATTTATTGCCAGAAAATTGCTGGATGGTTTTAGAAGCAGCTGAGACCCGAAGTACAAAAACACACAAAATACATCCCTTTTAATAATTAGGCTTGACATCTCATCTGGAAAGTTCACAAATTATGGCTTGACTGTTCCTACCATGCTCATTACTCACAATAAGTAGCTGAGTCCAGAGAACGGAAAAGCAAAGAAATTTGCTTTATTGTAAAAGCAGCTGCCAGGCGTTACCATTCTATTCATTACATGAGCCATAACAGATTTATCTGTTGCTTCCTTTATATTGAGAATACACAAATTCACTGGTGAATACCTAACAAGAGGATACAAAAAAGCACAAAATGTTAGATTTATCCCCTAATCGAGAGGTAGCTTCCTCTCTCCCACCCATCAGCCGTAATTGCTTTCCAGGCCTGAGCAGGAAAGAGCCCGGAGCTGTGTTGTGTTTGGCGGGAGCAGAATGCACCAGAGATAAGTGGGAATCCAAAAGTATGCTCCAATTGGGACCACTGTGGTGGAACCAAATCCCCATTCTCTCCTGTGTCAGGCGACAGTGAGCATTTTTAGTATTCTAAAAAGAGTTCCTGTTCAAAAATAGAACAAACCGCCTCAGACGGCTCGTTGCTGTTAGCTTTGTAATGTGGGATGGTTCAAAGGCAGCCCTCACACAGACACCAACACACAAAGTGCAGACTTCAGTGGTGGTTCGCATTAGCTGACAGAGTCATCGACCATAACGGCCTAACTGGTGAGGCTTTTTTTGTTTCCCCATCCAGCTGCTGAAAAGATAAATCCTAATGAGCGGTGAAAAATGACTTTGCTGCTAGAGGAAAAAAAAGAGATGTAGCTGTCAGAGATGAAATATTAAAAATCTCAGTTCTCCAGCTGTCACCTTTGCTTCGGTTTATAGAAGGATGCCTTGTCATGTCTCCTTGGCACAGATAGATTCCCACTAACGCCTTCCAGCAAAGTGTACCAAGTCAGGGAGAATTTGCAGCCTCGATATGTCTAAAAGTGACTCTAACCAAGGCTTCAGCTGAAGAATATCTCCTTTTATAAAATTCTCTATTCCATCTCAGTGGGGTTTTCAGTAGCTGCTCCCAGAAGAGGAAGCAAGGAGACATTTCAGATCTACTTTTTCTGAGGCAGCTCAGCAAAGACAGAACTTTTCCTAATTTGATAAACATTGTTAAAAAATGTTAGACTTTAAACTTCCACAGTTAGTTTACAATTTCCATCTAAAATCCATACCAATACCATCCAAAGATAAAAACAACTTTTAAGCAAAACATCACCACATTAAAAATAAACACTGAACGTGTCTTTTACCAAATGTTATACAAATGGAGTCCTGCGTCTATTTACAAAAGTTTCCAACTTTTCAACTTCAATTTTCGAAATGTTTTCCAAGCAATTTAACCCTTCTACAAAGCAGTTGGCTGACTTCTTTAGCATTTGAAGTGCAAAGGATACTGAGACGAACAGATGAGGAGAAAGCTGCCACTCCTTTTTGTGAAATTTTGACTTCATTTCCCCGACAGCGACATATTTATTTCTATTTAAGATTAAATAAAAGTTAAAGCATCACTAAATATCAACTTCAGCTTTTTCCAGACCTGTTTGTGCTAAGTGGCAAGACCTAGCATGCTAAAAATGGACATGTAGCTAACAGATGCTAACAATAAAGAGTTAACATCTGTTTCCCTTCAAAGACAGACCATTTTAAAGGCATAATTTTTTTACTTCATGTAGTTGCTGACTAAGGTGCATGATATCATGTACTGTGGCTGTATAATTTATGGAAGGCAGACAAAGTCAAAAGTTACAAATACCAAAGACACAACAAGAGCAGAACAGTCAAGAACAACAAAATATGTTCAGAAAACATTACTGCAGAGGATTTCAGTACAAACTGAAAACTTACAACTAAAACAACCAACATGTGACTGGCTGATAGAGCAAATGGCAAACTGGTAGAGATTTGAAACAGACAACAAAACCCAGACAGTTGGGGTGTTTTCTCACCTGATAGTCCGGTAAACTCAGCTAGATTATGGACCAAAATGGGAACATTGGTTACATTTTCAGCTGCTGCAGTTCTCTTTCACACTGTACTGTGTCAAACTAACAAAATTTGTTTTAGTTCCTGGGAATTGCAATAGAAAATGTACTAAAAGGCTGAACTTTGTAGGAAAAGTCAGAGGTTTCTTACCCACCTCATCCTCAAACTCCAACAACTGCCTTGTATGTAACACACACACTGCTAGGCAACTTCTTTTAGTCAACCTGTCACTAAAATATTTGAAAATACTGTAAAATTATTAATTAAATATTCTAACAGTAGTTCTAATGTAGCACCTTAATTAGCAAAAAAAAAAAAAACTGGTTTACTAGGTTTAAGGTTTTACTGTAAATACTTGCTCCGATTTTACTTTCATCCACTACCTGACAGTTAATTTGGTCACATTTACCTGGCAACTAATCATCAACATTGTTCTGAGCACCATAAAAGGCATTTAAAATTATGACACAGTGGTTTTAGACAAAATACAGGTTTATTCGTTGACCTTATTAAAGAAAAATCAACAAAAACTGGAGAAATCCTCTAGAAAGGTCATGTAGAGAATCAAAACAAAAGCCAAACTTGGAAGAAAGTTCAAAGAACTATTGATTGCAGAGCATGAAGACACTACAAGAAAGTCTGAATGCTTAGACATAAAGAATAAAGCAATTAGAGATGACAGACACTCTAATCCCCAACCGGGAATAGAAGCAGAAACGTCTGAGGAGCAAAGCTGATTCAAAGTACTGAGGATTATCGACTATGACCCGATAAAAACGTATCCAGCTCCGACGGTTACTTCTTAAACAAAGCTGTAGTTTAAAAATGAAAAGTTTTACTGTCTGTTGAGAGAAAAGTGAGTTTTCCGAAGCTTTGTCCTCTGCTTGAATTCAACATCTTGTGGGAACAACATGGCTGTCATACCACAGCCCAAAGCAAATTAATCATCTGAGTTGTGAAACGAATTTGCGAAGCTTAAATTCCAGAAAACAATAAAGGAGAAAAACTGCAACCTCAACAGTTGCCAGAAAATGTTCAAGGTTTTCCTTTTAATCATGTGAAAATCCTCATTGTGAGTCAGGAACAGCAAGCCACATTTGTTCGTCTCCTGCTCCACATCAAGGTGCCCCTCCTGTTTGACAAGACTCCTCCATTACTCCGACTACACCTGACTTCCCGCTCGGGAATCTGCATGACTCCGGTGTCAGGGCGGCAATCAGAGGAAGAAGCTCACACATCTCCGCTGAGAGACAGGCAGCAGCGTTTTTCTGCCCTTCTTCTCAGTGAGAAAATAAAACGCAGGATAGGACTAAAAGAATAGAGGCCCCGCTGGGATTTCACACCATCTTTCACGTATGTGTCGGTCGGTGTCTTTCCCCTCTTTCGATCTGCTGTCTCATTCGCTCAGGCTGAACCTTTTCTGACTCGCCTATTCTCTTTTATCACCCTCTCCTTTCCATACCCTTCCTCATCTTTGTCCTCTCATTCTCTTTGCTCTTCATCTGAAAGAGTTTCTCCATCCCCTTCATCTCCAGCCTAACTTTTCCTCCTTATCTCTCAGCAGCACAAAATGTAGAATGGCAGCACAGTAAAATTGCATTTTCATTTAAATGCACTCCAGCCCTGTTTAGTTCACTTTAATCAAACTCTAGTTCATTTTTCTAGAAAGTTTGGTTCGTTTGGGGGGGTGTGAATGTGCAATCACACTTTCACACTGACTAACCAAAAAAGCGAACTCCACCTAAATACTGAGGTCTCGGTTGAGTTGAAGTGAACTCTGGTACAGTTTGAGTGCGTATGTGAACACCAAGCGGACTGGAGCAGGAAGTGGACTACAGCTCAGGGGATACTGGGTAAATACAACCAAAACAAAAGTGCTAGTCAATTCTAGCAGAAGAAATTACTTGTGGTCTTTAACCAAAGATAAAAGAAAAATCCTACAACCGCTAAAAGCTATCATTATTACATTTCCTTTTTACATTGTGTCAGGTTTTCATGTCGTTTCCTTCAGTAGTTCTTGGTGCAGCGCCCCCACAGGCGAGGAGGGGAACAATCCAAACTAATTTTTAATTAGTTTGGATTGTTTTGACACAGTGTGAAAGCAAACCACAACAACTGAAAATGTAACAAATGTTGCAATTTTGGTCTCCATTCGGACTGAGTCTACTGGACTATGAGGTGTGAAAACATTCTTACATTACAATGAACAGTGGGCCATAACTTGAATAACAAAACTATTTATTTAACTAAACCAAACACATGGATCCATTTTGCATGTGAGAACTATTTGTTGGATCAAGCTTGTGATGCAATTGGTGTATTTAAGTGAGCTGTATTAGTGCACAGTTATCAAATACATTTGTAATTCAGTACATTTAACTAAGTGTTTTAAAAAATAAACATTTTAAATCAGTTCAGAACTGTTTTACTGTATCAGATCAGTATTGGTAATGAAAAAAGTGAATCAGTGCATCTATAGACAAAATGTTAATCTATATACGATATAAAATGAACAAACTGACAGCTTTGTTTGGGTGGCCAATCAGATTTCAAGGGTAGCCGGTCCCCTTTAGCACCCCCTGTGGCTACGCCCCTGTTATCTTGTCTCTTTTCTTTGCAGAAATACTGCTCCATAAGTAGAAAGAAATTACCCTTCATTCTGAACCAAATCAAACATGCAGCAGTAAAAATATTGAGCACGGAAATCTTTATGGATTTTCAGGAGCAAAAATAAGGCAGAGACGGTGGGGGGAAAAGTATTTAAAATTCCTGACGAATAGCACACAGTCTTTCCGACACTTTCTGTGTTGTGAAGGGTTTAATACTCTTGTGGAAGATAAAGTAAAGTGGTCAAAGGCTGACTGGCATCGCACCGCTGCGTGCCGGCTGGCTTATATCTCAGACAGATCAATATAGCAAAGAGGTCAGGCAGCAAAGAGGAGGAAGACAAATGGTCAAGTCGGAGGATTTTTCTAAACACTGATCATTCAGTGCTGCAGGAGAACAAAAATGAGATAAGGATGATGACTTTTACAAGCCATGTGGTATCCTACAGAGGATGCAGTCCTCAGAACTGGAAAGGGCAACGTTCTGGAGTGGAAAAACGCATCCATATCATCAAAGTATCGATTACAAGAAATATGTAGGACGATAAAACGGCTGGTGTGAAGAAGTGTAACCGATCTGCAGAGGAGCCGTGGCCCCTAATGATGTCCCTGTCACCAAAATGCCAATAAGCTAAAAGTGGAAAGAAAGAAAAATAAATAAATAAACCTGCGGTTTACTTATGATGCTCGGCTGCTCCGGTTCACTCGAGGAAAATCAATTCTCATCCGCAGCTGCGCTCAGTGACGCATCGCAGACAAATCCTCATCCAATCAAAACACACATGGTCACCGAGTATTGGCTTTTCAGGCCGGGCAAAATGTGCTGCGTGCAATATCCTAAAATACGACATATTGCACATTCATCTAACGCGGCGTTCGATATGTGAGCGATCAGAGTGACTGAAGAGAAAAGACTAACCGCACCTCTAGAGCACAGATTACACAGATTTATTTTTCTATCAATAATCTAAAACCTATACTGATACATCAAGTCAAAGCAAAGATTTATAATAATTTGAATTACTATTAAAAAAAAATAGAAGCACACATAGAAACCAGTTTTTCCTGACTGTAACTTTAAATCAGGCTAAATGTTGTTTAGTTGGTATTAACTAAATTATTTCTATTTGTTTATGGGTGAAATAGAGAGCAAAAATCTTAAGCAACTTTTTAAATTACTTTCTTAAAAGTTAGGTTTAGTTACTTCAGGAAAGACCAGATGCAAATTATTTTAATGAAGGCAGACAGGCACAGTGTGAGGCAGGGGGGTCAAATCTTTGTCACATTGGCCAAAATAAAAACTAACATCTAGCAAATAAAGTCCTCCCTTTATTTGTAGGAAAGGAATGCAGTTAATTTGAGATTCAAACCTCAAAATAATTTTGCACATTTGCTGATGCTGTTTTAAAAGAAATGCATCCAGTTTTTACATTCTTTTTAGGCTCAGATGAAAGTTTTTCACTTTCTTTTTAAATGCTTTCTACTGTATATTTAGCCAAATTTTATAAATTAAATAAACCGCGCAGCAAAGTCAGCTTTTGAGTAAAAACAAAGTTCTACTTGCTATAAAAACACAAATACTGTGTCGTATTTAAAATTGAGTTTGTAATAATGTCACCCTGATGGAAAAATTTATAATTTAATAAACTTTTCTTTTTTTTTATCATTCTTTAACTGCAGTTGGGATCACAAAAAACACATTGCTTCTTCATGGAAAAATCAGAAGAAAGTTTCCAGTTCCAGTGATTAATCATTACTGGTTCTGTAGAAGAACCAGCTCACATTTCCACAACCAGAAAGCCAAGATGCAGCCACATCTTTACATCAACAAAAAGGTTTCATTCGATTAATGCATCTTCTTCCTGTTTTATTCTTTTTTTCTGAAATATTTCACCAAACAAATCA
Source organism: Xiphophorus hellerii (assembly GCF_003331165.1). Lineage (NCBI taxonomy): Eukaryota > Metazoa > Chordata > Actinopteri > Cyprinodontiformes > Poeciliidae > Xiphophorus > Xiphophorus hellerii. The sequence goes on from NC_045677.1 coordinate 24,117,320, forward strand.
TGTGATTTATCACAATATTCCTGCAGCCAAATGCCCTAATATCACCACCTTAATTTAATAACACTGCTTGTTTAACATGATCTAATTCAACCAATCTCTCATCTGCAACACAACTGGAGAGATTTATGAACACCAACTGGCGATCTTAAAAGATTAACAGAAGAAGGAAATAGTGTTTTATGGATTTAATGGAAAAATAATTATCGGTGAGTGAAGCTGCTAATTGCAACTTCAACTACTTAAACCCCGTGATGGATGTCATCAAAATAACCTTGGAGGTGATGGGAGACGGTTATTTTTCTGCAAATTTCGTTTATTTGTTCAAAACAAAAGAAAAAGTAAAGTTTTTGGAGTTGTTTGGCCTGCTGTTCCCAGTGAGCCTGTCTACAACTTCTGCTGAAAACAATTCTTTCCTGTTCCAGAACCAGAGCCTGCAGCCATAAAAACACAAAGAAATTGTACCAATATCAGCAAATTCCCCCCAATGGCAGAGGATGAAATTAGTCTGAGAAGCACAAGGAATCCATCTCAGACTCAGTTTTCTTCAAAGTTAAATTTCATTACAGGACAGCCAGAAAAGCCCTGAACAAAAAACGCCAGGAGGAAACATTTTCTCTCTGAAATGAATCAGATTAGTCTCTGACTGAACCAGAAGACGTCTAGAATAATATCCGTCACACAAAGTGAAAGTAGAAATGTTCATAATGAACAGCATCAGATACTACAAATCAACTGTAAAGCATGGCGGTGGAGATGTGATGATTTGCATTTTGTCTCCATTGAACCCAGATTCTTGTGATACTCAGTCATGATCTAAACCACCGGTGTCAAACTCATTTTTGTTTTGGGGAAAATCAAGATCATGAATGCTCTTAAAGTGCCAGTTGTGCCAGAATGTATTGATAAAACCTGTTCACAAACTGTTAAAATATCAATAAATTCTTAAAATTAAATATTATTATTGAACTTCTTTTCAGTCCCTCCAGGATTTTGTGTTTGTGGTGCTAATTTGGAAATATTTCCGATATCTGCGTTTATTTGTGACGGTAAATGTGACTTCTTATTACTCGCCGTATAAATCATGGACAATAATCTGACATCAATTCAGGCTGAGGCAGCTATTTAGTACAAGTAAGAAAGTTTTTGACAATTTTTGAGAAAAAATAAATAAACTCCCTATTATTAGCAGAAAAAAGCACACGGATTTGTTAATTTTGTGTGAATTTCCATGATAATTCTCAAGAAACTGGAGGGCCTGATTGATATAATCTGGCAGTAAGCAGATAAAAACTGCATTGATTTGATTGATAACATGATATTTAAGATCACTTAGTGTTTAGTCTATAATATAGAGGGCCACATAAACAGCGGTGGTGGGCTGGGCCAGATGAAACTTTGCCCAATCATCACCAGGATCCAAAACAAAGCTGTGATTTTACAACAAAATGACTGAAAAAAGAAAGTAAGAATGAATTCAGTTCACACCTAAGCTTGATTGAAATGATCCACAGAAACAATAAACCTCAACAAACTGAAGTAATGCTGCAAAAACGAGTGACCCAAAAATAATAAGTTGTAAGGTGATTTTACACTTTTACTAGTGTAAAAGACTCAGACTTTGGACCTTAGAGTTGAAATTGGGTTTCTTGTCATAAATTACTGCTGAATGATTGTTTAACTCATAAGGACTGAAATAACTGCATCTCTTCCAGGAAAGCAACCAACTGAAACTGTGTGTTTATTTGACAGAACTAATAACAGTCTTCCTTTTCTATACTTATTTTAAAATATAATCCAGATTTCTTTCAAGACATATAAAGTTCAGGGTTTCCCTCAGTGTATTATAAGCCTGGCGGGCCACCAGACTTAGCATTGTTTATTTATTTTAGTTCTTTTTTAAATTATTGCCTTTTTTAAGACTTTATAGTTGGTGTTTAGGCATTAATCTTCCAGTCTTCCAATAATGCATAACTATCAGGTGATATTTTCAAATTTCCTGTCAACTATAAACATTTTTTAACTCAAAAACATGGCTGCCGGTTGGACGGATGACCCCCCAGCGCCCGGAGCTCCATGTGGGCTTAGCAAGTATTCTGGGGAAAAGTAATTATTGCGATAAACACTAATATTGTGGTTTTGAGACCATTTTAATAATGGAAAGTAATGCAAGTTTGCCCTCTCAAAGACTAATAATAAACACCTAGCACTGGAACAGGAAGACATTATACATATTCAAAATGAAACACAACAATCAAAATGATAAATAAAGAGGAAATAAAGCCACACACAACCAAAACCATGAATAAAATTGATTATAAAGTCTCTGTAAACAAAATTGACCTTCAAAAACTATTAACCATGAGACTGGAAATTATAAATATCATTTTAGTTTGTCACGTGATTAACTGATTAATTAGTTATTGCGACTGGCTTTTATATAATGTTGAAGTTTTACACATTCGAATGTTTCAGTTTCATTTTTCCGTTTATATCTGCAGCCAACCTCCATCAGGACTGAGTTTCAAGCTGCCTGCTGTTTAACGTAGACGGTCATTTACCCACCAGGCTATTTTTCTGATGTTCAGGAACAACATGTCAACTCCTAAATCTCTGCAGCCGACATATTTGCATGCTGTTGATTTTCTGTAATCTGTACAGCAGCAGCCTTCTGTAAATGCACGCAGCTTGCCGTCCAATTACTCATATGCAAATGCCGTAATCTGACGATACACGCTTTCCAGAAGCCGGCAGATCTCCCCGAGACAGAGATGGCAGCAAGAATTGAGCTGCCACTCATGGCGTCCACAGTCCTGCCACGGATGGATTACAGAACGGGCCAACTAGAAACCAGACCAGGAACCCGACGCCACAGAAGTGACTTTTCATGTCCAGATCGTCAAATAGCGCCAGGGAACGCAAAATGGCAACAAAGAGAGGCAAAAATGACCACAAAAGGACACAGCTACAAAATTACTCTGGATACAATGATAAAAAAGAGAGTGAAGAGAAAATAGCTGCTTTAAGGATGCCCAATTATTTTAAGATGCAAGATTAAATGTGGATTGATGCAAAATTATGGAGACAAGCAAAAAACAGAACAACAGAGAACATTGTACTCATAAAATGTCAAAAACAGAAACTGAAAGGAATTCATAATGGTTACAGAAAGATGGCAAATACAAGCGGTAGAGGAAATATCAATTTTGTGTTTGAAGGAGGCACAGGATGACAAAATACAGACAAGAAATGTGTAAAAGGATCATTTATATTTAAAGAATACAAAGGAGCTACACAGAAGAGAAATACTGCTTATAGCTGAGTGATGCAAATTAGCCAATCAAAGTAAAAAACGAAAAGAAATGAAGAAGTTTACTAAAAGAAAGGATGCTAAACTGTAATGTTACAAAAAAAAAAGAAATTCAAGGACTCTTCTTGGTCACCAAAGAGATACAAAATGACAGAACAGAGATGCAAAATTACAGAAAAAAGGATAAATAAGTCTGATGAGGATGTAAATGGTTCAAAGAGATAAAACTAGAAAGAGATACATCTGAATACTAAAATAAATGAAGGGAAATTAAGAACTACTTTTGGAAGAAGTAAAGAACCGCACAATCACAACTTCAAAGTATCATAAACAGAAAATATGAGATGCAGAATGACCAGAATATATTATAACAGAAAAAAAAACTAGATTAACAACAATGTGAATTTTCCACTGTGAGATTCAACTTTTTGAATGAAGGCTAAAAAAAGAACTTAAAATAGATGCAAAACAGTTACAGAAATATACAACAAAGCCAAAAGTTATAAGAAAAGGTTACTGAAAGTTTAAGAGTAACTGTTGAGGGGTAGAAAATAATATGTTTCCAAATAGCAATGAAAAATTATTAAAGAGGCTTAAAAAACTGCATTTAAAAAAAAGAAAATTTTTCGGAAAGTCAAATGAGAAACAGATGCAACATGTCTACAGTTAGAAACATAAACCAAAGATTGAAGCATCTAAAACAGAGAGAAGAAGTGTGCAAAATGCAAAATGGCAATTCAGAGACATCAAAATATATAAAACAAAAAGTAATTCTCCTCAAGGATGCAACACTTCAAAACAAAGTCATCAAATCACAACAAAGAGATGACAAATGAAAAGAAATATTAAAGGCTACAGAAAAATCACAGATGTGGGAAAAAAAGCATTTAAAATATGCAAAAAATGCCATTCAGACAGTTTAAAATATTACACATGACAGATATTAGTAATTATGGATGCAAAAAGGACAAATAAAAGGCATAAAGTGACCACAAATAGATACAAAATGTTTAGAAAGATGCAAGAGTCTTTTGAAAGTTTCAAAATGACTGCAGTGAAATGGAAAAAGCATACAAAACGACCACAAAGAGATGTCAAGGTATCAACAGAGAGAAATATAAACCAAAGATTGAAACATCTAAAATAGGTACAGAGAGAAGACGTGTGCAAAATGGCAAGTCTGAGATTTTAAAATACATCAAATGGAAGGTAATTCTCCTCAGGGATGCAACACAAAGTCATCAAATCATAACATACATAAAGGCTGCAGAAAAATCCCAAGAGAAACATAGAAAATAGCATCTAAAGGTTGAAAAGAATGCCATTAAGACACTTTAAAATATCACACAGGACAGATATTAGTAATTAGGGACACAAAACAGACAGATGAAAGGCATAAAGTGACCACAAGTAGACACAAAATGCTTAGAGATGCAAAAGACTTTTGAAAGTTGCAAAATGGCTGCAGTGAAATGGGGAAAAAAACATGCAAAATGGGTACAGAGAGATGTCAAGGTATCACAAATGGAGGATAAAAGCTCTGAGGGATGTGGAATGGCTGCGGAGAGACAGAAAAAGACTAAAAAGCTGCAGAAGGACAATTTTTATTAAAATCAACCTGACACAGAAAGAGTGCTGCAAACCGTAAAGTAACCGCAGTGGGAGAAAAACTACTGTTCTATAGAATAAAGGAAGATTCAGCCCTTCAACAAAATGTTGCCTGAATAAGCCTTCACCTTGTGAGCAGGTAGGTCTGCTTTACTTGCAGAGCCTTTAGCTCCCTGCTACTCACATTGATTGTTTTCTCCTGGTAAACAGATGGAAGTCGATACCCGGCGGTGACATCAGGGTTCGGCTCGCTGAGGGTCTCCTGGGTTTATCAATTAGAGTGGAAGAATGCAGCCAAGGATTTCATTTGTAGCCTAAACCGTTATTAGCAACGACAGGTGGGTATCGAGTGTGGCGCAACACTGCTGGAGAAAATTGTGATAAATGGCAGAGAGGAGCTTCTCCGCCTCTAAGTAGATGAGTGGCGGACGGCAGTAAGAGAGAGCATGTGTGTGCTTTCATGTTTGAGGTGGAAAAAGAGAGCTGGACTCGTAATGGAGGAAATTTGAAACCGGCTTTGCCTTCAAAGGCTCCGGCTGCTACTGTGCAGTGCATTAGATGCACATTCAGAGATTTTCATCCCCCTGAATTACAGAAGAGCCACATCTGCCTACCTTATGGTCGATGATGCCGATGTATCCCTGGAGGGCCGGCAGGTGAGGCTTCGCCGCGCTGCCGGAGGCTTCGGGCGGCTGCTGCAGATGTTCATTCTGTCGGACGTGGGTGTCGTTAGTTTCCCTGGAGGGACTGTGGAAGCTGCCGTTGTACACGAGGAACAAGCTGGCGCACAGGAGGAGGACGAGAAGCACGGCTACCCCATGGCGCTGGAGACAGAGACGCAGAGGCAGACTGATTAGCCCTGCTGAACCTGAACTGGACCAGTGGTGTCGAAGGTCAGTCCTCAACGCGCGGGCGGTCCTTCACTCCTTTCACTTGGTTCAACACACCTGGAGCTAATGAAGGATTCGTTACCAGACCTCTGCAGAGTGATAACATGCTGAGGAGATGATTCAACCATTTAAGCTGTGTTGGTGAAGGACTGGATTTAAAGGGGACCTACTATGCAAAATTCTAATTTTTAATGTTTTTATGCTTCCATTTGGGTCTCAACTGCTTCTAAAAAACAGTCCAAGCCCTTAAAATTATTCTTAAAAACACGCAGTGGCGTGGCGGTGGCGCAGAGGAAAAGCGTGACCCATGGAGGCCTTACTCCTCGACGCGGCAGTCACAGGTTCAAGTCCCGGCCTGATCAATCAATCAAGTTTATTTGTACGGTACGTTACAGAAACAAGGCAGGTCGAAGTGATTTACCTGATAAATCACTTTATGTGATCATAAAGGACACCATGCAGTCAACAAATGAGAAAACCAGCAACAAACATTACATTTTGATGACTGACATCATCAAAATCATCAATGCACATCAAATATGATGTGCAAATATCTTAATGCACTTGAAATACAAAACAGAAGAAAATATCATCTCCCCACTCTCTCATATCCCACTTTCCTGTCCGACAACTGATTAATAAAGGCCACTAGAGCAGAAAAAACTTTAAAAAATAACCAACAAACAAACATCCAGAAAGATTTTAGCAATAAGTTTGTGTTTTTTGGTGTCTGGAAAATGAGCCGTTTCAAAAACGTCCAGAATGTAACGTCACCAATCAGCAGGAACTGCCCCATTACCTAGCAACCCCAGCAAAGCCCAACCCGTCACCTAGCAACCCCAACAGAACTCCGTCTGCAAAAATCACAAAATGTTGCTAGTAAATTTGGTCTATTTTCTATTGGAAAAATGTTAAATATCTTATAACATTTGAAACATTTGATAGTATGTTTTCAGCAAGACATAGCAGCTTGTTTTCGGTCAGTAATCCCTTAAGATTGATGAAAAGGCCAGATTATTTCTCTTATGACAAAACATTTTCCCATGAGAGTGAAACTAGTACTTTTTTATCATCATTAAAAAATTATTGGCTTAAAACAAATCTGCTGAAAAGTTACTTGCATGTTAGTTTTGTCTTATTTCAAGCCACTAAGACATTTGCAGACCAAAAATACTTGCTTAAGATTTTTTGTTTTTGCAGTGTTTTTACTTCTGCTACTATAATGTCAGTGTCGCTCTTTAATGAATTCCCGATCTGTTTAAACTGAGAAAATCTTCACTTCTTTAAGTTAAAAACAACATCTGTGCTGTCATTTTGGGTGTTTTTATCTCTACGGCAGTCAGAGAGCAGAGCTGGAAATGACTGAAGGGATTAGGCAGAGGCTCCATGCCTCCGTTTGTCTCGCCGGTTCCTGCCATCTCTCATTCTCTGCCTGCGTCAGTAACAGAAAGAGTGTGAGCTTTCAGCTTATATTGTTACGTTTAAAGCAAAGAGGAAGGCATCGCAGTGAAGTTTAAAGTAAGGGAACGGGAAAACATTAATAACAGGTTCCCACAGAGACAGATATGTGCGTTTGTGTCTGACTAGCTGTTATACTGCCACCGCTTCGAGGAATTACTCACTTTCCAACAAACTCACTGCCATATAACATTTTCCACCAACAGGTAGATTCATTACTTTGGGAGGGAAACCAGAACCAAACACCAGAACACAAATTCAGGAGTTTATTTAGGTGGAGTTTAAAATTTAGGTCACATAGAAAAGTAAAATAAATACTCCTGGTATTGTTTGGATTTTTTAAACCACAAAACCTTTAAATTGATGCTTTTTAATGCTTTTCCACTGAGCCACAGACCTGATTTCAACATTCAAACAACCACATTTAGATAGCAGTTCACTGGCAACTAAATGTGAACTGACAGCCTCAAAGTCTGTAAATCATGTAAAAATGGTATAAAGTATAAATAGTCAACTTGATTTGGTTTAGTATGAATTTAATCTTCTGTTTTTCTGTAACAACATCAATGTGCAGGAAAAGACTTCGAATGTTTGTTAACTTGAAGGCAGGAACTGGAGTGAGAGAGAGAAATTCAAGAAATCATATTCATATTAGTAAAAAAGCAAAGAGGCACAACATTATGACCAGCACATGTGTCACCAGTTACCCAGCATCTGCAGACTGGGCAGCAAACAGTGCAGGGGGGTCCCAGTCTTCTAACAGTTTGTCATGCATCCAACCCACCAATTTTGGAGGAAAACATATAACATATATATATTTAACTTAATTGGCTTTTTTCCACCATGCATTCTGCATTACAAATTTATTCATGCATTTTTTAACGGAGACACCTTGTGGATGTTGTACAGCTGTGACCGATCCAACTAGAGGTAACTCAGCATCACTGCAAAAACAAAAATTTACCAACTATATTTGGTTTAGTTTCTAGTGCAAATATCTTGGTACACTTGAAATATGACAAAACTAACTTACAAGTAACTTTTCAACAAGACATAAGAGCTTGTTTTAAGCCAATAATTCCTTAATATTGATTTTAAAATGTACTAGTTACACTTACAATAAGACATTTTTCCCATAAGTGAAATTCCAGTGGAACTAGTACTTCAAAAAATCAATATTAACTTAAAACAAGTTCCTATATCTTGTTGAAAAGTTGCATGTATGCTAGTTCTGTCTTATTTGAAGTGTAGTAAGATATTTGCACTAGAAATGAGACCAAAAACATTTGGTAAGATTTTGTTTTTGCCATGTGTCACTGACATTCTGTGTAATATAAAGATCTACATATACGTGGGGACATAAAATGGGCTTTAACACAAGAGGTGGTGCAAAAATAACTCATTTCATGATATTTCATTAAGCATTAACTCCGTCTAATGGTGCTGAAGAAAAACATCTTTCCTTGGAGTCTAAAGTATCCTCCTAAAAAATGCTAAAATGAAAATATAAATAAGTGTTGGTCACTGTCAGAGGTCATAATGATATGCCTGATCAGTGAAACATGAATTATGCACATTGTAAATTCATAGCGTTGTGAGGTCCCCCCCTTCTGCCCCTCTGTGGATGCAGTGCAGATTTTTATATTTAAAGAAGTAAAAACAAAATCTCCAATCTGCTATAATTAAAAACTAATGTTTTATTCGCATGGATAAAGAAAAAAGTTATGGAAATTATATAAGCGATAATTTCATGCAGGCAATTTCAGTTTGAGTTCAAGTTAAAACAAAACACATATAACCTGCATTGCAATCCAATCTTCTCTTCCTCGTTTGTAAAATAAAATACTGCTTATATATTTACAAAAACGAAAAAAAATTATTATTTTTTTATATTTCGCGTTTATTTTATATTTTAAACGTTAAAGTCAAATTCCTTGTTTATGTGCATCAACTTGACGAGTAAAACTCTAAAAGTTAAAACAGATCCTATGAAATCGCATCAAATCCAACTGACTTTGACTTTTACAAAATCAAAATACGCCCCTACATATCCAATAACTAGAGATTTACTGCACTTTTTAGAGATGAAAAAAATGAAATGTTAGCGTTTGGACGGTGGGAATCAGCCCGTCAGCGCGCTGAGGTCCGAGCTGTAGCGGAGCTTTGGTGCCAAACAGCGCGCACAGCTGGATGCCTGACTGTTCAGATCCTCTAATCCCCTCAGCGACATCATTCAACACAAAGCCGTGATGCAATGTGGCGACCTGATCTGGCTGCACTCGAAGAAACGAAAAGAAGAAAGAATGCCCCCGGACAGTTGAGTGTTTGAGAATGCGCGGCAGAAACATTTACCATAGGTGTCTTCATTTTGCTGCGCGCTGTCTTATCGCTGCGGCTCAGTGCGTCTGGCTCCACTTTCTGCTCTCATGGTCCGGACTCATCCGCGCACATCCTCCCCGGCCCTGGATCCGCTCCGGTCCTGATCCCAGCCCGCCTCGGAGCGTGAGTGTCTCCAGACTGGAGTCCGGGCGCGATTCATACGGAGCGGAGACCGCGGCGACAGATGTTCGCTGTACTGTACATCTGCTGGGTCTTAACGCCGCCCGGCTTCCGGTGGCGCTGGAGGAGGCGCAGCGGAGAGGAGGGAGACCCACAACTTTTACTGTTGGGTAGAAATAAATAAATAAATAAATCATGACTGCTTTACGAATGAGGATTAGGGTCACTGAAAGAAGGAAAAATAATTCGGACTTTTCTCTCAGAATTCTGAGAAAATAAAGTTTTTTTTCTTCTCCAACTTCTTCCATGCAGTTTAAGTCAATAATTCCTTAATATTGATTAAATCTGTTGGCAGATTATTTCAATTGTAACATGGAAAATGTTTTAAGTGAAATAATCTGCCAGTAGAGTTAGTATTTTTTCCATCAATATTGAAAAAGCTTGTTATTGATTTGAAAAAAGCTCCTATATCTTGCTGAAAAGTTACTTGAAGTTTTGTTTTATTTCATGTGTAGTAAGATATTTACAGTTGAAGCTAAAAATACTTGGGTAAGATTTTGTGTTTTTGCAGTGTAGGTTGTGAGGATGTTTCTGGACCAAAGCCCTCTTCAGGTTACTTCTCAGATTATCTGTAACACTTAGTTTTGGACCTTGGTTCCACTATTTCAAAAATATGTTTTTAATTGCACTTGATCTAAGTTTATATGAAGGGCTCATTAGATATTTGGATGACGCATAATTAGTTCATCCACTAGGAATAAAATTATCTCCCAATCTCAAGCTAAACACATCTGCTGTGAAAAGTTGTTTACTCTGCATTAAGGGAAAATACAGCAGATGATGTTGGATAAAGATGTTTACACTATTCTAAAATAAAACACTGGCACTAAATCTGATTTGGAAAAACTAGAAGGAAAACAAGAACCTTTCAAAGATAAACATATAAATGGATGCTTACCGGGTTAAGAAAAAAGTGCATTTTGACTTTTAAGCACTAATTTAAAAAGTAATTGACATTTTCCTATAATAAAAACTCTTACCTTTGCTTCAATATTAAAACTTGTGTTTCTTTCCTGCAACATTTTTGTAGTGTCTGACTTTCCCTTTAGTTACACGGAGCAAAGTGTTAGCAAAGCTTTTTTTTTCCTATTTATTTCATAATAATATCATCCAGTTTCTTCCTCGCTGCCGTTAATGGACCAGAATCCGGGTTTTAGCTTTTAAGCTGTAAAGCTTCTAATGTTTTGAGGTTTATCTTTCAATCAGTGACTCATAATTTGTTTTTTGGTTAAAAAGTAAACAATGTTGCAGTTCTTCCACCCAACTGAGGAACATTTACCATTTATGTCTTTATATTTCATGGATTTATTGTTTATTTGTGGTTAGAAGCTGCAGAGTTGACTGGCAAATTAAAAGAAAAGTACTAATATTTCTCCAAATCTTGACAATAAAAGGAGTGTTTGCCCTTTTTTCTATCACATGGGATTTTAAAAGCTTTAAAACGTTTAGCTTTAATCTGTCTTTAATCCTGGTGGATATGATGCATTTCATATCTCAAGCACCAGCAGCATCTTTTAATGCATTAATATTAATATCTTGTGTACAAATAACTTCTCAAGCCAAAGTTCAAAGAGCTGCTTGAAGAGAAAACTTGAGACAACAAAATGATGCAGCTGATTTGCAGAAAACACATAAAATATTTGCTGTTTCTTTTACAGATAATAGAACAAACAAACTTTATAAACTGGAAATTGTCTGCAGGTGGTTATATAACCACAACCAGATTTTCTAGAGTTTGCAAGCTACTATTTTTAAATGCATAATAAAATAACTTAATCTGGACGGGATTACATTGTCGTCTGCTAATAAAGTAAAGAACTGTCATTTTTTTTACCAAGATATGTCATTTAAATCCCACATTAAGCAGGCAACATGTTTTTCTCTCCACTGTCACTACATGCATGCTCCATATGAGGGATCTATATCAAGGAGGAGCGAATGATGCGAGTCAGTGATCTTCTGGGTTTCCCAAGATAGAAAACTTTAACTATTTGAATAATTAACTCCACTTAAAGCTACAACATATAATTTTTATTTTTAAAAATAGATATGTTTATCATTACAATGTGACAGTATAACACATAATCAGGGAAAAAAATCTAGCCTCTCTGTTTTCTCCCAGTGCTAACTGCAAATATACAACTGAGAAACAACTAATCAGAGCTGGGAGGAGGGTCTTAGCGCTGTCAATCATTCTTGTGCTCACCCTCTGCTATGCTCAGCTACCTGATCCTGCCATGAATGCTAATACTAGTTAGCATGGCCACAGTTGAGGCGGATAAGCAGATTTCCTGGAACAGTAAGTTAGTTATTGATTAACAGCGCTAAGACCCGCCTCCTGGCTCTGACTGGTTGATTTTTGTGCATTTTTTCAGACGGCAATAGCAGCTCAGGGAGGAGGTGGAGATCAAGCTTTTCACAGATTATCTGTCTCCTACTATGCTGTCAGGACATCTGGACAGTTTTAACAAATATATAAAAAACATTTTTGTAAAAGTTATTTACTGCAGTTTTAGTACACTGTCTGATAACTACGATCAAATGACATGTATGACTAGATTAAACTGAGTTTTGCAAAATGCCTTCAAAGGACATGTTGTGAATTGGCGCTATATAAACAAAGTGAATTAAAATTCAATGAAAAAATGGAGCAGAAACAAGTGGAATAAGGATAGAAACAAAATAACTACACCAAAAAATAAGTTTGTTCCGGCGGTCCTAGTTTTTTCCTGTTTATTTTGGTGATCAAATTAAAAGTAAAATATTACACTGCAAATAAATTACTTTAAAATTGTATAGCTGTGAAATGCAGCTGATGGATCATCTTTATGTTTTGGTTTATCCACCTCTGGACAGTGCCGTAACAAAAATTGGGGGCTCGTCCGGGATAGTGTCATCTAATGGTGCGTTCAGTGTCATCAAAACGCGCTTTGAACATCAGGCGCGTTTGGTTTACATAAGAGAATAGTCTAAATAAAAACTTTTATCAGTTTGAGATTAGTCTAGAAGAAAGTGTTCTCATTGCAAATTAACAGTGAGAAATGTTTGCAGTCTACCCTCAGTTCAACATGAATTGACAGAATTATGAGGTTTAAAACAAATTTAACACAAACTTTTTATATGCTTCTTTTCTCCTGTACATCCGATTTCAACTAAAGAAAACAAACTCTGCTGTTTTCTGAAACAAATTCAGAAAATTCAAACATGATGGATGTTTGAGTTTTTCCAAAAACAGAAACAAAAGCAGGGATGAATTAAAGAAATTAAAAACAATCCAGTCAGAGCAAAAAAAAACACAGCTGAATGTTATTTATAGCAAATCTTTTAATTTTAATCTTTCAAAGAGTCTGGTATTAAAATAACTTCACAGCATTTTTTCCCTCACATTCTACATTTCAAAAATAAAAACAAACTAATCCTGAGAGGAGCTGCTGAACCGTTTCGCCTGTTTGCCTGAAATTGCACTCAATCTACTTGAGATTATAGACAGTCCTGAAGGAATAGCCAGACTTTCCTGAACTTACTTCAGTGTTTCCATCAGAGTCACGGGAAATAACATGAAACCTCTTGGTTTGGATCGGCTAACAATACCTTATAGAAAAGCAGTTTAACTCAAATGATTTCTTTTTTCTTTCTGTGTTTGTTGAAGGGAAGTAATGGGAAGCTGGGAGTTTCTAATCTCAAACCCAATTCTGGAAAAATTATTCATTTTCCCCTTTTACAAGTGAAAATGGTTCTTCTTCCTATTCAATTAGAGAAGTTAGGAGGTTTAAATGTAAAACCAGTCCATCAATAGTTCTGTGGATCAGAAAGCAGCTTCTACCACAAAACCAAAATCTAAACATGTCACAAAAGGTTATTGAGGCGTCTTATTTTCCAGTTCCTTTCTCTTATTATTTCTCTATTGTACTTTAGATCGGCCAAATAAAATGACAATAAAAACGATGGTAGAACCAGCTGCATACCTGAACTCTGTTTAAAAATGATTTATAATTTCTGGAAAATTAAGATTTCTGACTTAATTTTTGCTACAGTGAAGGAAAACATGTCAGGCCTAACCTGTGGCTGTAACATAATATATATGCACATATTTGGTGATGATAGCCTCAGAAGTTTGACGATTGTATATATTTCACTGTTTATGTCAATATTTAGCAGAAATGAGGAAGTGAAAAGATCTCAGTTTTCTTGAATTAATTTAAAATAAAACAAATGTGTCCATTTTTGCAGCAGAAGACATGCTTCTACTTACTTAGAAAATAAAATAGTGAAATTACGAGGATAACATAATAAAATTATGAGAATAAAGTTGAAATAACACAAGAATAGTCATAAAATTACAACAATAGTAAAGATAATACGATAATAAAGTTGGACGAGAATAAAGTCGCAATAGTATGAAAATAGAGTGATACAATTATGAGTTTAAAGTCAAAATAATACCAGAATAAACCTGTTGTTTTATGAAAATAAAATACAATTATGACAATAAAGTCATGATTTTACGAGAATAAAACTGTATTATTATGAAAACAAAATCATAATATTAAGAGAATAAAGTAATAAAGTTACAATTAAAGTTACCGTATATTTCAACAATAAAGTTGTAATATTACAAAAACAGTCATATTACAAGAATAATCATAATACAAGAAAAAAGTCAAATAAATATGAGAATAAAGTTGCATTACAAAAATAAAGCCAGAATATTACAACTTTATTCTCATAATTTTATTCATCTATTCATTTATTTCTTATTATGGCCCTAATACTTTGTCGTATAAAACAGATTTCCTCTGAACATTAAATCGACAGGAAGACTCACTTCTTTTCCAGCTATTTTTCATTTCGACTCAATATTTGCCGCTGCTGTACTTTCTGTTTGCGTTCTTTGATTGTCTCAGTATTTGTATTTTATCGTTGTTTTATCATCTGGAAAGTTAATTGTTCGCTTTCACGTCAGGAGTCAGACCTGAACAACAAAAACAGGAAAGAACAAACCTTGGGGGGAAAAAAAGTGAACATGGAAATATTTTTTCCACAGGTGAAATGGTGTCTCCAAACACAGAAAACCAAAGTCACACCTGCAGGAGTGAACACATAAAACAAATACAACAAGCCTGTTGTTTATAACATCCATATAATTCCTGCTTTCTTTTGTTCTCCAGCTGTAATTAAGATAAATTTCTACTTTTTATGCAGAGATTGATTTACCAGAGGAGAGGTAAATTAGATGAGAAACCTTTCAAATCATCCATCATCTATTCTTAGTCCAGTCAGTTGAGAAATAAGTGTGCCATGATTGCAAATAAAAGTGATTCTATTAGTTTTCTTGTTAATATGTTAACCCTTGTATAAACATTTCTGCATCCTGTTCCCCCATATCACACTTTTGTTACATTCACAGGTTTGTGTGCTGGTTGTGCAGCCAGTTGACAAATTAAGCAATCTACCTGCTGACCACAAACATAAACCATTAAACAATTGAAAATATTATAGGGGGTGAAAATCTGATAATCATAAACAGCGATAGCCAAAACTGAAACAAGGTTTGGTGATAATGAAGTAAGAGAAAGTACGTTATAAAAATGTTTAACTCTAAGAGAATCAAAGTTTCCAATAAATTTAAGAAAGTTCACAACTTTATAACCAGATTTTTGCATCTTTTGTTTTATTATTTTCCAGCAGATTTGTTTGTTTTTTGTGGTTAAATCATACAGAATAAAAATCACATTATGTGTGAAAGAAGTTTTGAAATTATTTGTTATTTTTTCACATCTGGAAATTCTGAATTTGAATTGTTGTGCATAAACGTTTGACAACCCTGATCTCTTTGCATCAGGATGTAATTTAAGACTCAGGAGAACAATTTTGGTTTTGAATCTCCATAAAAACCCTAAAAAAAAAACATAAAAAAGAATAAGTGGTTAGATCCAGCAGAGATAAAGGCAAAAGGTTACCTATCTAACAGGTGAACAGGAATATGAATCAGTGGATCAGCACCTCTGATAAGACTGACCTTTCCACCAGAGAAAGAACATTTTGTGGCGCAGTCGTAACAATCTCACCTTTAGGATTTCAAATGTTCTTAGTAGGGAGATTAGCAAAAGGTAGCTCTGGACTTAAACTGGAGAACAAAAACTTCTGATTTTACTAATAAAAGGTAATGTAATAATATTTCGTATCTTTTTGTGCATGTGTCGCATAATAAAAAACAAATTCTCTTCTTCTATTCAAACACTAAGAGAAAATCTATTTTCTAAAATCAGAGGATGAGCCTCCATGAAGGGTTTTTCTATGTGAAGTTTGACCTGGAGAGCTGAATCACAGTTTATGAACCACCTGATCCAGCTCTTTACCCCCAACCCAGCCACCCCTGAAACTAGATTCCCTCCTCCATCACGCCTCAGGGAGCAGCTTAATTAAAGACCTGGTTAGAGCTAGGACTTCCCATCACCTTATTCTTCATGCCCGCACAGTCATGGCAAACAAGCAAATCCCTAATGGACATTGTCCTGACCCAGTACACTAAGTGTCAATACAGACCCTGAAAACAGGTTGTTTTTAATGATTGACTGACTGAAAAAGTAGGAAGGATTAAATATTGTTAAGACTGGGGCTGATGATTGGCACAGGTTTACTGGAATTTACCCCGGGTCCAGTTTGAATGGGCTTTATTTGGTTTTGTCCCATCAACACAGTGGTGTCCAAAAGAAGAGGTCAGGGGGGCCATGGCCCCATCTTTAAAAATGTTGGCCACCGCACTGGTCCCCCCCGGAAAACCAAGTTTAGGTCATAGAAAAGCAGCGGGGTCATCTTCTTCAATCAAGACACAATATATATGCACTTATACATATAAATTTATCAAATCATATATATAATTTTATTAAATTCTTAATCTAATTATCAAATTAATTTAACTTATAACATTTAATTACTATAAATGACTATAAATATATTTATTTATTCACTTTTCAAATTTTTAAAAATATATTTATAAATATCTTTAAATATTTTCTTGGAAAAAACCCCCCGCATACATAAGGAAGAGGAAAAGGCAAAAAATATATATACATTTCTTGATGAAAACCCATGTGTAAGAACAGAGAAACAACATTTTTAATTACGTCAGTTTTGGTCCTCCACACTTTTTTAGCTTGCCCTCCTAAAACCTTTACTGGCCCGATCTTGCCACCCTAGAAATCTACAGATTTCCCAGTGTAGCTAAAGGCTATTCTTATGTCCTATATTGGCAAAAATATATAAATAAATAAAAAATAGACAGAAAGCAATAACACTGCATCTCTGGAATGAAATAGTCAAACCATAATGTTATTTTTACTCTTAGCATCACCAACTGGAAATTATTAACTTTTTTTTCATCTTAAATATATTTAAGAGCAATACATAAACGAAACGAAGACACAGATAACTGTATGAAAAGATTCAAACACATTTTCCCAAGGTCCGTAATATTTATTCAGTTGTTTTGCTTGGTAAAATCAAATATTTAAAGCTTTGCAAATACTCTGTCTCCTCAGACCTTGTGCAAACAATCAGCATCCTTGAGTTGCTTTCTGAATAGCATGAAAATATATTTTTTTTCCCAAATAGAAGAGGAAAGAGAAGAAAAACAGCGTGTTGTTATCCTCCATTTTCAGTAGAAATTGGAAAATGAAGGTTTGAATGAAAAACAGATGTCAAAGTGCATTCCAGAAGAAAAGAAAAAGCAGAAGAGGAAATTAGAATCAAAAATATGTGCAACACTGTTTAGATGTGAAAAACATTTAGAAACTATCTCACATGGCTGGTGATGCACCGTTTCCCTCTGCAGACACTTGAACAAAACGTCAAAACTAAGCCTTTTGTTTGCATTTTGAGAATTGCTCCAACTGAGATTAACAAAAATGTAGATCTGAGAGTGAAGACGGACAAATGAATGCTGATCATTCATCCTCTGCTCGCCCCAACCTTTAAATCTGTCTTACATATAGGAGCTTGTAGGGGCGGTTAGTTTTCTTCTGTTTATTTTGGCGATAAAATTAAAAATAAAATAATACACTGCAAATAAACTTTAAAAGTGTATAGCTGTGAATTGCAGCTGACGGATCATCTCTATGTTTTGGTTTATCCACCCCTGGACAGTGCCGTAACAAAATTGGGGGCTCGTCTGGGATAGTGTCATCCAATGGTGCGTTCACACCAAACGTGCTTTGAACATCAGGCGTGTCTGGTTTACATTCAAAGTCTACGTGGAGGCATGTGGAGGGTCTTTTAGGGTGCGTTTTGCACGTTTAATTCCCTATGATTGAACTGACGTGTCCGACAATTAGGAAGGCAACAGCAAACAACGACTAGAGTGATTTTGGTGCCTCTGACGCATCTCCACATAGCCTTTGATGCGCAAAACGTGAGGTATAGAGCAAACTGATAAGCATAGTTGCATTCAAAGTGCACACGTGTTGAACATGAAGCGTCGGATAGGTTTTTGACGCACCATTATACATCAGCAGTGTCAAACTCATTTTGATTTTAGGCCATATCAAGGTCACGTTATATGCACAAAGGTCTGATTGTGCCAGAATGTATAGGTGAAACTACCTATTAACAGGTTTAAAATAATAATAAATTGCAGTCTCTGCGTTCGATGAGTACTTCTCGAAATTGAATAATGTTTAACGTTTTTCTCAATAATGTAATTTGGCGGTTTGCAGAAAGAAAAACTGCTTTGATTTGATTGCTAAAATAATATTTAAGAACACAACTGTTGTCTTGAAAGTTATGTTAATGTAACGTAGAGTGCAGTAGGCCAGAAAAAAAAATATTTAGGGCTGGATTTGGCCCCTGTGCCTTGAGTTTGGAACAAGTTATACATCATCTCCACTTGGGAAGTCAGTCTGTACTCATGCAAATATCTTAGTTCGCTTGAAATAAGGCAAATTTAAAATTACAAGTAACTTTTAAGCAAGAAGATTGTTTTAAATCAAAAATTCCTTCTTATTGATGAAAAAGGTCTAGTTCCACTAGCAGATTATTTCATCTGCAACATGGAAAAAATGTCTTGTTAAATAGCTTGCTGAAAAGTTACTTATAAGTTAATACACTTGAAATAAGACAAAACTAAGATATTTTTGCTAAAAACTAGACCAAATGGCGTGCCGTGGTGGCGTAGGGGTTAGCGCGACCCACATTTGGAGGCCTCTTAAAGGGACTCTAGAGCCCACAGAAAGACCAAAAGTACTTGGTAAGAAGTTGTGTTTGTGCAGTGTATGAATATTATTTATTCTTTGACTTATACAGAAGCTGAAAGCTTCCTGACGTTTTGCTGCACTCTTGAACCAAATAGCTCGTGTCTGTGCTCTATGCCGTCAGAAATCCACTTAACATTTAGCATTTATGGCATTTCTCATCTCGCTTGCATGTGATGTTGCTCATTCACCCCAAACAGGACTTCCAGAAAGCCCACATTAAAACAAGTTGGCTCATCATTTGTCACAGGGCCCAGGGGTAATGAACAGGGTGAATTGGATGTACTCTCTAATTATGGAAAGGACAAAAAGCCAGTCAGAGTCCCGCGTCAAGGTCCCCCTGCAGCGCCGCAGCGGAGGAAAGCTTTCACTCATAAATCAGAGAGAGGGTCAGGATCTGCAGCCAATTACAGAAAACAAGAAAGGAAGAGAATCAAACCCAGGAAAAACAGTAACAGAGCTAACGGATTCATGCATGTTAAAGAAACTGATCAGCATCCCCCACCATGAGCGGCTTCATCATCATGATCGAGCTGGCCCTGACAATACGCCCGGAGCGCCCTAACCTTGGTGCTACAAGGGGCCATTATGATCGATCAGCATGCTCCAGAGGCTGCCCGCATGCTAGGCTGCTTACATTTTAAATCTGTGGGTCTGTTCGTGTCCTGATGGTCACGGTGAAGTTACACTGAGCTGAGCCGCCCACACAGCACGATCTGTTGCATACTCACACTAGGACTTGCTCCAGGAATGACCTGAGTTAAAGTTCACACAAACCAGTTGTTTTGAGATTCAGTCCACATTTATTGAACTTCTTTTTCTTCCCATTTCGATTCTGTGGGTGTCGAGGAGCAGGATTACAAGGGTAGACTTAATCAGTCGAGGAGCTGTATGCTGCAAAAACACAAAATCTTGCAGAGTTTTTCCATAATTTCTAGTGCAAATATTTGTCTACAATTGAATTAAGACAAAAATCATTTAAAAGTAACTTTTTAGCAAAATATTAGAGCCTGTTTTAAGTCAATAATTCTTGAGTAATGACTTGGAACATGATAAATGTTTTGTTACAAGTGAAATAATCTGTCAGTGTAACTAGTACTTTTTAAAATCAACATTCAATAATTATTTACTTAAAACAAGCTTCTATAGCTTCCTGAAAAGTTACTTTTATGTTACTTTGTCTTATTTCAAGTGTACTAAAATTTGCGCAATCAATTGGTGCTGCAGATGAAGAGCATTCATTCATGTTGAATGAGAAACTTAAAAATATAATCTGACAATTGATCTAAACAAAACTAGACAACGGTGACATCCATGTTTCTAACTTACTATCCAAGTTTCTGGAAATGGTCACCTGACTATGATAGACAATCATGCCTTGAACAAACTGTTAATGTTTTATTTGCTCACTGTCTGTGAGTCATTAATGTTGAGCAGAATCAAAATCAAGTATGCTGTAACAACACTGCAAAAACACAAAATCTTACCAAGTATTTTTGATCTAGTTTCTAATGCAAATACCTCAGTGCACCAGAAGTAAGTCAAAACTAACTTACGAGTAATTTCAGCAAGATATAGGAGCTTGATTTAAGTAAATAATTCCTTACTGTTGAAGAGAAAGAACCAGATAATTTCCCTTGTAACATTGGAAAAATGTCTCATAACAAGTGAAATAATCTCCCATGGAACAACTACTTTTTCATCAATATTCAGGAATTATTGACATAAAACAAGCTCATATATCTTTCTGACGTTTCTTGTACGTTAGTGTCTGTCTTATTTTAAGTGAGCAAACATACTTGGTAAGGTTTTGTGTTTTCGTTTGCTGTTTTTGATCATTTAATGCCATAACTGTGTACATTTTGTTTTGTTCATGTTTTTCATTATTTTGTGCGATCTGTTCTGTTTGTTCTTTTTTCCTCCTTTCTTTATATTTGCTCCAATGTTTGTTTTTTTAGTTAAATGAGTTGTTTCCACACTGTGATGCTTTAACCCATTTCTGCTGTTATTTCCTTCCAGTTTTTAACTCAGCGCGGATAAAGAGTGGCACTTTTCTTATTTTCTGATTTCCCCCCCAAAATAATCTCTGCATAATGGAGCACTTCTTAAAATGTTGCTACCATTAATGTATTCTCCCACCTCTCCGGCTAATGGAAACTCAAATTTAGTCCCTCTCACAAAAAGCACCATTGTCATTTGAATCTTTGCAAATGGACGTGCTGAAATCCGAAGGAAATTCCTCCTTGATGGTTGGTTACGGTTTGTGTCAAAGGTAATTTCCAGTTTCGCTCCATCCTGAATTACCCTCTAAAAGAGAAACCTGCTGTCTGTCCAAAGCAGAAGATTGAGGGTCAGGCTCCGTCCTCTCCAGCTCCACTCGCTGGTAATTACTGGCCGCGGTTCAGAGGGCTGTCTCTATTTTTTTGGCTTCCGACTAGTTTGGCTGCAGGAGTAACAGCTAATTAACTTCCTGAGTATTGTTGTTTATCTGACTTTATGATCTGACTCCGTGCCAGTTTGTCTCTGTCTCAGAGAATGGCCTGGATTCCCCTGACATTAAACGCACCACATGGTGTGGCTGTAAGCTCGGACCCGGAGGGTTGGCAGCGTGCCGCAGCTCCTGCTTCACCGGGCTAATGTAAATGCTCTGTCTCATCATCGGGGTCCACAGGGAGCAACTCACATCCGCCCCGACATGCTCACTCTAGCAGGGGGGAAATAAAGCATCGCCAGATGCTGGGAACAGCCTCCTGGGTGAAGAGGGAGCTACTGGAGGTCAGAACTGAAGGACTAAAGAATACCAAAGTCATTTATTATTCTGTGCAGGAGAACAATAGCTGCAACGGCTTCTAAGAGTTGCTACTACTTCCAGGAATGTTTTGTCGCTCGCAGCTTTAATCTTGGGAAAATAAGTTACTTCTCAGTCCAATTAAAATTGCACAACAATGAGCCAAACTATAACATCAAGACCAACTATGACCTAGTTAAAGTCTGACTGTCCCTTATCAAATTTATTGTTATTAATGTGCTGATTCGTTAATTAAAATAATCGTAAGCTAATAATGAAATAAGGACATACTCAAAAAAATACCATTTTCTGAAAGAAGCAACACTCTCAGAGCAGTATTTTTTAAATTATTTATATATATATTTCTCTTACCTGGACCACTTTTATATATTTATAGGCATACTTACAGTTTTCCAGAATTATTTCTGTAGCAAAACAACATTTTGTTGCCAAATTCTCTGTTGCAGTGGTGGCGCCAGAGGGGTGTTAGGTGGCGCTATAGCTCCCCCTGGAGAAGTCATAGCACCCCTATAGCACCCCCAGAAAATATTAGATTTTATTTTCATCTGATTTAACATTACTTATATGTAGTTGTTGCGGCATTTTCATCAAAAGACACAAAATAAAAATAAATTATTATATAATGAGTTAAAAAAAAAACATCCCACAAGAGGATTTGAACCTTGTCTATGCGTATTATCACTTCCACGAAACAACTGACATGATGCCGGCTCCGCCCCCATGCAGACGTGGAGCAATCCTCCCCCAGTCATTCCACGGTATTTGTCAGCAACTGACCAATCGGCGGTCGCAATTTGTCAGAAAGTGTACGTCCCTTATCTAGATGAACTGACTTTGACGATATTGATATTTATAATAGCAAACTACCATATCAGCACGAAGGAAGTAAGCATAACATGTTTTTTATCATAATACTGACAGTCAAATCAAGCCCTGTAGCGGTTAATTAGGCAATTAAATAAACACAAGTTAATTTAAAAAATAAATAAATAAAAAACAAATATGACAATATGACCCTTCGTACCTGACGTCACTGTCTCCACCACGATGGATGTCCAAACCTAAGCTCTCCTGTACAAAGCCTGTCAAAATACGTACATGTGGTAGCCTAATATACGTAGCTTTTATTTAGTTGATTTCGCAGTAAAATAGTGACAAGGTGCTGCGCGGTCGGCTGCACAAACAGACAAGGGTCTAAACCAAGCTGGTCATTTTATTTTAGTGACGAAAGATGCGGCGATGGATATCAGCCGTTAATCATAATGACTGGCAGCTGTTGGTGTAACCACAGATTTACAGCGAACACTTCATACATGGTAAGAAGATTAACGTTCATATACTATATAAGCAAGTATGATTAGAAAGATATCAAATATAGCATTATGGAGAAGGTAGCATCTAACCATCAGTAACCATGGAAACAGTGCTACGCCATCATGTGGCCTAGCATGTATGGAAAAAAATGATTCGCGTCTCGTCTTCTGTATGTTTTTAAGCCTGCTCCGGTTTAAGGGAAAACGCTGTTTATGACATAGTGACATAATTGTTTATTGTTTCTGTTACTTTTGCTCTTTGTACGGTGTCCTTGAGTGCCAGAAAGGCGCCTTTGAAATAAAATGTATTATTATTATTATTATAAATCATGTGGTGTGACTTCAGGCAGAGTCAGTAATTTCATCAACACGTCAGGAGGGAGGAGGTACGGGTCGGTATCTAAGCTAGCTGTTTCAAACTTTTGTAAATACCGCCGTCTATGAGCCCCAACCAGGTGTGCTAAGTTCACAGACAAATTAGCTTGATTCCAGCAAGAAGAAACCATGTATAAACTGACAAAAACAACTTGAAAAAACAACTTAAGCCGCTCAGTTTAATACTCCCGATTCTCACTTCCGATCTACATCATGGCGTTTCGAATGATTAAGTGACGTAGTTGAAAAGGGTCAATACTAGAGTATCCCCTTTGTCATGAATGCTGTTTTAACCTAAACAATGTAATATTATCTGGAAGTCAGCTGGCTAATTTCTCAAGGCTTCGTGCTGACTCTAAGCAACAAATAAATGCAAATCAGTCTGATTAAAATAACAATACTAATGTGTGTGTTTTGACAACTATAGGAAAAAAAGATCCGTCTTAGCATCCTCAATGAAATGCTTAACTCCCCCTTAGCACCTGCAGAAAAAAATTTCTGGAGCCGCCACTGCTCTGTTGTGCATGTCTTTGTGCAATGAAAATAAAGGAGTCTAAGTAAATTAGCCAAAACTATATAAAGAAGATATACATTTTGCATTTTAGATTAAAAACCTTTTCTGTCTGTATATATTTTCTACCCAGAACTTCTCACGTGTCATAATAGTTTAAGGCCCTGTTTACACGACAACGATCCAACGAAAATGGACATTTTGTTCCGTTTCTGTTATTACATTTACATGAAGACATTCTAATTACAACCTTTGTTTACACAGTAACGGTACACCTCGAAAACGTGTAATGCTCTCGCCACGCCACTAGTTGGTGCTAAGTTCTTTGAAACTAAGTGCGCATGTGTTTTAAAAAAAGTGCTGTTTGAAATCACGTCGATTCGCGTTTCCCCATCAGATACCGTTCCCCAGATATTGGGGGGGAAACACGCACTATGTGCGTCTGATTAGGGTGCAGTTGGAAAAAAGTGGCATAACTTCGCAGAAACACCTTGTTTGAGCTTTCACGGTGTCCGTAGTTCTCTAGATAAGAGCGCTGAACAACCGAGTGCTTGTTACGAGCTGAACAAGAACACGTGTATTTTGCCACCTGGGCGGTGCGGAGCGGCGAAGAGACGGAACCGTATCTGATGGGGAAACACGAACTGTAGTAACACCAGCATTGTCAGTAGTTTCTTCTTCTGTGGATTGTAAGAAGCAGCTATGTTTTGCGTCATACTATGCATGAGCTAGGGATTCCCTGACAAAAGATCCATTTACTCTGTTTACAAGACAACGGTACGTTTCAGAAACGTTGCACTCTGGAACCGTTTTCAATCTGTGCCGTTGTCAGAGAAAACATTCGGTGGTTTGATGCAAATGTACAGAACAAACACAACAAAACTTCCATTTTCACCCGAAATTGTTGTCGTGTAAACAGGGCCTTAGTTTCACCTGGTTCAAATTCTGTACTTTACACACTTCCGAGAATTTTGTAACCGACAGCCTCTTGAAAGGTACCCGTTAACTGCCATGACAGTTGCTATGACAACAATAAACAAGCCACAAGCTTAGAACTAGCTCTGGTCTTGCTCTGGTTCAAATTCTGTACTTTACACACTTCCGAGAATTTTGTAACCGACAGCCTCTTGAAAGGTACCCGTTAACTGCCATGACAGTTGCTATGACAACAATAAACAAGCCACAAGCTTAGAACTAGCTCTGGTCTTGTTCCTATCTACTTATAAACAGTGTTAGTACATTATAACTATTACTAGATTACAATTTTTGAGTACTCTATTCATCTTTATAAAACACTAAGATAAATATCAGAGATATTTACTGTAGTACTTACTGCCGAACTAGCAACATTAGCTTAGCTAATGTATTTGAAAGCTAAAACGGACACGTAGCCTAGTAGTGTATGTTGCTACATGTACTTACTCTGCCAGTCACCAGAAGCTTGTTATTCACGTGAAGAGTTCGTAGTTCCTTTACAAATCCGTTTAAACGTTAATAGTTCAGGCCGCGAAGCTCCTCCATGGTGTAAAGACTCTTCCTGTTCACTAGGTTGTGAATGTTACCTGTATGTGATATTTTCATGACAGTCTGAACAACACAGGTCGGATTATCTTCGAATGCGACTCAGACCACTTGCATATCCGATACGTATCCGATTCAAATGCGACCTAACGTCCAGGTCGCATTCATCCGAATTGAACGTCACTGATACTCGACAAATGTCAATATCCTGCACCCTGATATGCGCAAGCGGATAGAATAACACAACCATGACGCACTATAATGAGGATGAAGTTGTTAAAGTGCTGGCTCCAGTCGGACAACAACTTCAAATGTGTAAGCTATGCTCCACTATTAACATCCATGTTTACTTCCGCAAACACTGAGCACTTCTTCTTTTTATGGCGGTTGGCAGAACACAGAACCCAGACGTTATTGCGCCCTCTACTGCGCATGAGGCGCATTTTCAGGTCGTTTGTCCGTTCACGCTGTAGAACAGCGGTCCCCAACCTTTCTGACGCGCAAGACGAAACCAGTAAAATCCGGTTTATGATTTTCAAAATAAAAGATCTGGAAGTAGTTCATTATTTCTTGCGTGGCCCGGTACCAATTGGTCCGCTGACCGCCGGTGGTTTGGGACCACTGCTGTAGAACACATACAGGTCGGATTTATGTGGAAGTGTGAACGGCCACAGCAAAAAAAATCCGATTTGACAAAAAAATCGGAATTGGGTCATTTCAATCTGCAGTGTGAACGCAGTATCAGAGGCAGATTGTTCACATCTTCTGACTTGTTTCCATTCTTTGTGTCACACGGGTCGATCCCGACAGCAGATATTTTATTGATATATATTTCTCTTGACCATTGGTTAAGAGTTGATGTACTTTCTTTTTGTTGTAGTTCATCTATCAGGCTTTGCTGCACTTCTTTAACAAGATGTTGGTTCACTTCCGGTTTAGAATTCTGGAAACTATGTATAATAAGTCACTTATTAATTGGAACAAATAATACAGGTCAGCCCTTCATTGTGATGATGTTAAGTGAATCAGAAACAGCTTATTTAAGTACTTATTTTGTATTTATTTATCTGTAGATGCATTCTTTGCTACAGATGATCAAGAATATGCTGAATAAATGCAATTTTATTTTAGACAATAAAGTGTATTTTCTTATAAAGAAATAGGGACTTAATTGTTTGTTTCTATGCATTTTTAGCATATTTTAATATTGCATAAAATAAGCTTATTTGGTAAATAAAAAATAAGCAGAATATTCTGCTTTTTTTTTTTACAGATTAATTGATAGAATAACCAGTTTCTATAATAACATTATTTATGATCTTGTTGTGTGACCTTAAACAAGCTGATCATGTTCAGAAATCCTCTGATGTAGTTGAATTAAAATAATTCTGCATGGAAGAATGGACAAAAATAAACTTATTACCAGTCCAAGTACTGGATCCCAGTTAAAGCCACCACATAAAAAGCAGCAACTACTATTTTATACAGGGTAAGGTTGATATAAATCACTATTTTCCCTTAATAAATAAAATCTTTATATGAAAACCGCATTTTGCATTTACTAGTTTATCTAGCATAAACAAAAATATCAGAGAAAATATCTATGGAGGGAAATACTTTTTCACAGAACTGAATCTGCAAAGACAGCTGGACATCTTCTGGGTGCAGAGGGATGCAAAACCTTTCATCATATGCAGCCTTTTTTCCCTTTGAACATGTGTTGCTGTGCGACATGTGGTCACTGTGTTATGATCAGGAACCTTCTGAGAACAACCCTGGATTGAGAAACCTCCAAAGACACCAGAAAGTCTCAGAGGATTGAATCTGGTCTGTTTGTGGGGCAGGAATGGTGGCCACGTTAAAATAGAAAATACACATGTGAGGCTGGGATGCATTTCCTTCTTTGCTAAAAAGCCACTGTCACCCTCTGCATGTTTCTTTCAATGTTAATGGATTTTGAAGACTCATCTTGCCATTTCTCCTGAAAAGGTTACACAAGCAACCCTTTTAAGGCAGTTACATTAAAATGTCTTCTTTGACCATATCTTTTCCTCTGGTAAGATGTTTTTGTAACCTGCAAACCCTTAAAACTCGTTCAAAAAGGTACAAAATACTGAATAACAAAATACAAAAAGCATTCCTTAGATGTGTGGAAATAGAAGGACTTATAAGTGTCATCACTGAAAATAATTAGATGACTGAACAAAGGAAACAAATAAAAAAACATACTTAGCAAAATACAAACAGCATAATCTATAAAAGGTAACTGAAAACATTAAAGGGTTGAAACACAGGATGTGTGTCAGAATGTGTCCTTGGATTTCTATGAGAGCAGGCTGGTGTGTAAACATATTTTCTGTAACATTAATATTTGATTTTTAATCTCTCGCTCTTTCCTTATAATTTTACTTTAAAAGATGATTTAATGAAGGCACAAAATCCAAGTATTTTTGGTTGAGTTTCTAGTTCAAATATCTTAATACATTTAAAATAAGACAAACGTAACTTACAAGTAACTTTTCAGGAAGATAGGAGGTTGTTTTAAGTTAATTTCTTAATATTGATTAAAAAGTATTAGTTATTCTGCCACATTATTTCACTTATAACAAGATATTTTCACCATGTTATAACTGAAATGATCTACCAGGGGAACTGATACTTGTATCAATATTAAGTATTTAATTAAAAGAAACTCCTATATCTTGTTGAAAAATTACATGCAAGTTAGTTCTATCTTATTTAAAATATCTGCACTAGAAACTAGACCAAAAATACTTGGTAAAATCTGACGCTACTCCACTTTTTTTTTTTTTACATTTTGTGTCTTCTTCAGAGGTTTTCATGTTATTTTCCTCAGCGATTCTTGTTGCAGCGCCACCACAGGCAAGCAGGGGAACAGGTTTTCAAAGTGTTTGACAGTGCAGTGTGAAAGCGAAACACAGCAGCAGAAAATATGTGCAAATGTTGCAATTTTGAACTGAGTCTACTGGACTATCAAGTGTGAAAGCATCCTTAAAGTTAGAATTTATGTTACAACAATGAATGCTGGGCTTTCCCATCACCAACCAATACTGTGTCAAGTAGCAAACTCCATATTTCAGCTTCCCAAGCTACGTTCATGTAAAATATTTTAGCTGTGCTCTGTGAATGGGTGAATTTTTAATGAATCATTTTGGGTTATGTTCCACAGTAAGAGAGGCAAATACTGAACTGTGAATATATCACTTTTATGTCTAAAGTGACATAAAAGTGTCTATTTATGTCACTTTTGAAAGCGACATAAATAGACCAAGATCTGTTGAATCATGGGACGTAATTAATTTTCTGTTCTGGATTCATCTTTGTTTAATAAATAATGATAGTGTGGAATAAATAACTTTACTGTTGCCCCAAATCTGTTTTAAATTTGGACAAAAAGGTAAAAACTACTTTTCTGAGTTTGAGTTTACTTTCAGATATACTTCTAAAAGAGATGACTGCATTTATGCTAATTTAAAGTTTTTTGATCAGATAATTTATAGAAGTTTATTCTCCAAATGTTTTACAATAACTAGGGTTTACTTTTTAGAAAATGCATCCAGTAACAGAACGATCTTCAGCCTCCTTCAATGCAGCTGACGCTTCCTGGCATTGAATTTGACGGAGCAGTCAGTCACATTGTTCAGCTGTCACACACTCCAGGACGTCGTCGGCACAAAACTGAAAATGTATGAAAGATGCATAAAGAAAAACTGTGGCTAATGCATCAGCAGGAAAAAAGCTTAAGAATGGCTTGATGGATTGAGACGAGCCAAGGCAGACTTTTCAGGAAACAGCTCAATTTTACCCAGGCAGGCTGGAGCTGATGGGTGTAAAGTTTGATTACAATCACGGCTGCTGACAAGATGAGAGGAGATGGATGTAAACAAGGACATTAAACCGAAACATTATTGAACCTTTGGCTGTATGTTTCACAGCCTTTGCTTAAGTTCCTGCTATACTTCTGCTAATTAAGTGGTTTAATGATGGTACGGAAAATCTCAGAAGAAAGCCATGCATGACAACAGAGATTTATTTTGTCAGAGCTGCAGCTGCAATTAGTCACAGCCGAATGTTTTCTGTGCCCTCAGATAATCTCGAAATCGTTGACATTTAGTGTCAGCTCCCGTACATTTTCCTCCGAGTGTTTGGAGAAAGCGAAGGCAGGAGCCGGAGCCACCGGAGGGGAGATAGGTAGGCGTAATCAGTCTAAACACCAGCTAATTAGTGCAGCAGTCGTATTTCTTTAGTCAGGTGGGTGTAAGAACGAGGCAAGTGAAGTGAAGTCAACACCAAAGCAGCTACATGGAGGTATGGTTGTAGGATTTATGAAACCTGTATGAAATTAATTAGAAAAATGACACACTGCTTTATTTTCACACATTTTCCAATTTATACATGACGTGAACTGTTAGCTTACAGAAAAGACATAAATAGACCAGGATCTGCAACACCTCAAAGCATTATTTTTAAATACTTTATTTCCCCTCACTGCCTAAATTAATATCAGACTAAACCTTTCCTGTTTGAATTCAGTTAGGAGGTAAAAATTGTTTCCACGCTGCAAAAACACAAACTTTTACCAAGTATTTTTGGTCTAGTTTCTATTGAGAATATCTTAGTACACTTGGAATCAGATAAAAATAACCAACAAGTAACTTTTCAGCAAGATATAGGAGCTTTTTTAAAGTCATAATTCCTTAATATTGATGAAAAAATGTTTATTATGAGTGTAATAATCTGCCATTTGCTTCTCAGCTCATAATTATCTGATCTGAGGAACTCAAAGGGCATTGGGATGTAATTCCCAGACAGTCAATGTATTCTTGT
Organism: Xiphophorus hellerii; assembly: GCF_003331165.1. NCBI lineage: Eukaryota > Metazoa > Chordata > Actinopteri > Cyprinodontiformes > Poeciliidae > Xiphophorus > Xiphophorus hellerii. Next base: position 24,147,767 of record NC_045677.1, read on the forward strand.
TTTACTATGAAAACAAACCTAGTTGGTGACATTATGTAAATCTGAAGTACCCAAACATGATGCAGCAGGACACTATGAATTCCACCACACCCATTTCAGCACATTAACTTTTTACAAGAGGAGCACATCAAACATACAAACCTCAAAGAAGTAACACAAACTCACCTTAACTACCTCATGTTTAAGACTTTTTCAAAAGTGAGATAGAAAGTTATGTTCCGCCATAATGACCAGTGTAAATTTGGAATAAAATGGTGGAAACTTGCAAGCTTGACAACATCCCAACTGTGAAGTACAGGGTTGGATCCATCGTGCTTTTTGAGCTGCAAGAGAGACTAAAATTACTCACAAAATAAACAGCAAATAGGAAGAAACATCTTGAAACAGCAACCAAAAAGTCAAAGTCTGGGCTTACGTTAATCTTCTAAATGGACAATGGCACTAAAGCCAAATTAGTTAGAAAATGGGTCAAGGTTACCAAAGTCAAATGTTTTGGTGTCCCATAAAAGTATCCACACTAGTTCTGTTAGAAAAATATTGCAACAAGCTTGTGGACGTTCAGGTAATTTTAACAAAAACTACAAAACTGTATGTCATTTTGGCATTTATTAATTTTGGTAATCCTAATTAATCTAAGTCAGGAAATTTTTAGTCTGATTTAATGCTACAAAATGAGGGGGAAGAAAGGTTTTGTGCCATTTTACTCAGTTTATGTAAAAATCCGGTTACAGTTCAAGGAGTTTTTCAGTGTTGAAATCAGTGAAGTGCACCAATTAACAGGACATAAAAATCAGGCAAAATCCCCCAAAACACGACACGCATGTCTTGTACAGCACTGATGAAATATGCAAATGACTTGAAGCTGCAGAGAAAACAAACACAGCTGGAGATGAGCGCCCAGTGGAAGGTGATTTGTTACGCCGAGCTTTGACTTGATGTTTGTCAGACAAACCTGACTAATTGGCTGTCAACAAAGCACCAAGACGGTCGTTAATGCAACACGTCAGGAAAACAGGAAGTGATGACAGAGGAGTTTAGTAAAAATGAGATGTCAGAAACATGGATAATTAGATTTAATGATTTATCAGAAACAACTCTCAGCCTCATTAAATTTACTAAGTGTACTAAATTTATGTGATGTGAATATTGAAATGCTAGAAAACTTTCCTTTTTAATAAAGTTTTCTAAAATCTGTCAACCAGAGGAAGCACAATATTATTTGGATTTGGACTGTCTGTAAATAGTTTTAGGACATTAATTAGTCTGATAAAGATAAAATAAACTTGGAAGAAATGTAATATGCTTAAAGTATGGGGGAGGTATTGTTTTTCATTAAAAATACCAACAGATCTCAGTCTAATAGAAAACCTTTGGGATGGTGGAACGGGAGATTTGATTCATGGATGTGCAGCCAAATCTGCAGCAACTGCGTGATGCTAACACGTCAATATGAAGCAGACTCTCTGAGGAATGTTTCCAGTACCTTGTTGAATCTCTGCCACAAAGGGCAGTTCTGAAGGCAAAAGGGGGTCCAACCTGGCAAGGTGTACCTAATAAAGTGGCTGGTGAGTGTCCCTTAATATGCAATAATATGGTGAGTAGAAACCGTGTTAGCACTAACACAGAAGCTAATATCTACAGACTTCCTTATTTCCACTATTGGGGGCACAGTCAAAAGCCAGCCAATACCAAGTCAAGTAGCATTGAGCTTATTTGTTTCTGCCACCAACCTGCATTTTTAGAGTATCTTACAGAAAAACCTTTGAACGGGCAAATTTTCCATTAATAATTGGGAAAAGTCCTCAAATGTTTGAATCTGTGAATATTGAACTGTGACTAGGCAGAGTTTCCATGTATAGACATAAACTGTGCAGGGAAATGCTTTTTTAAGGCGCTTTAGGTCACAATGTCTTTACAACAACAAAAAACCTGAAAAGAAAAGCTTCTGTGTGTAGAAATTTAAATGTACCTAATTTTGAGTCTTCATGATGTGAGCATTACCATCCACCCCAGCCTGATTGCATTTTGGTCTTGGGTGTTTGAACGGCTTCCCAAACCATTCAAGCATTAAAGAATTTTTATGAGGCTGTTAAACAAAACGAGCTCCATTCAAATATTTTCAAAAGCAGAGCAGAAAAGGCTAATATTTGTACAGTTAGGACCTTCCACCTCTCTTTCTTCCCCTCATCTCTCAGGTTCTGCCGTTTTTCTCCTGAGCTACAGTAATTGTATATTCCGCAGCACCATCTGGCCCTGGAGAGCACATTTCTCTAGCTAACATGTTTCAGAGGTCAAACGCTCAGAACGAACAAATTTGCACACATTGAATCCATCCTGATCGTCTCATTGTCCTTGCAGTTTCATCTGCGGATGCAACAGAAAATCCTAAAATACTGTTGGGAGAGGAGGAAGGGGCGAGAATGGATTAACATTCAGATTGTACTTTTAATCGGTGTAAGACTGTGTTCCCACTGCAGCCCAAAGTGAATCAATTCCTATTTTTGCCTTAATGCGACCTGTATCCGATCTTTTCATGACAGTCTGAACAACACAGGTTGGATTCTTTGCGACCCAGGTCGATTCAAATGTGACCCAACATCCAGGTCGCATCCATCAAACCTGAACGTCATTGATACTCGACAAACGTCACTATTCTGCTTCCTGATACTCGCAAGTGGAAAGGAAAACAACAACCATGACGCACTATAATGAGGATGAAGTTGTTAATATGCTGCTCCGGTCAGACAGCAACTTCAAAATTGTAAGCTATGCTCCACTGTTAGCATCCATGTTTAACACTGACCGCTTCTTCTTCTTCTTCTTTTTATGGCAGTTGGCCTAGCCCTGAGAACGCTCTCTGTGTGACGTTATTGCGCCCCCTACTGCGCATGCGGGACACTTTCGATCACGTACAGATCGCATATGTTTGGAAGTGTGAACGACCATGGCAAAAAATAAAAATCCAATTTGGCAAAAAAAATGGGCATTGGGTCTCTACAGGCTGCAGTGTGAACAAAGCCTCAAGTAAAATGCCAGATTTTTGTCTTTCTTTAAAGTAAAGCGAACTAAAAACCACTCCTCCTGCAGCTCATTAGTTCTCCTGGCATTATAAATTACATCATGTCCATTACTCCTGCACAGCTCTGTGTATACAGCACTTTAGAGAAATGAATGGGCTCGGTAGCAACGCTCGCAGCCATTTGGTTATTAGTTAATACATCACCCTTGTCACTGTACCTTCTGAGACTCTCACAAAGACAGCTGGAAACGTGTGGATCCCTGACACCTTTGGTTTATTAGCTGTCACTAAGCACTACCTCGATTTAAACATTTCTGCTGATTTCAAATCAATATTTTTATTACGTTCTGGGTTAGAGCCGCTTCTTCCCGTCTGAGCTGCCATAACTCTTTGCAGGAAAGATTCAACAAGGTGTCAGAAAAATACCGTTGAGATGTTGACTCCATAGTGACATGATAACACAACACAACTATGACCACCATCTCCACAAATACACCACAACCCAAATGTGCTCTGTTGGGTTGAGAGCCCAACCGTCTGGAATAATCTGTTTTTTTAAGTCCATAAATCTTTTTAAAACATGTTTATTTTTAATTTTACAGAGGTTGACCATTTCTTAAATATGTTTTTTTTTATCTTAATGTAATTTTCATTTGTACAACTCTTTGTGGACCTTAGTTTATTTTACAGTGCTCTATAACTTCAGGTTTGGTATGGGGTTGTATGGTAGGATGTATTTTTAATCGCTTAGGACACCGCTGGGTAAATCTGATGTGTCTTAAAGGCGATGGAGTGTTAAAATATAGAGCAGTTTGTGTTATTCTCCATCTAGATGTGCAGAATCATGCCAGAATCAGAGCTCAAATAAGGCAAAATACACTGAATGAAGATGACTGGAAACAAAATATTTGCTCTTGCATGAGACCTGATTGCATCCGAATCTAAATTTACAAGAAATTTAAATTATATCTGAAGCTGTAAGTACTTATGTTTACCTTTTATATATCTGACGCAATGTCAAATAATAAAACCGTCCTTCATTTCATTATGTTTCTTTCTGATGAAGTAAAATATTTTATTGAATTTGTCCAGATCAACATGGAGATATTTCAAGATGTTTGTTCAAACTTGAATGCTTCATCACTCATTTACACTCTGATGCTCATTTAAACTATCAATTATTGTTCAGTAAATGCTTATAAAAATGAAATCTGAACAAGTAGAATAGTGAAAAAGTGTTGGGCCTAAAAATAAACATCTGTCACAGTATCTGAAAGCCATATCCTCACTTTAAAGCTGTTGTTACATGTAAAAATATGCTTTATGTGTGATTAAAATAGGAAAAAACATGGATTTTGTATTATTTGAGATGTGGCCATGTTAGTTTGTGGAAAAGACTGTATGCTCGGCTACTTCGTTTATCCATCCATCCATCCATCCATCTTCTTCCGCTTATCCGAGGTCGGGTCGCGGGGGTAGCAGCTTCAGAAGGGAGGCCCAGACTTCCCTCTCCCCAGCCACTTCTTCTAGCTCCTCCGGGGGAATCCCGAGGCGTTCCCAGGCCAGCCGAGAGACATAGTCCCTCCAGCGTGTCCTGGGTCTTCCCCGGGGCCTCCTCCCGGTGGGACGTGCCCGGAACACCTCACCAGGGAGGCGTCTAGGAGGCATCCTGACCAGATGCCCGAGCCACCTCAACTGGCTCCTCTCGATGTGAAGGAGCAGCGGCTCTACTCTGAGTCCCTCCCGGATGACTGAGCTTCTCACCCCATCTCTAAGGGAGAGCCCAGCCACCCTACGGAGAAAACCCATTTCGGCCGCTTGTATCCGCGATCTCGTTCTTTCGGTCATGACCCAAAGCTCATGACCATAGATGAGGGTGGGAACGTAGATCGACCGGTAAATCGAGAGCTTCGCTTTTTGGCTCAGCTCTCTCTTCACCACGACGGACCGGTACAGCGCCCGCTTGACAGCAGACGCTGCGCCAATCCGCCTGTCGATCTCCCGCTCCCTTCTTCCCCCATTCGTGAACAAGATCCCGAGATACTTAAACTCCTCCACTTGGGGCAGGACACCCCCCCTGACCCGGAGAAGGCACTCTACCCTTTTCCGGCTCAAGACCATGGCCTCGGATTTGGAGGCACTGATCCTCATCCCGGCCGCGTCACACTCGGCTGCGAACCGCTCCAGCGAGAGCTGCAGATCACGATCTGATGAAGCCAAAAGGACCACATCGTCTGCAAAAAGCAGAGATGAGATCCTAAGGCCACCAAATCGGATCCCCTCAACACCTTGGCTGCGCCTAGAAATTCTGTCCATGAAAGTGATGAACAGAATCGGTGACAAAGGGCAGCCCTGGCGGAGTCCAACTCTCACCGGAAACGAGCCCGACTTACTGCCGGCAATGCGGACCAGACTCTGACACCGGTCATACAGGGACCTGACAGCCCGTATCAAAGGGCCCGGTACCCCATACTCCCGGAGAACCCCCCACAGGGCTCCCCGAGGGACACGGTCGAACGCCTTCTCCAGGTCCACAAAACACATGTAGACTGGTTGGGCGAACTCCCATGCACCCTCCAGGACCCTGCCGAGGGTGTAGAGCTGGTCCAGCGTTCCACGACCAGGACGAAAACCACACTGCTCTTCCTGAATCCGAGGTTCGACTATCCGACGGACCCTCCTCTCCAGGACCCCTGAATAGACCTTGCCAGGGAGGCTTAAGAGTGTGACCCCTCTATAATTGGAGCACACCCTCCGGTCCCCCTTTTTGAACAGGGGGACCACCACCCCAGTCTGCCAATCCAGGGGAACTGCCCCCGATGTCCATGCGACATTGCAGAGTCGCGTCAACCAACACAACCCTACAACATCCAGAGCCTTAAGAAACTCCGGGCGGATCTCATCCACCCCCGGGGCCCTGCCACCGAGGAGCTTTTTAACCACCTCGGCGACCTCGTCCCCAGAGATTGGAGAGCCCAACCCAGAGTCCCCAGGCTCCGCTTCCTCAGTGGAAGGCATGTTGGTGGGATTGAGGAGGTCTTCGAAGTACTCTGCCCACCGGCCCACAACGTCCCGAGTAGAGGTCAGCAGCACACCATCCCCACTATAAACAGTGTTGGTGCTGCACCGCTTCCCCCCCCTGAGACGCCGGATGGTGGACCAGAATCGCCTCGAAGCCGTACGGAAGTCTTTCTCCATGGCCTCTCCAAACTCCTCCCACGCCCGGGTTTTTGCCTCAGCAACCGCCCGAGCCGCATGCCGCTTCGCCCGCCGGTACCCATCAGCTGCTTCCGGAGTCCCACAGGCCAAAAAGGCCCGATAGGACTCCTTCTTCAGCCTGACGGCATCCCTCACCGAAGGTGTCCACCAGCGGGTTCGAGGGTTGCCGCCGCGACAGGCACCGACAACCTTGCGGCCACAGCTCCGATCGGCCGCCTCGACAATGGAGGCACGGAACACGGTCCACTCAGACTCCATGTCCCCCACCTCCCCCGGGACGTGTTCGAAGTTTTGCCGGAGATGGGAGTTAAAGCTCCGTCTCACAGGGGATTCCGCCAGACGTTCCCAGCAGACCCTCACAACACGTTTGGGCCTGCCAGGTCTGACCGGCTTTCGCCCCCACCACCGGAGCCAACTCACCACCAGGTAGTGGTCAGTGGACAGCTCCGCACCTCTCTTCACCCGAGTGTCCAAGACATACGGCCGCAGATCCGATGAAACGATGACAAAGTCGATCATCGAACTGCGGCCTAGGGTGTCCTGGTGCCAAGTGCACATATGGACACCCTTATGCTTGAACATGGTGTTCGTTATGGACAATCCATGGCGAGCACAGAAGTCCAGCAACAGAACACCGCTCGAGTTCAGGTCGGGCGGGCCGTTCCTCCCAACCACGCCCCTCCAGGTCTCACTGTCATTGCCCACGTGAGCGTTGAAGTCCCCCAGCAGAACAAGGGAGTCCCCAGGAGGAGCACTCTCCAGTACCCCCTCTAAGGACTCCAAAAAGGGTGGGTAATCTGAACTGTCGTTCGGCCCGTAAGCACAAACGACAGTCAGAACCCGTCCCCCCACCCGTAGGCGGAGGGATGCTACCCTCTCGTTCACCGGGGTAAACCCCAACGTACAGGCGCCGAGATGGGGAGCAACAAGTATGCCCACTCCTGCCCGACGCCTCTCACCTTGGGCAACTCCAGAGTGGAAGTATGTCCAGCCCCTCTCAAGGAGACTGGTTCCAGAACCAGAGCCGTGCGTCGAGGTGAGACCGACTATTTCTAGCCGGAACCTCTCGACCTCACGCACTAGCTCCGGCTCCTTCCCCACCAGAGAGGTGACATTCCACGTCCCAAGAGCCAGTTTCTGCAACCGAGGATCGGACCGCCAGGGTCCCCTCCCTCTGCTGCCACCCATCCCACACTGCACCCGACCCCTTTGGCCCCTCCCACGGGTGGTGGGCCCATGGGAGGGGGGGCCCATGTTTCCTCTTCGGGCTGAGCCCGGCCGGGCTCCATGGGTAAAAGCCCGGCCACCAGACGCTCGCCATCGTGCCCCCCCTCCAGGCCTGGCTCCAGAGTGGGGCCCCGGTGACCCGCGTCCGGGCGAGGGAACACCAAGTCCAAAGTTTTCCTTCATCATTGGGGTCTTTGGGCTGCTCTTTGTCTGGTCTCTCACCTAGGACCTGTCTGCCTTGGGTGACCCTACCAGGGGCATGAAGCCCCAGACAGCATAGCTCCTAGGATCATTGGGACACTCAAACCCCTCCACCACGATAAGGTGGCAGCCCATGGAGGAGGATACTTCGTTTATTTCATGTTTAATCATCATCTGACCATCTTGGGCTGAAAGTTTGAGGCTCTATAATCAGTCTATGGTTTCCTTTCAGGTGAGATAAGGATTTAAAGTTTTATCATGATAGTTTGTGGTACTGTGGTGTATGCTCTGCTATGGTAGATATCATAATGTGTAAGGTGAAGCGTAGTACAGTACTGTTTAGTATGGCTTGGTATGCTGCCGTATGGTTTAGTATATTTTGAATTATCTGAGGTTGCCGTTTTAGCATCTTGATCTCCATCAGACTCTGCTGCTGTGCTTCTCGGTTGTCGTTACGCAGGAATGCCTGGAGGTGTTTCTGTAAAGCTGTTTCTGTTTGTTAATGTGACTGGATGACTCTTAAGAGGACAGGAGACTCTGCTGCTGATGCTCAGCTCTGGCAGACAGCAGCTCACACTTAATAAATTAAGCTGAGGTCAGAAGCGGTGCCACAGCGTCAGACATGTTTACTTTACCTGTGCTGTGTATCATTTTGATAAATAGAACACCTGGGATCCTCTTAGGCTCTGAATGCAGAGATTGGTCTAAAAACAAGCCACGTATAATAAGGAGATACTTCATTCCTTTTTCGTTTTAATTGCCCAGTCAGAGAAAAAATCTCCACCTTGATCTAATTCAGCAAACCGGTTGTCACTGGACAGCAAGAATTAATGTCTTAAACCTGATTGATGCTAAATGAGACTCTTATTGCAACAAACCAACTTTGCTCTCATCAGATTCCTTTACTCCGTGGTCATAAGGCATCATTTTCACCCATGAACCAAGTGACAAAATGCAACTGAGAAAAATGCAGACAGACTTTAACTTCATTAGAACCAAACTGTGATAATAAATTAGTTTAACTTTGAACATTAAATCACAAAGCAGCTTTACAGGAATGACATTTGATTTAGGGTCATGTGAGTATTTTATTGGGTTTATGATGCATTTCAGAATAAATCAGAAAGTAGATCAATATTTTAGGGTGAACGACAATAGGAATCTGAAAACTGTGGCATGCAAATGTATTCCAGGTCCCTATAGTCCTAAATTAAATGCAGTTCACTGTTAAACGCCTTAAGCTGCGTTCACACCGAACGCGGTTTGCACATCAAAAACGCGTCAAGTTGGACGCGTTTGAACTTTGAAGTGAGACGCTTGACATTTTGCTCTGGACGTGCGTCCAAATCAGCCATTGTTTTCCTTTGCTGGTTTCTGTACAATGGCAGATAAAACTGAGAAAGTCGCACCAAAGTACTATGTAGTGAAAGCTTCTAGAAACATAACAGAGGCTCAAATGTCTTTGCTGAACATTTTGGGTTCAGTTTCTATTTTACAAACAACGGTGACAGCTAATGGCGGCACAAAGCGCATTGGTGCCTCTTGCCTTCTTTTCTTCTCCTGGTTACATTGAACAAATTAAATATTTTAAAGTCAGAGGTTAAGAAAAAGAAGCCAAAAAACTCTTGAGTGCCTCAGAGGTTCACCTGTAAACATAGAGGCAGAGCAACAGCTTGATGGATTTTATCAAAGCACATGGGTTAGAATGGCCCAGTCAAAGTTCAATTGAGGTTCTGTGGTAACAGTAGAAAGAACAATGGAAAAAACTTAGATTTTCTTAATGCTAGAAACTAAAATCAGCTGACTCAGTTGTATTTGCAATTATTCTGTGTTGTGATTTTTATCTTACAATTATGAATTTGTCTTTAAAATACATGGAAGTTTGTGATTGTCAATGTGACAAAACATGAACTAAATTCAAGCAATGTGAAGCAACTGCATAAGAACACTGCAAAAACTAGTTTTGAATGCAAATGTCTTAAAATAAGAGAAAACTAACTTACAAGTAACTTTTCAACAAGACGTAGGAATTATCTTAAATTAATAATTACTTAATATTAATTTGAAACGTTCTGGTTCCATTTGCAGATTATTTCACTTAGAATATGTGAAAACATCCAATGAAACAGGTACTTTTTCATCAATATTAAGGAATTATTGACTGAAAACAAGCTTTTAAAAGTTACTTGTAAGTTAGTTTGGCTTATTTCAAAGATATTTGCACTCGAAACTAGACCAGAAATACTTGGTAAGTATTTAGTGTTTGCAGTGAATATATATCAGTTTGCTTATGTCTTCAAAACCCATCCTCCATCCTTATTTACTTGCAAAACATTTCTGCTGTCATAAATTAGAGGGGTTGTGTTACCTAGTCTTTTAATTTCTCCTCTTCATATTTTATGGATTGCCGTGGCGGAAAGAACACAAACGAGTGCATCGATAATCAAGCTCCTGTTCATTTGTGCACAAATCACATCCAAACCGCAGCTGTCGGGAAAAGTCTGGACTCAGCACCGTCTCGGCTCGTTTTTAAAAATCTAACAAGACGCCTGATCTGACGCGACAGCGCCGCCTGAGTCCCACATTCATGGAACGTCACTGAGTCGGGTGTATTCTCATTCTGCACACTCACTCTTGTCTTGAGATGAATTTAATCACACAAAGATTGTTTGATGGATTTCTTTAATCCCCGAAAAGAGAGTAAAACACACAGAGGACAGAAATTACATCAGAAAATCACAGTGAATCTAATTATAGCTAAAAAGCAGACAGCAAATGACAGACTAACAACATGTAATCACTTCTTAACAAAACGCACGCTTCAAAAACATGCAGCGTTTCCTCCCCCAGACAGCAGGAGTGTGTTGGATGTGTTTAAATAAAAAAAAAAAAAACACATTCTGTGCAGCTCAAACACTCCCTGTGACACAATTTTACAAGGACACTTGACCTGAATGATTTAAAGGAAAGGAGTGCTGCAATGCAAAATAAAAAGCACAAGAAAGGAGGCGACAGAAATACCGTTGCGAGAAAGCACTTTGAGAAATTGGCAGCTGAATTCACGACGGAATAAAACGCTTCAGAAAGAATTGAAATCAGACAATTAGAAGTTCTTTAAGGAGCTGCTCCTGAGTGCGAGAGGAGGCAGTAATCACCTCCCAAAACAGGAGAAATGATTCCCGTCTTCGTGCAGCTCGCTTTAATTAGAGGCCAGCAGCTTTTCAATTATTTTTATTACAAAATGACCTTCAGTTTGCGTGAACACTTGTTTCTTTTTCTTTCTTTTGTCCTGATTTACATTTAGACAGCAAAGAGAAAAAAAAAAAAGTAGAAAAAAGACCCCCATCAGTTTCAGGTTAGAGGAGGGATGGATCTGAACAAGTCGAGGCTGTGAATAAAAACAGGCAAAATTGAAATTGAAAAAATTAAGGGAAAAAACAATCCTTTGGATGAGTTAGATTCAAAACCAAGTAGTAGAAAATCCTGATTACAAGGAGCTGAACACCTGGGTTTCAGTATAATTAATATGGGATGGGTTGAATTCTCAAAAAATATATAAAATAAAAAATATATATTTTAATATTTCATCATGTTCCCTTAGCTTAAGAGACGGAGACACTCGCTGTTCTTGAGTCTTAAACTCTGGTTTTAAAATTCAGTGTTCTGGGTCTCAGCCAAACAGTTTTTAGGCAACATACTGACCCTGCGCTGTCACTGATGTATTTTTAATTGCTTAGGACACCGCTGGGTAAATGTAATGTGTTTTTAAGGGGATGGAGTGTTAAAATATAGAGCAGTTTGTGTTATTCTCCATCTAGATGTGCAGAATCATGCCAGAATCAGAGCTCAAATCAGGAAAAATACACTGAATGAAGATGACTGGAAACAAAGTATTTGCTCTTGCATGAGACCTGATTGCATCCAAATCTAAATTTATAAGAAATTTAAATTATGTCTGAAGCTATAAGTAATTATGTTTACCTTTTATATATCTGACGCAATGTCAAATAATTAAACCATCCTTCATTTCATTATGTTTCTTTCTGATGAAGTAAAATATTTTATTGAATTTGTCCAGATCAACATGGAGATATTTCAAGATGTTTGTTCAAACTTGAATGCTTCATCACTCATTTACACTCTGATGCTCATTTAAACTATCAATTATTGTTCCATACATGCTTATAAAAATGAAATCTGAACAAATAGAATAGTGAAAAAGTGTTGGGCCTAAAAATAAACATCTGTCACAGTATCTGAAAGCCATATCCTCAGTTTAAAGCTGTTGTTACATGTAAAAATATGCTTTATGTGTGATTAAAATAGGAAAAAAAACATGGATTTTGTATCATTTGAGATGTGGCCATGTTAGTTTGTGTTAGAATGCAAAATGTAGGCTGTATGCTCGGCTACTTCTTTGTTTATTTCATGTTTAATCATCATTTGACAATCTTGGGCTGAAAGTTTGAGGCTCTATAATCAGTCTATGTGTAACAAGGTTTTATTTTAACAATACTATAGATGTTAAGTTTGTCAAAATTTGTTTATTTGACCTTTGAATTTATTTTGTTTAGTCAACAAGTTGTTTCTTCAGACATTTATTGGAGGTTTTAGTTCGGTTACGCTGCTCTTGGCAGTTGGTGGTTACCATAGCAACCAGTAACTGACAACTCCTCCCACTTGTTTTCTGTTGCCGTTGGTAACTGTGGTATGTATTAGGATCAGCTCTGTGTTTTGTTTACAAATATTATATTGTAACATATATTTTATACAAATTTAATAATACACAGTGTTTCATGAGTAATTTTTCTATGTTTTGTATGTTTTTAACTTTTATGTTAGCTATGTTTAATTTTACAAATGCTAACTGCTGTTAACTGCTGCTAAATGCCATTAACTGCTCACTGGGAGCTATTGCTTTGTAGTTTGTTTAGGATTATTTATTGTATTTTATTTAATGAATAGAACTGATGTTAACCACCAACTTGATTTCCTCTTTTGCTAGAATAAATACAGTGAACCTGAATGTGTCTGTTGTGAATCTACTGGAGCTGAGACGAACATAGAAGTGTAGGAGATATGGACTTAAAAGTTTTATCACAATATTTTGTGGTATGTTGTGATAATGAGAAAAGTGGCTATTAAATAACCATTTATTACTGTATGGCTGTAACAGCATAGTAGAGCAATTATAGCTCCCAAAACAAAAATGCTGCTCTGAAAAATCTAATCCATGTGCAATACGCTTCTTTAGGTCACTAGTGATCTGTGTCACACAGTATCTGGATTTAATCATATTTTCAAAGATATTGATATTTACTGATGCTCTGATTGAAGAAATGGTGGATAAAACAGCATAAATAACAATCCCACTGATTTTTTAAAAGCATCATTAATTTGAACATATCGTGTCAACAATAATAAATCTGAATTCTTACCATGATAAAGAAATTTATCACGATAAATGATATGATAAAGGCCCACTGAAGTTCTAAGTGGTTTTATATTTGATAATTACATTTTAAAATTTCATTTTAAAAAGCTTAAACTCCCCTACTTCAACATGTCAAAGTGAGATAACCTTCATCACTGCAGACAGAGTGCCTGCATGGTATAACATGAGGTTAAGGAATTTTGTTATTTTATCATTTCTACAATGTTTGTGACTTGAAAATTGCAGCAAGAAGCACAAAAGATGAATAAAAAGAAGAAAACCAAAGAGGAAGAAGTAGATCTGACAATGACTGAACACAAACATAGAGGAAGGTGATTACTGCAAAAAGGAACAGGCTAAGCTGATGTAGTGAGGAAACACAAACATGAATGGTAACATAAATAAACACAAAGAGCTAAATAACACCATGGTTAAATTCAGAGCATTACAACCAACCACAATACAGAAACCAGGCAAATTTAACTCAAGGTCTTACAAACTGTGACAGTGACAGTCTGAGTTAGCTTGATATAACATTGTGTGGGCAGAAAGATAACACTGAATCATTATTTACTTAATAAATGTGTCTGTGAGGCAGCATACTGGCAGCTAAATGCAAATATCTATTTGATTCCCTGTTGTTAAAGCCCTGATTCTTCTTTTGAGTTTAGGATCTGTTTTATGAATAAAATGTCAAAGTTAGGTGGATTCACAAGCACCTGAAGATAAGTGAAAAGCAGCCAGAGTTCACAGAAAAACCTTCAGAAATCATGTAGAAAACATGTGTCAAACTGAAAGGCCTGTGGGCCAAATACGGCCCGCCGTAGCTTCTTATGTACCGGTAGATAGAAAATATTATGTTATCAATCAAATCAATGCAGTTTTTATCCATTTACTGCCAAATTATATCAATCAGTCCCTCCAGGTTCTTGAGAATTATCATGGAAATTCATTCAAAATCAACAAATCAAAATAAATTTTTTGCGCTAATACATAATAGGGAGTTTATCGCAGATTTTTCTAAAAATTTGTCAAAATGCTTTACTTGTACAAAACAGCTGCCTCAACCTTAATTGATGTCAGATTATAGTCCAGGATCTAAACAGCGAGTAATAAAAAGTTGCATTTACCATCATAAATAAGGGCAAATATTTCCAAATTAGTGTCACAAACACTTTGATTTTTATTGCAGAAATCACAAAATCCTGGAGGAACTGAAAAGATGTTCAATAATATTATTTAATTTTAAGAATTTATTGACATTTTAACAGTTTGTGAACAAGTTTCATCAATACATTCTGGCACAACCGGCCCTTTAAGAGCATTCAATATCTTGACTTGGCCCAAAACGAAAATGAGTTTGTCTCGCCCCTGTAGATGCACAAAGAGCCTCTGAAGGATTAAATGGAGATGAAACAAAGTAGAAAGAACTGAGGCATCAAGAACTTTGCAGAAACCTGTGTATAAAACTTTTTTAAAGGTTTTTAAATCTTACAAGTTTCACAAAAGCTGTAAGTATTTTTCGTCTAGTTTCAAATGAAAATATCTTAGTACACCTGAAGAAAGACAAAACTAATTTACAAGTAATTTTAACCATTGTCAGATTTTTTTCAGTTATAACATGAGCAAAATATTGTTTTGAATATTTTTTAACTTGTTTTCAGAAGAGTAATTTTTACAGAGTTGAAACATCTATTATGTTGAAATAACACAGAAACCAACAGAAAATGTCATCCTGACCTTTTTGTGCTTTGCAGTTTGCACAAAGCAAGATATATGATGTTAATTACTGAATGTTAAAGGTCCTCGCTGTTCAATTAAATTTTTTATTTTATTATCAAGCCATGTTGCTACAATTTCCCTCTAATTTCTTTTGTCAAGACAAAACTTTAAGATCATTTTAAGGTAGTAAATTCTTCTCAATCTCCAAATTCAGTCCCATTTAAACTTATGATATGACTGTAATCAACTGATAACTCAATAAAACACATTCTTTCATGGGTTTTTGTATGTTTGCTGATCAGAAAATAAGCTACAAAAAAACTGCACACAAAATACAATAAAGGCAACTGTTATTAAAAGAAAAAAAAAAACATACAACAAAGTCTTGGAGCAAATCTTGAGCTGATGTAATAAACGTCCCGTTAAAGTCACATTAGATGGTGATAAAACAGCTAAACTTTCCCCACTGAGTGAAATGCGGTTACAGTGATGCTGCAGTGGGAAGAGTGATGAAGAGCTGCCAGATGACTGTACAATCCCAGGCTGAGAGGGAAAATCCAGAAAAATGGTTGTTAATCTGGAAACATGCACCACTGTGAGGGTTGCACTGCAAAAACACAAAATCCTACCAAGTACTTTTGGTCTAATTTCTAGAGAAAACATCTTAGGACAGTTAAAATAAGACAAAACTAACTTACTAATAACTTTTAGGCATGATATACAGTATGTGCTTCTTTTAAGTAAATAATTCCTTAATATTGATGAAAAAGTTCTAGTTCCACTGGCATATTATTTAATTTACAACAAGACATGTTTCCCATGTTATATATGAAATAATCTGATCAATATGAATGAATTATTTACTTAAAACAAACTTATATCTTGCTTAAAAGTTACTTGTAATTTAGTTTCGTCTTATTAGATATTTGCTAGTTTTTTCTAGTAAGATATTTGCACTAGAAACTAAACCAAAAATTAGTGGTGCTGAAAAAAAATCAGAATCAATTCAAAATGCTCAAAAATAATTTTTTGATTTGCTTAATATTTTGCAAAATTATCGCTTAAAAATATTTTTCGTAAAATTATTTAATTTTATATAATAAAATAAAATAACTTAATAAATATATTTTCATAAAACTTTTTTAATTTAGTAAAATAATTTTCAGAAAATTATTTTATGACATAATTCATTTCGTAAAATGATTTATGAAATCTCTGTAAACAAAATTGTCCTTCAAAAAAGGGTCTGGTTGTCATCCAGTTTTTCATAAAAAGAGAGAGAAAAGGGAAAAACAATAAATCCTGCAAATGGAAACTATTGAGCTTATTTTAATTTATCATGTGATTAATTGATTTATTGCTTATTGTGACAGGACTATGTACTGTTTTAAATAAATGTATTTTCCTTTTGTCAGTCACAAAATTTAAAGAGAATCTCAAACATCTGAAAAGAAAAACTGGATTCTGAATAAAAAATCTAACAAATCATGACCCTAAAAACTAGAATTTAATCGCCACACTTTTCGTCTCTACCAAAAGCACTTGGTGAGATTTTGTGGGTTTTTTGCAGTGCGGTTTCCCTCCGGAGCAGAACGAAGTCCTCGACTCGTTCAGGCTGTATCGTTTAGCAGAAACCTCGACTCCCGGCTGCTGGTGAAGCTCGGCGGGGCGGCGCTGCGAACGCTGACCCGGACCAACCCCCAAAAACCTTCAGTCCAGCTCAGGAATTTAAAACAGGACAGTTTTACATTTTGCTGATTTCCAACAAGCGGCAAGGTGATGCAGCAATGCCACGCACCTGTTGCATTGCATGTGGTGCAACTACATATATGCCACGATTTGCAGGTAAAACTATAATCACCATTAAAGCGACAACTGAGCTGAAAACAAGCTCCTCCTGAGCTTTTAGTCATGTTAGCCTTCATTTGCTTTATCGACTGCCAGTAGGCAGGAAGTTAATCTCTATGCATTTAGTTTCTGATAAACACTGGAATTTATTTGCCAAATTAAAACAATTAATTTAGCTTTAGCTTTGTGAGTTAAAGCTTATCTCTGCAGACTAAGAAGGAGCCTAAACCCATAAACAGATTAATGCATACAGCAGTTTTATGGAGCTCATCATTCGGTGCATCTCCTGGAGAAATAAGCACAATTACTGAACGGATGAATCACTGGAGCAGCTGTGATGTTTCTCAAGGACTGCTCCGGATGTTTCTAAAAGGCTGGATTTGAGTTAGAGCTTTTTAAGATACAATATCTCTATAGTGAAGTATAACAGCTACTGACAGATGAATATGCCGAACCCCATAATTTCAGCAGCTAAAAGATATAATCAATAGTTTTACTGAGGTGTGGACAGTCCGAATGTTTGCTGTGATATTAAACTATGTAGGGATTTCCTGCAGACAAACCTGTTTGAAAACTTAGGGAAGGAATGGACTAGGCGTGGCCGATGTTGTGAAAAATGTCATGATTATTTCTACAGAATAATCACGGTTATGATTTTAATACAACTTCATGGACTATAAGGGAAGGTTTAGAGCGTTTAGACCAAAAGCGTACACTGATGCCACTCTAGATCCAAATAATCTGCTGCTGGCCACGCCCCCAGCAACGTTTACACTCGCACGGAAAAATTATACAACTGTACATCTTTGAAAAGCAGAAGTAGAGCCTCCTGCACAGCCAACAAGAATGCAGCAAGTGGTTTCTGCATGGTAAGTCAACAACAAAGCACTCATCTTTTCCAGCTGCCATTGTACAGTACATACAGTGGTAAAACCAGCTGACCAAATGTACTGGTGGTGAGCTTGTGTTGCTAGGTAACGGGGCTGGACTTGGCTGGGGTTGCTAGGTAACAACAGCACAGTGCCTATAGAATGTAACTCAATAATCAGGAGGATTTTGAAACACCAAAAAACATAAACATATTGCCAAAAACTTGTGTTTTTTTTTAACCACTAGGACAGTTAAGAGCAACATGGACATAAAACTAGCAAAAAGTGAATTTTTCATAACTTTTTGAAGGACAATTTGGATTACAGACACTTCATAATTAATTGTAATTGTTGTTTTTGTTTTTTTGTTTACTTACTTTGGATATTTAAATTGTCTTCTGGTGTTAAATGTTCATTAGAATTTAAAGTTCACTGATATTTGATCATGTTTTATTGCATTATTATGTCGTTACCATTTTATTCATGTGTTAATGATTAAAAACACAACCCACTTTTTTGTTAGATGACTTCCTCAACAGCAGGAAGTTTATTTCAGATAAATTCTAAAATATTCTGCATTTTGCAGAGATTTCTGTCTGGTTTGTTGATTTGAGTTTCTATCTGCAGTATAAAAATCCTAATGTAACATGTTGTTATACTTTAAAGTCTAATATTACCCACTTCTGTTTTAAAAACAAAACAGATCAAATTTCTACAATGACTTTATAAGCAGTGAGAAAGATTATCTCCTGGATTATGTGGTGCTGAATTTGTGTTTTTTATTGTGGCTCTGCAGGCTGATATTTCTGTGGCTTAAAGGCAGCTGAAAAAGGTCTTAAAGGAGTTTAATTAAAGGCTGAACACAACTTAACAGAACGCATTTTGACTGAATGTGACTGAAGCTGCTGTTTGTTTGCAGGGAAACTCCACAGGGGTCCCTTTAACTTGAGGCACATTAACGCTGGTTTGTTTTCCAACAGGCTTTCAGCTCCATCTTAATGTTTTTATCCACGGCTGAGGAAGAAAATCCACTACATGCCTTTTTTCTTTTTTAATAATCTATCTCATTTGTTCTTGGAAAAGCAGATATTTTATACCTCGACCAAAACTTTATTACTGTGGTTCAATGTTCAGCTGCTTGTTTTTTTCCTACATTTAGAGTTACGTTCACACAGAAGCCAAATGCAACCCGAATCAGATTTTTTCACCGCAGTCTGAACGGTCCAACTCCAATATTTTCGCCTGGACAAAAATCCAATTTCTGAGCCCTTAATATGTGGTACTAAATCAGATACGTATCTGATATGTGTCTACAGTCACATTTTATCCAACTTTTACGTTATCGACATGAGACATGCGTCGAAATCGGCACCAGAAGAAACCAAACGAAGTAAATCCGGATGTAAACAGTGGCTGAAGCAAAAAAAGCCGACACTTCCTTCTTGTTATGATCTTGTGACAATACTGTCGGCTCTGATTGCTTAACAATTTATTGTTCCAAAGACGGCGGCGTCCATTATTACTTCTGTAAACATTGCACTGCTTTGTGACGTCTAAGTGGAAATAGGCATTAGCCCGTATCCATTATTTATACAAAAACAGCTGGAAAAAAATTTATATTGTGAAAGAGTTCAATATTTTTTTTTACTTCTTTCACAAAGTGAAACTCATCATACATAGGGTTCATTCACACCAGTCCTGTTTAGTTCACTTTATTGAAACATTAGTTGATTTGTCTAGATCACGTGTCAAACTCAAGGCCCGTGGGCCAAATCTGGGCCACCATAGCTTTTTATGTGGCCCTCTAGATGCTAGACTAAACGCTAAGTCTGCTTGAACATTATGCTATCAATGAAATCAACGCAGTTTATATCTGTTTACTACCCAGATATATCAGTCCCTGGAAATTCACGCAAGATCAACAAATCCCTGCATTTTTTTGTGCCAATAATTGGGAGTTTATTGCAAATTTTTCTAAAAAATTGTCAAACAATTTCTTACTTGTACTAAACAGCTGTCTCAACCTTAATTGATGTCAAATTATAGTCCATGATCTAAACAGCGAGTAATAAATAAGCGCAAATATTTCCAAATTGGTACAACAAACACTTTGATTTTTATTGCAAAAAATCACAAAAGAAATCACGAAATCCTGGAGGGACTGAAAAGATGTTCAATAATATTTAATTTTAAGAAATCGTTGATATTTTAACAGTTTGTGAACAGGTTTTATTAATACATTCTGGCACAACCGGCCATTTAAGAACGAAAGTGAGTTTGACTCCCCTGATTTAGAAAGTCAGATTTGTTTGGGGAAATGTGAATATGTAATCAAACTCTGGTCCGCCTAAAAACCTCGGTCTCTATTCGATTAAAGTGAGCTATGGTGCTGTTTGAATGCTTATGTGAACATTAAGAAGACCGAGACATTAAGAAACGCAGGCCACTTCCTGCTTTTACAGCAGGAAGTGGACTGCGCAGCTGCCATTGTACAGTAAATGCCCTGCGCAAGGCATTCTGGGTAAATATAACCAAAACAAACGCAACAGTCTAACGATAGCGAGAGAAATGACAAAAGAGAAATTCTACAACCACTAAAATCTGACGTCACTCCATTTTTGTTTACATTTCGTGACAAAGGAAGTGGCACTCAGTGTCTTCTTCTGAGGTTTTTGAGTCTTTTACTTCAGTGGTTTTGGTGTAGCGCTCCCACAGGTGAGGAGGGGAACAGGTTTTTTAGATTATTTTGATTGTTGAAGTGTGAAAGCGAACCGCAGCAGCTGAAAATGTAACAAATCTGTTGCAATTTTGGTCTCCAATTTGACTGAATCTACCAGACTATCAGGTGTGAAAACACCCTTTCAGTATTTCAGCCTGTAGTTCTTGCAGTTTTGATGATTATGGTTTAAAAAAGCCATAAAAAGCAGTGTACTTGTGTACTGAATTGTATCACTTTTGGTCCTTATTAGATAAGCATTATACATTATAATAGTGATTTTGTCCAGCAGCTCTAAAGGCTAACAATGCACATTTTGTTCCAAACTTTCAGCCCAGTTTTCACATGTGACTACAGCCGACCTGCAAACCACGACAATCCTGTCCGCTTACGCTGGAGCAGAAGTATCTCACTGTCCTCTGAGTTGCCTAAATTAGAAGTCTTTGACTCTTTTCAGTTGTCATCGCTGGTCCCACAGGCCCCAGCAGAGACCCACTGGTTATTCTTCACCGTCCTGTAACAGATGCGATGAGAAGTTACTGAGCGAGAGTCGAGCGCGCTGCACCCAGAGACAAAAGGGATAAAGTCCACACGGAGATGTGTTACACAAAGAGGCACAAAGCTGGAGGAGAAGATGAGAGAAAGAGAGCAAATGCATCTTCTTCTTTGTCTATACAATGAACTGCAAAGTATATGGCAGGCACAAAATGATAATGGGATACAATTAACTTCAAATGGTTTCACTGCACACATAAATCTTCTCCTCTGTAGGGACACAAACTGCATCCAGAGAGATGGACTCTAATTGCACCTCGCTCTCTGTGCTGTGCTGCTTACATTGTCATTGGCACAGTAAATCAGCAAACCCTCCAGAGACTAAAACCAAAACCACAATGAAATTTAGCTTCACTGAATTATAGCAAGAAAAAGGAGCCAACATCTTCAGGTTGAAACACAACGAAGCTGATTTACATCTTTACCTACAACCTGATTTTTGATCGCTTTGTGAAACAATCTTGTTTGCTGAAGATTTTTTAAACGGATCGATGCAAATTGAAACTGACAAAGCATCTGCCTTCAGTAGATGAAAGCCTGAACGAAGCTTGTTACAGGAGGCGAACTCCAAGGGGAAACAGCAGAGAAGCTGATGAGACGTCCAAGCCGACACAAATCGTCCAGTTGGCGTTCTTCCCCCCAAATCCAAAACGAGTTAACACCAGATAATGTCTTTTCCTATCAAGGCGGCATTCTTTGCTGGACTCACAGAGCCGCAAATGTTTGGTTCTGCCAGTGCAGAGCAGGGAGCGTTCCACATTCGTCTGCTGAAAACGTACAATCCAAGAAGCCGAAGGTATGAAAGATGCACGTTCATGTTTAGTCTTCAGATTTCACTTAATTCTGAAGAACCAAATGGGAACGAAATAACAGAAATGGGGAGAAATCTGAAAACTGATGTGTGTGTTTGTTTTAGTGTGAATTTTGTCAGGGTCGGCCGGGGTCACGACAGCTGCCACGGAGGGTTGAAGAACTTGATGGAGTGGGTTTTGGCCCACTTGGCGAAAACTGACTTCTCTGTGATGAAGCGGTGTCCGCCGTAGGGGGCGCTCTCGTGCAGATGGTACTCTGCACACTCGTCCCGGCTGCCCGCCTCGTAGTAGTGGTAGGGAACCTGCCTGTAGCCCTCAGTCCTAAAGGGAGGAGGAGAGAAAAGTTATCAGACAAAATCTTTCTCTACTGAAGAGGAAGAGAAGCTCGTTACACATGAATTACGTGATAAAACCTTTTATTTTGAAGGAAGAGTTCATCCAGTTATCAGGTCTGGACACCAAATAGTTGGACGGTTAAGTCTTGCAAAAACATTCACACAACTAAAACTTTTCACATTTAATTTTTTTCTATTTAGTGGTGAGATGTGATTAAAATTTAATTACAAGTTCTGTAATTAAATGCTTCAATTCTAACGTTAACATTGGGGGCAACTGTTAGCTGCTGCAACATGTTTAGCATTGAGATGCTACTTCAGGCTAGAATAGCTTCACTGAGAGGCTAACTCTTATTAGCATAACTTTAACACATTTATAGTTTTTCTAGCGTTCTTTTACATTGTTTTTTTTTAAGAAAAAATTAAACCGCAATGGACCAAAAGACGCAGTTTTGTCATCTATTGCTGTTTTTTCAAACAGTGCTTGTGCGTCACATTTACAGATGTACCAGAAACACAACACGAAGGTTCCTACTCTAGACTTTTGTATTGGAAAAAATAAAAATGTGCTTAACTGCTTTAAAATATTGATGTAATTAATTAGTCAAAATTAACAGCTTAAAGTTCCAACCTATAATTAATTGATAGATCCAAACTAAGTAGAGTTTAACATCTATATGCTGCCATTTTTACAGAATGTGTCTTTTTAAAATAGCTCAAGCTGAGTCAGATTGGATGAAGAACATCAATGAAGATCAGTTTTCAAGTCAAAATATGGTCAATGGGATTTTAAAAAGGACTTTAACTGGGCCAATGCAACATGTATGGTCTTTATAAAAATTAAAATTAAAATTAAAAATGAGTGAATTTTACATTTAAACAGTTGTGGACTTAATAAAGACATAGTAATTGATGGCAGATGGCTTGAAATTTTGCACAGCTGAACTTTAGCAGGATGAAATTTTGTTCCATAATGAAACTACCAATTAAAATTACGCCTGATTTCAGAGTGAACGCCAGGATTTTGCCTCACTTTGGGCGCTGGCTTCGATGCTTCTGAGCGACCCGTTACCGTCTTCAGCTGGGATAAACCGATACATTCAATCAGCAGCCAAGTGCTCTCTCTGAGCACTTATCCGTGTCCAAACACTTTCCTGCAGCAACCGCTCCCAGTTAGTGTGTAACACGCCGCGTGGGGAATCAGGTTCCCCCGTCCTGCAGCACCGGGATGAACTGCAGCTGCATCTGTGAGCGAAGGGTCCATCAGCCAAAATCTTACAAACGCTGTTCAATCCCAACTAGTCTTACACAAAAGCTTTTCAGAGAATAAAACACGGTTAAATCTCAACAGGGTTTCAACCAGCTGTGTGTTTATTTTAACAAGAACTATACTGATATTATGCAAAGGTTTTAGACTACATTTTATTATATTCAAGCAGCTATTCGTTCTTTTGATCATGTAGCTTTCGCTAGCTCCTCAGGTTTTTCTTTTTACTGGACTTTCACTTTCTTTTTCTCTCATTTTCTGTCCAGGATGTGGATAAATAACTTAAGTTTTAGTTATTTACCTAGAGGCAGATTCATTGTTAAACTCGGAGTGACGGGATTTAACCTTCACAAAATTTTATCGATATTTGTTAAAGAAATACTTACTAATTAAAAAAAAAAACATTTAATATGTCTTTATTGTGTTATATTAGTGATTAGTAGAGGTGCATAACATCAGGAAAGCAAAAATAAAACAACTATTTAGGACTGGGCAATTAAAAAAAACCAATCATATCACAATATCACAATAAAATTAACACTAGCCAATACTAATATCACGATATGCAATAATTCAGATTGTTTGTTTTGCTTTGATGCTTCTGATTGTTTTAAGAACAGTAGAAAACTCATTTATACAGAATGACTTCTCTGTTTTCTGTCTTTATTAGTTTTTTATGTTGTTATTATTTGTATTTTTAACATTTGTTTCCACTGGTATAGCACTTTGTGTTATTCTGACCTATAAAAGGTGCTGCATAAATAAAACGGACTCACTTACCATCTCTAATGTCCCCTGGTACTATTAAATAAGATTTTAAGATTTTAGAAGGTTAGTTTTGATTTCAAGATTTATTTTCAAAAACTAAACATGCCGACTTTCTGTTATGCCTATCGATTAAAAGCATTTTGAGGTGTCAAATGTTTGGGCTGATATTATTTTAAAGATATTCATAAATGTTTCCAGAGGTCATCAAAGGTCAAGCAGTGAGTCCATCTTTACAAAATCAAATGAAATATGGTGACAATCAACTGTGGAAGCAAATTGTTTCTGTTTGTGCCGTTACAATTTTTAAGACTTTAACATTTTTTAAAAAGTTTCCAGAGGTCATCCCCCCTCATGTTAACAAAATCAAATAAAATAGTTAGAAATTAATTGTACTATGTTTTTGCGTCTAAAACATTTGTAGCACAGTTGACTGACACCATGTTTTGTAATAATTATTCTTAATATCTTTAAAATGATAACAACACAAACACTTTACACCAATTTTGTGTCATTTGAAGACGGCAGGGGGTCCAACTTCACTCAGGTATATTACTGTCATTTAATCGCCCAGCTCAAGGCAATTACACCGTTTAATATTACAATTACATTCATAATGTTTTATTCACTGAGTGTATTTGCAGACGCTAATTGTTTAAAAAACTGAGTTTTTATGTACAATTTATCCCCAGCAAAACAATACAGTTGAGTTTTTAAGTTAACTCAGAGCTGCAGAAACTCCTGCTGGGATGAAATATGTCACAGGTAAGTGAGTGAAGTAAGACACAATAACAACACTAATGTAGACCATGGCATATCGATGAAATGTAGTGTGTTAGTTGAAGGGCTTTGAATTTATTGCAGCATGAGACATACAAAATAACCAGTAGAGTAAATCTGAAAACATGCAGCAAATGTCTCACTGCAGAGTAAAGAAAGTTATTGAGTTTTGTCCTAAATTTCCTGTGTATAGCGTTCATTAAAAAGAATATGATCTCAACCACCAATAAGCAACAGCACAACGCAGCGGATCAGGTTCACTGTGTCCTCTGGTGTCTGTTTTTAATGGCGTCTGACAGCTTTATGAGCGGATGACTTGTGTAACAACTGCATTGGGAGGAAGAACGAGACAGAAGAGAAACAGTCGTAACAGCAGCAGCAGCAGCAAGAGAGCGACTGTGGCTTTCTGCCAGTTCCCTGTAACACACAGCCGCTTCTCCTCTGTGTCACACGGCGGGCGCGCCGGGTTTAACAAATAACTTCAGTTTCACCAGAGCTGGAGAAAATATTCAAATCCTACACGAGTGCTGGACAGTGAAGATAGTCACATGATCAGTATAAACGGATGGGATCGCACTCGCGAACGCTGAAGCATGCTAAACGAAACATTAGCTTCGCTATCAGCGCGTTAGCGGACGTGTGCCCACCATTGTTGATTAAAAGCCATTGAAAACCTGTATCAACATTGCGGCTGGACAATAAATCAATAACAATATGTATCGCGACAGAATTGTGATCAATATCAATACATAATACAGCTGAAATAATATCCAATAATTTCACTGAACTCCAATCCAGAACCGCACGGCATTCTGGGAAATGTAGAGGAAAGACTTTTACCGTTGAACCTCTCATGGCCAGCTAACCAAAACTGGTGGAATCAACTGACTCACTCACTTTTTGGTAACCTAGCAACTCACTCTTTGGTAACCTAGCAATTCACTCTTTGGTTACCTAGCAACAACCTGTTGGGTAACTTAAGCAGCAGCAGTTAAAGATTTCCTTATAATTGCTTAAAAATAATTTTTAAAAACAACATGGAGTGAAAACTGTTTGGAAAATAAGAAAGGTCCCTTGAGAAGTTTGGCATAATTTCAGATATTTAAAACAAAAAATAATTCATTATTCGACAAATATGAAATGTTTACGTTGTGAGTTTTTCAGCCATATTTTCCCAGCCTTACACGGCACATAAGAAAAGGTCCAAATAAAGAGACAAATTGTAGTAGCCTGTCACAGTAACACATTTTGCTGGATGATCAACTGTCCCAGAAATAATTTAAATAAACAATAATATTGTTGTTTAGAGACCATTTTCAAGTAATATAATAATAATAATGACATAAAAATGCAAGAACATATTCTCAAAGATCAATAAACTTTAAATTCTAATGAACATTTGACACTGGAGCTGGAAGACGTTTTAAAAGATTAATAAATAAATAAACAAAACAATAGAAACAACAAATAAAATGAATTATGAAGTCTCTGTAAACAAAACTGTCCTTCAAAAAAAGGGCAAAACACCAGACTGAAGACTTTTGTTGAGATTTTGGTACAACGAGAGAGAAAAGAGAAAAACAATAAATCATACAAATGTTGAGCCTGTTTTAATTTATCATGAGATCAATTGATTATTTATTGCTTATTGCGACAGGCCTAAGTACAGGTACATTAAAAATATACTTCAGTATACAAAGTACTTGTACTTTGCTCCATCCTGCCACTGATTTCACCATCTCTGCAGCTTTAAATCTGAAAACCTTGAACCGCTTCATGCAAACATGGAAGTTGTCAGCAGAGGCGGAGCTAGAGGGGGGGCCGGGGGGGCCAGTGCCCCCCCAGCCATCTGATTGGCCCCCCCAGCGGCCCCCCCAAATGATCGACATGTCACGACACCCAGTCATTCCTTCACAGTAGGTAGCACTATGTACCACAATGGGTTGTGACACTTGTGACTGTTGTGACTGCTCAAAAGCAGCAGGGGGCGATATGCACCATTTACGTTTATTGTGATACACCATTTGGACACAACAGAGTTGACCCAACAGAAGAAGAGAAGGAGAACCGCGAAGAGACGATAGAGAAATATTGTACATCTAAGAGGAATACAGTCGATTTGACTCCAAGACGGATAATCTGACTTCAAAGGTAAGTTTTACAATGGTTTACTACTACCAATAAAAAACCCCCGTTAAAAACATTTTGTGCTCAGCCAGGAAATAGTTTCTGGTAGTTGAGTTACTACTATAAGTTGCGAGCATCAAGCTAACAATGCTACAGCTATAGACATACGTAGACGCCGACTTAGTGAGCGAGTCGGCCAGTTGCTATGATACGTCACGTCTGCCAGTCAGACTCGTAATGCACGCAGAAGCAAAAAGTATTGTAAAGACGCTGACGTGTTTCAGTGTGTTTACCACTCACGTCTGCCTGAACAATGTCGGGAGGATAAATACGGGAAGTAAAAAAAAAAGTATCCAACGTGGTGCATGTGTTATCAGACAGAATGGATCACGACATTCCTGATTATATGACCTGCCAAAATCCTCTGGTCTGTAATGCTCTTTCTTTCTAACAGCGATTTCTTATTAGCTCTCGCATTAAATAAAACTATACAGAATGAAAAATGTTAGCTATACTAAGAAAATAAAAATCAGAGTAGTTACTTCTGGCCAATATAATTACATGGGAAATATTTATTGGCTCAGAAGCTGTCGTTTGGCCACAAAGTCAAGAAATTCTGTTCATAAAATTGTGTTCTTTCTTTCTTACCTGTGAAAGGTAATGCTAATGGAGCCAGCTTGTACTATAAAATGAGTGAAAAAACTCCACACAAGTTCCCCACTGACATTTGCTATTTTTACTAATTCTTTTCTAAACATTTTCTATGAAACGGCAACACTTTGTTAGAGGTTCCGTTTCCCCTAGGAAAGGGCATGAACTTGTGACAATGTAATCTGTTACTCTTTTTGCTTTATTATGTTTTCCATGAAATGTTTAATTTATTTAAATTCTTATGTGTTTAGCTTTGTCATTTTCTTTTATGTTTTCTTTTATCTTATCGCTGATGTTTAGCACTTTATTTCAGCTCTGGCTGCTGTTAAAGTGCTTTATAAATAAAGTCGATAATGATCATGAACAAAAACAGGTTAGTCGGTCCAGTAGCTGAGAAGTTTGAATGCTGAACATACAGCCACAGTCTGTTTCCCCTGACCTACACACTGGAAGTGGGGATCTATTAACACTAAGTAATAGGAAGTGATACTTGGCATAACATGACTGGCTTGTTTTTTTTCCTAGGGTCAGTTGAGAATGAAAAGACAGGGAGGCAGGATAGACAGCTTCTTTATAAAAAGAAGCAAATCAGGCACAGATCAAACAGGGTTCAGCTCTGACATCAGCAGTCCTGGTAGCTCATGTCCTGAGAACAGTCACGAGAAAGAAAGTCTGGCAAACACCAATCCACCATCACCAGGTCAGAGTATCTACAGAAACAGTCAAATTCCTGCCCCGTTTTAGGTTATTTTTACTTGCTGGCTTCTGCTAATGTGTTTCTTTAATTGTTGGTTCAATTATGTTAATGTACTGTTTTTACAACGTAGTTCCATCAAAGGAGGAGTCTGAAAACACAGAAAGCTCTGCGCCTGACCAGGATGATGATGAGCCAGAAGGGGCAATTGCAGGAGATACCACTGATCTCTTCTCAGCAGTGTCCAGCACTCCTTTTGCTTTTCCAAAAGGACCCAGTGGTAATTTTACTTACACTAAGACCTGCTTAGTAGCTGCACAATTTACATGACATAATGATCATGTAAATTATGTGTACATAACCATTGTGTTTGTATTCCAGATATTTCAAAGTCAAAAGAACAGGGCTCTGTTCAGCCAAGTTTGACAAACTTCCCCAGAACTCAGCATGGAACAAGAAAGAGAACTTTTCACAGCTCCTGGTACAAAGACTATTCTTGGTTAGAATATTCTGTTATTAAAGACTCCTCCTACTGCTTTGCCTGTAGGCATTTTTCTTTGCCTAATGCACCAGATAGTGTCTTTGCTTCGCATTCCGGCTTCAGTAATTGGAAAAAGGCATTGTCCAAGGAGTCTGGATTTAAGCTTCACTCAAAGTTAGAGCACCATGTAAATGCAATGTATGCATGGAGTCAATATAAAAGGGCTAAAAGGGCTACTTGTACCAATGATAGTTTAGGAGTCAGTACATTTGGTCATAGCTGCATTAAGTTCGAAAATAAAATGCACATGTAGCATCTATTAAATAACAGTTTCCATAACATACAACCTTCTTTTTTGAGATATTGTAATTGTGAACTGTGTGACACTGCATTCTCATTGTAAGTCTTGTCTTGTTACAATGGTGTCATTTAGAGGTTAATGTCCACTTATGCTTTGTGTGGCATGCATTGATAATAAACTGCAAATTACATGAGCAAATCTCATTTCATGAGTCTTTATTTATATATAGTATGTGAATGAAAGTACTTTTACTGTATTGTCATTGTCATAGTCAGTGGACCCCTTACAGATAGCCCTGGCCCCCCATTCGCCCCCCCAGAAATAAAAGTCTAGCTCCGCCACTGGTTGTCAGATCGGAAACTTGGAAAAACACAACATCTGCAGGCATGAATGAGGACGGGGGGGAAATAAACGATGCACATGCAGAGAGGGGGAGAAGTATCCAGTAACTGCCTCGCTAAATCATCAAATCTCCTCTGTGCCGGTTGAATTACGCGCGCCTCTCTGCCATGTGTCTGCGGCTCTTATCTCAGCTCCCGCTGCGCACCGGGGAACGCACGGAGGATGAAGAGCTGGATTTCCAGCATGCATTTGGGAAGCGAGTTTGATTCGGGGGGGAAGGAGGAGGTTCAGGTGGATGATGAGTTCATCGAGAATGCGACGCGTTTAGAAAGAGAGAGAGAGTAAGAAAGAGAGCAGCCGAACCCAGAGCGCCGTGTTTGTCATCCCTCCTACGGCCTCGCAGCGCGACGGTAATCACTCAGCCGGGAGTCAGGGAAAAGACGACAGGCGCGATCACAGGAGAGACGCAAAGCAGAGGGGACAGCAAGAGACATGGCAGGCAGAGACAGACCCAGTAACAACGCCACAAAAAAAATCCAGTATGGATGCCAGAATGGAAATGTAACCATTAAATCCAACAGCTTGGCTTCGAAATGGACAGTGGTGGGATGTGGCGAGGTATTTATTTATTTCAAACAAGTTTTTAAAAACAAGAAAACAAGCTATCAGTAGGACAGAGAAAACATGTGCATACAAAATAATTGAGCAAAAATAATTAGCTTACCGCCACTTTTCTGTTTGAGAAAGAGCAGGAAGACATGAACACTTATTTAATCCTACATCTTATCTCAAGTTAAAGAAATATATCACTTACTGACGCACTAATTATCAAAAATGTTCCATTAAAACCATGTTATTGACCTCTAGCGTTGAGTGCATGCGCAAAATGTCCGGATATAAACAATAACATGCAAAGGGTCCATGTTTTGAATGTATTTGTTATTTATTTAATTAGATTTAATCATGGATACTTTCAGCTTTTATATGAAGTATCTGTACTTTCTACTCCACTACACTGCAAAAACACAAAATTTTACCAAAAACATTTGCTCTAATTATCTTAATACACTTAAAATTAGATAAAGCTGACTCAAAAGTAACTTTTCAGCATGGCAGAGCAGCTTGCTTTAAGTAAATAACTCCTTAAAATTTATGAAAAGTACTAGTTCACTTAAAACAAGACTTTTTTCCCACATTACAAGTGGAAAAATCTGCTGATGGAGCAATTGTTTTCTCACCAATATAAAGAAATTATTTACTTAAAATAAGCCAAAATGTTACTGTTGAGTTAGTTTTGACTCATTTCACGTTTACTAAGATATTTCACTATAATTTGTTTTTGGAGTGTAATGTGTTGTGTTACAAGTTGCATTGAGTTTTTTTATTTGTTTATTTGTTTTACAGTAATCCATGACTTAGCTGAGTTAAATGGTTCAAAAAGTTTTGAAAATGGTGTCAGAAAATTAAGATACTGTTCACTATTGAACCTATTTTAATACGAAATATTAAGTATTTTTAATTATAGAGTTCTTTTGTGTCTAAAGATAAGATAAGATAAGATAAGACTTAATTGATACAGGAAAATTTGTTTGTCCAAGCGTAGCCTGCAACAAAAATTAAAAACAAGTAGATGAATAAATAATTAATAATAAAGAAAACATAACAATAAATAACAATTAGCAGTGATATCGCTCAGTATATTGGTAAAAATATATTAATTTAAAACTATAAAAATGTAATTAAGCATGTTGGTTGTGCTTTGCGTTAAAAACTTTCACAGATATAACCATTTCTCTTTCTTATTTTTCTTGCTGGCTTTTAACTCGACTGATGCACAGAACTACAAGTCCAAGTGTAAACTGTAACACAATAAAAACACATTATTTGCATCCTTGTCAACTAAAATGATGTATTAAAGAAAATAATGATATTGTAGACCATTGCATTAAGGAATACATTCAGCAAGTACTTTTACTTTCAATACTTTAAGTATTTTACAAGGAAGTTAAGAGAAAATAGTACTTTTACTTGTACTAGTCTATAATTTTGTGTTTATTTGTGTTTCTCCACTGCTGGAAATGAAACGGTGTGCAGTTAAAGATGTGGATTTCATTTATCAGTTTTATAAAATCTGATGTTTTTATTTCCATAAGTGCTCAGAGGAAGTAGCAGGTGGCGAGGAGGCAGTGAGGTGTGCCGTCACTGGTGTCTTACTTGCAGTAGGTGTCGTTTATCATGCCGTAGACATGGATCTCTTTGCACATGTCCATGGCCAGGATGAGCGTGAACCAGCCGGTGCTCAGGTAAGAGCCGGACTGAATCCTGCAAATGCAGAAAAAAAATAAGTAAATCTTGGTAATAATAATATGCATCACAATTCAAATATTAATAATTTGCAATTACAGAGTTTCATTAATGCTGTTCCAGCGACCTTTGCACCTTTTGCTGATGCATTACAGCTCAACCGAGTCGCTGAATTATTCCAACAAATGCTTCCACTGAGAGCTGGTCCTCAGCTCAAACATAAATTTGAATGTAACGGTAATAGCAGATCAGCAGAAACACCATCCTCTCCTTGAACAGATGCCCAGTTCAATGTGATTTTTTATTTAACACTCAAGTTTTGGAGCTTTTACACTTGACTGGAGATGATAAAAAAAAAAAAACTACTGAAAGGCTGAGAAACAACAGGCAGCTCTTCAATTATTCAAGCACCCGGTGGGCAAATCAATACCAACATGTATAATCTTTTCATGAGCCCGAGACTATTAATGTTTGATTTGTGGATGTTCAAAGTTAAGACATGTCAGCTTTGATCATTTTTATCCAGACAACATGGAGTTGGAGTTTTATCTTGGCTGGAGGTTGAGAAGAAAGTCTAAAGCCTGAGTCTGCAGGTCGGACTGGGCAGGGGGCCACGGACTCCCCGAGGCCACTCAGCAAGCCAAAATATACTGAAAACAGAAATATATGAAGATATATTTAATATTTATTTTATTTAAAAAACACCTGTGGCTCTCTGGACTCTCCAGAGACACAATAGACTGACAAACTAAGCTATTATTTCATAAAAGAAAGAAATGTCAGAACAAATCTACACCAGATTCCAAAATTCATGACTTTGGTTTGATTGATCTCTATACCAATAAATATATATTAATTTATATAGAGCTCACTGCACTGACCATTCCACCAAATATTGATTTCTGAACTCTTCCTGAGTTAAAACATTAGTATTGTTGCTTCTAACTGAATATGAACTTGTTTTCTTTGCATTATTTGCATTTATCGTCATAAATAAGCGCATATATTTCCAAATTAGTGCCACAAACACTTTGATTTTTATAGCAAAAAATGACAAAAAGAATCACAAAATCCTGGAGGAACTGAAAAGATGTTCAATACTATTTAATTTTTAAAATTAATTGATATTTCGTTTTATCAATACCTTCTGGCACAACTGGAAATCTAAGAGCATTGATGATCTTGATTTGGTCCAAAACGAAAATGAGTTTGACTCCCCTGTTCTACGGGAAACAACTGGACTAAAGTTAGAAAAAGTGTTCAGTGAACACTATTAACTACTAACTTCTCCATGAAAACGACCTCTAACCAGACAAATAACGTACTTTTCTTCCAAGACCTCAAGCTGAGCAGAAGCGTCACTCGGCTTTCACTCTAAATGTTTAAAAACAGTTTGCAACTCATTAAATGTTCATTAAATGAAGTGAAATCAAATAAGACCACAGGAGAGAGATTTTCACTATGTTTGTTTTACAGTGCTTATAGCTCTGAAAAAGATGGAAGCTCAAAGTAAATAAGTTTAGAAATAAACACATTTTGGGGAATAGTAACGATTGTGTCTCCGGTCTCACGCTGCTCAGTAATGATGTCTCTGCTCTGAACTCCGCAGCGCAAATAATGGGAGCAACAGTTCACCTCTGTGCCTTTCATGCCCAAACTGGAGAGGACAAAGACTACATGAAGCTTTTTAGTGTATTTATTCCTGTTTCCTATTTGAAACTAGTGATTAACATTGGTGTCAAGAAAAGCAAAACTAAAAGACTTTTGCTAACTCTGGAGGAGCTGCAGAGATCCTCAGGTCAGGCAGGATGATGTTAGGAAAACATCATTCAGCTGAATCATAGTGGTGAATATCGCAAGAAAGATAAGATATGATGCATAAGTAAAAAGAGTTACTGGGTTCAAAGCAACTTGGTTAAAAAGAAACAAATGTCTTTTGATTTTTCTCAACAAGGTTTAATTGGAAAAGAGACGCCACTCTGTTGCTGTAAAGTTGCCACTGAAGTTTGCTGTGATTTTTCAACTGCTGTGGTTTATACCTCAGATTTGTGTCCGGGTGTTTGAAATGGCTACTGGACATTTTGTAGGAGCCGCAGACATTTTGACTTCTGACTGGAGTCCAAAATTAAAACTCTACGGCGCGCTTCCTGACATGGAAGCTGCAAATTTGGATTTTCACAAAAACAATCAAGTGAATCTAACAAAGAAACGCTCACCGTTCCCCGTATTTATTTATTTATTTTAATAAAAAGAGTACCATCCCCCTAATCTGCTACTATTAATCCTCCTTGTGACACTTCTTGCCATTATTCTCACTCACTCTTGGAAACTTTAAACATCGATTTGGGAAGTGCAAAAAGGAAAAAAAAACATTACAAGAGAGAATAAAGAGACCGCTTAAAATGATCAGTTTCTCTGATTTTACTTTTTATAAGTTTATGTTTGAGTAAAATGAACATTGTTATTTTTTTCTATGAACTACTGACAACATGTTTCCGAAATTCCAAGCAAAAATTTAGTATTTAATTTGCAGAAAATAAGGAAAAAGATGCAGAGCTTTCAGACCTCAAACAATGCAAAGGAAACAAGTTCATATTAATTTAGAAACAACAACACTAATGTTTTAACTCAAGAAGAGTTCAGAAATCAATATTTGGTGGAGTAACCATGAGGGGTTTTTCAATTCTTTCCAGCGCTGCATAAAACACTATTTATTTTTAAACAATTTCTGGTGTGATATGGATAAAAACTGTCTGGAGAAACTCTGTGAATAAATAATGAGGAGCCACTGTGTTAGTCAGAGATACCAATCCAATCCAGAAATGTAAGCAAGAGGAATCAATTTAGAAACCAATCAGCTGCTAACTTTCAGCTGCATTATTCAAAATGTTTGGATTTTGAACCCGACAAACTCCTTCAAACACTGATACACACAAACATGCACGCGCTGGAGGTGTAGGGGAGGAGAAATTACAAAAATATATATATATGCAATTTGTCGTAATAAAAGGGTGGAATAGCGTGGAAGGGAAATGGGACATTATCACCGATACGCGGCTCGGCAGCTCTCAGCCGTCTGAGCTGTCAACACATCACCATCACCCTGCATTATTCATTAGCAGTTTGCCACTTCGGCAGCAGACAAACAGGCTAGCACGCAAACACGGGCCGGCACATGCACCACATCCCCGACGGAGAGCTGGATGTTCTGGAATAAATGAAGGGGGAGGGATCTGCTGCACTGATAACTAACATTTCAAAGCTTGACGTCTGCTGGATGCGGAGGCCCAGAGAGAGAACGCCTGATAGCATTCGAGGCCCGAAACAGGCTGCAGTGTTTACCTGTGACGGTTTTAATGGGACAGGTTTGCGGAGAGGCGGCTGTTATTGTGTGGTCAATTTAAAAGATAAGGCAGGCTGTGAAGTCGCTTCGGCAGGCGACAAATAACATCCACAGCCCGGGGACACGGAGAATGCAATTTGCCTGTTTGGTTACAGCAGAAGAATCTCCTTTTACTCAAAGGCGGCAGACAAAATGTGTCATAAGGTCTGACTCGACGGCGCTTTGCTTTTAAGAGAATCCCTTTTAGTCTCCACTGAACCTCTTGTCTTGCAAAATGAAATAAACAGCGCTTGGGCGAAAACAAAGCAGGAAAGAAAGTGCATAAAGAAATTTTCTTTCAATAACCGAGGAGATGTGAGGTGGGAGTTACTAGAACAGGCAGGATCGAAACAAACAACCCCCTAAATCTGAGCTGCAGCTCGTTGAGCTTTACATCTGGAGAACGAGAAGCTAAGCCGGCGTGGAGAACTGCCCGGGATCCGCCAGACACTCATCTGCCTCCGATTCCACTCAATAACTCGCTCTTGACATTCGCGGCAGGAGGGCTGTCCATTTGTGTGAGATAATCTGCAATGACGGGCGATTCAGCTGAACCGTGCCTCGTGATGGCTCTGCATGCCGCTCCGATACGATCTGTCACCTGTCAGAAACACTCAGAGGAAAATACCTCAGCGCCATTGTGGCAAGCTGATCGCTCAGAGAGGACGTCATGCTTACACGGGATTCAGGGAAACAGCTTTTCAGGGAGAGTTTTGTTTTCTTGCCCAAAGTTCAGCAAGATGATTGACACACCTTTCATAGATATTCCTCTTCCTTCTCTGGCCTGCAAGCGAACCTCCAGTGGATTTTTCTTTAAGCTTTTACAGGTTTAGACAACGATAACTCAGGTCAGGGGTGTCCAAACTTTTTGTCACACAAGCCAAAATTGTCGAATCAAAAGTAGTAGTGGTCCAAAAAAAACAAAAAACAAACAAGAAACGTAAAGTCAAGCAAATAAAGTAACAAGATTTTTAAAATTTTCTCAAAATTGATTTTTATTGTGGATCCAAAACTTGAGAGGGATTTTATCTGAGCCATTGCAGATATGAAACACAAAAAGGAGTAAACTTCCAGCAAAAATCTCAGAAAGATTTTAGAACAAAATTGGAAATCTCAGAGTTTCAAAAGTAAAAATCTTGTGACGTTAGGAATTTTTCTCAGTTTCAAAACTCAAAAATATCCAATGAGTTTTCTTTGCTGGAAATGATTGATGACTGTTTGTGCAATTCAACTCAAAAATGACACAAATTTGTCCCATAAATGGAGAGTTTTAATTTGTAAACTGGATAAAATTATCAGCAACAAAATTTTCTTACAAAATATTCACCTTTTTATAACCAAGTTAAACCTTGTTTATCCAGAGACTTTTACTGAAAAACCAGCTTTTATTCTTTCTTAAGAATGTGAAAAAAGTTTATTGGAAATAATTTTATTCAATTGAGCCCAAAAGAAACTAAAAACTACTTTCATTTAATACAGCAAAATCTGCCAGAGCATTTCAGATCGGGGAAAAACAGGAATTAATTTCCAGTGAAAAACTCATTGAAGCTTTTTGGAACAAATAAAGAAAATTTTCACCTTTTGAAACTCAGAAATTTCTAAGTGATTTCTAGAAAATTTCTGAGATTAATCAAAAAGATTCTTGGCATTTTCTCCTCCTGTCTACAATGGTCCGAATACGGTGTTGTTAAAATCTCTTTCAAGTTTTGGATCTAACATAAAAATCCATTTAGAAAAAAAACAATAAAATAAAAAAACGTTATCTTTATTTATTTTATTTTTTTTGGCCTACGTAATAAAACGCTTGGAGACCTCTGATCTTTATTCGAGTTTATCTCCATTTGGATCAATGATCACTTGGTTAAAACGACAAAGAAAATAACCAGTTTTCTCTCCAAACTTATGTCTTCATTATGACTTAAGGTCAATATGCAAAAGCACTTCTTTTATTCCTTCCATATCTGGCCCTAAAATACCTTCTATAGATAAATAAAAATTGTGAAGAACATTTTGATCGTATTTCACTGTGATTAAGAATCACGGTCTGATGGTGATATAAACAAGATAAAATGCAGCTTCAGTTACTTAACAGTAAAGTAAGTTTACAGAAATGACTATTTGATTGGAATTTAACTTTATCTAAGTATGTATATGTATAAAAGTGTAGTCCCTGGTTTTGCTTTGACGAGAGAAGAGCAAGGTGAGGGCGTGTAAAGACGAGAGCTGAATACGTGAGACGCACTTTTCAGAATTTATGATTTATGGAAGGACGTCTCATTAAAACATTTCATGCTTGCCTGAAATGAATTATAAAATAGATAGATTGCATGAAACAGCATAATGGAGATGTGTGGTACGTGATAATTTCTGTTCAACTCAAAGCAAGGACTTTTTCATCAAGCTAAATATACGATACCTTCACTTGAACAAAACTTTGTTATTCTGTCAGAAGATTTTTCACTTTTCCCACAAATTTTTTAAACTTATTTTGTGACTCTACTGTATCACAGCCAAACATTTTGGACTTTTTCTTACATTGGACCTTTTGGTTTTCCTGTGATAAGATCACTTTTCAAAAGCATCGACAGAATTGTAGTAAACAAAGACAATGTCATCAGCATACAGCCGGACTTTTAGTCTTTGAATATGGGAGACATTGAATGTTCTGATTTTTACCAAGTCAGAAAGTTGAACCTGAATGATAACAAAAACAATCACAAATAATAAATAATCTCATCAGTATTTTTTAATGCTTGTCAAACTCAACTAAAACATGTTTACGGCTGAAACATCAGCCTTTATAAAGATCAGCAATCGGCAAGAAAACTGTAATCTGTGCATCCCTATTTTTTTCTTATACTTTTATTACAGATATATTATAGTTACTGGGCTGCATTCAGCCCATTAAGATGTTCCTGTGGAGTCAAATAAATCATCTGGCTTGGAATAATTGATATTTTATGGGGTCTGCCACTGAATATTTTATACCCAGCCCATTAAGGATCCCTATTATGCTTCATTCAACAGGTTAGAATATGGTTAATACAAAATACATATATACATTTTTTTTCCACAAAATCATTCGTACATAACAAAATTTTAGTCTGCACAGTTCTGCTTATTAACTGTTCTAGCGCCGCTTGTCTGCTTTAAGTATAATTGCTGCTGATGCGCAATTATATGACTGTTATATGCTGTTAATTATACAACAGCAGTAAAACCAGCTGACCAAACATGCTGGGCTCGGTTGGGGTTGCTAGGAAACAGTGCAGTACCTGACTCGATTTCCAGACACCAAAAATATTAACTTGTTGACAAAAACAGCTGAATGTTTTTTTTAAAGGAAAAACAAACATTTTGGTGTTTTTAGAAGCAGAGGAGAGACAAATAGAAGTACAAAAATGTGCAAATTTTGAATAACGGGTCTCCTTAAAAGACTTTTTTATTTCCAGCAAAGGAGCTTTGTGAGGTCACTAATCTTGCAATGTTCAATATCAGAAAGCAATCCAGACAATGTGAAGAGCCGACAGGAAAAGAGGAATTTATCCATATTCAAGGCCATGTTGATCTGTTTATTTTGTCTCTGGCTCCTGTTCCTTTGTTTTGTATTTGAAGCTCTATTATAATCTACTTATGATCCACCAACACATACTTGTAATTTCCTTCCAGGTCTTCAGGTTTTATTGAAAACCCTTTTCAGCTGCGGAGCATTGATCCATGCACATAACAACCTGGTCAAACCATTTCATCCATCCTCTTTCATTCTGAGAGCATGTCAAGCATCTATTTCCCTTTGCATCTTATTTGAGTCTTTCTGTGTTTCTTTAAACAAATTCCCATTCAATCACAGCCTTTCTGGATGTAAACAATAAGGTCTCTGGTTGCACAAGAACTATTTCGCTGCTTTTTCACTAGACAGGTTCTGATATTTTTCTTCTTCCTCATCAGCATGTGAGCTTTCACTCATGTCAGGACGCCGCCTGATGCAGCCGAGTTTGTTATTAGTTGCTTCCTTCACTCAGCAGTAAACTGTGAGACAGGTTTTTGCCTGTGGGCGGTTCTGCGTAGAAGAACATCACACAACGTCTTCCAGTGTCGAAAACTAAACTGCGATGCGTCCCCTCCCCCGATCCCACCGCACCGGGAACAAATAGTAACAAAAAAGGGAGGCTTTTATTGGTGGAACGTTTTTCCTTTAGGAAGACCGCGGAGCAGAGTAATTTATTGTAATGATAAAACGAAGGAGGCAGCTGTGTGGGCTTGCTGAGCCGGTCTTTATTTCTGCCGGGAGGCGACGTGAAGCATGGCGAACGACCTCCACAACCTGCATTATGAAAAGAAAATTTGCTCTTTTTTGAAAAGGCCTGGTTTTGTTTACTTTCATACACAGAGCCATTAATAAGGCAGAGAAAGGAAGCCGGCCCACGGAGGAAAAGCCGTCTGCTGATGAAGGGGAAGCTCAGCCGTTTGTTTGAGGGTGATTTTGTCTTTGACTCCCATGATTCGCTACAGTAAAGTACACTGACTTTCTTTTCATGCATATTAAGCAGGTTAGAGGGTGAATTTGATGTGATGAAAGAATATTTGGAGTGTTTCATGCATGCAGATGAAGAACTGGTCAAACGTTTTCCTTCAGCTCCTGTTTCTGTTGTTTTCTGTCCTGCAGCTACTGCAAACAGGAAACTGAGGCTCTTCTCCTACTGAACGGGTTGCAAGTCCTTGAATATCTTTTCTAACATTCAGTTGCTTTTATATTCAGCATGAGAATGCACTAAGGTAACAATGCAGCAGAGCAGCAAACAATGTCTGCCGATTAACTTTGGCATCTTCAATCTCTTCAGGAGACATCCTGTCTTAAAATGACAGTTTTCTAGTCTTTACTTCAGCCTCACACTTTTAAATTTTACATTTTCTGCAGAGAAATAGATATTAACTTTTTTAGTCATTTAAACTATCACTACCACTTTTTTATTTGTATATTATTATGCTTCCTTGAACAGGTTAGAATACACAAAACATGTTGATTACATGCTTTGAAATTTTATTTCACACAAAATTATTCTTATGTAATAAGATTTTAGTCTGAGCAGTTCTGTGCATTTTGAGCTCTTTCCAGAATGAGGTGTATTAAGGCTTCTTGTCACTTTAAATCCAAAAACCTTCACTGGCCACGCCCCCAACTAAACATTCACACTCGCATGGGAAAATGGCGGCAAACAGATGCGCAATTATACAACCGTACATCTTTGAAAATCAGAAGTAGAGCGTCATGCACAACAAATAGGAATGCAGCAAGTGGTTTCTGAATGTTGAGTCATCAAGAGAATAGTTAGTTACAATGGCTGCTGGTTTTTCCAGCAGCCATTGTACAGTGTGTACAGCTGACTAAAAGTGCTGGGGTTGCTAAGTAACGGCGCCGTGTGACGCCGGGTAAAATTAGCCGTTTTCAAAACTGCTCATTTTCCAGACGCCAAAAAACATAAACTTATTGCCAAATAATGGCTTTGTGTTTTCTTTAAGCTATTGGGTTGTTTTTAGAAGCAGTAAAAACCCAAATGAACTTATAAAAACGTCCAAAATGTGAATTTTCCATAACAGGTCCCCTTTAAAGTTAGAAATGAAGTTATCTCTTCCAGCCATGGACAGTGGCAGGAATGTGGGAACCTTAACCCTGACCTGACTCAGATAATCCTGCTAATTCAGTGCCACAAAATGTCTCGTTCTGTTCTGTCGTGTTGGTTCTGGTGTCAGCAGAAAACATTCTGGACCTTTTACTTCCACGCTCTATTTAGAGTTAACAATGGGGACCCAGGAAACAAGCCAACAAACCTCTATAATTAAACTCTAGAGAGACCAATGAATGATTGATGACTGCTAGACTTTATTAAATCTAATAATTTTTAGAAACTTCATTACTTATTTGTTATTTGATGCGTTTCATTTCACATAATTAAATCGCAGGAGTTTAAGTGATTAAAGATTAAAGAAACTTAATATATGATGATGGTGTATTCAGTGATTGTAAATCCTTCTTTGAGAAATATGCATCATATAAATTTGTGATTAAACTGTTTCATAGTAAAGTCAAGATCACTGGTATAGCACATTTCAGCAATAAGGCAGTTCAAAGAGCTTTACAGCATACAAATATTATAAAGTCACCAATTATGAACCAAGCAATAAACATCATGTTTTGTTCAATGACATCATCAAAATTATCAAGCACATCAAATATAATATTGATCCAGCTACTATTAATCAAAGCCAACTCTAAACAGGTCGGTTTTTAGCCTTGATTTAAAGGAACTCAGTGTTTCAGCAGTTTTGCAGTTTTCTGGAAGCTTGTTGTATATTTGTAGACCGTAGAAAATGTTGTAACTCGTCCTCCATGTCTCTTGTTTCGACTCCAGTACATCGCAGCGTCGCAGAAACTGAATAAACACGTCTTTTCACCCAAAAAGGGAGCTTGCGATTTTTCAAACATATGTCTTGATCTGGAGAAAATAAGGTGAGATCCCTATTCTCTTATTTTTTTCTCAAAGTCCCCTTATGGCAGTCTTTCTCAAACTGTGGTCCCCAGACTACTGCTGGTCCCCAAGTTACTGCATGTAAACAGCCGTTTATTTGCCATGACGTGAGCTCAAAGTGCGATGCTCAGCTAGCTTACCAAAGGATTGTGTTTAAAAATAATAATGGACAAGTAGCTTAAGATTGGGTCACTAAAAAGAAAACCTGAAGACACCGGTGGAAAGTTTCTCAGGGTTACTTGCAGAACTTTTGTTTTTGAACATTATTTTGATACACACGTATGCAGTTCTAGGTTTGTGTCTGGGCTGAATGCGACATGATGGTGACGAGGCGGTGAGCAGCGCTGCGCCCCGCGCTGACTAACTGCATCACCTAAAATAAAATTATTTAAGGGCTACCTACTTTCTGAAAGAAAATGTCTGTTTTTACCAAAGCAACTCAAGTCTATTGTTCTTTTATTATACTACTAAATTACAAATAGCTCTAAAACATTATTAATGCAACACAACACTTGTAGTAAAGAACTGTTTTGATCGGAAAGCGTAGAATCCATACTTTTAGAATCTATAAATAACTTAAAACATCTGAGTAGTCGTGTCCATTAGGATAAACAAAGACAATAAGTTAAGAGACTAATATTTTCATTCCAGGTTGTATATATTAAGGTGTTGTTGAGTTAGGTGGTCTGTGAATGTTTGTTAATTGGGGTAAGTGATCCCCGGCCTTGAAAACTGTGAGTAACACTGACCTGAAAGGTAAGAGATTAATCATTTTAATTAATGGTCATTGACATAGTTTAGAGTTGAACATCTTTTTTAGACCAGGCATTGTTTTGAACATTACTTAAAGGTCTTTCAGTTCTGTAAAGGAAACAAGTTCCAGCCTAAAGCAGGTATAATTTATTTCTGTTTTATGATACTTTGTATTGTTTTTTTGATTGTTTTGAAGTGTTTACTAAAAGCTGTAAGTGAAACTTTCATCCTCAAACATTTCAGCTGCACTGAGTTTATTCTAGACGCCGGTGGGAAGGTTGTTCTGTTGCTTTCCTTTGTTTAGTCCTTTGATATGCATTACATTTTTTTGCAGGGATTAGTCTGTCATGCTGCAGTTCCTTAGGGGATAGAGATATTGAATTTTTACTCCCTTGAGTTCTTCTTTGTTTTTGGTTCAATATTCTGCACCATTTTCAAATCTCCTGTCTCTCAGGGGATTCCCCTTTCTATCACTATTTTCTGTGGCACTCCATCTTTGCTGCTGGTTTTTATCAACCCTATCAACCATTTTCCGCTCTGACCCTTTAAACCTTCCCCATTGCTCTGTTCGTCTCTCTCTCAGAAAGAGTTAATGACCTTGTATTCCTCCTGAAGCACCTCCAGTGAAGACACAGAGCAGTGGTGCTAAAAAGAAAGAAATAAAGCACACAGGGTCTCTTTTCCACAGTAAATTCAAGCTATTTTGAAGCATTTTCAGGGTAAGTTTTTAAACTTTTCAGCAACACACTTAGACAAAAATGAAAGAGTTTCAAATCACTTCGACTATTAATAGTCTTGTGACAGGATATAGGTAAAGTAAAATATAACAAAGATTATGTTTTGAAATGTCCCTTAAATACCTGAGTGGTTCAAGAACAAAACACTAATTTAACAAAAAAAATCCTATATATCCATATACATATGCCAACCTTTATCTCAATTACACAGATCAATAAGTAATTTATTTGGTTTTGTTTCAAACAATCGAAACAAATGGTGTTAGGGTAAATGACCTTAATGCATTAATTAAATGCTTGAACACAAAATACAAAGAAAGTTACAAAAAAACCATCTCAATTTCTGTAATTTAGCAAACAGAAATAATTCTGATGATTCTAATTGACCTAAAGCAAGAAAAGTTTAGTCTGATTTAACTTCAGACGGTGAGAAGAAAATGTGTCTTTGTCTTTTTATTGGGTTTATGAAAATATCTGGTTTCTACTGTAAAGAACGTTTTCCAAATTGAAGCTATTAGTCAAACGTTCGATTCCACCTTATTACAAAACAGCAGATTGAATATCAACCACTTTCAAGGACTTTTTTCAAGGATTTCAAGCACCTTTACGAACTCAGCTGAACTGACTTGATAATCTGGGATACAATGAGTTCCTGACGCTCTGAGTCACATTAAGCTCCGTTTAGGTGATGATGAGCAAAGAGAGAGAAGAGAATATCACTGCAAACAGGAAGAAATTTATTACCCTTGAGAGCTGCAGGAAATGTCAGGGTC
The DNA here is from genome assembly GCF_003331165.1 of Xiphophorus hellerii. Taxonomy (NCBI): domain Eukaryota; kingdom Metazoa; phylum Chordata; class Actinopteri; order Cyprinodontiformes; family Poeciliidae; genus Xiphophorus; species Xiphophorus hellerii. The sequence goes on from NC_045677.1 coordinate 24,191,608, forward strand.
ACAAAGCGTGGTGGTGTCGCTGCCCATGATGTCGACACATTTTATTCCGCCTCTCTGTCATCATTATTTAGCCTTTTCTGTTGTGATGTCTCTGTGGAGACTTGACAACTTTGACGTCTGAGACCATTGTGAAATAAGACAATTATAACCTTTTAAGACAGTTATTCATGGAGCGCTAAATACAGAGAGAGTTTGAAACAAGACCTAAACGTAACATTAATCTGAGAATAATCTGAGAGATTAACTAAATATTTAGAGTCTGAGTTGTTGAATTTGCAGTCATGGGGAAAAAGAAAGATGTTGCCAATCAAAATGTTCTTTGTTAATTTAAAATCAGCAAGTCTCATCACTTTTATTAAAGCAAGTTTTTGCAGATTTCTAGCTTAAATTTATATTCTAGAGTTTAATTATTACTAGAAAACATTTAAGAGAGTTGAAAATCTTTCCAGGAGTGGATGTCAACTTCACCCCAGTTTTGTTGGGTCAAAGAAATTGCAAAATAAATTCAAAAGCTACATCTCAGATCCAGCCACCATTTTAGGAGAATTAGACTGAAGTTGAGCTTCAAGGTTTCTGGAAGAATTACTTTTAGACAGATGAGACCAAAGTACAAATGTTTGCCTCTAATACACAGAACTATATTTGTGGAAAGCCAAACATCATGTCAGCAAAAATACGTCATCACAACTGTTAAGCATGTTTGATGATGTGGGCTTTGATTTTTATTGAGTTGTTACTAGAGCTTTAGAATATTTTAAATTGCAGTAATCTTCACAATATCAGAGCTAAACGTTTTCAAAGTTAGCAAAAATGCTAAGGCGCTATATCAAGCATTAGCTCCGCTATTAGCACATAAGCGGAACTGAACCCACCACTGAAGATTACTAATTAAAACTTATTAGAACATTAGTGGTGGGCAATAAATCAAGACATGATCAATATCAGTACCAATATTCAATAGTTTCACTGAACTCCGATCCATAACCGCACTGCATTCTGGGGGATGTAGGCACAGGAAAGGCTTTAGCCATTCAACCTCTCGCAGCTAGCTTCGCAAAGTTGGTGGAATCAACTCACTCTCTCTTTGGTTACCTAGCAACTCACTCTCTTTTTGGTTACCTAGCAACTCACTCTCTTTTTGGTTACCTAGCAACAACCTGTTGAGTAACTGCCTGTCATGTTCCGTGTTTTTCTGTGTATTTATTTATTGTTTTCTGCGTCCGTGAGTCTCTTCGTTGTCCTGTCCTCCCCTTGATTGTTCCCAGGTGTGTCTCGTTTCTGTGATTACCCTCCCGTGTATTTAATGCCACCTGTGTGTCTGCGTCTCTGTCGGGTCCTTGTCAATTCAGTGTCTTGTCAGTGTCGAATGTGCGTTTAGTCCTTCGTCTTATCCATTGAATTTACCAGTTGCTACCGGCGTTGAGCTCTGGCTTCTGCTCAGTCGTGCTGCCTGGTTGTGTGGACTTATTCTGAACATTCATCATTAAAATCATTTATTTTTCACATCCTGGGTCTACAGCGTCTGCCTCACCACCCCTCACCGCACCACTTCGTGACACTGCCACCAGTATTTCAGATTTCTAAAACAAAAAACGAATCAATAATTATCGATATCGACTGATATGAAGCCTTTGTATCGTGTTTTTCAGCCATACCGTCCAGGCCTAATTAACATGTCTAAAGTAATAATACTTCAGTTACGTTTATTTTAAAAGAATTGCTAGGTCTAGCACTAAGTGTAATTTATTAAAAAGAAAACAATAATTAAATTTTTGAAGTATTTTTGAAGATTATTAAACAAAAGATTAAAAAGTCAGTGTCACATTATTATTTCTACATGGTCAAAAGCGTTACATTTAATAAAAATGAACAGAGAAAGCAGATGAAGACTCCTATTAAAAGGATAACATTTTAATGATGAGCGGTACGGTATCTTATTTTTCCTGACTTGTCCTCCCCTGCTGCGCCCTGCTTGATCTTGGCTGCTCTGTTTACTGACACTTTGCATGCAGAGAGCATCTATCATCCTATCTTGCTTCACACCCGCTGCATTTGTCCCCCTGTCAAGTTTACAGGGGAGGGAAAAAAAGCAAACACAAACACCCAAATGACCGAGCAGATGGTGCTAAATGACGGGAGCCAAAACAGAACATATTTTCCTGCTCTCGGCCTCCCTTCTGACGCGCGCCGAGCCCGGCTTCCACTGATCTCCTCGTCTCCGCCTGGCAACCGGCACTTTAATAATTCTCTCAGAGCAGAAGACGTTGTCTGTTGCTTTCATGCCCACCGCCTCCCCAGCAGTTTTCTCTCATTAATTCTGCATCCCTCCAGTGAGTCTGAGGCAAAGACTTTGAGGAGAAGACAGATGTTAATCTGTGTCCTTTAAAGTCTAAGGTAAATGTGTGTGAGGTGTTTGTTTTACAAGCAACCTTACATCCTTTGTGCCCTGAGCCGGACTGCCCAGTACCAATACAGCATACTCCTTTTCTGTTTTGTACTTCATTTTGGGGGAGAAATCTGGTCTGAACTGAAAAGATGACATCCATCTCACTTTGGATGCTGAAGCGCCAGCATCTAGATCTATGGATAGATTTATTAGTCATCAAAAAGCATGACACTCCACAGCTGAGAACATAAAGCAGGGTGGCAATGTTTATTGCTTTTATGTGGGATTTTCACTGCTGCCAGGCCTCTAAGCGAGTTTTCACACCTGATAGTCCGGTAGACTCGGTTCGATTGGGGACCAAAAATGCAACATTTGTTACATTTTCAGCTGCTGTGGTTCCCTTTAATACTGCAGTCCAAGCACTTTGAACACTCTGTTCCCCCTACTCACCTGTGGTGGCGCTGCACCAAGAACCACTGAAGGAAATGACACACAAACCTCTGAAGAAGACATGAATGCAACTTGCTTCTTCATGAAATGTAAACAAAAATGAAGTGATGTCAGATTTTAGTGATTGTAGGATTTCTCTTCTGTATTTGGTAAAAAACCAGGAGCCATTTCTTCCGAGACTACTGCATTTGTCTTGGTTGTATTTACCCAGAATGCACTGTGCTACGGACACCTTCCTGCTTTTGGAGCGGCCTCCGGTCCACTTGGTATTCACATACGGATTCAAATCGCACCAGAGTTCACTTCAACCGAACCGAGACCGATGTTTTTAGGAGTTCGCAGAGTTCTGTCTGCATCTGTTTGATTACACGTTCCCACCTCCAGAAACAAACTGGACTTTCTAGACAAACGAACTAGAATTGGATTAAAGCGGAGTAAACATGACCGGAAGAAACAAATACGGCAAATATGCGACAATAAACTGCGATTTTAATTATTTAGAGTACATTTATGGTTTGATACATAGCGCTCATCAATGCTGGACGATATAGAAAACCATGAAAAAAAAATCCAAGCTTTCAGGACTACTTTGAAGATAAAAATATATTTTTATCTGATTTTTTGTGTTTTTTATGGTTCTATGAAAATGTTGCGATACTAAATAAAAAATAGAACATGCTCTATTTTCATTTTGTACAAATGTTAGACAAAAATTACATATGTAAGTATAATGATTTCCTAAAAAAATCTAAAAATATATTTTACTTTTTGATTGCTCTGGTACAGTTAGTCACAGAGATTTAATTCATCCAAGATTTTTCAAGTTGTTTTGTGAAGATTTGTTGGGACTTACATGCAAATGTCTTATCCAGAAGCACTGATGAGGTTCAATCTGTAATGCTTGGGTGAAAAAGCTGAAGAAAAGTAAACATTTGTAAATTTTTTTGTTTGAAATAAAAATTTTGTAATATTACAAGGATAAAAAGAAAATCAGAGATCTGGAATATCAAGCAAAACTGATCTCTGATCAGATCCATAATAAAGTGATGTTAGAAAATAGGGTTTAACTAAATTAAATTACATTGCATCAACTCTGCAATATAAAAGAAAAGAAAAAGAAAAAAAAGCAGGAACTGTTTATGAGGATAAAATACGTTGAAAAAAATTGAGAAATTAGCAAAGGGATGAATTGATCTGTAATCACAAATTTTACTTTTTGTTTTGTTTTGCAGAGATTTTCTTGCTTGGTTTCATAATTTGCTTTTACTCAATTTACCTAAGCTGTGATCAGCGCAGGAACACTTCATGTTTGATTTACTCTTTCAGTGGAAATCTTCCATGTCTAATTTTTGGATTTTGGTCCCATTTTAAGCCTTAGCTGTCAAGATTTCCATGAATCAGCAGCAATTTTAGCTCAGGTTTAGCTCATGAAGTATTTCTAGTCTGCATATTTAGTTAATTTAAAAAAAAATTATTTTAACTCTAATAAATCTATGTTTTACTGCATTTATATGATGCTGTGTCATTCATATCTGATCATAAATCATAATTATGCTTACACCAGAAGTAGGCTACTTCTAGAAAAAGAATTAAACTAAACGACAGTCTAATTTGTTGAACGTTTTACATCCCAGAGGAAAAAATACAATATCTGTACAGTAGAAAGAAAGGTGTGTGTGTGTGTGGGTGTGTGTGTGTGTAACATTGTAGCCATTTAAGCTGTTAATTGAGGTCAACTGGCTGCACTCTAATGCCTGGAAAGTGAATCACAGTCAAACGCAGCCTTTCTCTCTGATAGTCATTTCAAACAATTACAGCCCACAGACGGTGTCATCCTCTCAGTCACACTCCGCTATAGCTTCAACGCTAGTTTCTCCTCCGCCCTTTGAAACAAGCAGGCCGATTTTTCAAAATGATTGTGTAAGCTCGTTTCTCATTTCAAAAGACAAAGCTAGATCCGTCAACGGCCCTGGACGTGAATCAAAGGCGCCCACACACAATTTTTGGCTACGTCTTAGGAAATTCAGCAGCTGTGATAATCCTCAGCGACACCATCGGCAGGATGACGTGATGCTAGGAGTTATTGTCGCCTTTTCTCGCCTATGTTGTTTCCCAGCATTTGACTACCGTATTTTCCGCACTATAAGGCGCACCACATTATAAGGCGCACCTTCAAAAAAATGGCCTATTTTAAAACTTTTTTCATATACAAGGTGCACCGAATAGATGCTACAGTAGAGGCTGGGGTTACGTTATGCATCCATTAGATGGAACTGCGCTAAAGGGAATGTCAACAAAACAGTCAGATAGGTCAGTCAAACTTTATTAATAGATTACAAACCAGCGTTCTGAAAACTCCGTTCATTCCCAAAATGAATAAACAGCTGTTTTATTATTTTCCCCGAGGTAAAGTAAGTGATGTGGTATTTTCGTGACACAGTTTATCTTTTAACAACAGCAAGGTATAACATGTAGTGGAGGGAACTTTTCCTCGATTCAAAAACACGTAAAATACAGTCTGATACTGTTACAGTAAATCAAACATTAGTGCAATCACAATATATATCCACTTCCACACCATTGATTCGTTCATGTTAAATTCTCTCGCTGCTGCTCTATTCCCGTGTTCTACTGCGTGACTGATCACCTTGAGCTTAAACTCTGCGTCGTAAGCGTGTCTCTTAATAGGAGCCATTTTGGGGTCTTTACACAAAACCCAGCATGCATCGCGCGCTTCTTCTTCTACGGGGGAAAATGAAGTCGGCGGCTGCTTTCCGTAGTTGCGAGACCTGTTGTGGCTCAATATTGGTCCATACATAAGACGCACCGGATTATAAGGCGCACTCTCGGCTTTTGAGAAAATTGAAGGTTTTTAGGTGCGCCTTATAGTGTGGAAAATACGGTAATAAATTATCTTTCAGTAAAACACAATGAAGTCCTACAAGTATGTACCTTTAGAAGCTATTTAAGGGTGCATTCACACCAACCCTGTTTTGTCTGACTTAAGCCAACTCTAGATCGATTGTCTTGAAAGTTCGGTTCGTTTGATGTGGACCAAAAAAAGCAAACTCTAGTCCACTTAAAAATCTCGGTCTCGGTTCCGTTGAAGTGAACTCTAGTGCAGTTCAAATGCAGATGTGAACACCAAGTGGACTGGAAACCACAACAAAAGAAAGAAGTGGACTGCAGCGCAGAGCATTCTGGGTAAATACAAATGTGTGATTGTAACACTAGCGAAGGAAATCGCTTGTTGTCTTTTACCAAAGACAAAAGAGAAATCATACAAACGCTGAAATCTGATGCCACTCTGTTTACATTTTGAGAAGGAAGTTGCGCTTATGTCTTCTGCAGAGGTTTTTGTGTAGTTTCCTTCAGTGGTTCTTGGTGCAGCGCCCCCCACAGGTGAGGAATGGGAACCACACCAACTGAAAATATAGAAAAATGTTATTTCCTTTTTATTTATTGTTTTTGGTTGTTGTGTTTTATTTTGGATATTTAAAATGTCTTCCAGTTCCAGTGTGGAGTACATTAACCTTTATTATTCTACGAGAGGGCAAACCTGCATTACTATGCCATTATATTTATATTGGATTAAAATGTTCTCTGGACATTTCAGGGACAATTTATCGTCCAGCAAAATCTGTTATTGTGAAAGACCTAACTGATGTTACCGTGTCCCGTTTTTAGCAGCCTGCACAAAAAATTTACTTTGTTATTTATGCATGGATGGAAGAAAAATATCATTTTTATCTGTTGTAAATGAAAAACATACAACAGGTCTTCCCGTTATTTGTTAGGTTACTTTTGTGCCAAAGAGGTTCAGTGACCTGCACTCTGATGCACAGAGCTATGTTGGTAACATTTATTTCATAAGGACTCTGCTTGCCGTATCTCACCTCAACCAAACCCAATAACCCAAAATGAGATCCAGTTTTATCACCTTGATATCAGCAGGTGTGCCAGATGTAATGTATGCATTCTGCACATGAGTTGGTAGTGACCCATGGAAACAGACCGCCTGTCAGATGTTCACAGCCTCACTATTTATGTTTCAGCAAAGCAAACATTAGGATGGTAAATATCAGACGTTTGTCGTCTGAAAGTGAAAATAAAAACCTTAAACATTCACGCTTTTGAACCACATGTAAGTTGAATGTGGAAAAATGAGTAAAACCTGTTATGTGGACTTTTATTCTGCAATACCAGCTACAGAACTGGACTGGATGAATCCAAGCAAGTGCACTTCTGTATTTCACTTGTGAAAAAAAAGTAGTAGTTGACTGCATAATTTATGTTCAGAATGAAGGAGAAAGAAAAATTACTGTACAGATAGAGTTCATCCAGAGTCCAAGAGATGACTTTTGGCCAATCTGGCAGAGCAGCATTGATTACAACGCTTCGTGTAATCAAATATGGAACAAGAATTAATTAAAGGTGTCCAGTTATGCTTCCTTGAACAGGTTAGTATAGGCATATGAGCTATAAAAAACATGTTCATTACATTTTTAGATGATGAGAATTCAGTTGTTTAGTTCTGTGTATGATCTGTTTTAAGGCTTCTTGTCACTTTAACTCCAAATAAGCTGTTGCTGGCCACACCCCCCAACTCAACGTTTACACTCGCACGTGAAAATGGCTGCAGAAAGATGCGCAATCATACAACCATACATCTTTGAAAAGCAAAAGTGGAGTCTCCTGCACAGCCAACATGAGTGCAACAAGTAGTTTCTGGATAGTAAGTCAACAACAAAACACTTGTCTTTTCCAGCAGCCATTGTACAGCGCATAAAACGGTAAAACCAGCTGACCAAACAATCTGGAGCTCCTCTTGGGTTGCTAGGTAATGGACTGAGCTGGGCTGGGGTTGCTAGGCAACGGCGCAGTGTGACTCAACCATCGGGAGGTTTTTGATTCGGCTCATTTTCCCGAAAACCATTAACTTAGTGAGAAAAAACTAATTACTAGTTGTTTTTTTAGAAGCACTTAAATCTAAGCACTTAAGTATAATTTCTGAAGTCTACCTAAGAGAACTCCAAAATATGGTTCAACACCTAACACAGCCTCAATTAGTAGCCAGATTCTGCAGGTGTGGAAAATGGATGAACGGATCTCCTGTTGTTTTGATTAAACTATATTTTCCCCTGGATTTTATGAAATCTTGATTTTTGAATTCTTGATTCCAAGATGAGAAAAGAATCCCACGATTATTCCAAACGGTGGCCAAGACAAGAGAAAGCTGCATGTCTTTTGGTAAAACAGGTGAGTCTGATCTATGCATTATTCAAGGTGAGTCTGAAGTGTCTTGGTAATCAAAGCCTAGTGCCAGCTGAGAGGCTTTTTCAACCAATGCCGCATAACAGATTATTGGCTTTGCCCTCGCAGAGGAGCAAAGTGTAGCAGGGTTGGTACCAGCAACAACACGGTGCTGTTACCTTCATGCACAACACCCATAAACCATTTATGAGGACTTAATTTGCATAAAATCAGACCGTGGTGTGTTTGAAGGTCTGAGAAGGTTGGCAGGGGTCTGAATACATTTGTCATAAGTGCAACTTTTCCACTCAAAAACGAGAGTGGAAAACAGCATGAGGTAAACTTGGAAATCCCTTCAACCTTTTCAGCATAATAATAAGGAGCCAATCTAAGACGGGCGAGTAAAAACCGAGGATTAGTGAATCTGATGAGGACCAATTTCAGAGATTTCTCCAGGGGCAGAGATCAAGACAAAGACCTAAGACCACCTATTACACACAGAACCGCTGATTATCATTGATTTAGAGCTCAATAATCAATTAATCTCACCTGGTTTGTTGAATAATTTAGAGCCGCTTTGAAACTGGAGCTATACCTTTTCAAAAACCGACAATAGGGAGTAATCCCACTAACCGTGGCGCCAGTAAGCTCTCCCTCGCTGCTCTTAAGCCACACCGGGTCCCCTCTCATACAGTAAAGGAGATTTATGGTGGCTCACATATAAATGTGCTTTGAATTCAATATGTAACACCCTCTCGCTCCTGGTTTTACAGGAGGCTTAGAGAGCACACTGTCGTGACTTTACATTTTTATTTTCGTCACGTCGATGGTAAATAATGCTCCACACAAATCAAAAACCCTAACCAGGGTGACAGATGGAATAATGAAGTGATTATTCTTCCTTTAAAGGGATATATTCTCATCTGTTTGGCACTTTTACTAAACACAGAGCTACATTTTCAGTTTTTATTATTTAAATATTTCCTTATTAAAACATTTTATGCATCTATAATGTGTTTAATCCAGAAATGTTGTAACTTTATGGGGAATGAGAGGCAGATACAGCGTGGGAGGCAAGAGTGGCTGATGCAAGCAAAACTGGAAGACTTTCATGATGAGAATATATTTACTGAGGTTTTGCAGTGAGATTTTTATTTATTATTTTGATTATTAGCGTAATGCTTTTCGAGTCTGACAGGAGTGGATAAGGGGAAGCTTTCTACTAACGATTATTTTTTTAAATCAATTATTCTGATGATTCACTGGATAAAAAAATTGCCACATTCTGCAGATTTTAAAAAATAATAATCTAAGCCTTTTTTAAATACAATATTAGAAATACATTAAAGCAAATAAACAAATAATTAATTCTTTAATAAGAAAGTAAACATTTTATTGCCTAAAATGTAATAAAATTTGTTTAGAAAACGCTAGGGCTGGACAATATGGCTGAAAAACATCACGTTATTATCAATAATTATTGATTATTGTTTTTTGTTTAATTATATGAAATTCTGCCAAATTAGTGTCATGATCTTTCCTGCTTTATCCACAGTTATCACTCCAAACCGTTGCTTATTTTTAAGCTGTTATGAGGCACAGTGGAAAAAACAGAAACTTCTGCTGCGCTATATACTCAACAGGTCGTTGCTAGGTAACCAAAATTTGGGCGGGAATTTGTAACTGCTTGTTACCCAGGAGGTTGTTGCTAGGTAACCAAAGAATTAGTAAGCTAGCTGAGGCCACCAACCTACATTAGCTCTACTAGGTTGAGAAGCTAAAACCTTTCCTCTGCCTACATCTCCCAGAATGCTGTGCAGTTCTGGATTGGAGTTTAGTGAATAATCTATACATTGAATATTCTATCAAATGTATTACCTATTGATCACATATCTATTGCGATATATTGTTATTGATTTATTGTCCAGCCCCATAAACACTTGATCATTTGTATCAACGTGAGAAGCTCAGTCGTTTCTGCTCGACTTATAAACAAAACGGAGTAGGTTTGATCTGCTGACAATATTTTTTATTAATAATAACTAGATAGCAAAAAGTGCTTAACAGACTTTTTTGCTGAATTTAAACCAGGTGAAGCTAAATCTACACCACTTGAGGAGCTCTGCGTAGAACATTAAAAAAATAATACTTTAATCTTGTATTCAAAATGTGTTCAATTTTTGTACAGTTTTGGCTTATTTTTTTCTATGAATTTGTCATTCTTTCAGCAAATGGCCTTTTTTGACTCTGTATACTCCAGATTAATCGATTAGTAATCAATTAATTAATCGCCATAAACCTTTCACTATAAAACTACAAGTACTTTGACTGTATAATTTTAAAATATGTATCAGTGGTGAAATGAAGGCGGTTGTTCCAGCTGCATTTCAAAAAGTTTATAATTATTAGCTGGGCATTTGGGCTAAGACACTGGAAACAAGAATGTACAATGTCTAATTTGGCCTTTAAGTCTTTGCTGGAATTACTATAATTTAAAAATCAAAGTTGCAGGAAAGTGCCAGCCCCACTTTAGAGTTAAAATTGACTCATGGAAGGTGGTATTTATCAGGGGAAACCCGCAGCGGAAACATGACTTATCAGTGGTGGAGAAGCTCTGGTTTTGGGGATTTCAACACTGTAGCCAGGAGGTGACTGCCGCACATTTCACACAGCGTTGTGTTTAATTGGAAGCGAATAGTTCACTTTCAATTTAAAGTTGAACATATAACACTGACAGGATGCATTACGACTGATGGGGCACAGAGCATTATGGGCGCACTCATTTTTCTTGCTTAGGACACAAATTTGAGATCCATCTTTGTCTGGACTGCGACCGTAAATGCATTATCTGACATGACGGAGTGACTGTTGCCTCGCATTAAGCAGCAAGCAGCATTTTATATCAAAGTGTCCTCTGCAGATTTATTGATAGTGTCTCCAAAAAAACAGCACACCAGAGAACAAACACCAGAAACAGTGTTTGAGATTCAAGATATGCAGCAGTTTGCAAAGTGTCCCGTCCAACTCAACATTTTAAACCACACAGTTTGATGGGTTTCGTTGGGATTTTGTATGATAGACCAACACAAAGTAAAATAAATCAGTAGAAAAAAGCAGCAGAGTGAATGGGAAGATGGGTGGAGCTAAATACACAACAACCGTTCCTAGACATTATGCTAAAAATTAGGCCACTGAGGCAGCAGGAAGAAGTTGTCCAAACTCTTCTGATGCAGGCAAAATAAACTATTTTGGCAAAATAAACTATTTTGGCAAAATAAACTATTTTGCCAAAGTGGGCCGGCCATAAACCTCCCTCCGTTTCTATATGGAAGTCAAAGCTAATGGCCATTTCTGTTTTGATATTACGCTGATAGTACGATGGTAATTTTTCAGCAGAAATGCTAGAGGGCAAAAAGCTGCTCACTGACAATGACTACCATTGATTTTAGTTGTTAAGTTAACAATATAACACACTAAATCTTAAATATACTATATAAAATAATTGTTCACAATATCACAACTAGTAGCAAAACCTGCAAGGGAAAGGGAAGTAGTTCAGTTACGCTAGCTTGACTTTGACAACCGTAACATGTAGATGTGATGTGGAATTAGGTGTGTTTCTATTCAGTTACAAATTAAAAAAACGTAACCCGCACTCCATCTCTGACGGGTCATCAGTACAGCAAGTGTTTAAATAAGCTAATCAACCACCGCTGAGTTAGATAGCTAATAGCAGCGGTAGCTAATCTATCACAGCAATTACTTATTAATAATCGCAAAATAAACATCAAACCTAAAAACATAATACTGTAACGGACTAAATGTTCTGTTGTGTGCGGGAAATGTTTTAGTGTTTTATGATGTTGAATCCTGATACATTAGTGGTGTTGTTGTCAGTTGCTATGGATATGTGTGTAGCGTAGCAGACATAGAGAGCGAGAAAAAAGTGGTTAAGAGTTGTTCTTTAACAATTTTTCGGCGTTATTTTTCCCTTTGCTGTGACGCACTGCACTAAATTAATAATACCTACATGTCTAGTTAACAGGATTGTTCTACCGCGGCAGTGCAGCTATGGATGGCACATGTAAGAATCGTCCAGCGTTGCGCGCTTGCGCAAAATTTCTGGATGTAAACAATAACATCGAAGGGACCAATACTGATGTCTAGTGCTGATGTATATCACCATGTGACCGACCAGCTATTTATGTATTATAAAAGAAATAAACAAGTTGAAAAATTGTTGCATATAATTTCAATAAAGTACAAAGAATCAAGTGAGAAAAAATATAAAAGCTTTGAACACCTGCTGGTATGGGTCGGCACCAACTGCTCGGATGAAACGGTTCTCACCTAGATTAGCTGAAATGGGAACCACCGAGGTGGGAAAAGATTAAAAAAAAAAGTGGACAAGAAACAGCAGCAGAAGGTGGGCAAGTGGTAAAATTTTACAACATGAAAATCTGGGAAATATCTCACACCGTACGTGATGGCACACCACTCTTCACAAGTTCTCACCTTCACACAGAAACACCTTGTTCCCACACAGCAAAGTGCCGAAAACCAAGGCCAGTTAGCTGCTCTATTTTCTACATCAATCACACACACAGAGCAAAAATACTCTTAACCCTTAGCTTCTTTAAGACACGATTACAGCAGTAAAACAAGCTGACCAAACATTCTGTAACTCAGCTTGGGTTGCTAGGTAACGGGCGGAACTCCACATTGGTTGCTAGGTAACGGGCTGAGCTTCCCTGAGGTTACTAGGTGAACCTGCTTCAAATCTAACCAAATTGATATCAAATGTTTGTGCAGTAAAAATATTAATTTTGTTGCTATCATTTTAGACATATTAATAAAATACATTTTTAATTGTTTTTTTTTTTTTACCCCTCCAGCATTTATTGATATTTCAGTTTTTAAAAGTTATGAGGGAAGATGTGAGTTTATTCATTCAATCTGCCCAGATGGCACCATGGGAAGAAATTAAATTTGAGTTCAGGAAAGTGGATGAAACAGATATTAGATAGGATGAAGGGCAAGGACTTGCTAAATTGATTTGTTGCTGATAAATTGAATTTCAATGTGAGAATAGACTGACTCAATTTGATAATGTGGAAATGTATCTGTGTTGGATAACTCTACTTTATGTTCTAGGATTTAAAAAACCCAACAGATTAACACGAACAGAAACCAAGAACATGATGTGTGGAAGAATAATGAGGATGAAAAGGAGACAAGGTTGGATGAAAAGGGCAATACGGCTGATAAGAGGGAAGAAAAAAAGATTGGAAATAGGAAAAAGGACCATGAGTGAAGGGAAACAGGCTTGAAATGATGCAAAGTTGGATGAAAACAGGTTTAAAAAGAGGAGAAAGAAGAAAGAATGTCTGAAAGACAGACAAGGAGGATGGAATGGACAAATAAAGGGTCAGAAAATGGGTCAAAGGGAAAACGGAATCACATGAACGCTACGTGAGAATTCATAATAGTCATGAATACTTTGAAAACCCTAAGAACTTCCTATTTTAACAGTTCAAACACCAATTATACATTAAAACGCATTAATACAGACAGAGGAAACCGTATTAGCATTACCACAGTAGCTAACCTCTACCGCAGGGGTCACCAACCTTTTTGAGGCTGGGAGCCACTTCACGGGTCCAGAGTAACACGAAGGGCTTCTTGTTTGATACAGACATAAATTTTCTTGGCTCAGCCTTTATAACAATACTACATATACAGTATGTATATATGATTACATCCTGCCTGATCATATTAATGTTAGGGACTACTGACAATAGTTATCAGTAATAATTTACCATGACAACTATGGTTAATTGTCATTATGTGATCAGAAGTTCTTAGTTCAGAGTTTTAAGTTTGATTCCCTTTTGAAGATTTTCTGTGTGATTCTAAATTACCCACAAGTGACTGAGAGTCTGGATTGTTGCAGCTGCTGCTGTACAGCTGGACGCACTGAGATTTTCCTTTAAATAAAAAAAAGAAAAGTTATTATATTCTTTTATTATCAAACCGTCTTTACTATTAACAAAATTGTGGAGAGAAGAAAAATATCTAAGATATTAGGATTTATTATTTTAGGATGAACTAAGATATTTGCACTATAATCTAGAAGCAAATACTTGGTAAGACTTTATGTTTTTGCAGTGAATGCCCTTCAAAGCACTTACAATTATTCCAATACCATGTATTGGATTTAAAATTTTCAGTAAACTCTGAGCAAAAGTTTTTCTTCTGTGGGTTAGCAAATTGATTAAAAAAAAAGAAAACCTGAAAGCCCAAAAGTTGTATTAATATGTATTTTATAATATATTTCATATTTATTTAAATCGTTTTGGCCAACTCATATCTTCCAAAAAATAATAGAAAATAGTAAATACATTTCAAATAAATCATCAGCATGAAACAAGAATGCTATTTTTAATTAGCTAATCATAAAAATTAAACATTGTACAAGACATTACCTTAGCTTAAGGTCTTAATTCTTTTTTTTTTCAAAAAGGTAATTTATTTTGCTATTCCTGCTATTAAAGTTTAATTCAGTTCTTGATGTTAGACTAAAACATGATGTTGAATAAAAGCCAACGGAGCTGTAAGTAAGTGAGGATCTAAGCAGTGACAGACTGCTGGTGGAGCTTTGTGTCACAAGGCTATTTCATCTGTTTACGTTGGTATTTTCTAAAGCAACAGCGTTTGATCTAATTAAGCTTTTAGACGAGGCTGACCTGCGACATGACTGGTGGAGCAGAAGCGTGTCGTTTTGCTGCTGTGGGGTTTATTCAGGTGCAGTAGATCAGAGCAGAAAATGCATTTACAGCTTTAGAGTCTGGAGGCTAACCGTGTCTCCTACCTGCTTCCCTGCCCAGCTGCTGCTCCAACGAGCGATTCGTGTGAGCTGAATGCCATTATGTTCGGATAAGAAGATGCAGCAGTTTCTGCCAAAGCCAGTAAGACAAATGTCTGCCGGATTCGTAACAAAATTATTGGGAGTAAAAAGGCAGAAAGTAAATCTAATCTGGTATGAATATGGGAGTAAAAGCCACAAAGGAAACACAGCATGTTGAGCTGGACTCAAAGAAAACTGTTGGTGTTTTAACTAAAACATTGAATAAAAGTTTTATTTTATCAGAAAACTGGTACAACCCTATCCATAACCCTTCTGACAAACCTGGAGTAACTGAGTCAGTTTGCAGGCCATCCTGCTTGCAAACACATTTTCCAACTTTGGAGCTAAACATACTTGTATTATTATATACAAATTTAAAATAACAAAAAATGATTTATTTTCCCTTTTATAAATATATATTAGGGCTGAAATGATTATTCAGATCAGTTATCATGAATCGGCTATTGAAATAATCATTAACTGAAGTATACAGACTCAAAAATGTGAAATAACAACACACTCAGAGGAGGAATGAAGATGAACCTTTACAAACAAAAAACTATATACATTTTGGATTTAAAATAAAAAATATATTTTTTCCGTAAACCTGTTTTACACAAAACTCCTCAAATGTCATAGTTTTAGCTTCAGCCAGATTATATTATCATTAAACATCTTTTCTATCCAATTATTAATCGGCTAATGCAAAAATTAATCAGAACTAAACTGTATTATTGTTCAGTTAAGCAGAAAGTGCTGAGTTTTCCACATGTTGATGTTATAAGTATTCTTTTTGGTTGCAGATGCATCCTTTGCTACAGATGATCAAATGTTCACAAAAGGAATGCTAAATGCTTTTTTTCTTGATTAAAAAAGTATTTAATTATTTGTTTATTTACATCTTTTAATGTATTTCTAATATTGGATAAAATAAGCAGAAGTGGTTAAACAAAACATCTGCAGTTGTTACTATTTTTTTTATCCAGTTAATCAATAGAATAATCGATTATTAAAATAATTTTGTTTCCTGCTCATATTGTGTGAAGTGCACCAGTCCCTCCTGGAGCAAAACACCCTCACAAGATGAATAAAACCAACATATTACATTATAATAAATGTCTTCAGATCAGTACCATGAATTTTTGTACTACTTCAAACCTTCTTATTTCATATCTGTACATTTAAAAGAACAAACAAGCTTTTAATATTTTTATTTCGCCTTTTTTATATATCTATATTTTAAAAGTTTTCATTGATCGCAGAAGGGGGATCAAAGTCAATTTCCTTGTTTGAGTTCGCAAACTTGGCGAAAAAAGCTGATTGTGATTTAATTTTACCTTTAATTGATCTCAGAAAACAAAGTATTTTTCCCTGAGTTGATTTGAAAATGATTATCTGCTTTTTTATGTTGATTTCGGACTCGTTTTACTAATGACACTTTCAACTTAATATTTCCTAAAATAGATTTAAAAGTGCACTTTTATAGTAACATAGTAACCTTGAAAATCTTCTTTGCAAAATTTCTATTGTAAATATCCTGTTTTTAGTAAATATTAATAACTTTAGTGATCCTTTCTGACTGAAAATAGAAAAGGTTTAGTGAAAAAAACGGGGGGTTTTATACCGTATGTTTAAACACCTGGTTTTATGTAAGAAATAAATGGTGAAATGATTTCATTTTCATTACAATGTCTGCTTTTTAGATCCACCACGTCTGAAACAGAAATTCAACACTGACCAAAGGAAACTGTTAAATGACTTGCATCTAATTTGTGACGGTAATAAACGTGAAGGAAGCGAAGAGTCACGCGGCATTGTGAGCTAAAATCCTGAATCACAGAGGATAAGAGCTATTTCAGACATTTAATAACAGAAATCTGCTGACCAGCTCAGTGTCGCGTTCCCTGCTAATAAATTAGCTGGTATCATCCGAGAGTCATTACATTATTAAACCATAAATGCAAATGGCCTTTAGGGAAGACTGCACCCTGCCTTTATGTGATAGGTTGCTTTTCTCCCTCTGATGGGGTCACACGAAACGCAGGAAGGAAAAAATCTTCCTCCTGTTTGGGAGCGGCCAGTTCAACAACTTTTCCATTTGTCTGAATTGACCGCCTTTGACCCAGTGAACCCCCAAGAATTAGTTATTCAAGCCTAAGAGTTTCCAGTGGCTTCATTTAATAAGATAATTTCACACCAATTACAAGCTCTCAGCGCACAGAAGTAATGTCATTACACGCTTGCTTGGTGACAAATTCTTGGCCGGGACGAGGCGAGACGTGCCTGAAAATCATAGCTACACGACGGGAAACGGTACAATAACTCCTCCTCCTGCTCTCTGTTCTCCTTAAAGAGGTCATAGTGATAAACATAAAATTACAGCTAGAAATAACGCGCTTACGCCTCCCACTCGACAAATCCTGATGCCGGCTGTTTGTTGTCTTGTCAGGGAAAACACAAGGCAATTCCAGATACAGTCGTGCAGGACGCAGAGGAGCTGCTGGGGACTCCAGTTCACCGGCTCAGTCGCACAGCGATGCCGACTGAATCACCCAAGTTTTCCGATTGTTTTTTAGCACATTAATTCATTTTCGGTTGAGACACTTCAAGGTCTGCAATCAGTTTTTCTTTTTGTTTGACTCGTTTTAACGGCGGTGGAGCAAACATTTCTTTTCAATAAAAAGCCAGTTGCTTTGTCAGAGAGTTAACAGCTTGAACTCCAATTAATCCCAAACAATCGGTTATTTTGACCTGTTAATAATGATTTGCATATAACTACAAACAGCATGGAAAGTTCTTGTTCACCACCTGAGTGGTAAAACACTAAATCTCTGATTTAGTTTCTAGTGCAAATTTCATGGTACACTTAAATAAAGTAACTTTTCAGAAAGATATAAGAGTTTGCTCTGACTAAATAATTCATTAATATTGATGAAAAAGTATCACTTAATACATGGGGAAACTTTTTGTTATAAGTGAAAGAATCGAATTAGGCCTGTCGCAATAAACAATAATTAATTAACTGCATAATCAATTAAAAGAAGTTAAATAATTTATTGTTTTTCTCTATTTCTACCAAAAACTGGATGATAAAAAATCTTCAGTCTGGTGAATTAGCTCTAGTTTTGTTTACAGAGACTTCATAATTAATTTTATGTGTTGTTAAATATTTAAAATGTCTTCCAGTTCCAGTGTTAAATGTTCATTACAATTTAAAGTTTATTGATCTGTGATAATGTGTTCTTGGATTATTATGCCATTATTACTATTATATTGCCTCGAAAAGTCGCAATAATTTCTGGGATAATTTCATCGTCCAGTAAAATTTGTTATTGTGGCAGACCTACATGGAACTACAACTTTTTCACTAATATTCTGCAATTATTTACTTAAAACCAGCCCCTATATCTTGCTGAAAAGTTATGTATAAGTTAGTTTTGTCTTATTTTAAGTTTACTAAGATGTTTGCACTAGAAACTGGACCAAAATTACTTGCTAAGATTTTGTGGTTTTGCAGTGAAAATGGCTTGAATTAGCAAGAAGAAGATGATGAAACCGAACTACACAGGTGATCTGTTTGTCAAATTTAACATTTTTACTTTAGACCCAGTCACTAATAGATGACGGGAAAAAAGAGACACTAAAGAGAAAGTGACTTTCTATGATCAGAGATCTATTCTGAAAAAAACATATAAAAATTTTAAAATGGATGTATTTAAATACACTGGTTTTATTTTAAATACCTATTCAGACCTGGAAAATACCCGGATTAAATTACATACCTTTTTAATTTTTCAAGACTGAATCTAAACAGATGTTAGATTTTATTAGTTCATGTCTAGAAACGTGAAAATCACTGTAGAAAAAGAGAAACACAATCAATGGTGTTGAATTTAGTCCTGTCACGATAACGATACATTGTCCCAGTAATTATTGCGATAAACGATAATATTGTTGTTTTTAGACCATTTACAAGTAACATAATGGTAATAATAATGAAGAAACACATTCTCAAAGAGCAACAACGAGCATTTTAAACTGGAACTGGAAGACATTTTAAATATCCAAAATAAATAAACAAAACAGAAACAACAAATAAAGTAAATTATAAAGTCTTTGTAAAATAAAAAAAGGGTTAAATGAGACCAAAACACCAGACTGAAGACTTTAAATATCCAGATTTTGGTAAAAAAAGAGAAAAAAAACTATAAATCATGCAAATGGAAATTATTCAGCTTGTTTTAATTTATCATGTGATTAATTGAATTATTGCTTATTGCAACAGGTCCAGTTAAATAACTTTCTACTTTTACTTGTTTATCCTCATATCATGTTTTGAAAGTTTCATCTCAAAAACATCTCAACAAAGATATAAATGCTTTATCACTTGTTTTGATTAAACTGTTATCCAATAGGTAAAATTGAAGCCCTTTGAAGATTGTGTTATTGATCCTGACAGTAAAAACTTTAAAAACGGTTAAACCAAAAGCTCGTTTGGAGGAATTGGATTTTTTTTGTTGTTTTGTGTTTTTGTGGGGGTTCATTTTCCTTCACGTTCAGCAGAATATCAAAGCTGGAAAAATATGAGCTATTAAACTGGGAAGCGAACAAAGGAAGTATTTATATTCTCACTTGTACCAGAACGTTTCTGAACACACAAAACCCCCGCACTGATAGTTAATTTAAACAGCTGAAAAGAACAAAAGCATGCAGCTGTTAAGAGGCTGTTCATGAAAAAAATAAAAATAAAAAAAACAGGCTGAATCTCTGAGCCGGCGACTATAACAAAGATGAGAAGCGGTTCAGTTGCACGGCGTTTCTTTTGAAGCTATTTTAGGATGAGAAAGCGGCGGCTGCCAGGGGCGCATACAGTTATATGAAGTGGACAGCTGGAGATTATGGAGCGTGATTACGCAGTCCAGACATTCACAGCAGAATGTGACTAATTTGTGATTACAAAATGCTGATTTTTAATTTGGTGCTTCTTCAACGCAGACGTTACTTAAAAAAGGTCTGTTTTTGTTCTATTGGTGTTAACTTTTCTCGTCCAGTGTTAACGCTTCTCATCTTTTCATGGTCCCTTTTGCTAACTTTAACTTTGGAAAGTGTCTTCGGGTTTTATTGCTCGTATTTAAGCATTCATATTTAATCACAGCTGGAATATCTGCAGCAGATTCTGCTTTTTATGCTTCAACAAACAGAAAAAAAGCCTCATCAGAAGTAAATTCAGCTTGTCATCTAAGATTTTATTACTGCCATTCTGCCTCCTTTTCCATTATAACATCTCAGTAGGAGTTAAAGTTGAATGAAATGGATGCTGTAAAATAAGAAAAAGGAAAAAAAGAGTCATGTAATTTCATGCTTTCTGCATTTCAGGGTGATTTCTATTACACAGAGATAAACGAGCCATGACTAACTGACACCTGTGTTGCCAAGAAGTTTTCTACTTAGGGATGTTTTTTTTTTACTTCCCTCAAACTTTTCTGTCATTTTTAATTTTAAATTCATAACTCATAAACTCACTTACTTTTAAACGTGTAAAAAAAATAAATCAGTTGGGGGTTTTTTTTTAATTGTTGGCGATAAAACGTCTCATCAGGAAAATCCCTTTAAAATTTGTCAGTAGCACAAATGTGAGCAAAGCTTTGTAGATATGCCACCAATGTTGAAAAAACACTTTCGCAATTGCAGTGTTTCGATTAAATAAGAAAAAATTTAAATCACGTGTGAATAAGCTTGATCACACGATAAACAAAAACAAAAAAACAGTCTGTACCTTCATCTTCCAACTACTTCCTGTTGACTTCTTCGTGGTTTCCGGCAGTAGTAACATCCGGGTTGTTGATCATGTGACGCAAAAAAAAGAGTTTCCATTGCAGTTTTGTGAAATACGCGCAAAATTGGTGTTTCCATTAAGCAAATTTAAGTCAGTATTTCTAATTTGAACAGTAATATGAAATATGGTGTTTGTTTTTTGAGTTAATTGAAATAAATATACAACCAGTTGAATACAAGAACATTGCGGTATTTCCTGATAAAACCCTAGGATTGAAACTGGATGTACTTTTCCTTTTTACTGTGACTTTATTTTAATGAGTCTACATTTTCTGTCCCCTTGAGCTTCTTGAAGCAACTCTATTGTTGGTGTGTCAAAACCATCTTTTATCACAAAACCTGAGTGTTTTTCAAACTTGCCGTTTTTCCATTAAGCTAATTTATTTTCCTAAACCCCATTTGCGTAATTTTACGGTCAATGGAAAAGCAGCTAGTTCAACTTTCTGCGGATTCATCTAAGTTTTAAACTATCATTACTTTACTTTTGGTTTTTGTGGTGAAAACTGCTGCAGTTTGAGGAATTATCCACGAAATTATCCTGTTTTGGGAAAATTTCACACTAGTAAACAAAAGTTCTGGGAAAATTGGTTCTTATGGAAAGATGTGCTGAATCTCATAGTTGGAAAAATTATTGCAAAAGTAATTTCTTCACTTTTTCACAATTTGTAGCATTTGTAGCAGCAAGTCTGAGAACAATTTTCAAACTCTTATAAACTTTTTAAAAAAATTATATTTTTTGTCTTCAAACAGAACCAAGCAGCAGGAAACCATCAGAATCTGATTTGCTTCCAAGAGAGCCAATCAGGAGCCTTTAGGGTACTTCAAAGAGACTACCATGACCAATCAGGTGACAGAGTTTTCTTCCAAAACATTTCTCTCTGCTCAGGTCCGTAACAGATGCGATGTGAGGGAAGTTTAAACGATTTGTAATGTTATGGAGCTCAGTGTCAGCTTAGCTGCGCTGGCACACTCTGAAGCTTTAACCCTTCATTATGACGACTCGCTGGGTTTTACGTCGGTTTAATAACAGGAAGCTCTTTGGGATGCTCAGGTTAACGCAGAGCATCTCAGACCATCATAATGTCCAGACTGATCTGACAGTGAGCCTTAAATTTTTATTACAGGTTCTGATTTTTATGGGCTGATCAATAAAAGGCAATAAACAGGAGCGGTTGCTGCAAAATATATGAAATGTGAGGCATCAAATATTTCATTTAAGCTGTTAGCATCACTGGAAGCCTGATCAGCATTAGCTATAGTTTAAAGAGGAAATATTACGCAAAATTCACGTTTTTAGACTTTCATTTGGGTTTCAACTGCTTCTAAAAACACCCCACATGCTTAAAAAATATCCTGAGGTGTTTTTTTTAGCAATTAGTTAATGTTTCTTGGTGTCTGGTAATGGCTGGCACCGTTACCTAGCAACCCAAACAAAGCACCGCCCGTTACCTAGCAATAAAAGTAGAGCTTCAACACGTTTGGTCAGCTGGTTTTGCCTCTGTTTGCACTGCACAATGGCTGCTGGAAAAGTCAATGAGTTTTGTTACTATTCAGGCGCTACTTGCTGTATTATTGTTAGTTGTGCAGGAGACTCGACTTCTGCTTTTCAAAGCTGTATGGTTGCAGCCATTTTCATGTGCGAGTGTAAACGTTGAGTTGGAAGGTTTGGCCACATTGCAAAAACATAAAATCTAAAGCCAATATGTTAGTACACTTAAAATAAGACAAAACTAACTCATCAGACATTTTCAGCAAAAAATTGTAGCTTCTTTAGCGTCAATAATTCCTTAATATTGGTGAAAAGTGACGTCCATTTCCAGATTATTTAAAAATGTTTTGTTATAATCTGCCAATTGAACTTGTACTCTTTTTTTTATTACAAATATTAAGTTCTTATTGACTTGTAAGATCCTGTGTTTTGCTGAAAAGTTACTTGTAAGTAAGCCTTGTCTTACTTTAAGTGAAATATGACATTTGCTCTAGAAACTAGATCAAGAATACTTGCTAAGATTTTGTGTTTTTGCAGTGCAACAGCAGCTTATTTGGATATAAAGTGACAAGAGGCTGTAAAATTGCTCACAATAGGCTAAACTAAGCAGACTGAAATCTCATCATTCAAGAATATTTTGTGAAAAAACATATAATGAACAAGTTTTGCATTGCTCATAAATCCTATCTTTTCCCCTTTTAAGACCAAACCTTAATTGCCCTGGCAGGTATTAAGACTGTAGAAACAAACAGGAGGATGTGTAACAGATGTCAATAATTTAATAGTGATCAAAGCTGAATCAACTTAAAGCTGCTGGAAACAGCAAAGCCCCGGTTTGAGCGTCTGCTGTTGGTAATGGAGAAGTGGGCGGATGGGAGACGGAGACCCCGGCCACACAGCCGCTGTAAAGTGACAACGTGATTTAAGTGCTGTGTCTTCATAAGGTCCCTTATCTGCCGCCGCTAACGGGAGCGCGCCGATACGCTCTGACAACCACAGGAGGCAGAGCTGATAACGGAGCGGCCCGGCCTGCGCGACATCCGGCCGCAGCCCACACTCACATGACTCACAGGAAGAGGCGGCTGTCACACACATTTACAGCCACAACTTTTCATTATTATCTGCTACACTGAATTTCCTCCTTACTGCTTGGAGAGAATCAGGATGATCAGAGGCAACAAACAGAGGCATCGCCAAGATGTTTCATCTCAGTCATCAACGTGGTTTTCCTCTAAACTTAAAGATACTTTCTATACCTGACATGATTCTCAGCGTAAATGTCAAAATAAATGACCTGGTGTAACAATAAAAAAATTACACAATAATTAGATTCTTTAGAATAGTTTGTGATCTGTGGTTTTTACTTGCAAAACCAAACAAGGGGTGCACCAATTGATTGTTTCTGGACGATCGCTGATTACCGATTTTTTAAAAGCCTGACCTGCCGATTCCGATACCAATTTGTCTGAAATGTCGAATTTATTATTTCCATGCTTAAATCACTCCACAGCTTCACCCATAAAGGCTTTTTCTAGTGGTTTAAACTTTTAAACTCACATTTTTCTCTTTAATTATGAATTTGTTCCTTTTTAAGAAGAGCTTTTGTGATGTTTTGTGTTTCCTTTTTATAATCTTGACATTTTAATAACCCTTTCCCTCTCTTTCCTAAACACAGGAGTGAATTTACCAATTAAAATCTGTTGTTTTTGTACGTACAAAACGTCTAGTTTAAAAGATTTTTAATTTCCTCTCCATCATGAGGAACTCGTCTTTCTTTCTGTACTTCATAAAGACACAGTTTCGGTTCAACTTCTCAGCTTTCTGCAGAAACGACTGAGTTTCCTGACAAACCACAGGATCTTCTGGAGAATTACACTGCAAAAACACAAAATCATATCAAATCTTAGTCCACTTCAAATATGAAAAACTAACTTATAAGTAACCTTTAAGAAATATTTGGAGCTTGTTTTAAGTCAGCAGCTCCTTAATATCATGAAAAAAAGTTCTAGTTCCAGATTATTTCACCTGTAACATGGAAAAATGTCTTGTTAAAAGCAGGGGTGCACCAATTTATGGGCGTAAAATTCTTTAATTTAGTTAAATCAGCTATCAGCCAATACTTATTCACCGATATTATCTATTTCATCAAAGGTCTAAAAATCAACCACTCTCCTCTTTTACTTTTACAGGCTTGCCTGACGGACCGGCCCACCAGGCAATATCTGCATGTTTACAGTTAACAAATTAACAATAGTTGTTACCAACTTAGTGACTTCCTTGCTATATTTAGCAATAATTCAGACAAAATACAATTGGTTTCAGCAAAATCGGAATCAGCAGGTCAGGCTTGTAAAAGATCGTAATCGGCAATCGACCAGAAAACTGCAATCAATGCACAGCTAGTTATAAATGAGTGGAACTAGAACTTTTTCACTAATATTCTGCAATTATTTACTTAAAACCAGCTCCTACATCTTGCTGAAAAGTTATGTATAAGTTAATTTTGTCTTATTTCAAGCGCACTAAGATATGTACACTAGAAACTAGACCAAAATTACTTGGTAAGGTTTTGCATTTTTGCAGCGTGTTCAGCTCTGACACGGCGTTCGTCTTGATCAGGCATGCAAGAGGAAGCCGAGACGCCGCATCTTCTCATCTGCTGGCGGCAATGTGGATAATTAGAAGTAGTGTTGATCACTGTTCCATCTTTTTTTTTCTTTTACCAAGCTGATTATTATCCATGCACCAGTAGGGAGGCACTGACAGTACGCCACTGCATGCACAAATACAAATTACAGAGGAGCTGCTGCAGTAATGCGCTCTTAGGAGGGTTTTTTCTGGACTCGGGTCTGAAGTTAGCTAAGAGAGCAACAAAGAGCTGCAGGGTTGGATCAGTTTGAATTAGCTCCAGCTAATGACAGCAGTTATTCCCTTCTGATTACAGTGAGCTACACGCCGTATAACCCAATTTGAAAACTGTTTCCGCGGATATTCATTGTGTCAAAGCGCTGAAGTGTTTGCAGCCAAAATTGTGACAAGACAGGCACAGGCATGTAGAGAAACTTCTCATTACATATTCATTCAAAGTGCCTCATTGTTGCTCCTCGAGTTGGGTCTGTGTTACCAATCAACATCGATTGACGGTTCGCGTCTTCCCCGGGAGCGTAACGTCCCGTAATGAGATTCCTCTCCCTGAGCATCCATCCCTAATCCCGCACCTCTAGCTGCGCTCTCTGGGTTTCTGCACAGCTGAGCCGCACTCAAACCGGGACGGCGAACATGAAATTCAGTGTTATTGCTGCCATCCTGAATGAGAACCGCACAATGGAGCTGAAATGAAATGGATGCTACGCCTATTACCGAACATGTTAATCCTCTTAAGAAGTTAAGAGAGGTCTTGATGACATAAGGGAGCGGCAGGAGAGCGGCGCTCTGTGGAGATGAGCAGGAAGAAATGAGGTTTGTCCTCAACAATGGCACTGCCTGCTGCCGCCTTCCTGCAGTCATTAACCTGCAATTCTCTCAGGCGGATCAGCAGACAAAGAGGAACAACATGAGCAGCTTTTAAAGGGCAAATACTGTATATTCCAACCTAAAAATACTGAAAGTATGAAATATGCTTCAATAAACTATTTAAAATGTATCTAATAGGAATGCACCGATTGCAAGATCGATTACCGATCTGTAAAAAGCCTGACCTGCCGATTATGATTTGTTTTTGACTGAAATGTTGAAAAATATCGCAGGAAAGCTGCAGAGTTGGCAACAGTGGGGCAACTATTGTTAGCTGCAGACATTCAGACGTGAAACCAAAAAACAAGAAGTTGACTATCTTGGTCAAACGTGTAAAAAATAAACTGCAACAAACCTGTTAGATTTTTCAGAAAGTATGATTAGGAATTCTAAATATAATGTAAAATAAATAATAAAGCATGATGTCGCTCAGAACAGAAAATATAGAATTAGACTGAATAGATCCGCCCCTATAGATCAGGCCTATTGTCACTGATGCCCAATCTAGAATTTTTTTAAATATCGGGACCGATACAGATATTGATGTCGGATCGGTGCATCTCTAATCATCAGCTGGTCTTAAAAGGGCAAATATATTTTAGATCCAGACAACCTAGAAATACTAGAAGTAACTATTTAAAGTGAATCTAACTCTCAAATTAACTTTAAGTTTGCTGATAATCTGTCTAAATAATGTGTTAAGAGTTCAATCTTTATGTTTCTGTGCAGACTTTGGCATTTTCATGGAAATTTGTTTAGTTCGCCAATATTTTTTAGGCAAAAATATACATAAGAAATACAAGATTACGAATTAAATATCCGCGTCTGAATATGTTAGAGAAACAAATACGCTGTTGTTCTTTTTTAGATTATTATAATTATCATGAGCTAAATAAAAATCCTGTACACAAGTAAAGTATGAAAAAATTAGTTCACTTTAAGGTGGAACATTACACACGTTGAGGTCAACTGTTCATAAAAATTATTATTTATCTCACAGAAAACTGACCTGTAGCTTTAATTCTGCATTTTTTATTTATTTTACTGAAAATAGAACGAGTCAATCTGTTAGGGCAGCTGGATCTCAGAAGGAGTGCCAAACCCGAGCTGCCTAATTAACCAGCGTTTCCCCAGACCAACATTTTTGGATCATCTCCTTCCCTCTGCGGCTGCTCTCCACAGCTACTTCTTAAACGGCCTCATGTGTCACTTTGAACCTCTTTACAAGTAAATCTAACTCCGATGAAAGATCAGAGGGAGGATCAGAGGCGAGACGAACTAAACTGCAAAATTTAGAGGAGTTCCTGGCAAAACAAGCAGAAATCAGGAGTAGTGCTGCAGCTAGTGATTATTTTACTAATCAATTATTCTGACCAGTAATCGGATTTAAAAAACAGCTGATTCTGCTGATTTTACATTGAACTGCTTTAGCTTATTTTATATAATATAAAGAGTTTGTAAATAATGCAAATAAACAAATAACTGAACTTCAAATAATGGAGAGTTGACACTTTTAATGCAACTTTTAATGACACTTTTAGTTTTTAAGTTCCATTAAATGTTGCATTAAAAATGTTATTATTCACCAAATATTTCAAAATTGATACTTTTAATGCAACTTTTAGTGTAAGTTGCATTAAATTGTCATTATTTACCAAACAATGAAAAGTTGACATGCAAGTTTTAATAAAACTTTAAATTAAAAGTATCATTATTTACCAAATATTTATAAATTGATGCTTTTAATGCAACTTTTAGTGCAACTTTGCCAAACATTATTTACTGAATGAAAACAGTTGTGAACATTTATGAAGACTCCTTCATGTTTATGTCATGTCAGTCTTATCCACACCCCTTCAAATAAAGTGTTACCAAAATGTGCTGCACAAATAAACTTAAAACTTGATTGATTAAATTAGTTGCTGATTATTTCAATACTTAATCTTAATTCATTTGTGCCGAGCGAACAGGAAGTGCTGTTGGTCTCACCTGTCTTTCCCCGTCTCCTTCTTGAACACCATGTCGCAGTAGTTCATCCGGTCCTCTGTGGTGGCGTAGATGCGAGCGTGCGGGTAGTTCTCCGACGCCTGCCGCAGCATGTTGTACACGATGCCCTTGCCGTCCTTCCTCATGTTCCGCAGCGGGCCCCACACCACGTACACGGTGTCGTTGCCCTGGCCGAAGAAGTGCTGCGGCTTCTGCAGCAGCAGCGGCACGCTGGTGTGAGAGACGACCCTGAGCGTGGTCCGTCGCCCGACGTCGTTGTCAAACCCTCGCGTGGGAGCGTTGTTCATGCGCCAGATGCAGGGAGAGCGGTCGATCTGCGCGCCGGCAGCCTGGCCCAACATCTGACCGGAGCTGGACACGATGCTGCACAGCTCGCAGTTCAGCTTCAATGGCTGGAAAAAAAAACCCAGAAAAATATGTTTTAAGATTATTTTCTAAAGGTTAAAGATCAGGGTCAGCTACAGAGAAGCAGCCAGCTTCCTCTCATAAAAATATATGGATTTGAAGAGTGAAAGTTTGGCGGATTTTATTTTTTATAAATGATTTGCAGAGAAACCAAGTCAATAGTTCAGGCAAAAAGAAATAAACTCTCAAGTTTTCTAAGAGACAGAGTTCAAAACTGAAGGATCTGAAGGTTCAGCTAAAAATTTAAGTTTTTCCAGTAAGAAAACAAAAATAACTTCTTCCACTGTGTAAACCGACACAAAGTAGCGTCATTATCTCCACCAGCTCTGTACATCTTGACTGACATTTCATATTGATATGCGAATATCAATTTTAAACTTCTGTTTCAAGCTCTGGACTTTGACTGGTCCATTCTGACGCCTAAATACAATTTGATCTAAGCCATACAAAAGCTTTGTCTGTATTTTAGAGGGTACATATTATGAAAATGTATGTTTTTTTTTAATTTTTATTTGTGTCTCAACAGCCCAGGCACTTAAAAAAAAACAGAAATCTTTTGGCAATAAGTTCATGTTTATTGGTGTCTGGAAAATGAGACATTTCAAAAACTTCCCGATTGTTGAGTCACATCCAAGGGGCACTGCACCGTTACCTAGCAACCCCTGCAAAGCCCAGCCTGTTACCTAGCAACCCAAGCTAAGTTTCAGTGCATCTGGTCAGCTTAGTTTCCCATTGTTTGCGACCCGCAATGGCAGCTACAAAACACAAGTGCTTAGTTTAGTTACAATCCACATTTAGCTGCAGCAATGCTAACGCTATTCTTACACACAACTTCATTAAATCACTCGGTCAAGAACTTAAAATAAATACAAAACAACAAAACGAAAAAACAACATGGAAGACAACATGTCGGAATAAATGTAATTTTATTGTTGATTTACCATCCAGAAACCACTTGCTGTATTCTTGTTGGTTGTGCAGGAGGTCCCACTTTTGCTTTTCAAAGCAGTAGTAGTAAACACTTAGTGGGGGGAGTGGGGTGGACAGCAGCAGCTTATTTGGCAGGAGGCCCAAAAAAACTCAAAATAGGCAGAACTGACCAGAATAAAATCAGATTTCTTTTAACCTGCTGAAGGAAGCATAATAGGTCACCTTTAATAAGTGCTTGGCCTGCAGCAGAGGGTCAAATGCCTTGCTCAAGGGCTTCTCCACAGGCAGCTTTGTGAGCTTTATTTCAGCGTTCCCCACTGAGCTGAGCCAATCTGTGTGCGCTGAAAGGCGTGATGGAGTTATGAGGGCAGCCTGAGATGATGGATGAGCGGCTGACAGCTCAAGGCAGCTCGACGGCTGCAGAGTGACCCGGCCAGGTGCCGAGATTATTTCATAACCCTCTGATTGCATCCAGATGAGAGGGGAGAGAAAAAAGAAAACAGAAGATGGAGTAATTTACAGAAGATTGATGTCTCTTGAGAAAGGAGATGTTTTTGTTTCATTTTAAGGGGCTGATCTCCTGTAAGCTCGTCGTCGAGTCGTGAGCTCAGATAAGCCAAGTGGTAATGAGAGAATCTGCTGGATTATCTACTGTGATGATGTTTACAGCCACTGTTCATCTTCAAATCAGTGACATTTCACTGATTCTCCATTAAGCGCTTGTTAAATAAACCATTGGCTTCTTTGTTTTGGTGTAAGTGAGATTAATCTCATCAAAACAAACTGAGACGCAAACAGAGAAATCTGAAGAAGAAGGCAGGAGATTTTATAGACCGCAGGAAAATGGAGGAAAATAAAACATTTGATCTATGAAACATGTCTGAGTGTCCATCCAACCAACCATCCAACAACCATCTGTTCATCCAACCATCCAACAACCATCTGTTCATTCAACCATCTGTATGTCCCTCCATCTAACCAACATACCATCCAACCAACCATCCAACAACCGTCTGTTCATTCAACCATCTGTTTGTCCATCCATCTAACCAACCAACCAACCATCCATCCAACCAACTAACCAACCAACCATCTGTTCATCTAACCATGTAACCAACCAACCAACCAACCAACCAACCAACCATCCATCCAACCAACCATCTGTTCATGGTTCATGAACCATGAACCATCATGAACCAACCAACCATCCAAAGAACCAACTAACCAACCATCCATCCATCCATCCATCCATCCAACCATCTGTTCATCCAACCAGTCGGGTCACTCTGCAGCCGTCAAGCTGCCTTGAGCTGTCAGCCGCTCATCTATCATCGCAGGCTGCCCTCATAACTCCATCACGCCTTCCATCCAACCATCCATCCATCCTACCAACCAACTATCCAACCATCCATTCATCCATCCAACCATCCATCCAATCACACATCTAGTCAGCCATTCATCCAGCCATCCAGCCGTCCATCCATCCAACAGTACCATAAAACATCATGATAATGCATCTCATCTCTTCAGTCCTTTCATAAAAATAACTGAAAAAGTCGCCTTATTTCTGCCTTCAAATTAAACGATTGATTGAACTTCATATAAATTAGTAATTCTATATTTTTCTGGCAGTAATGTCCTTTAAAGGTCTTCAGAAATTCTACAGGTCAAATACTTCCAAATCAAGAAAGAAAATCCTCCTATATTGGAGCAAACTGAACATTGTACCAATCAGTTTGTGATTGGCTGGTTGGTATTATCTCTCTGAATTTCTCTCCATTTAAATGATGAATGTTCTGTATTTGCATCATCACCCTTTCACAAGCCCGTTATCATCTACCCCTTGTTAACCTATTGTGTCTTTCCTTGTCTTTGGTGAGGTCAAGATATATACAGAAGGCGAACATTTCCAGCAAGTTTTCTGCACTTTCAGCTCTTCAGTGATAGAAAACGTGCACACATTGTTCTAAAGCTGTAAAACCCAGAGATAAGGCTCAGCAGCGTCTCACAATGTGATAAATTTAGGTCCTCTTGGGTCTCTGTTCTAATTAACTGCCTTTCCCAGGGCTGTATTTTATGAACTGTAGTACATCCCTGCAGAGGCTGCACCGATAGACAGTAAAGGAAGTCATAAAGTGCTTGATCTTTAATTAGAACTGTAAACTTTGGATTTAGGTAGAACCAACTGACAAATCGCAACTCCTCAGTTAACTTTGAAGCAATAACACACACACATACACACGCAGTCATTTTCTTTATAATCATTTGTCGACTGTCACAATATTTATAACTGAATAAAACTTTAAAAAGTTTCACTTTCAAACGAGCGTCTGTGATTTATTTTCCCTGACATTTAATCAGTTGAATTTTTGACGCCTCACCGAGCTCTTAATCTGAAATGACTTGAGGCTTTAGGTTGATTTGACTCAAGCCTGAACTTAAACTTTTTTTTTTTATCAGCACACAGCTTCACATATTACAGCTAGAAACCAGTGACCAGGCCTGAAATCTGACCTGAACCTTCAGAGACATATAAAGACGATTACAAAGTCGGCTTTTTATCACCTGAAGAACATTTCCGAGATTAAAAAAACTAATATCTCAGCGAGATCTAGAGAAACTCATCCAAGGCATTTTTTCCTTGTTATAAGTGAAATAATCTGCCAGTGGAACTGGAACATTTTCATCAATATTAAGGAATTATTGACTTAAAACAAGCTCCTTTATCTTGCTGAAAAGTTTCAGTTAGTTTTTTCTTATGTGAAGTTTACTGACCTACTGACACTACAAGCTAAACCAAAGATTTTGGTAAAATTTTGTGTTTTTGAAGTGTAGCATCACTTAAACCCAATGTTTTTGACAATTTTTGTGGGAAAAAATTGCAATAAACTTGAAATCCTGCAGTAGCGCAAATGAAAGGGGTGAATTTGTTGATTTTGCATGAATTTCTCAGATTACAGAATTGCAATAATGTTGTTTTGGAACTTTACTCAAAGCTTCTTCTGCACAGCCAGTTAACCTTTGGAGAACCAACCAACATTTAGCTTTATACTTTTAATATTGGAGCAATAGAGAAACTGCTTTTAGTTTACTTAGTAACCCAGAACAAGAATTAAATCTGGAGAACAAGCATTTACATTTATACAAATCCAGCACTCAACCAAGAACAACCGGAACCAACATTTAGTTATATACTTAACCAACATTTAGTTTTATACTTAAACAACATTTTGTTTTATACTAAAACAACATTTAGTTTTATACTTAAACAACATTTAGTTTTATACTTAAACAACATTTTGTTTTATACTTAACCAACATTTAGTTTTATACTAAAACAACATTTAGTTTTATACTTAACCAACATTTAGTTTTATACTTAACCAACATTTAGTTTTATACTTAACCAACATTTAGTTTTATACTTAACCAACATTTAGCTTTCTCCCCGTCTAATCCAGAACAAACACATTTAAGATCAAGAGAAAGCCTCAGTAGTTTTTTACATGGGGAACCAACATTTAAATTTGTACTTTTAGCTTTTTGTTGTTCTTTTGGTTTAGTTGTTTGGTTTGTATTTCCTTCTAATTTGTGTATAAATTAAATTACCCTACCTGACCCACAAGTGGATGTAAATTTTTAACTGTGAAGAAATTAGATAACAAATAATTTTGATAATCCAAACTGAGCCTGAACAGAAAAAGTTTTCTTTTTACAAAGTGAATGTAAACATCTGGCTTCAGTTGGAAAAAGATGTATAAAATCTGGTCTAATGAGAACAAATCCTGGAATCTAGTTACCAACAAATCTTTGTGATTCAATAAAATGTAAAGTACCAGTAATCACAACAAAGTGCATTTTTATAATCCCACTAATCCCAGCACTCAGCAGAGCCTCTGATATGAAGGCATGAGTGTGGTAAATATAAAGTGGGTTATTTAAAAATAAAAGCTGCAGACAAAGCCGTCGTTAAATTAAAGCGCTGGGCTGTGAACTGAACCTTGACGTTCGTTAAGTTGCTTTAAACTCAATTAATTAATAAGTAATAATGATTGAATTAACAAGCTGCAAATCGCAGCGTCTCTGTGGGAATTTAAAGTCCTTCTTACAAAAATAACGTCTGTGCGGAGATCCAATTCTGCTGCCATCAAATAATTATTTTTGGTGCTTATTTCTGTGCAAATAAATCTTCCAAATTAAGTTGGATAAAATAAAAGGGCAAAAAAAGACTGAATTCTTGAAACAATTTGGGCAAAAAATACCAGATGAATCTTCCACAAAATCTCAACTTAAATGAAAAGTTAGTTAATAGATCAGACTGACGCATCTCTAGCTAAACAATCTTGATTTTAATGGTCAAAGGTGGACAAAATAAAATCAAGCTAGAAACGCTGAGAAATGCAATTAAAACAGACTTCTGATTTAACATAAAAATGCACGTCATAAAATCTGCAACTTGCAAAACCCAACAACTTTAATTAACTAATAACTAAGACTGAAAGTAAATTGGTCAGAAGCTAATAAAACAGCTTGTCCTTTCATTTTAATCTCAGAGGTCTTTAGACATCCAGAAGCCCTGATTTTAATTCAACTCACAGAGAAAGATGTCGACTCTCTCCACTAACTGATTAATAAATAATTACTTTGCTAATTAGGAGAACAACTTTGGATTGGGCAATCCAGTTTAGTTAATCTCTTGTTTGAATTAAGAGCATTAAAGACGACAGAAGGGAAACATGAACATATCTGAGCAGATGCTTCTATTGAACTGGATAAAATCTAACGTTTCTCCTTAAATCTGCAGTATGTAACTGTATATTTTTATTTATTTAAAAAAAAATTATATATATACATATTTTTAGTTTTTTATTTATTTATTACATATTTGCTGAAACTGTCACTATGTCATGACAGTATAAAATGAGGCAGATAATCAGTGGAAAAATGTAGCCTTCTCCCAGTGCTCCCAGTGCTAACAAGAAACGACCAATCAGAGCGAGGAGGCGGGTCTTAGTGTTGTCAATCACTCTTCTCTGTTTCTCTCTGCTGTTCCTGATAGCATAGAATGTTGTGAATGCTAAAGCTAGTTAGCTTGGCCATCAATGATAGAGGACAAACGTTTTTCTGTAACCGTAAGTTGTTTCTCGGCCATCATCACATTTAGCAGCAAGTACAGGAGGACGATTGACAGCGCTAAGACCTGACTCTGATTGGTTGTTTTTGGTCAGAAGTAATGCATTTCTACAAACAGCAATAGTAGCTCAGGAAAGAGGTGGAACAGATCGATCTTTTCACAGATTATCTGTCTCATATTAAACTACAAGGACATGGTGAACATTTTAATACAGAAAACTTTTTTTTAAAGTTACATACTGCAGCTTTAACAGGAAGCATGCAGAATAACTTTGTTTAACATTTCAGTCATTTGCCAAAGCAAACAGACAAAAATCAGGATGCAAAAGTTTCTGCTCGGCGTGAGACGAACCGGAGGGCATGAATGCAAAGTGCTGCAAGACAAATGTTCTGTATTTCTCTGAGAAAGCAGAACAGGAACAATAAATCACACCTGCAGACAGACTCAATCAAATGAGGAAAATGAGGCCGGGAGCTAAGGCAGCTTCCGCTTCTGCCAGGTTATGCATAATACATGCCAGGGAAATGACACTGTTCGGTGGATCAGGTAACACCGTCAAACAGAAACATCTCTTCCTCTCCAGCCTGGTTTGTTGCTCAAAAGCTGCCGCAGACGTTAAAGCCCATCGCTTCCCGTTAAAGTTCACAGCAAAGATCCAGTCGGAGAAGAGCGAGAGAAGCAAAAAGAGGCGTAATTCTGCAGAGGCTGCCTTTCTTTTCCAATGACTTCCCTAAATCTCCACAGGGAGAGGCCGGTGATTTAAGCAGGCTCGTCTGAAGGCTGGAGGAGGCGCAGACGTAGAGATTGGTGTAATGCATGATTGCCTCTGGGCCCGTGTTTTGTGGACGAAAGTCTCCAGAGGCAGAGGAAGATGCCGCGCATTAATCTGCCAATATCAGCCCTTTTTTATTTTCCCCCAAACGCGAGAGATCCACTTCTCACGAAGGACGAAGCGTCTTCTGCAACTCTGAAACCAGCCTCCAAACTAAAACCTTCATCTCCTTTATTCTCATCCTCCTTCACCTTTTGCTCCACAGATCTTTTATTTATTTGTGTGGCTATTTAACACCTAGAACACTAAACAGGATTTGATGTTTCAATTTACATAAATTACAATGTGAAGATAATAAGAAGCAGTTAGAAGGCAGTTTGTGTTTACAAAGAAATACGGCCAGAGTTGGGTAGTGTTACATTTACTCAATTACATTTACTAAAGTAACCTTTTTTGAAAAAATGTACTTTTAGGAGTATTTTTATTACACTGTACTTTTTACTTTTACTTTAGTAATTTTATTATGAAGTATCGATAATTTTACCCAAGTAAAATTTCTGGATTTTCTACCCACTGAATGAAAATCAAACATGTTTTAACCAAAAATGCACCAGACACAGACACACACCTGCAGTTTATATTAAAGTTTCATCAGTTTTCTTATTGAAAAAAACTTAACTGAAAAATTTCATGTTGACTTATTTTGTTATTTATGTGAATTATTGTCATTTTTGTCCTTGAAAATCAAAATTTTCCACTTAAATTTATATTTTTAAACATCAAATGATTGGTGTTTTGATCAGTTATGCAGTACTTGAGTAGACTTTTAATCAAATACCTTTTTACTTTTACTTGAGTAAAATTTTTAGCTACTCATATTGCACACAAACAACATCAGACGAGACATTTTGGGATCCGTTGCACAGTTACAGTGAATTAAGGAAATCTTTACGAAGATGCTGTGTTTGCATTTCATAATCTCTTACTGTGGATCAGAGATGAGATGATAAGTTAATGCCAATAGATGCTTGAAGAATAAGAAATTAAATATTAAAATTAGAGAAATATAAAAAAGTTCCAATAAAAATAAGGTGATTTCGTTTTATTGTAAAGTAATAAAATCCAAAGTATAGGGGAAAAAAACCAGCAGAGAAATCCTGTTAAAGTTTGAGACATAAAATTGAAAAAACTCCAGTAATCCTGTTCTGGAACATCAGTCAGCCTGAACATCTCATTTTCCTTCATCTTTAAAATGTGTCATCCTTTCCTCCGTCTTGTTTTCTCTACATATTTCTAACTTCTGCTGAAACACAGTTAATAAATCTGCCTCAGCATCTGTTGGCGCCACATATGAAGATACTCAAAAGCAGAAGTTACAGTAGCATAATGTTACTCTGAAAATATCCAAATAAAACTTATTCTATTCTATGCATTCCTAAGTCACACATTAAGAAAATACCTTTATGAAATAACCATGTGTATGAATACAAAATAAACAATAAGGCTGTAAACAGTGACATGTATAAAATGTTCAGTAATTATGCTCAAAGTTGATGAATGAACAAGAACTGGTTCTTTCTGTTTCTGTATGTTTGGTTCAAAATGTTGAAGCAGTGAACTATAAACATGAATCTATTCAGTTTTTATGTGAACTGAAGATTTTGACCAGGAAAATAAAACTAAAAGTGAGAAAAGCATGCAGTCTGTGCAGCTGTCATTCAGAAAGCAGCTCCAAAGGCCATTTTACTCAAAACGGGGAAATAATTTACAAAATGGGCATCAAGCTGAACCAACGATTGGAAATAAGATTGCTGTCTGGACTAAAATAAGTCAAAAGTTTCAAATCTGCTCACGGGAAACGTCAAGTTGAGATTAATGTACTTAAACTGAAGCAATGGAGGAGAATTCGTGGAAATGGGATGGACAAACTGTGGCTTTGAGAAGACCTCTTAATAGTGGGGCTAATTTACATACAAGGCTTCTGATGGGAACACGTTAACCTTTACTTAGCGTGATGGACGCCTCACATCATGCCTCGATCACTCACAGTGCAAGATGAAAATTTAATGGTCAAAAATGACAAAAAGACATTTTAAAAATAAATCTGCTCAATAGAAACACACCAATTTAGAGAAAAATCTGGTTTTTGTTGGGTTTTTTGCATTAACAGGATGTTACTACTGGTGGAAACTACAAAAAAAACAACAGAAAAGTTTAGGATGATGATGTTTTTTAATGACTTATCACATGAACAAACATATTCATGTGTAATTTTAATTTCAATTTTTTATTTAAAGGAAACACCTTTACTGTGTTTTTTCAACATTTTTAATATTGACAAAGTGTATGAAACTGATTAAGAATGTTTTGACACCTGGTAGTCTGGTAGACTATTGCAACCTTTGTTACATTTTCAGCTGCTGCGGTTCTGTTTCACAGGGCACTGTGTCAAATGAACTAAATCCTTAGGAAAACCTGTTCCCCTCTTCACCCTGGGGGGGCGCTGCACCAAGAACCACTGAAGGAAACAACATGAAAACCTCTGAAGAAGACATGACCGCAACTTTATTCACAAAATGTAAACAAAAATGGAGTAGCGGTTGTAGGTTTTCGCTTTTGTTTTTGGTTTTAAAAAAAGCGCTGGACTGTCACATTTGTTTTGGTTGCATTTACCCAGAATGCACTGTGATTTATTCCACTTCCTGCTTTTGGAGCAGTCTCAGGTGCACATATGCATCCAAACCGCATCAGAGTTCACTTCAACCGAACAAAAACGCAGGTTTTTCGGTGGACCAGAATTGACTTGTTTTGGTCCGCATCAGTTTGATCAGCTTCCACAAACCAACTGAACTTTCTTAGACAAAAGATATAGAGTTAGACTAAACAGGGCTGGTGTGAATGAACACTAAATGTGGAAAAAATAATAATTTCAGCTGTAGATTTTCATCACACGTGTCGATGCTGTCTCTCACCTCCTGTTTTGGGATGCTGACGTAGCCCAGGTGAGGCTTGAAAGCCTTGTATGACTGCTTGGAGAACATCCAGTGGTTGCTGAACGTCTGACCGAAGTCTGGCATCTGAGAGAAGTTCACCACGACCACAAAGAGCGAAACCACCACAACCAGGCTGGTGGCGATAAGAGACTTCCTCTGCGGAGAGAAAGGAAGCAATAAGCAAAACCTGGAGATAATATTTCACGTGATTCACTGGCTGTAAATCCAAATGTTGACATAGAAGGACAAATCTGAGGCCAGACTGTGTCTCTGTAAAACCTGGGTTTCTGCAGGTTTCACCAACTCAGATTTAAGACTTTTTAAGACCAGTATGAACATAATTTAAGACCTGTAACACAACAGAAATGTACCAAAAAAATGCAAATAAATAAATCATATGGGTTCACAACAGAAATGACCCAATAGTGAATGTGAACATCATTCAACCAACTGGTGATAAATCTGAACTTACCCAGGATGGATGTAAAAAAGCTAACCAGCTAGCAACGGGATATTAGCAGCTAGCTACCAAGACTTGCAACCGCCTCGGGTCACAGAACGCAACTCAAACTTTTGCGTAGCAATAAAGTCACATGAGAAAAAAGAAAGTTACATATAATATATGAGATTAAATAAATATTCTTTCCATAACAGATTTTAACATATGTGATTAACATATTTAAGAACAACTTTTTAAAATAATTTAAAGACATTTTAAGGTCTTGATTATAGATATATGAAATTAAGACTTTTTAAGGACGTGCAGACACCTTGTAAAGTTTTTAATTTTGAAAAACAAAACAGAATTTTTCATACAGCAAAGCAATGCCTGGTGGTGGATTTTGGAATATGGGCAATTGACCAGGGTGGCATTAAAAAAGGGGGTGCATGAACACAGAAATATATATATATATATATGTATATATAAACAAGTGTTTTATTGCTTTATGAATGTGAAGTGAAGTCATTGGAGTAGTTTACCAAATGAGACTATAAGATGTTTTAACATTTGGCTAAAATATGGCTGCTAAATACGCAGATTTGTACTCAATATTAATGAAGGTATAGAAATTGTTTCATAAATTGTCTGTTGGTTTGTAGTTTTTGTTTGGTTTTAGTGATCTGATCTGAAAAATAAAACATGCATGTAATTAATTACTAAACTGGCTTTTCACCAAATCGTGACCTATAAAATCAGTCCAGGTGGAAATTAGCATATTTTGCTACAACCTGGTGCCATGTATCTCTCCTTCTAAAAGGTTAATGAAATGATGTACGTTGCCCCTGTATAAATAAATAAACGGTACAAGCAGGAGAAATCTCATTTACTTCCCTTAATTGGTTGGTGGCCTGCAGAAAAAGGGTCTTGTCTCTCTGAGACATTTCACAGCCACTTTTTCTTTTTAAATAACAGCCATTAGATACCAAAGAAAATTCTCTATCAAAAGAATAACGCGGCCCATTCAAAGTCTACAGAGCAAAGACTTTAATTTCACCATCTAAAGATGCAAAGTCTTAATAACCTTTTAAGATGAAGCTCATTTGGAACAAATTACGAGTGGATTTGAGGAGAGC
The DNA here is from genome assembly GCF_003331165.1 of Xiphophorus hellerii. Classification (NCBI taxonomy): domain Eukaryota; kingdom Metazoa; phylum Chordata; class Actinopteri; order Cyprinodontiformes; family Poeciliidae; genus Xiphophorus; species Xiphophorus hellerii. The sequence goes on from NC_045677.1 coordinate 24,231,257, forward strand.
TACATCAAAAATGTCTGAGAAGAAGCGAGCTTCGCTCCCCATGAGAAGTTGTTTTCAAAGCAGCAGAGGGACTTTGAAGAAAGTGTTAAACTCAATCTTTGCCTTTTTGATTCAAGGCTAATGACTCAGTGTAACATCTTCCCTTAAGATCCGAGTATACGAAGGCCTCTCCTCCTCCTTCTACAGTCAATTTGCAGAGATTACCTCTTAATCTCCGCTCACTGAAGCACACCATTTCATCCCGGATGTGAGGGAGAAGATATACCGGTACTTTTAAAAAGCCAGCTCAGCTTTTTCAAATGTTTTATAGGTGTGTGTGTGTGTGATGGAAAAGTAACGAGTGGATGTTGGTCCACCAGCTGAAGTAGATACGAATTCACATCATCTATTCAATAGAGTCTGCAGAGACAAACCAACAATAGATTCCCTTCAGGAAGATCAATGGGACTTTAATAAAACACTGAAATGGTCGACTCGTTCAAATACAGCAAGGCAAAAAAGAAAAGTACATTCGCTTTCCATTCTAGGGTTTTATCAGGAAATACTACAATGTTCTCGTCTTTAAGAAACTCACAAAACAAACATCAGATTTCACACTAGCTGCGTTTTCATTCACCATATAATTGTGCAAGTTGCAAATTCACTTAATGGAAATGCCACTTTTGAAAAATTTCAATGTTTTTGCATTAGAATTAAGTGTTTTTATCAAAAACCAGAAGTTACTACTGGCAGAAATGACAAAGAAGATGACAGGAAGTGGTAGAAGGATGACGGCATGGCATGTTTTTTAATGATTTATCGTGACAACAAACTTAATCATGAGTGAATTTAATTGTGTTTCTTATTTAGTGGAAATACCGCAATTGTAAAATTTTGTTTTTTTCTAAATTAGTGGAACATCAACAAAGTTTTGCAATATTTGCATTGGAAACGCAGCCACAGCTTTTATTTTAGTGTATGAAATAAAAGACTAAATGGGGGAGGAACAAATCAATACTTTGCAGAATTACATAGTTTTCTCATATCTTTGTTTAGTTTTATTGATGTTTGCAGACATTGGTAAAAAAATAGTTTTAACCAATTTGAAAGTTTAGGCAACCAAAGTCCAAAAAGAAAAGCTTACAAGAAGGCGTGGAAAACTACTAATAAAGACCACTTCAAATGTCTGCAAAAGATGTAGAAACTTTAATTTCAGACCTTTGCACATCACTGACATTTGGCTCCAACAACAATAAAGCAAAATGGCTGCCAAACTCAAATATAAGCTTCCCCCATATGAATAAAACTTCTGCACCTGTTATATGAGGCAAGAAAGAAGTTCTTTATTTTTCCATATTTTCTCCATGTTTCCTCAGCTGACTCACCCGTGGGATCTGCATTGCAGTGCCACAGCAAAAATAAAACTCGCTATAAGATTCAAGGTCCAGAGATTCATAATATAAACCTGAACTGACTTGTTATTGCAGCACAGCGATTGACCAGCGGGACAAACTGGCACTAACATATAAATGTACCTGTGCAAACTCCAAGTAAAGGATTATGAGCCATTTTCACTTTGCATAATCTGCTTTCTCTCAGTTTCCTCCAAATAAAGCAGCAGCTGGGGCGACATTGTTTTACAGATGGCAGAATCTGCAGGTAATGGGTATTATGGTCCAGCAGAAAGAGCTGATGAATAATGAATAAGCGATGGAGGAGGAGGAGGAGGAGGAGGAGGAAAGGTTTCACAGAGGAGAAGCAGAACTGGAGATCAATGCACAGAACACACAAGAACTCAGGATATGGTAAAAAAAAATAAATTAAGTAAATTATCTGATTGCTACAACATCTCAGAGCCTGAGGCTGATGATACAAGAGGTTTCATTTTAACTCGCGTTTACCGCAGGAAACTGCTAATCCAAACAAACAACAACTCCAGCTTTTGGAAAGTTGGTGTTTTTCTTTGAAGTGATCTGATGGTGAAATGATCGGATGCAGTGGAACAGCAAAAACCGTGGCTGCGAGCTCCGAACTCCGATATCAAACATCCTAAAGGAGGAGGCGGCGGAGGCTTTGCATCATCAAGACGAGATCAAACAGCTGTGGTGCAGCAGGGGTGAAGCTAAAAAAATAAAAATGGTGGCTGCTAAGATGGCCTGGAAAGTCAACCTCCATTAAGCAGATGTACGCAGAGCATCAAGCAAAGGCATTGATTCTGTCACTTTTAGTTACCTTACAACTAAAAAGCTTCAAGATTTTTTTACAGGGATCTTATGTGACATTTTTCACCCACTTTGAAACAAACTGCACTGAAAAAAAACTAAAGATTTTACCAGGTATTTTTGTCCAGCTTCTAGTGCAAATATTTTATATCAACTTGAAATAAGTCAAAACTATTCAAATGTGAAGAAATGTGAGTTTGTAATTCTTTATATTGTTGTAAAAACACTAGTTCCACTGGCAGATTATTTTAATTTTATTATAGTAAAAGGTGAAGTAATCCTCCAATGGAATAAGTTACTTTTAGATCAAAATGAATGAATCATTGATTTAAACTAAGCTCCTATATCTTCCTGAAGATACGTGTAAGTTAGTTTCATCTTATTTTAAGTGAACTAACATACTTCCACTAGAAATTAAACTAAAATACTTGGTAAGACTTTGTGTTTTTGCAGTGTGCATACAGAAATAAATGAATTATTGTTGGAAAAAAGTCACACAAATGAATTTTTTTTAGTAATTTTACTGATACTTGGAAACGGGAGTCCTGTCCTGAATGTGACTCAGAATCTGTGAGCGGATGTAAAGATTAGGGTGATGGCAATGAGGCCTTCCAACCTAAAATATTTGTAGCACATCTCCAAATAAAATCACTAAAATACCAGTAAAAATGTACAAAAAGCTGGTCAATTATGAGAAGAGTTCGACTGCTATAATAACCAATTAATCATTGAAAAACGTAAAAATCGTTTTCAACACGCAACATTTTGATGAAATGTAAATAAAAACCTCTTTTTTCCTGAAAATTGTTCCTCGTTTTGTCTCATTTTTTATTAAACAAACTTCGCAGTTAAATTAAAATTATTTAAAGGGGACCTATTATAAAGTTTTTATTATTTTATTTGGGTTCTGCTTCTAAAAACAAACCAAGCACTTAAAAAAAAACAGTTTTTTGCAATAAATTAAAATTTTTTGATGTCCAGAAAAAGAGCTGTTTCAAAATCCTCTGGAATGTAACATCACAGTTAAGCCCACCCAGTTACCTAGCAACCCAAGCTGAGCTCCAGCATGTTTGGTCAGCTGGTTCTACTGCTGTACAATGACTGCTGGGAAAGACGAGAGTTTTGCTGAGGACTTGCAATGCAGATGGTTGTGCAGGAGGCTCCACTTCTGCTTTTCAAAGATGTACGGTTGTACAATTGTGCATCTGTTTGCAGCCATTTTCACATGCGATCGTAAACGTTGAGTTGGGGGAGGCGTGGCCAGCAGCTCAAAATAGGCAGAACTGATCAGGCTAACATATCATTATCTGAGAATGATTTTGTGCAAAAACATGCAGTGAACATGTTTTGAATAGACCACACACGCATCATAACCTGTTTAAAGAAGCATAATAGGTCACCTCTAAGTACAGGAAGAAAATGTCTTGGAGGCTGGTGAAGACATGAGGCTGTTTGAGGTTCATAACCTACAGCTAGACTCTTCGGGATTTAAAATAAAAGCATGCCACACTTTTCAGATTATTATTTTACGCTATGCACATAAAATTACAGTAAAACACATACAAGTTTGTGGTTGTAATGTGACGAAATTGAAAAGAGGGTTCAAAGTGTGTGAATAGAGCTGTACTCTTTCATGGCACGCTGAGATAATTTGATGCAAAAAGATTCTCTACGAGGAGTAATTCTGCCTTTTTCCAGTTTCTCCTTCCACTTTTATATAAAAGCTGCATATTACAAAGGGGCACAGCCAGTCTATCCTATTTTATTAAAAAAATGCAGGTCATTTTCTGAAAATGGGCTGTAATAGCCTATCATCAGGCCTCCATTACGGGGCTTGAAACCAATTCCTTGCAGGATGGTTCTCCAAGGGAGGCTAGAAACAACCTTCGGCTCAGCCTGCAGAGCTGAAAAACCTCGGCCTGCACTCGGGAGGACAGAAAATTTCCTCGTCTCCATCAACCTCGACCTCCTTGTCACAAATCACGGGGGAAACGATGTGTCAGAGTCTGGAGGCGACCGGAGGCCTCGGCGTGGGCGTCACGGGGCGCTGAACCTCAGCCGGTGGAGAAACTCTAAACTGGCGTCTGTTCATCCATCAGGGGGATGTTAAGTCAGATCATCGAGCCGTGAGACGCCGCAGTGAGGAGCGGCTCGGCAGAAGTGCAGTACAGTGGGAGAGCGGAGCCATTATCGCCATCAGAGAGGCGGCAGATGGCTATAAAGTCCGAGCATTAAAGCTTTTGGTCAATGTTAAAACATTTTCCTTGAAGATGGCGGCCCCGTATGCGACTGCGTTGACCTTGTTTGGCACCATCGGATCGGCCGATGATGGCCGCTAACTGCAGCGCTATTTACAGCCGCAGCCAGGGGACGTTTTATTTAATCTACCCCGGCTGAAAGCTTCGAGGGGGCCATTTCTGAAGGTGCTAAAGCTTGATCTCGGTTCTCTGAGTGTGCCGGATCACTGGGACCTGCGACACAAGAGAGCCATAACTTTCCTTCAATCTCTCCTGCAGCGCGTCAGAGGGACCACATTACATCCAGGATGAACCAACGGTGAGGCGTTGAGCCAACGATCTGCACTGGGATGAAATTAAGGAACTGAGGGAGTTGTGCATCAGAATGGAGAACATTTACCAAAATTGAGGAAATGTCATTTCAGAACATGTCTGAGCAGGAGATCGATTTGAGTTCGCAGCCGTTACAGTTGTCAGAAGTGACTGAGTCGGGTTTCTAGGCTGCCTCGCCCACAACTTTCCCAAAGGATTGAGACGGAAACACCAAAACATTCACGTTGTTGGCATTAACCCTGGTGTGCAGCGGTGGGGGGGTATCAGACCCCGCTTGGCATAACCCGCCCTGCTGGCATGCTGTTATGGGTCATGGTGGTGATGTTGATTCATAACAAGGATCGGGTTGGCGTCCTCTGTTACAGCCAGGACGGTGGAGCTAGCTAACTGTGTTCAGTCAGCTGCATGCCGGCATAGAGTTAGCGAGGGTGTTTGTGTTTTGTCACCGTAGCGACGCCAAGTTTGCTTTGTGTTCCAGGTTGTTACAGGGTTGAACAGAACTGGAACAACATGATTAAAAAGTGCCATTTTATATAAATAACTCATGTATTTTTCTCATATTTCTTGTATTTAGGTTAAAGTATATCAAACATGTTTATATTAGTTGAAATAACTTGCAGTTAGTGGCTATTTTTATTTGCTTTATATTCAGTGAAAACATTGATCAGTGGGGACTTGCTCATTTGGCTGACCTCCAGAAAAAGTTTAAAAACATGTAGTACATCTTTTTGTTGTTTGCGATGTGCAAGCTTCTCCTTTTCGCCTCGGCGGCGTTCACTCGGACCCCCGCCAGCTACCACCCCTAGCATTAGCGTGAACTGTGTCGTTTTCGCCTCGGCGGGGTCCAGACCCCAAGTCAGCATCAACTGTATCACTTCAGGCTGATACACACAAAGGTTAAGCCACTTTTGGTTGTTTGCTTAGTGTTGGTGTCCATTTGGAAAACCAATCTCCAAGCTTTAACTTCCTGATTGATGTTGCTTCCATGGTTTTACCTCATCCATCTATGTAATGAAGTGCACCAGTTCCTCCTGCAGCAAAATAACCCCACAACATGGGGTTGTTTTGGGGCTAACACCCCCCATTTTTCACAGTTAAGTTGGTGCAACCATCCAGTTTTTCTCCCAAATGTAAGGACGGTCACTTTGGCCAAACAGTTCTACTTTAGTTTCATCAGACCAAATGATGTAAGGTTTTTATTCCTGTCTCCATTCCCAAACTCTAATCTGTTTTATGTCGCTGGCTTCCTCCTCCTCATCCAGGATTTATTGGTTTAAATAAAACTATAAAATTACACAAATTGGAATTACAAAAAATAAACTTGCTTAATGGAAATTTTGAAAAATCCCACGTTTTTCAATAAGGTTGAAGTGTTAGTGTATTTTGCAAAAGTTTGATAGAAACACTTTATGCGAATCACACGAGTCGTGTGACCAGCAGACAGAAATCACTACTGGTGGAAAAGAGGAAGAAGGAGACAGAAGATTGTAAAAATACAATCTTGTGTTTTCTCAACATCAGAGGAATAAATTTTGAGCTCATTTGTACAGAAAACGCGGCTTTAGCCACCATTTTCACAAGGTTTTGTTTTGCTTTTGTTCTGGGGACCAGCTTTGCATTTTGGACTACGACTCGTTCACTTCTCCCATATGAACCGTTATTGTTCATTGTTCTTCCTCATAGCTGATTTCTTTTGATTTATTTATACCCTCACAAAAGAAAAGCGCTTGTGTGAGGTAAAATAAATCCACAAATTTGCTTCCAATTAATCAATCAATCTCACCAATCCATGACATCATCATTAGGGCCTTCTCATTTAAGAAATAGAAATAACTTTGGTAATCGTTGCCAACAAAAAAACAGGAAAAATTTAGTCTCATTTCAAGTCAGATAATAGGTTTTTATTGTGTATGTAAACATCCGTTCCCAAGGTGAACACAGATTCATCTAAATCTTTTAAAAATGGAGGAAGATCCAGAGGCAATCAGAACTGGAAATCATTTTATCTTAATTTATTCGTAATGTAAACAGTTCATTCTGAAAAAGGATATCATTCAGCAATGATAATGTAACTTTAAACTAAAAAAGGTGTTAAAATGTGCATTTTTTGTGATTTAAAGTCAATAATTTATCCTCAAATGTATAACAATGTAATTTGTTTATCAATTCTGAACCCTTCCTCTTCAAAATAAGAGACTCCACCACTGCACCTAAGATCTCTGGTTGCAGTTAGATTTATATCATCAGTTGTGTGCATGAAAAACATTTTATCAGCTAAATATTTCAGTGGAAAGGAGAGTTAGAACGCATTGCAGCAGAGCAGCAATTTAAAAGCATGAAAATTCACAGATTCACACTGGGATGAGAACTGTAATTTGATCAGTTGTGCAGATCCAGTTTTAATGCATCTTACAGAAACAATTCACACCCAAAATAAGCTAAAACTGGATTTTATTTTTATTTTGGTTGCTTGTTCAGGTCTGAGTCCTGCAACTGAAAGTAAGAAAACAGTTTAGAATAAATTTAAGTGTAAAAAACCACCAGGTAATTAATCAGGGGTGTTCAAAGTGCGGCTCGGGGGCCATTTGTGGCCCTTGGACTAATTATAATTGAAAAATGCCTAAAATTTGTTCCATAGACGCAAATGGAGAGTTTTAATTTGCAATCAGGGTAAAATTATCACCAACAAATTTTTCTAACAAACTGTTTGACTTTTCATCCAAACCACTTTCTTCCAGAAATGTAGCAATTATTGCTACACTATTTTGAAAGAGTGTGAAATAAAATTACTTTAAATAAATTTATTCAATTGAGCCCAAAAGAAAGTGAAAACTAATAAGAAACGGCTTATTAGGGTGGCTGTCGAGGAAAATAGGAATATATTTCCAGCAAATAAACTGACTGGAAAATTCTGATTTTCAAATGTCAAAAATTTGCAACTTTTGAAAATGAGAAAAAATGTTTAAAGACAAAAGATTTTTACTTTTGAAAATCAAAAATTTCCACGTTTTTTCTAGAAAATTTCTGAGATTAATCACTAAATTTCTGAGTTTTTTTGCCAGAAAAACTCCAGTTTTGTATCCACAACAAACATCCTTTTTGAAAAAATTTAAACAACAATAAAAAAATTGGGCTACTTTATTTGTTTCTATTTTTGAGTCGTGAATTTTGGCTTACTTGACAAAACGTTTGGACACCATTACATTAAATAAAACTTGGTTTAGCAGGTTATTTTTTTCCAGTTGTGCTTGGCTAATAAAAAACCATTACATTCAAGTTGTTCAGTTTCATTAACATTTGTTAAAATCTAAAGAAAAAAACTGTAAACATTGTCCAAACACAATCTGCGCCTGTTTTCCTATAATGTGCACCGAGTGGGTATTAAACCTCCAAACTGAAGAGTTGCCTACAAGGAGTGCTCAGTTCACTATTGTGATGAATGGAAATTCAAGGCAAATTAGCTGTTTATTTCCTCATACATATTGTGCAATCAAAATTTCACCCCCGCCAGGCATGAAGAGAATACAATTTCCCACCATGAATAATCCCCCAGCTCAGTAAACAACAGGACCGCGCCGCAGTTCAATCTAAAAAGTTAATGGCAATGGGTCTTGGAATAATGAGAGGTTCAACCTGAAGGAAACAGTTTGTGTTAAAAAAAAATAAAAACAACATATCTGCCAGCTATTTTTGAGCCTCCTGGGCAGCAGGCACAAAGAAAAGCTGAGATTACATTTGCAATGCAAAATCGCTGCACCTGATTCCTGCCATCACGCTTCAGCGGCCAGTTAAAACCCAATTTCAATTAAGGTGTTTAAGAAAATACATTTAGTCTCTCTCTCCCTCCGACGTTTCTCTCCGAGGTAATAAAACCCAGATAAACAAAAATCTGCTCCGAAGATTGGAAGCGTAGAGCTGTGGATGCGTGGACTTTATTCGGGCCGTGTTTTTTGAAGAACGTCTCACTTCAAAAGTGGTCCAAGTACAAGATAATACAATATTGTTTCCCCAGAGGAGGAAGAGGCTGAGTGTTTGCTGCCAGTAACAGAATCACGGACAAGCTCCTCTCCGAGTTTCGCCCACTGGAGGTTTCACTGCGTAACTGGGAACGAGCGTTGATGCAGTTTGCAGGAGTTACAGCGATCAGATTTGTACAACGGCATATTAGGGCCATTTTAGATAGGAAGAAATTTCTAGAGAAAAGAAATTTCAGAGCCTAAAAAGTGGAAAAAATTGCTAGAAAATTTTCAGAAATACTGAGATCGATCTCAGAAATTTTCTAGAGAGAAAAAAAATTTTTTTTCTTGTTTCAAAAGTCAAAAATGTTCTTGTTTTTTTTCCCATCCAGATTATTTCTGATATTATTGTCACAATTTCTGAGTTTTTCTAGCAAATTTCCAAAATTAATATCAAAATGTTCCAGTTAAACTTTTAAAGTTCTTTTTAATCTCAGAAATGGCAAATTATTTTTTTTGAAAATTTCAGAGAATAATGTCAAGATTTCTGAGATCTCCCTGAAAATATAAAACTTTTCAAACTCTGACATTTCTTAGTATTTTCTATAAAATTTCTGAAATTAATTTCCACATTTGTGAGTTTTTTTGGGGCAGATATTTAATCCTATTTTTTTTTTTTCTTTAATCTGAAATGGTCCTACCAGAGATTTGGGCCATTACAGTAAAACTAATACTTTTTATGAGTTAGTGGTAAAACTCTTTTGGGTTTTAACTTTGTGAAATTCCTTTAATTCACACAAAATCATCTTTTGTTGTTTTTTCAACACTCGATATTTGTCTAATTCTCAAAAGTTTCAGTTTGTTTTTGGGTCTTTTCTAAACTACAAGCAGAAAGAAAATTACGGCGAATGTTTGAACATCAGTTGAACATTTACAACTTTAAGATAAATCAGTTAATGAAAAAAATCAATAGGAATAGAAGAGAAATAAACTTTATTGTCTCTTAATGTGTTTTTTTTATTTAACATTTTGTGCTAGTAAATTTAGCATAAAATTTTAACTTGGTAGGGCTTGGCAATAAATTTATTTTGTCAATGAATTACATTTGCTGTTCATGAAGATTTAATTTTTCTGAAGAAATATATTATTATCTGGTTTATAAGAATGTTCTACAGCCTGTATTTATTTGGACTTTGAATCCAGGTCATCTCTCAGAAGAGAGGAAATGAAAGCCAGTTTTTGAAAATATTTTGTATCATTTGTAATTTCCTTTAAGAAAATAAACTGAGACAAAATAAATTGATTAAATTTCAGGAAAAATAGCATTTAGATGTGTTAACTGCGTGTTTCCCCCTTTTGGTATGTTGAGAGGTTTGTGTGTTTTTCCACCAGAAAAAGGAGATGAGATGGAAAAATGTGACATCAATAACAACCTTGAGCAAAAGACAAACCTAAACAACAAAAAATGACTCTAATTATTTCCTTGAAATACTGTTTTAGTTATTGCACACCTGAAAACAAAACAAAAAACTCAAAATGAAAAAGAAAATCTGTGTTTTCAAATGCAAATATTTCAAGATGACGCAGTTTGTCTCATTGCTGATCTGATGCAGGATGCTGATAGAGAACACGACCAGCAGAGGGCGCAGTCCGCTAACAGAGAGCTGACGTAGTGACCTTGTGATGAACGCTTTCATTCATTCATTCATTCATTCATTCATTCATTCATTAAAAAATGCAAATGGGAAACAATCCATCCTATTTCTTTTTAATCTTTTCTGACTGAAACAAAAAAGAAACAAACTCACATTTTGAGGCAATGCAGGATAAAAACCAACAAAAAAATAAAGGCTTCAGGTAGTTTTATTGTACAAAAAAATTGTAGAGATGCCAATATGTTTGTAGATTTCTTAATAGAGTATTTGTATTATGCAATAAAGATTCGTGTGTCTTTATGCAGTATTACACAGACCTGGAACATTTTCAGAGTAAAAAAGTGACAGATGGTTTGAGTCAGTTTTGGAAAAATCCTGCTGGTAGGAAGAAGGTGGAAGAGAGAAAATACAATCTGGTCAAGAGCAATAATCTGAGATAAAAAATAAAAATAACAAAAACAATATTCATTAGTACAATTAACAGGTTGATGCGATAGATAAACACGTTTTATCTTTGTTTTATTGTAAAGTGTCCTTGGATGGGACTAATAAATAAAATTCATTATTGTTATTAGAAATAGAAATAACTTTACTGTCATATGTTTGCACAATTTTTTAAAAGTCACAAAATGAAAAGCAATAAAATCACACTAAAACTTAAATTACATTGAGTTTTAAAGCCTGGGAATAAAAACTGTTTCACTGCTTTCATACTTCTGTAACGTCTACCAAAAGTAATAAGTGAATTATTATTGTTGTTAAGTTCTGATTTTCCAAATCAGTTTTTATTCTGACATTGAAGGGGGGGTTTTTTCTGTCAAATAGGCTAATTTTTATTTGTAAAGGCAATAAAAAGGGGGAAAACATCCAAGGGGTGAGCACTTTTCATAGGTGGTGTACGTGCAAAATCTGAAAAGCATGAAAACATTTCTTATGATGTGCTTTTGTGTCAATTTTAAATGTCTAAATACATTTATCTCCAAAAAAAACATGGAGTGGATTTGTGTCAATTATAGATTTTTAAACATATTTATATCTAAAAAAAAATAAAAATAGAAAGAAAGAAAGAAAGAAAGAAAACATGATGTGGATTTGTGTCCATTTAAAATTTTAAACACATCTATGTCCAAAAGAAAAAAAACATGGTTTTGTGTTAATTTTACATTTTTAAACAAATTTATCTCCAAACAAACAATTAATTTGTGTCAATCGTTAATGTTATTCTAACATAAACCTTTCAACAAGCCATTTAATTGCTTTTATTGTGAAAGATGTTCTTCCTGTTAGTCACCATCTGCAGTCATGAAAGATTCAGCAGGAAAAAATCAGATGAAAGTGACATTAAAGCCTCTATGGCGGCTTTTCGTGGTCCAGATGCCCACGTTGGCCAACCTCACTTTCTCCTCATCTGTGCAGAGCAAAATGTCCTGATGTTGTTTCCTCAGTGGTATCGCACTTATCAGCCGTGACATATGAAAAGCAAATCCTTCAATCCAGGTCAAATGAACGCTAATCTGTTCTGCTGGCGTCAAACTGGATCATTATAGAGCCTGAAGCGAAACGCAGCGTCTCAATCAGGAACGAAATGGAAGAAGTTGGATTTTTATGCAGCTTACACAAACAAAAGGTACAAAAAATATTTTAAATACAAATAAACCAGCATTAGTGAGAGTGAATGTAAATCTGCAACAGAGAAACCAATTGGACTAATGCATATCTGATATCAAATGGAAATAAATCCCCACAAGTACAGAGGATTAAATTCCCGACAGCATTCACCTCCCCATCTGGAGAGCAGGAAGGAAACTTTTGCATCTAGGTGAGTAAAAACACAAAACAACGTACCATATGTTCAGAGACAGTTTGGTGATTCTCTACGGTCCGATGCGTACGTAGGCCGACGCTTCAGAAAGTGCAAAAAAATTCTCAAAGTGACAGAAGGAAGAAGCTGTTCGTCGTGGTAGAGTAAAGTTTTATACGACGGTTTTCAGTAGATCTGAATGTTTTCCCAGTAAAAGCTGCTGCTTCTACCTGAGTACATGTTTGGACTATGCCGAGTTCATAAAGGTGACCTGTTACGCTTCCTTTTGACAGGTTAGGATAAGTTTATGGGCTATAAAAAAACACGTCTATCATAATTTTTGCTCAAAATCAATTTTAGAAAATTAGATGTTATTCTGCTCAGTTCTGCCTGAGGAGATTGATCTCCTCTAGCTCCTCCCTGAGCAACTATTGAAGAAATGCACACAAAATAACCAATCAGAGCCAGGAGGCGGGGCTTAGCGCTGTCAATCAACCTCATGTATGGTCTGGAAATGTGCTAATGGTGGAGAAAGAACTTATAGTTGCAGGAAAACTGTTTATCCACTGTCATTGGTGGCTAAGCTAACTAGCCTTAGCATTGCCAACATGCTATGCTAGCTGCATTGTAGCAGAAAGGAAGAGGCTGGAACGTCTTTGAAAAATAAACAAAATCAGCAAAAGAGTCTATGTACTCCGGTTACCCATATTCAATCACTAAATAAGTGGACGATTAGGCCTGTTATTATCACAAATTTTGCTGGATGAAAAATTGTCCCAGAAGTTATTGAGATAAACAATAATATTGTTCTTTTGAGAAAATCTTCAAGCAATATGATGGTAAAAAATGGCAGAATAATGCAATAACACATTCTCAAATATCAATAAACTTTAAATTCTAATGAACATTTAACAGCATAACTGGAAAACATATGAAATATCTAAAATAAATAAAGAAAAACAACAGAAATAGCCAATAAAATTAATTTGAAGTCTCCGTAAACAGAATAATCCTTCAAAAATAAAACAAAACACCAGACTGAAGAGTTTTATTATTCGGTATTTGATATAAACTGAGAAACAATAAATTATGCAAATGGAAATTGCTGAGTTTGATTGTTTAATCCAATTAACTGTTCCAGTAAATAAGGGTTCATCCTTTGAGTTCAGGAACCTTTCCTCCAAAGAAACCTTGAGAAAATCAGTAAATTTACTGCTCACTTTAAAGAAATCTATTGATTCTTCAGAGAAAAATATAAAGAAATGAGTAATTTCTCATATATTTTAAGTTTCTTAACCCGTTTAAAGTTTTGCTTTCTCTGAAAAGCACTTTGGGCTACACTTGTACTTGAAAAGCTGCATAAAAATATAAAAATGAATCTGAAAGAGAAAAAGAGCCAACCTGGCCTGCAGAAAGAGGCTGCTGCAAAGATTAAACGGCCCTTTGAGTTGCAGGTCGAGCCAGAATATCTCGAGGCATTCAGCCAGAACCAGAAAACGGCCTCAGCTGCTCACTTATAACAAGAGCCCCTCTAGCTTTATTCTTCTGTGATATCTTAGGGTCAGAGGCTCTGTGCTCACGGCTGCAGATGGCCGGCAGGCGGGAAAGACCTCGCTGCCGGCCAAGGACAAAGCTACCGTACTGTAAAGCATCAGCTGCTCTCTATCTGCCGCAGATGTCCTGACGTTGGGCCAGATGTCATCTCTGAACATGAAGCCTGGAGTTTCTCTGCAGCAGAATCACAAGAAGGAGAGGGCGGGAATCCGTTTGTTGTGAAAAACACAGACTAGGGAAAATCTATTTCAATTTGCCAAATGCCAGAGCAGGATTACTGACATTTAGCGACTGATATTTTCTGCAAAACTCAATGAAATCCCTACGTAACTCCATAACAGAGGCTCATCTCACCGACGGTGATTACACGCAGCAGGACTGCCGCTCGGAGAAATCTGAGCAGATATGTGAAAAGCTGAAAAGCACACAGACATCTGAGAGGGTGGAAGGGTTGGACAGGCAGACGAGGCGAATTACAGAGCATAATTCAAGGCGGAGAAGCAAACACGCTTCTTCTTCACTTCAGAGGTTTTCAGACAGGTGTTATTTGTTAAAGAAAAGTTTCAGAGAAAAAAGAAAAGCCTTTCCTGAAGGCAGGAGAGGTTTTAAAGCAATAAATGGGATTTGCTGTGTTTGGAGTTTGGATGACGACTGAAAACCCAAAACAAACATTAGCTTTGTCAGCTTTACTTCCAAAACATAATCTCTGCATAAAATAAAAAACAAACTTATAAACAAGTTATAAAATCAGTTTTATTATTTTCCAAATTCCACTGTTTTTCTTAATTTTTCTCAATTCATTTTAACCATATTTACTATCAGAGGTGCAGCGATTGTAATTTTCGGGCCGATTACTGATCTTCAACCCTTCCAAACCAAACGCGTCGGCGACGACGCAGCCAAATTTGTCGTACCATAATTCTGCAACGCTTTACGTTATCTGAAAAATTCCAACGGTTTCTGAAAGGGGAGACGTTGCACTTAATATGAGAGATGGTTGATCGGCCAATGCTTACATGTGAATCTTATCAACCTCGGCACAGATCTGAAAATCGTCCAATGTCCTCTTCTGCAGGTTTGACTGTCCCACCAGGTCATGTATGCAGTAACAATATTATAATATTTTCTTGCTATATTGAGCAACATTTCAGACAAAAAAAATTTATATGGGCCAACCTTGGAATCGGCAGGTCAGGCTTTTTATAGATCAAAAACCGCATTCGTTGCACCTCTAATAATTTCCATTTGCATGATTTATCGTTTTTGACTTTTCTCTCTTTCTACCAAAAACTGGATGATAAAACTCTTCAGTCGGGTGTTTTGGTCTCAACTAGCCGTCATTTTGAAGGACAATTTTGTTTACAAAGACTTCATATTTCATTTTATTTGTTGTTTCTGTTGTTTTGTTTACTTATTTTGGATATTTAAAATGCCTTCCAGTGTTAAATGTTCATCAGAATTCAAAGTTTATTGATCTCTAAGATAATGTGTTCCTGCATTATTATGCCATTACTATTATATTACTTCAAAATGGTCTCAAAGCAACAATATTTTCATTTATTGCAATAACTTCTGGGACAAGTTATCATCCAGCAAAAGTTGTTATCGTGTCAGGGCTTAAGTAGGTCATTTATTCTTTAAAACCCTCGAATGATTCTGCAAAGAAGAGTGGGTTAAAATTCCTCAACAGAGATTCTTGCCATTCGAAAGGAGTACAACCGGTTAGCTGTGACGAAAAACAAAAACAGAAGATGCATGTAGGAGTAGAAACCTAAATACGCCTGCAGCAGAAATTTCACTGACTTTTCCGTCAACGGAGGCATTCAGATGATTAGCAAGCTAAGTGTTTTGATTTCCATTAATCCGCTGCTTCTGAATTTGCACAAAGAGCTTCAGCAGCAGCAGCGTCATGGAACTGGAGCAGCTGTTGGATATAATAAACAAACCATCCAGGTGCATCGAAGGCCACCGGGTCCCGCTTTGTGGTAAACACACGGCGGGTGTTTGGGCTGAAAAACAACAATAAAGCTCACAGAGTCAGAGTGTGTTGTGTGAAAAAGCCCTGCGGCTCTGCTGCGCCGCGCTGACAGATCCGAAGGTGGGAGACCGGTGGCATTCAGCGTGTGAGGGGTGGAGTTGTGTCAACAGCAAACACGAGAACAGCAGCAAGTGCTTGCAGTTTGTCAAGGAGATCAATACGAAGGAAATGAAGAAGGAGGAAGAAAAACAATGACGAAGCAGAATCAGTTCATCTAAAGAGCATTTGGAATCGTTTCCACTTCTTTTTAATCAAAATCACCGCCACAGATGAAGGTTCATGGTCCCAGCAGATTATATTTCATCAAAAATATTGCCTCCCTGACTAATTCCCTCATTTAACCGCCTGTTGACCTCTTCAGCTGGCAGAGGCAATCAGCCTCCCAGTGGTGGCGCCCAGAGCTCTCCCAGCTTCCAACTGGGGATAATAACAGAGAACCCACAACCTTTTATTATCCCGATTTGCACAAGAGCCCTCAGAAAACAGGACTCTAATATCAGAAGCTGGCCATCTACCAGAGAGGACAGCTCCGACTTTACACCCCAACCTGACAATTTCAGCAAGAGACGGGGAATCACGCTGGGTATCTGATGCTGTGTGTTATCTGCAGCTCTGCAGCAGCGGGAAAAAACTCCAGCAAACATGTCAGGGTGATAAATTCAACCAAAAAGCCGATGTGGAGGGAGCGGGACTGGCCGAAGCTTTGAGTTGGACCACACTAATGCAATTACAGGGATTTTCTGCTTACTCAGAGGCTCGGTTGAAGGGCGAACTGAAATCTGGAGCCAAGTTGCATAAAATCAGGCGTTACTCAGGGCTTGAGCCAAGCCGAATCTCGCCACCTCGCTGTCTGGGAAAGCCGATGAGGAAATGTATACAGGATTACAGCCGGATCAGAGGTCCGTTCTGCATCAAACTTAGCTTTACATAGTTTACCTTAATCAAATAAAAGATGAAAATAGAAAATTTTACAACACGACCAAAGACAGTCTGACTCGATCTTTGCTACCACCTCAAGTCCTAAAGCTCATCTGTTTCACTGAGATCTTATTTCTTTTTGTGGTTCACATCAAAACCTCAAAGGTGGCCTATTATGCTTCTTTGAAAAGGTCAGGATAACTCTTAAGGGCTACACACTTTTGTTTCACAAAATCATTCTTAGACAACAAAATTTAAGTCTGATCAGTTCTTCCCATCTTGAGCTCTTTTATCTTGTCTCTTTAAATCAAAATAAGCTGCTGCTGCTGCTGGCCACCCCCCAAACCCCGCCTCCCCCCAAACTCTTACATGAAAATGGCTGCAAACAGATGCACAATTATGCAACCATACATCTTTGAAAAGCAGATGTGGAGCCTCCTGCACAATCTATAAGAATGCAGCAAGTGGTTTCTGGTCGGTAAGTCAGCAACAAAACTCTTGTCTTTTCCAGCAGCCATTGTACATCACTACAGCTGTAAAACCAGCTGACCAAACATGCTGGAGCTCTGATTGGGTTGCTAGGTAACGGGCTGTGCCTGCTGATTCGTGACGTTACATTCAAAAGGATTTTGGAACAGCTCATTTTCCAGTCACTGAAAAGAATTTATTTATTGCCAAAAACTAGTTGGTGGGTTTTTTTAAGCATTTCTTCTGTTTTTAGTAGCAGTTAAGACCCAAATGGAAGCATAAAAACATATAAAATGTGAATTTAGAATAATACTTCCCCTTTAATGCAACCACCATCAGACTCCACTGCAAACATTTAATAGCAGCGGTCAGTTTCTGAAACTTTCAGATGCATCCCTGCACCAACAAACATGAATCAAGTGACTGACTAATGACCTGGACTTTGCTAAACTTGTTTATGCGCCGTAAAGCGACTCGCATGCACAGGAGACACAGAGTCACATGTACGCCTCGTTTGTTCTTGTAAACATGGCCGACACACACGTCTGCGTCTGAAGTGGTCATCAAGTTGAAACCGACGAAATTACAAGATGGTTTACAAACTTTATCTGCAGAAATGTTTTCAGTCTTGTGCACATTTTTACTCTGAAGCTGATCGACTCCAGAAACAGGAAGTTGATGTGATTAGCCTGATGCTCATGTAAAGAGACGCTCTTGAATCTTACAACTTATATCTAGTGCACAGTTATTAAATATTGTCTCCATCCATTGTTTCAGCTTCTCTAAGATGGTTTTGTTGTCATAAATTTTAATCAGTTCAATAAATTTTTAAAAATACAGCCTCTTTCACCCGAGTGAAGGGGCTGAACTCCTAAACCACCAGCCTCAACCCTTGACCTCCTCAGCACCAAACTTTAAACTCAATGCCCAGTGGACGCACTGGTCCATCGGTTTGCAGACAGTCAATGTGGTCTGCAACATTCTCCACTTATCACACAGAAAAACTATGTTTTATAGTATTGATTGGAATGTATTTTTCTGTAATGTCGACTCAAATAATTTCAGAAATATGGCTTCACTCCCTTCAGTATGATTTCCTCTGTGAGCTCCAGCTCAGGGATAATTAAAGTGTGAAACTTCAGCGTCGACATTACATCTCCTTTGTGAAAGCTTGTACAGTAATAATAGGGGTTATGGCCCAGAGGTTCGCAGTGAGTGACATGTAATTTTAGGCTGCTGACCGTGGCTACAACTAAAGAGCAGAACTTAATTTCCAGGCTGCCATATCAACTCTTTCATTAAACCCCGGATGTCTTTTCTTTGTGTTTTTGCCCAACGAGAGAGAGAAAAAAAAGAAGTTATGCTCTGGCAGTTCCTGTCAGCAAAGTTCAAGCAAGCTGAACTTTCAGAGTGGCACTCGATTAAACACTGCAGGATTAGAGAGCACCTGTACAACAAGACCGACTGCACAAAGTCCGATCCAGCAAATCCTTCCTGGATGCTGATATGATCTCCCTGTGTGAGCACGGTGTTGGCTGCTGTGACTGCTGCTCTGGGGGATTAGACAGCAGGAAGGTTATCACCGCTGGTGAATAAAGCTAACTCTGCAGCAGCATGTCAATGTGTGTGTGTTTGCACAACAGATGTAGGTTACATTTCCATAATAAAGCAGCCACACGCTTAAATGCGCCTCTGTTGGTTCAGAGGATGGACGGCGACAGCAGAGCGCGAGATAAAGACCGTCGTTCAGGACAGGAGGAGGATTCAGCTACAGTTGGACTGAAATCTGATTCCTCCTCTTTTTTTCCTCAAAAAATGCATAATTTATTTTGAGTTTTGTTAATAATAGGTGCAAACATTTCTACTTAAATGACGTTAAGTCGGCCTGTTGATACAGAAGAAAATTCATCCTACTTTCTTGATTTTTACCTGAGATAAAAGTGAGAATTCTGAGATTAAAGTCAGAATTTTGGGATTAAAATCAAAATTCTGAGTTAAAAAAAAAGTTGGAATTTTGAGAATAAAATCTAAATTCTGAGAAAAAACAGAATTCTGAGACTAAATTCAAAATTCTAAGGTAAAAGTCACAATTTTTTCTGCATGTCCCTAATCCTCTTCCATATTTTTCTTTCAATGCAAAAAAAGATCAGCAAATACTTGGTAATCTTACCAAGTATTTTTTTTGTCTAGTTTCTAGTACAAATATCTTAGCACACTTGAAATAAGAGAAAACAAACTGAAGTTTGTTTGTTTTTTTGCAAAATATAGGAAACATCTACAGGATATGAGATTTTAACCTATAATAAGGGAAAATGTCCAATTATTTGATTTATAACAAGTAGTTTTTCCATCAACATTAAGGAATTATTGACTTTAAAAAAGCTGCTACATTGTGCTGAAAAGCTGCTAATAAGTTAGTTTTGTCTAACTTAACTTTCCTCAACTGGACTAAGATATCTGCTCTGGAAACTAGACCAAAAATACTTGCTAAGATTTTTGTGTTTTTGCAATGTTGCTAAAATTAAAATAAAATCTGTTCTGCAGTTTAATTAGTACAAACTGATACATCAATAACACAGAAGGATATTTATAGAAGAAATTATACAAAACAAGAAACTGGAAATAAAATATTAATTTCTAAAAAAACTCCTGAAAATAGGAGGCTGAAACCTCCTTTGCTGACAAAGACAGTCTGAAGTCTTCAACTCGTGGAAATCACCGGATGCTGCAGGGATTTCCTCATTTTTGACGCTCTGCCCGGCTTTTACTGCTGCAGCTTTCAGTTTATGTTTGTTATCCAAACTTTAGTCTTTAATAAATAAAATATTAGCTCAATTTAAGTAGGGCTGTTTGCAGATGAAGTAGTAATTTCCAAAGGAAGGAGTTTCTGAAGGAGAACACCTGATTGGACGGAAACACCTCCAATCAGGTGGTGCTATTTGAATTTTTTTTATTTATTTAGTTTCACTAGTTTACTGTTATATCAGAAGATGTTAGATATAATTACAGTGGACAGCTGGTCCAACTTTAGCACCGTCTCCTCCTGCCTTTCAAAACACAGATCTACTGGCTACATTTCAAAATAAGAGCATCAACGTTCACGTCCCACTGTTTTAATAACCAACAGAAGTGATTTTTCAGAGATGTTTATAAGTAAAGAGAGATAAATATTAATACTGGCTTGTTTTAGTTGTATGGTTTGTGACAGTAGCTTCATTTCCATTAACCATTTAACTGAACAAATGGAATTGTAAAAAATAAATTATTCATTTATTTTCAAAAACAAATTACAAAAATAATTTATTTATAAAATAAATTATTCTACATCATAAATAACATCTGAAACAAAAATTGTATTTTATTTCGTATTTAAATATGAAATAAATTATATTTATAATAAAATTTTCTTAACAAACAATTACATTTAAAATAATTACTGGTATTTATTTTATTCGCTTTTTTTAAAAGTGGAATTTAAGAAAACGTCGCATTTTTTAATAAAACATTTTTGCGCTAAAGATGGTGTAATATATTTTCGAAAACTGCAATGGAAACACTTGATCAACCACAGGATGTTGCTACTGGTGGAAACGACAAATAAAGATGACAGGAAGTGGTAGGACGATGAAGCCATGCCATGTTATTTTTATAACTTATCACATGAACAAACTTATTGATATGTGATTTTAACTGTGTTTCTTATTTAATAGAAACACTGAAATTGCAAAATTGTGTTTATTGACAAAGTTTTGTGCACATTTGTAATGAAAACACAGCTATCATTCCTTTATTAGCAATATTTCTTCTATCCAAAGAATATTTTTCAAGAACTGCGTTGACTTTTTTGGATGTTTTTAACAAAGTTTCACCTAGCTTTTATATTCCTTACTCTTATAAGTGGCCAGCTAGCATCTTGGACATCCAGGGTTTGGTTTTTTTTTGCGTGTCTGAGTCCACCAGCCTTTTCTTTCTTTCTCAATCAAATTGTAGTTTCTGCCACTGCTAATATTGTGGCAACTTTTCTGTTTCTGAAAAATCTTCCACATACAATCACCACCCATCAAACCAACTCCATGTCTTTTATCTGCTTAACTTATAAAGACAAAACAAATGAAATTCCTATGGATTTAGTTATTCATGGGCATATTCGTGTATTTACGTTCACAAATTACGTAGTTATTATTTTATGAAGAGACCTACTTAAATACAAAGGAGATGTTTTTAACAGTTAAGGTTTTATGCAGGATTCTTAGAGCTTCAGCGTCCAAAATAAAGAAAAAGGACAAAAGTGTGAAACGTCTCAAGGGAAAAGAAGACAAAAATCTGAACCAGAGCTCCAGCTCCATTCAGCCTCTCACTAGAGGGCTTTATTTAAAACTATGAGAGAGGCCTATTTATTAGGTTTTTATGTAGTTACACAAGAGGAACTCTGTAAAAAGCTCCATTCATCCCTGGTAAGAACTGGGCCACTCACAAAAAGCTTCAACAAAGTCTCTCAACACACGCAAACGAGAGCCTGTTTGCATGTTAACCCATTAATTAATGAAAATCTTCAAATTGTCTTTGTGGTGCACACACACATGCATTGCAAAAACACAAAATCTTAACAGATATTTCTGATCTAGAGCAAAAATCTTAGTACCAGACTGTTGCTGGATGATAAATTGTCCCAGTAATTATTGCGATAAATGATAATATTGTTGTTTTGAGACCATTTGCCAGTATTTTATTGGTAATGGTATAATGCAAGTTATCTCATTTTAATTTTGTAAAGAACACTTAACACTGGAAGGTATTTTAAATATCAAAAATAAAACACCAGAACTGAAAACAATAAATAAAACTGCAATAAAAAACACATACAACTGAAACCAGAAATAAAACAGATTATTAAGTCTCTGTAAACAAAATTGCACTTCAAAAAATATTAATAATCCGAATGGAAATTACTGAGTTCACTTTAATTTACCATGCGATTTATTGAGTAATTGCTTACTACAACAATCAGCAATTAATTGTCACAGTACACGCTTTCTTAGTGCACTAGAAATAAGACAAAACTGACTTACAAGTATCTTTTCAGCAAGATACAGCAGCTTGTTTTAAGTCAATAATTTTAATATTGATGAAAAAATTCAAGTTCCAGTACTAGGAAAGTATTACCATGTTACAAGTGAAATAATCTGCTGGTAGAAATAGTAGTTTTTCATCAATATTAAGGAATTATTTACTTAAAATAAGCTCCTATGTCTTCCAGAAAAGTTACTCGTAATTTAGTTTTGCGTTATTTCAATAGAAACGAGACAGAAATACTTGGATATACTTTGTGTTTTTGCAGTGACCACTGAAACCTGTTCCTCTGAACTCGTCCTGCCTGAAGTTGTGAGCAGCAGCAGCAGCAGCAGCTCTGCTTTGATGGGAAGAGATGCAGAGCTGAAGTCTTTGCTGCTGGGACAGAGCAGTCAGCTTTCAGCTGCTCTTCATGGATGAACTCTCCTCAATTAAAACACAACCTAACAACAGTGGGAACTCTGCATGCACCACCGCGCTCAGCGGGTATCCTGCACATAAAACCGCAGGAATGGAGAATCACACAGAGGCGTAGCAGAGAGATTAAGAACCGAGTTCGCTCGCGTCATTATGAATGGATGTTTCTGCACAGATCAAACCAAAACATGGCAACCTACTAATTATATAACGTGGCTTATCTGTCCAAACAGCTCCTAAAGACTACGATTCAATTAAGGCTGCAGCTAATAATTGTTTTAGTAATCGACTATGCTGACAATCAATCAATCAATTGGAAAAAATTCTACAGATTTATAATTTAACCACTTAACCCTTTTTTATATTAGAAACACATTAAGAGATGCAAAAAAAATTTTTTTTCTTTTTTAAATAAGAAAATAAACATTTTATCACCTAAAATGCAATCATTCCTTGAGTGAATTTGAGTCAGATGAAGCTAAAACACCAGTTGGTGGAGGTCTGCTGTTGGGTAAATGTCTGGCGTGTCGACGGGAGGTTTCGTAAAGGATTTTTAGAGCTTGAAACATCAAATTAAGATTATTTTCGTTTTCGACTAAGTTGTAAGACATGTTTAGTAATTATTTGTCTCTATTTTTTTTTTACAAGAAATAAATCATATATATTTTTTCAAAACAACCAAGTTGGAAGTGCGTGCAAATCAAACCACCTGTTACCACCCACGGCCTTTTTGGAAATTTTGGTTTTGGAAAATAGAAGAGAAGCAGCAACACAGTCCCTCCAGTTTTTAGCTGTTTTTCTACCTTGGAAATTCATGTAAAATGAAGAGATTCCCACATTCTTTTCCTGTTAAAGCATAACAGTGATTTTATTGCAAATTTTCAGTAAAAATGGTCAAAAGCTTTGGTTGTAAGTGAGGCTAACTCCCACCTGCAGGTGGCAGTATTTCTTACTTACTCTGCTGTCTCGCCCTCTGGATGTGACGTTACAAGTCACATTTACCATCATACATAAGCACAAATATGGTAAACTTTCTAACATATAACCGATAAATCTGTTAATTTGATTCCAAAGAAATCACAAAAACAAAAGCAGAATCCTGTATGGACTGATCAATCTGAAAAGATTGATTATTTAATCTGCTATTTGTTAATATTTTAGCAGCATAATAGGTTTTATCAATACATTCTGACCCTTACAAAATGTATTTCTGATCTTTATTATGATTAATTTAAATGATATTGATTTTTTTTCGCACCCATCTGCTCTCTTGACTGTTTCGGATTCATAATGTGATGTATAAGGACATCTACCGAGCCAGTAGCAGAACAATCCAGGTTCTCCCTAAACTTCTTCATAAAACTTTGCATCTGAACTCAACTTAAACGGAAACCATAACAATTGAGATTTAATTTAAAGCCACACCTCATTTCCTGCTGTCCACCTCCAGATTACATTTCCTTCAGTCACTCAGCGCTTTGTGCAGTGTAATTATTTTTCCTTTGTTCCCTGTTTTTGAAATATATTAACACACTATGCAGCCAAATCCGGTGTGAAATTAAACGCCGTCTGCGATAACGAGGGGAACCAGCAGAAGCGGTGAAGCTTTTGAAGTAAAACACTGAGGGAAAACTGTTTCCCGACGAGGAAGAGGAGGAGGAGGAGGGTATTAGATGACTGACAGCTCAGAAAGTTAAGAAATCTCGTATGTCAAGATTTACCCAGCAGAGTTGTTTCAAAACATGAAGTAAAAGCTGGAAATAAAAACCTCAACACAGTGAGATCAATGGCATCGAGCGACTCTGCTGTGGATTGGAGAGGGCGATAATTCAATATCGCCACTTAATGAGCTTTGGCAGAGTTAAACTGTGCTGCATGCCTATTGTATTCCGCTTCTGAATTTTTTATTGATCTTTGGTTGTAAACAAGCTGATTTTCTCAATTATTTTGACACCAAACTACCAGAGGCTTATTACAGTTAAAACCATTTTAAATTTCTCCCAGAAGTCAAGTTAAATATGTCGACAAAGCAATTAGTTTTAATAATTACAGATGAAAACGTCTGGTATTCTTTATCTCAAATACATAATACTTGTAGACTGAAAATAGTGGTTTGTCTTGCTGCTTATGAATGAATAAAAACTGAAAATGCAATTTTTTTCAGTATGAAAACTAGAGGTGTGCTGATCGATCGGCCACCGATCATAATCGTCCGATTTCCGTGAAAAAGTGTATGATCGGCGATCGCCGATCACGGTCTCTTGTTGCCGATCACCAAAACCTGTAAGCCTGCGTGTTCAGCTCTTCTCCTCTTTCGTTCTCACTGCAGAAGCACAGCAACAAATCCTGTCGTGTGGAACCTTAAGGCTCAGAGTAAACAGGGAAGTTTGCGTGTTGCGGTGGAAAATTACCTCGGGTGAAACACGTCACAATGCATCAACACAACAAATCTAATATGACATTTAAAAAACAAACTCTTGACAGAGTTTGGCTACATCAAGGCTCACTGCAGGAAAAAAAAGACATCCAGAGCAATGAGACAGCAGGTAAAGCAGCGCACAACTACCAACACTCAGCTGGATGAGCATGACGGTCAGAAAGCCAAACAAATAACCCGAAAAATTATTTAATTCATCGAGCTGGCGGTGTAAGACGCTGGTTCTGCTCTCGATGTTGGACCGCCGCTACGCGATACTGGGACGTAATTACACTCACAAGTTCTTCTTCAGTTTTGGCAACTTTATTTGCCCCACGCTGTGTGTATCTTTTTGTAATTGTTCTCTCAGAAGCAGCTGGGCACCGACGCACAGAAACAAAACCGTCACAAAGTTTCTTCACCCAGAGCTACAACGTTACAACTGACCAGGCGCAGCTCAGCCTCTCCAAAACTTCTGCAGCTAAATAAAAATAACTAGGCAAATAAAATATACTAAATAAATGAATAAAAGAGTGCTTTATTCATAACTTAAAAAACAGTAACATTTTAAATAAAATACTTCTAGGATGCAACATATTATTTCACAGACGTTTAACCTCCAACCGCAGTGAACTCTCACACCGAACGTCTGCTTAAAGCTGCAGCGTGTAACTTAAACAAACAAAAGATTTTACATATGTACTAAAACTTTCACTGTGCTAACATAAGACAGATAATCAATCTCCTCTGCCTCCTCCTGGTTCTGCAGAATTACTCCGCTTAGTCAGAACCAACCAATCAGAACCAGCATTACTCAGCTAGCTTTGATCTCAGGAAGTTTTGATTCAGTAACTCAGGATTGTTTATTTTGCTGCAACTTGCATTTGACTTAGAATGAATGTTTCCTTTTTTCTTGACATTATTTGATATAGGCAGTGTTGTGAGATTTATTTGACTCATGTATAATTAGGGTGCAGATCCTTACTGTTAAATATTATTTTACTGATTGCAGGTTTTTCAGTCCTTTAGACTGAAAAGTTGCTCAAAACAGCAACTTGTTTAAGTCTAAACTAGGTGAATTTATTGCCAGATCACGTAGAAGCACTTATGTGTTATGTGATAAAATTAATAGCCAATCCAGGTGATCGGTAGTGATCGGCAGTGATCGGCAGTGATCAGCAGTGATCTGCAGTGATCGGTAGTGATCAGCAGTGATCGGCAGTGATCGGCAGTGATCAGCAGTGATCTGCAGTGATCGGCAGTGATCGGTAGTGATCAGCAGTGATCGGCAGTGATCGGCAGTGATCAGCAGTGATTGGCAGTGATCGGTAGTGATCGGCCCTCATGGGTGATCGGAATGAGAATCGGCAGCAAAAGACCTGATAGCTACTGAAAACTCATCATCAACAGCAAATTCACTGATGCTCTTAAAGTGGCACAACAACAATCTTTCATTTTTTCTGTTTGGTTAAAAATTAGAACCACAAATATTTAATTGCCAATATATATAAAAATAAAAATAAAAAAAAACGTTACATGAAATCTAGTTCATAAGAAAAAATCTAAAACTTACATAAACTTACATAAATAAACAGCTTGGTAAAAATAGTGCAGCTCGCACAGAGCTAATCAGAGAAGATAATGATCAAAATAACAAAAATTACAAGCAAAAAAACATTTTCGTTAACTGACAAAATTTAAAAAGAGACTTTGAGAAAAAAAGAAAAACGAACTAAAACTGGTGTTTGACTCAGAAACAGACAAAAACTATAACTGAAGCTACCTGACAACCTGAGGACATGATACCAACAGGAGACGAGTTATTTTTGTCTTGCAAATGTAGCTTCTCAGATTAACATCAATGGGAATTTTGTTTTTGACGAAGCTTGTGCTTCCATATTTACCTTTAATTAGCTCAATGAGTCTCCAGAAACACCAGTTTGCCAAACATTGATGCTGTGGGAATTTATTAATCCCAAATTAAAAGCTGTAATAACTCAGACTATCCAAGTTCCTATAATCTACAAAAGGCATTTTCCACCTTCAAGCAAGCATGCAAAAACATGAAAACATGCAAACTAACAAGAAAGATGACCTTTCATCTATGCGGGGAAAATGTATGACAACAGGGAAAACCTGCAAATCAAGATTGTGACAATATGAGGTTGTTCTTCTATTCTGTTGACTTAACAATGCATCAATTGTATTTTCCAGTCTCTAAAACAGTTTCTCTCTTCTCTCACGTCGTTGGTTCGTTATTTTTGGAAACTAACACTAACATTGCCAAAGTTTACTCTGGAGGAGCTGCAAAGGTTAACCTGAGCTGTGTGCTACAATCCAAAAATCTGGTCTTTACTGAAGAGTGGCAAGAAAGAAGCCATTGAGATAAAAGCGTTAAAAGAAAGTACTTAGCAAATCAGATTAACCAGCAAAGTCGACAGAAAATTTTGACATGCAGTATTTCCTAATCATTCTCCCAGCACAGCAGACTGCGAGATCAAATTTCATGATTTATTTGTGAAGATTTAGGCACATTTTTACATTTTAAGACAAACATTAAATAGTAAATAAACTCAAAAATAATACAAACTTGTGTCTGTCCACTGTTGCCACATGCATGTTCGGCTGGGTATCCCTTGATAGAAACTTAATTTCTACTAAAATGGTTTAATCATGTAAATGAATCTGAATCTGGACTATGTATAGAAATTGGATTCATCATTTGCTCTGAATTGGTGCTGCAGACAAAAACTGGAATTTAAACAGTCTGATGCTGCAGGTAATGTGTTTATATTGTGGAGATGGAGGTTGTGATGATTTGCAGTTTGAAATGCAGTGTTTGTTAAATATGAGAGTTTCCAGAGTGAAGGTAGGGCTCGTTTGTTTACTTCCCTTTCAGCTCAGCATGTAAACACCTGGACCTGAAGGATGTTGTTCTCACAGCCTGGCTGGCCTTCACCAGCCTGGCAGCAGGCCAGATGGAGATAAAATAAAAACAAAACACAAACAACACAACCCGAGTGTCTGCACACACCCCAAAATCACCAAGCAATAAGAAAAAAACCCGGAAACCCACATCTGATATAAACTGGGGGGGTTAATTACCTCTTATGGAGCATCATTCCCTGCAACACTTGCTTCTGCTTCTGCTAGTATTTCACCATCCGACAGCTAAAATACTCCCAGACGAAGACCTACCCACGTCTCGGGCTCCACATGTCCACTCGTTTTGATTATTTTTAGCAGGAATGAGAGGGAGAAAGCAGCTCTTACCTTCCACATCCAGGCCATTCTTCCAATTTCTGCGCGCACACAATGGTGGACCGCTGCCGTCCCTCGGCTTTTAAAACGCGCTCGCCGCGTCCGTCCGCTCAGATGTGAACATCACAGGAAGCGGGTTGGAGGCGGGACGGTTTACATGCGGGCTCCAGGTATGCTGCAGTGTACCGTTATTTGGGTTTCTCCGTCTCTCTCGGGTCGGGCTCCTCTTCCCCATCCACGCGCACCACAGAACCGCTGCTGCTGGAGCCTGCTCGCGTTCTGCGCTGCTATTGGTCGATGGCGTAGAAGTCCCGCCCACCCGGCTTGGTCACGTGATCTGACTACTTTAACATCAACATGAGGAGAGGAGCCAAGAGAAACAAAAAGTCGCTGTTAAATGATATGTTAAATGATTTAACACATGAAGATATGTTAAATGTACGGAGGCATGTTAGGGCCGCAGATAGTGAAAATAGAGAAGACAATTTCTGCCAAAACACTCAGAAAAATATTTAGATTAATTTCAGAAATTTTCAGGAAAAACAGGGATGTTTCTAAGTTTGAAAAGTAGATTTTGAAAGAAAAATGTCAGAAATTTTGAGATTAATCTCAGATATTCTCTAGAAAGAAACAAGAAACTTTCTCTTCTGTTTTGGCAGCTTTATTTGCCCCACGTTGCGTGTATCTTTTTGTAAATGTTCTTCTCAGAAACAGCCGGGCACCGACGCACAGAAACGAAACCGTTACAGAGTTTATTCTTCCAGAACTACAACGTTACAACTGACACTACCAAACAAACAAACAAACATGGCGCGCAGCTCAGACTCTCCAAAACGTCTGTGGCTGAACAAAAATAACTAGGCAAATAAAATATTTTGAGTAAATTAATAAAAGAGTGTTTTATCCATAACTTTAAAAACATAGCAATAATTTAAATAAAATACTTCTAGGATGCAACATTTGGTCAGCTGGTTTAATCTGCTGTACAAAAGCGACGGGGCTTTGTTGGTTTACCATTAGTCACTGCAGGAGTATGGAGTGAAAATAGTCTGCACAGGTATTTTGAGACTATTTTCACTCCATACAGGAGACTCTACTTCTGCGTTTGTGTCTGAGTCCAGGTCAAGATGTTGGTATGGTTGTATAATTGTGCATCTGCTTGTGTGAAGGTTGACTTGGGGGCGTGGCGACTTACAGTTTATCTGGATTTAAAGTGACAAGACGCCCTAAAACATCTCATTCTGAAAGGAGGATGTAATTTACACAAATAAAAACTGACTTGATTTGACTGATAAAATAATATTTAAGCACACAACTGTTATCTTGAAATTCTATTTGTGTGGAGCCTTGACGGCCACATAAATAGCTGTGGCGGTCCAGATTCGGCCCGGGAGCCTGGAGTTTAACTCTGGTGTCGACGGATGAGGTAGGGAGGCCATGTTTGTGATTCACATATTTGCGTACATTATGTTTTATGTTGGATCGGCTTTCTGACACCAACCTGTGTAATTTATCTTTACGATTACCATAAATGAGTTGGGTCTGTATTTTGCAGAAAACCAAATAATATATATATTTTTAAAAAGTAAACACATAATGTGGTAAACAGTAAATGGAGTACTATGACTTGTTTTACAGTCTCTGTTATAAACAAGTAAAATAGATGTTTTGATTAATGTTTGTTTTTGTGCGATTTTACGCAGTTTGTCAACATCTAACTAATAATCTCGCTCTAAAATACATATAAAATACAAAACAGCACCGTGGTCCATCTTACACTGAGAGTTGAAATATTGCATTGCGCTGCGTTATGTAAATTTGATCTTTTAAAAACATTAAAATTATTCTGCAGCAGTGACATTTTGAAGATAAATTACACCGAGGTTCATGTTGGAAGTGGAGTTGGATTATTGCACCGCACAACAAAGTTTCTCTGTGCAACACAACATTTGCATCGACTGCAAAGTGCAGAATGAGGAAAAGGCTGCAGGAAAACAAACAGTTGAGAAGGTTGTTGAAATAACCAATCAGTGTTCAATACAAGTATTACAGCAGTGGAAAAAAAAAATTTTGAGTTTACTTGTTTTGAATTTGATCCAGATGAATTAATTGTTAACCACAGATGCTAAAAGAAATAATCTTTGATTAATTTAGATAATTTGAAAATGACAGCCAACTATAAGGTTTTCCTTAATAACATAAGATAAAGAGAAATGTTCTTAAAAACACCTTGAAATGGTAAAAATAGAAAAGAATGGGAACTTTAATAATTTCATTAATTTCTGTCATCAGGTGAAAGTTTTTGTTCTAAGAGTCACTTTATTAAAGTTTATTTTTTTCAAAGTCATTCAATTAAATTCTAAAATACTTTATTTATCCAAAAGAAAAATTAAATGTTATTGTTAATCTTGTTAATTGAGCAGAAAGGATCTCCTGTAGCAGTCTGTTTTACAGCCATTTTGGAGACGCCTCTGACTGGAGACACAGATGAGATGTTTTTTTTTTTACATAATATTTTCATTAAACCTTTAGAGACTAAACAAATCATATTATTGTATTTTATTAAGCTGGAATATCCCATTGAGACGCCATAATATACGTTTAATACATACATTCATAAATTGGAAGAACAGCAAAACCAAAAACTTAAAGAGGATTTTTTTAAATAAATCAGAACCCAAAGACCTTTTTTAGATAATGTTCAGATTTAAGAACATTACAAACAAGCAACTTTCACACAGTAATGGACAAGAGAAAAAAAATCTATTATAGAATTTAATTTATATTTAAACATCATGAAAGACGTTAAATCAGAGAGTTTGCACGCAAACTAAAGACCAATTTTAAGTCGTAATAATAATAATAATCTGCTAAATCTGCTTTTCAAAGTTGCTTAAAATCACAGAATGAGGATAATAAATCCAAGGTGCAGGAAACTGTTTCACAATGAAAAGTTGTGATGTCCAGCTGCCAAACTCAACTAATCTACAGACCCGAGTCTTTGGTTTCATGACACGCTAGAGACAGAAATTCAACTGGAAAACATCAAGAGTTTATTTTCTGTTGTGTTTTCCCAACGTTTCCTTTGCGCTTCATTGTGTTTAAGTTCAGAAAGTGACCTGAAACCTCAGGCTAAACGACTTATTCACTGTGTGAAAAAGTAACGTCCTTCCTTATTAGTTCATAAATTTAAGGAGAGCCTAAGCTTCTTTAAACAGGTTAGGATTGGTAAATTAATTATACTTTTTACACAAAATCATTCTTAGATGATCAGATTTTAGTCTGGTCACTTCTGCCTATTTTGAGCTGTTTTATGACATCTTGACATTTTAAATCCAAATAATCTGCTGCTGACAAACTCAGTGTTTACACTCACACCTGAAAATGGCTGCAAACAGATGCAACTGTACATCTTTGAAAAGCAGAAGAGGAGCCTCCTGCACAGCCAAGAATAATGCAGCATGTGCTTTCTGGATGATAAGTCAACAACAAAAAACACTTGCCTTTTCCAGCAGCCATTATGCAGCGCAAACATGGGTAAAACCAGCTGACCAACCGGAATCTTCTAATAATGAAGTGGGCGGAGCTCCACTTTGGTTGCTAGGTAACAAGGCATTGACTTAATAATCAGGAGGGGTCTTTTTGTGGCTCATGTAATTAATCCATATAAAATATTTCACTTTGAAAACCGAGTTGCCAGGATGACATCATAATAAACTGTTTAGCACACGTGTCAAACTGAAGGTCCAGGGGCCAAATCTGGTCCGCCATAAGTTTTATGTGGCCCTGTTGACTCTAGAACAATCTGCAGCTTGCAAACCTCAGTCCAAAGAAATAAAACTTGCTTAGATGCTATTAGACCTTTTTGGGGGGGGGATAATTTCTACTATAGATATTTTGCTGTCATTTTTAAAGAACCGTTGTTCTATTTCTATTTTTAGTTATGTAAACCTTTGTAAAAAAAAAAAGTATAGATACAATTTCTTCTGTGGGATGTTGGCATTTGTAGAAAATTACGTAAAAAAATGAAAACCCACACAGTTAAAAACCTAAACATCAAAAAATGCCTGAAAAAATACATCTAATATTGTATTTTGTTGTTGTGGAAAATCAGTGGAATTTTTTGTTTTAAATATTATTTTATCAATCAAATCAAAACCGTTTTTATATCTGTTATACATCAATGTGAAAATACCTTCAATATTATTTAACAAAAACTCATCACACACAGAGACAGCCATTTATTTGTATTTTAAGTTTGTTAAAATCGTTTGGTTTAGCATTTCAGCAGCAACATGATGCATGCAGCTTTCTGCAGCAGAAGTTACAATCTAAACAGAGAGATAAACAAAGCAGACAAGCTGTTTGTTTTTGTCCATGAAGATGAATCATCTCTGACAGATTCGTCTCTCTCGCTGCTGAGAAGAAGCAGAAATTAAAATCCAATCACCATATGGCCTTTTGAACGCCGTGTCCTGATAATCTGCAAATGACTCGAACACCACGCACATCAACAACCGGATGACTGAGAGGGAATCGGTCTGAGGGCGACTGATTAGATCTCCACCTCTTCATCTGCTGCACGTTATCTTTATTTCTGCTCTCAAGGGTTTTATTAATCAACAGTATGAAGGTAATATCTACTTTACACTTCAAAAACACAAAATCTTACCAAGAATTTTAGTCTAGTAGGTGCAAAAATCTTAATACGCTTGAAATAAAACAAAATTTACTCTTTAAGATGGACAAAAATAGAAAGCTAAGTGGAAATCTTTGGTATTTTAAACACCAAAACGACAATAACTCATATAAATAACAAGAAATTAACAAAGTCAGGCAAAAGAAAATGTTTCCAAATCAGTTTCTTTCATTAAAAAACTGCAGGTGTATGTCTGGTGAATTTTGGGTTAAAACATGTTTGTGGGTAGAGATGCAGAAATTTTACTCAAGTAATAAAATTGCTCAAGTAAAAGTAAAAGTACAGCATAGTAAAAATACTCCTAAAAGTACATTTTTAAAAAAAAGTTACTCAAACGTTTTGGGGGGATACAGACGTTTCACAAGCTGTGGACAAGAGGGCAAAAACCTGCACTTCACATCCTGATGTGAGATCACTTGATTTTGGCTCTTTAAGAGTGATTTAATCTATATTTTTTAAAATTACATTTAAACAGCTTAGATAAGACATGAAATGTCTTATACCACTAGTTTAAACGTTTCCCAGTGAGGGGTACAAAAGAGGAATAAAGCTTAAGAACTCTTAAATTTATAGATGTTCAGTATTTAAATACATCTTAAGCTTTATTTTACCCTCAAAGGTGGATTATTTTAATTTATTGTGTATTATATATGTATTCAAGGTATTTCTATGCAGCGCTTCCACAGGTAGTGGCAGACGGACGCTTGCAGTGAGTTTGGTTCTGGTTCTGCTGCAGGTTTCTTCCTGTTAAAGGGGAGTTTTTCCTTTCCACTGTCGCTGCATGAATGATTGGGTTAAAATTTTTTAAATTTTATTTTACTGACTTGATTCATTCGTTAATTCCTGCTACATAAAATGAATTGATTCTGATTTGTTTTTTTGTTTATTAAACTGCAAAACATACAACGACAGGATAGATTCATTGCTTACAATATTATAAAATTTGTTTAATAACTCATTAGAAACATTAAAAGAGTTTATACCTGAAATGGGCAATGTATCCTGGGGGATACAAACCCTACATTTACAAATAAAGGTCCTACATTTAAGAAAATTATGAAAATGTGTCATGAAAATAATTTTCAAATATATACAGCTCTGGAAAAAAATTAAGACACATAGATCAGTTTCTGTGATTTTACTCTTGGTAGGTATATGTTTGAGTAAAATGAACATTGTTCTTTTATTCTATTAACTACTGACAACATGTCACTGAATTTCCAAGCAAAAATTTTGTTTTTATTTGCAGAAAATTAAAAATGATCATAATGAAAAAGAAGCAGAGCTTTCAGATCTCATATAACGCAAAGAAAACAGGTTCATATTCATTTGGGAGCAACAATACTAATGTTTTAACTCAGGAATCAGTATTTGGTGGAGGAACCAGGAGGTTTTCCATGGGTCTCACTGCAGTGGGCTCAGTTTTTCCAGAGCTGTAAGTGTGTCCGCCCATTTAAGGGTTAATGTGAGGTGAATTGTGAAATAAATGTAAACAAAAAAAACGTGTCTGATTTATTTCAGAACAGAAAGTCAGTCCTTGGTTTCAGATGGTGGTGGAGAATAGCAACAAGATGGTACTAACAGCAATCTGTGTCTAAGGTTACCAACAAGCTGCATGTGTTGCTGTGGATGTCGGCTGCGCCTGCGGACTAATCCGCGGTAGTTTGTGCTGAGAGATAGCGCAAGTTTGACAGGACCCGGAGGAAGACAGGGAGGAAACTGCGCTGCTGCTTTCTATGCAAACAAACATGACTGAGAGTCGAGGGCTGTGATCCATCCATCTGTCTCCCTGCTTCTTTTCCTCACACTTCCTTCCCCGCCTCGTCCTCTTCATCTGTCTCTTCCTCGCTAATGAGCGCCGGTGGGTTTTCTCGGCAGCCTAACAACCAGGAAGTTTTGCCTCTGTGTCCAGAAACGGAGGGGCCACGCAGATTACTGCTGCCCGTCAATAAATACTGAAATTCAAACAGGCAGGTTCACTTTGCAGCAGGGAAATCCCACGTAGCAAGAGAAGCTACACACATGCTAGCTGTATGTAGCATAAAATACGTTATTAGCATGCTAATTGCAGCTAATAACTGCTTCCAGCGAACATTGAACTTGTTGATGGTCTTCTGACATGCAGAGTTGGACAGTAACTAGTTACATTTACTTCTAGGAGTATTTTTACTACTTTTTAAAATAAGTTCATAATTATAATTTTCAGCCATTGTTCCCATCCTGATTAACTGCGTCTGGCTTCTGCTGGTGCAGAATTATGACTCATGTCTCACATTAATGACGTAAAAGCCAGCAAGTACGCGGCATGGCCGTTGAAAACAGATAACTATCCGATTTAATATATACCAAGGTGACACAAATCAGATTTTCTTTTTCTTTTCATGAGTAAAAAGATTGGAATTGTATTGTTCAGACTACCGTGAAAAAGTCGGATACACACAACACACAAAGATCGGATTGAGTTGTTGCATCCTAGAGGTATTTTATTCAATTATAATAATTAATATAATTATAATTTAAACCCATCCATCCATCCATCCATCTTCTTCCGCTTATCCGAGGTCGGGTCGCGGGGGTAGCAGCTTCAGAAGGGAGGCCCAGACTTCCCTCTCCCCAGCCACTTCTTCTAGCTCCTCCGGGGGAATCCCGAGGCGTTCCCAGGCCAGCCGAGAGACATAGTCCCTCCAGCGTGTCCTGGGTCTTCCCCGGGGCCTCCTCCCGGTGGGACGTGCCCGGAACACCTCACCAGGGAGGCGTCTAGGAGGCATCCTGACCAGATGCCCGAGCCACCTCAACTGGCTCCTCTCGATGTGAAGGAGCAGCGGCTCTACTCTGAGTCCCTCCCGGATGACTGAGCTTCTCACCCTATCTCTAAGGGAGAGCCCAGCCACCCTACGGAGAAAACCCATTTCGGCCGCTTGTATCCGCGATCTCGTTCTTTCGGTCATGACCCAAAGCTCATGACCATAGATGAGGGTGGGAACGTAGATCGACCGGTAAATCGAGAGCTTCGCTTTTTGGCTCAGCTCTCTCTTCACCACGACGGACCGGTACAGCGCCCGCTTGACAGCAGACGCTGCGCCAATCCGCCTGTCGATCTCCCGCTCCCTTCTTCCCCCATTCGTGAACAAGATCCCGAGATACTTAAACTCCTCCACTTGGGGCAGGACACCCCCCCTGACCCGGAGAAGGCACTCTACCCTTTTCCGGCTCAAGACCATGGCCTCGGATTTGGAGGCACTGATCCTCATCCCGGCCGCGTCACACTCGGCTGCGAACCGCTCCAGCGAGAGCTGCAGATCACGATCTGATGAAGCCAAAAGGACCACATCGTCTGCAAAAAGCAGAGATGAGATCCTAAGGCCACCAAATCGGATCCCCTCAACACCTTGGCTGCGCCTAGAAATTCTGTCCATGAAAGTGATGAACAGAATCGGTGACAAAGGGCAGCCCTGGCGGAGTCCAACTCTCACCGGAAACGAGCCCAACTTACTGCCGGCAATGCGGACCAGACTCTGACACCGGTCATACAGGGACCTGACAGCCCGTATCAAAGGGCCCGGTACCCCATACTCCCGGAGAACCCCCCACAGGGCTCCCCGAGGGACACGGTCGAACGCCTTCTCCAGGTCCACAAAACACATGTAGACTGGTTGGGCGAACTCCCATGCACCCTCCAGGACCCTGCCGAGGGTGTAGAGCTGGTCCAGCGTTCCACGACCAGGACGAAAACCACACTGCTCTTCCTGAATCCGAGGTTCGACTATCCGACGGACCCTCCTCTCCAGGACCCCTGAATAGACCTTGCCAGGGAGGCTTAAGAGTGTGACCCCTCTATAATTGGAGCACACCCTCCGGTCCCCCTTTTTGAACAGGGGGACCACCACCCCAGTCTGCCAATCCAGGGGAACTGCCCCCGATGTCCATGCGACATTGCAGAGTCGCGTCAACCAACACAACCCTACAACATCCAGAGCCTTAAGAAACTCCGGGCGGATCTCATCCACCCCCGGGGCCCTGCCACCGAGGAGCTTTTTAACCACCTCGGCGACCTCGTCCCCAGAGATTGGAGAGCCCAACCCAGAGTCCCCAGGCTCCGCTTCCTCAGTGGAAGGCATGTTGGTGGGATTGAGGAGGTCTTCGAAGTACTCTGCCCACCGGCCCACAACGTCCCGAGTAGAGGTCAGCAGCACACCATCCC
The DNA here is from genome assembly GCF_003331165.1 of Xiphophorus hellerii. Classification (NCBI taxonomy): domain Eukaryota; kingdom Metazoa; phylum Chordata; class Actinopteri; order Cyprinodontiformes; family Poeciliidae; genus Xiphophorus; species Xiphophorus hellerii. The sequence goes on from NC_045677.1 coordinate 24,268,482, forward strand.
CACTATAAACAGTGTTGGTGCTGCACCGCTTCCCCCCCCTGAGACGCCGGATGGTGGACCAGAATCGCCTCGAAGCCGTACGGAAGTCTTTCTCCATGGCCTCTCCAAACTCCTCCCACGCCCGGGTTTTTGCCTCAGCAACCGCCCGAGCCGCATGCCGCTTCGCCCGCCGGTACCCATCAGCTGCTTCCGGAGTCCCACAGGCCAAAAAGGCCCGATAGGACTCCTTCTTCAGCCTGACGGCATCCCTCACCGAAGGTGTCCACCAGCGGGTTCGAGGGTTGCCGCCGCGACAGGCACCGACAACCTTGCGGGCACAGCTCCGATCGGCCGCCTCGACAATGGAGGCACGGAACACGGTCCACTCAGACTCCATGTCCCCCACCTCCCCCGGGACGTGTTCGAAGTTTTGCCGGAGATGGGAGTTAAAGCTCCGTCTCACAGGGGATTCCGCCAGACGTTCCCAGCAGACCCTCACAACACGTTTGGGCCTGCCAGGTCTGACCGGCTTTCGCCCCCACCACCGGAGCCAACTCACCACCAGGTAGTGGTCAGTGGACAGCTCCGCACCTCTCTTCACCCGAGTGTCCAAGACATACGGCCGCAGATCCGATGAAACGATGACAAAGTCGATCATCGAACTGCGGCCTAGGGTGTCCTGGTGCCAAGTGCACATATGGACACCCTTATGCTTGAACATGGTGTTCGTTATGGACAATCCATGGCGAGCACAGAAGTCCAGCAACAGAACACCGCTCGAGTTCAGGTCGGGCGGGCCGTTCCTCCCAACCACGCCCCTCCAGGTCTCACTGTCATTGCCCACGTGAGCGTTGAAGTCCCCCAGCAGAACAAGGGAGTCCCCAGGAGGAGCACTCTCCAGTACCCCCTCTAAGGACTCCAAAAAGGGTGGGTAATCTGAACTGTCGTTCGGCCCGTAAGCACAAACGACAGTCAGAACCCGTCCCCCCACCCGTAGGCGGAGGGATGCTACCCTCTCGTTCACCGGGGTAAACCCCAACGTACAGGCGCCGAGATGGGGAGCAACAAGTATGCCCACTCCTGCCCGACGCCTCTCACCTTGGGCAACTCCAGAGTGGAAGTATGTCCAGCCCCTCTCAAGGAGACTGGTTCCAGAACCAGAGCCGTGCGTCGAGGTGAGACCGACTATTTCTAGCCGGAACCTCTCGACCTCACGCACTAGCTCCGGCTCCTTCCCCACCAGAGAGGTGACATTCCACGTCCCAAGAGCCAGTTTCTGCAACCGAGGATCGGACCGCCAGGGTCCCCTCCCTCTGCTGCCACCCATCCCACACTGCACCCGACCCCTTTGGCCCCTCCCACGGGTGGTGGGCCCATGGGAGGGGGGGCCCATGTTTCCTCTTCGGGCTGAGCCCGGCCGGGCTCCATGGGTAAAAGCCCGGCCACCAGACGCTCGCCATCGTGCCCCCCCTCCAGGCCTGGCTCCAGAGTGGGGCCCCGGTGACCCGCGTCCGGGCGAGGGAACACCAAGTCCAAAGTTTTCCTTCATCATTGGGGTCTTTGGGCTGCTCTTTGTCTGGTCTCTCACCTAGGACCTGTCTGCCTTGGGTGACCCTACCAGGGGCATGAAGCCCCAGACAGCATAGCTCCTAGGATCATTGGGACACTCAAACCCCTCCACCACGATAAGGTGGCAGCCCATGGAGGAGAAAGTTGTTCGAAAGCTGTTAGAAGTTGTTCCTGGGAAAGTGTCACTCTCGTATCTCGGCTGCACTGCAGGGGGCCGTCCTCATCTCCATCACGAGGAGGAAACAGGTGGAGGAAAGAATGACCTCCCTCTAATTACTCAGACCGAGCTGTGAAATAAAAACCGACGCATAAAACCAGCAGCAGTGGCATTTCCAGACTGCCAGACCCTTTTCTGCATAAATAGATTAAATAATAAATAATCGTTTATTGCTGCTGGCTTTACACCCAGCTACTCTTCTTTTAAAAACACACATCATACAATAGAAATCATTAAAATGATTGAAATATATGGCAGATTTAGCATTAAAAAAAAATTAATTATGGTCAATACAAAATGTTGATAAACATATAATAAACTATAAGATGTGAATTAATGGTATTTATACTTGTCCTGAAAGAAGGATTCAATGCTTATTGAGCTGCTTTTTTCTGTTTCAATTTCAGTTTGTTTTTTATTTTTCCCTTTGCTCATTGTCTGACGATATTGAAGCTCAGAAATAATTAAAGTTCTTACTGCAGGCTTAATCAACCGAAATAAGGGCAAAACCAAGACAGTTTGTTATCCAAACAGACCCCAAGTAGCTCAGCGACTTGCTTTATGAGAGTCTAATTTATTGACGAAAATAGCTTTGGATCATGTTTACGCTTTTCTAAAAACTTAAAGACACGTTACAGGAATCAAGCAAAATTATAAACAAAACACTTAGATACATCTAACAAAATTATTTTAAAATATTATTTAATATATTGAAGAGTCTTGAATTCTGATTTTAATCTCAGAATTAAATTTTTTTTCTCAAAGACTCCGACATTAATCTCACAATTCTGACTTTTCTCAAAATTTTGACTTGTTTTCAAAGAATTTGGACTTTAATCTCACAATTCTGATGGTTTTCCTGAACATTTTGACTTTAATCTCAAAATTCTGATGGTTTTCCTGAACATTTTGACATTAATCTCAAAATTTTGGCAATCTCAAAATTCTGAGATTATCGTCAGAATTTCGACTTTTTTCAAAGAATTCGGACTTTAATCTCAACATTCTGACTGTTTTGCTCAAAATTTTGACAATCACAGAATTTTCAATTTTTTTCTCAAAATTCTGATTTTTTTTCCCTCACGTTTAACATTAATTTCAGAATTCTGACCTTTTTCTCAGAATTTTTACTTTTTTCTCAGAATTTTGATTTTAATCTTCTTGGGAAGAAAAAGTCTGGATTCTTTTTCTGTTTCTTTTTCCAGTGGCCCCCATCCTTTTCTGTATGCTTGTTTGAACCAAGTACTAGCTTTTTGTCTTTAAAATACGTAATATTAATTTGTTACCCAAAACCCATAGACTGCACTTTCATTTATAATTTATTGTTTAACATTAGAAATCTTAAACAAGAATATAATAAATAAATATTCTATATAATTTAAAAAGTTTCCCGTCCAGTGTTTGGTTTTGGGATCTGGGCAGCAGAATGCAGAAACTCTCCCAGAGCATGACTGGGATCCCTCTGACAGGCTGCCACCGAGAGCCGAACAGAAACTCCTCCATCATGCCGTTCCAGCCCCACAGGGACGGTGATGCACGCCGCGCAGCAGATCACTGAGCTGCCAGTCCGCGGGGCCCCAGGAGGCCCCCGAGAGCCACGGAGGAGGCGATGCATCCACACCACAGCCTGCCACACCGATTCCTCGTGGCAGCCGAGACACGAGTCACAAATCACACGCCAGCAGATGGAGATGCAGCCATGATGACTTCCTGCCAAATCACTACAGAGGAAAAAAATCTGCATATAAACACTACAAAAAAAATTCAAAAAGTATTTTTGGTTTAGTTTCTACACTGAAAAAAGACAACAGAGCTCAAACTTTTAAAAATTGAGCTAATTTTTTAGATTTAATCAAATTAAGTTTGTCAAACTTATTTAAGACACTTAGTATTTTTACTCGGATTAACTTAATTTGATTAATTGTAACAAAGGATCACCTGTTTTCTTTTTTCAGTGTAGTTCAAATATTGTAATACATTTGAAATAAGATAAAACTGACTTACAGGCAACATTTCAGCAAAGATATAAGTTTGAGTAAATTATTCCTTAATATTGATGAAAAAGTTCCAGTTCCAAAAGCCGATTATTTCACTTATAACATGGAAAAAATATATTGTTATAAATGTTATGTATTGGCCAGTATAACTAGAACTTTTACATCTATATTAAGGAGTTAGCTGTTATATCTTGCTGAAAAGTTACTTGTAAGTTAGTTTTGTCTTATTTCAAACATAAGAAATTTGCAGTAGAAAATAGAACAAAAATAAAAAAGATTTTGTGTTTTTTCAGTGCAGAAGCAGCTTCACTCTGTCGCTCAATAATACCAAATATTATATATTAATTTAATATTAATAATATTAATTTTTTTGTTAATATGCTAGAATTTTAAAAACATTACTGTATTAAACAGATTAAGCTCATTATTCCAACAACATACATGTTTCATTCCGTATTTTAGGTCAAAATGTGATATTTTTGTGCTATGAGACAAACAATAAATTTAATGGTTACGCATATTAAATTAACCAAAAGTCTGTTTAAAAGGGTGATGCTGCCATCTAGTGGTAATCAGCAGCTAGAACCTTTAATATGAAGTATCTGAAGATGGAGGGTTTCTTTTCCACACTCAAAATTTCAATTATCTGATTCATGGAGTTAATTTTCTGCCAAAACGTTGCAAGCAAATAAAAACCGATTTTTTTTCTTTATTTTATTATTCTCCTTCCAGAGAATAAAACTACATGTTTTAGTTTGTAGTTTGCTACAAACTGTTTGCTGTTTGCTGTTTTAGTTTGCTACAAACTAAAACAGCAAACAGTTTTTAGTTTGCTTAAGTTTTAGTTTGTTTGTCACATGACAAAATCATCATTTTGTCATGATGTTTAAATCATCGTGACAAAATCATCATTTTGTCATCATGACAAAATGATTAAATGCTTAATAAAGTGTAACTGTAATTATTTACTCAGGATCAACCAATCAAAATCGACTTTAAAAGTAAAAAAAAATATCAAGGAACTAAAAATTAAATGAAATGATTCAATTTCAAAAACTGCACAATAAAAATCCTTCTAATTGTACATTTTATTAAGTGACAATTTGAATTGTTTCAATTCAATCAGGGGTTTTTATTCTTTTTTTTGAATAAAAACAAAGATTAAAAATAAAAAGAATGGAAATAGTTTGACATTAGTCAGAAATCAGTGCAGACTTTATAAGCTGTTCTAAAATATTCTGTAAACTTAAATATATTTTAAAGGCATCAAATGAAGGAGTGAGAAACAAAAATATCTTCTTAATTATCTGATTTTAATTAGTTAAAACATAGAAACCCTTCTTGTAAACAAACTATTTCTATAGTAACTGTGTTAATTTAGCAAATCATAATTTTTAGTTTGGATTCAAACATTAAAACACTGATATACGTTCATAAAGCTTTATAACAAAACACACTAACCGGTTATTTTCTGACAGTAAGAGACGAGGAGATTTAGGGATGTGGAGCGAAACTGGAGAATCTGTTCAGGGTTGAGTAAATATTTCCTGCAGAGCGACAGATTTCAATAAATAGTTGGAATATTAAACACAACATTTACAGAAGAAATGAAAACTCCCCCCGTTTAAGCAGCTTCGCTCACGTTGGTGTGATGGAGACATAAACCAGTTTGCAGCGACTCCTGTGGCTCCTCTCCAGCTGAGTGGACCATTATCGCAGCGGGCTGCAAGTGCTGGAGAGCCACAAACGCGCTCTTACTTTAAATAGGCCGTCACCGTTTCATTACTGACTGAGCACAACAAACTGAATTTTCTGACATTTTTCCTTTTCCTGTAAAAAACTTGAGTTCTTTTACAATAAAATTGGAAAACCTTTTTGGTTTGGGGCTGATGAAGGCAGAAAATAGGGCTGAAACGATTGATCGATTATTGAAGTGATCGATTGTTATTGAAAAAAATCAATTAATTGTGATTAATCTATCATTTAAATAAACAATTACTAGTGATTAATCATGATCAATAATGATTTATAACAATTATAAGCATTATAAAACACTTAAATAAAAATTCTGCAGAATGTGGCAGTTTTAATATCCGATTAATCACCAGAACAATCGATTAATCGATAACTAAAATAATCGTTGCAGCCAATCAGAAGCCCCTCAAAATATGTTCACCATATTTTTACATTTCAGCCAAAAACTACAAAGCATTTTATTGAGATTTTGTGTGTTTTGTGATACAAAGTAAGATATAATTGTGAAACTTTAAAATATTTTTCACAAATAAAAACCTAAAAATAGCATCATTTAGTGCATCCATAAATAACCTCCAGGCTGACAAAAAGATGAATACATCAACTTTGTATATTTTTAATTTGTTTATTTGTAAAAATGTAACATTTTCCTTCTACTTCACAACTATGGAGTACTTCCAGTGGATCCATCACAAAAATCCCAATAAACTACAGTGAAGTTTGTGGTTGTAGGTGAGGAAAAGTGTAAAATTTCCAGGTTTTTCTCCTAAAAACAACTTGAGAAACGAAGGAATGTCATTTTCTGATGGTTCTTCCAAACACAGATTGATGAAAAGCAGAGGAGCGATCCTCTAACTGCATCCAGGGTGCAGCTGTAGTGGTTATAACTCAGACTGGGGGCCGGTGTGAGGAGCGGAGCAGCGTTTTAGTTCGTCATGATGATGATGATGATGATGTGTTAGCTAAGGGGCGCTAGCTGAGGAGGTCGGGCTGCAGGCCGACCCTCTGCAGGACGTCCTCAGGCATACACAGGACGGGATTCACCGGCTTGATCGCCTCGTCGCCGAGAAGCGAGAGGCCCGCCACACCGAACAGAGTGTGGAACGGATCCACCTGCAGAGGAGGGGTCAAGAGGTCAAACTGGTGCATAATGAAATCCTGGAATATTGCCTATCAACAATGTCTTATATTTTTGTCACTGTTTTAAAAGTTTCAACCAATTTTGATGGTTTGAGGAAACATAAAATGCAGTTTTTTGGAGGGGAAAAAGAATCTATCCAAACCCAAAATGGCTGCACAATCTATCAACAGGTTGTGATTAACATCATGTGGAAAAGTTTAGGACCAGTTCTGAGTGTAGAGATGGATCACATGACCAGCAGATCAGCCCTAAACTGTATTTGTACTATACTTTTCTACGAATAATCAAGCAAACACTAAATGAATGCTATGTTATTGAATTTTAGACAATAAAATATCATTTTCTTATTTAAAATTAATTTAATTATTTGTTTATTTGCATTTTAATATATTTCTAATATTGCATAAAAAGATTTAAGTGGCTAAATAAAAAAATCTTCAAAATATGTCAATGTCGTTATCCGATTAATCAATTATTCTGACGATTAATCAATTAATCGTCAGAATAATTGATAGAATATTCAAATATTAAAATAATCACTAGTCGCAGCCCAAGTATTCAGTAAAACTGATCTAATTCTGGTGGCTAGTTGCAGTTTATTCATGATTTAATGGGCGACATAAATCTTGTTCTCACACAGCCGAAGTTAGTTTAACTTTTTTCAACTGAAAAACTGCATTTTGTGTTTATTCAGGTTATTTTATGTGACAACAAAGTAAAAATAAAGAAGAAACCTTTAAAGGGGGCAATACTTGCAAAAAGTGCGGCATTAAGAAGGAAGATAATCAGCAGGAAGTCACGGCGTTTCTTTTCTCACCATGTCTCCCGGTCGGTCAGCGAATCCTCCCGTCTCCTCGTCCTGGCAGGCCAGAATGAAGCGCTGCAGCTTGGCTTTGTCGATCCAGTGAATCCTGCCGATGATTTTCAGAGACGCCAGGACCCACCAGGAGTAGCAAACATCTGGAAGCTGAGAGAGACGGAGGTTTGTCTGCGACTCTGAGCATCCAGCTGTGATCTCAGGCTCAAATCAAACATCTGAACTGATCCTTTGTTACAGGAAATATCACTTTATATCAACACTCCTCTTGATTGATGCAGAAAAAAAGACCATAAAGAGAAATCAGGTTCTTCAGTCGCTCTGTTTTTAGTCCTTAAGGAGGGAAAAATATTTTTAAATTTGTTCATTTTTAACCTTTTTTTTTTTTTTTACTAATGTGAACTGGGAATTTACTGTAAGTAAGAGATGTTGAAGTATAAATTTATAAATCTAGAATTTAGCAGCTTGTTGGAGTAAATCTACTTGGTTACATCTCATTTGTTCTGTTTATAAATTCTTGTTAATTTTTTAGGGTTTGGACAATAATTCCCACTAGTATCGGACACTTTGCAGCTGGGAGCATTTCTGTTCTTACTTTTTTACTTTCAGGCACTTATGAAGTGTAACCATGGCAACAATGTATTATTTTTAAAACTGGAAGAAACTGATTAGCATCTTAAATAATAAACTTTACTTACAAATTAACATATCTTACCTGAGATTAGAAAAAAGGGAAGATATCAGACAATACTGATAGTTTGACAGTTATATTGACTTTGTTTTTAATAAAAAAAACTAATTTCTACATTTTCTTTTAATTTGATGCAAGGTATCTGACTAATCCTGGATGCAAACTCAAAAACCTTAATAAACATTAAAGAACAACAACAAATCTGCAATAATCCCCTCATTTAAATGTGTTCAGCCACATTTCAATGCAGCTTTCTTGCCTTATGAATCTAACGAGCAGAGAAACTTCATGTGAAGTGCACAAACCTTCTCGGGTCGCCCGTTGAGGCCTCCGGACGGCAGCTGCCTCTCGCAGAGCCACCAGCCCAGTAGGTCGGCGTTGAGCTGGTGCAGCTGACCGGTGAGCGACAGGAAACCGGTGCAGCAGTAAATCTGACGGACGAACACGGCTTAATGGATTCATTCTGCGACCAACCGCCTCGCAGTTCTCAATCAAATGTTTACATTTTATTCTAAAGACATTTATTAGGACGTAAAGAACCTGTTTGGTTTTGTTTATAAAGAGTAAAGTTTTAAAAACGTCCAGGTGTGAACTCACCTGGCCAGCGTGAGACTCTGAGCCCGGCCTGCAGCCGAAACCTCCGTCGAAATTCATGCAAGACAAGACGAACTCCACAGCTTTGTCAACGTTTATGGTGTCCATCTTTCCCTGAGCGAGGACGGAGGAAAACAGAGACGGATCAGGACAAGCTAACGCTAACTAGCATGCTCATGTTCAGCTATCATGTAAAACTACAAATTTATAACGTTTCTGCTTCTTCTTTTGTCACACTTAACATTTTCTGAACAAATTTAAATGTCAAAGGTAACCTGAGTAAGTCTAGCCTTTGACTAGGCAACTTCAAAACATTTGAATATTTTTCTTTTCAAGGACCCAGAGGTGGATTAAACGTCACGGTTCCATTGAAGCAGCTAAACAAGCCCAGAGCATCATTCTGCCACCACCATGTTAGACAGAATGTAGACTGAAGTGTGTAAATGATTGTGATTTAATTAGAAACAACGTTTGGTGTGAATAGACACATTTGGATGCATTTTGCTGGAAATACAAATGGAAAGTAGCATTAGCTAAATCTGATGGAGAGCATTTCTTCCTTTTGTAAAGATTAATTTGTTTACACAGATGGTAAAAACAAACAATATGGACAATTAATAAAATTAGTTTTCAAGGTTGTTTTTGCATAGATTGAGAAAGAAAATTACAAATCTAAATTTATTCAGGTTTCCATTAATCATCAGAAAACATTTAAGTTTGACCAGAAAGGAGCGAAACAAGAAGGAATACTTTTCCTGTACTTCATTTCTAGAAACATTTAACTGTTTAGTTTTTAAATATTTATTTCTTTAAAAATAAAACAGAACTGCCTGACAAACTGAGATTATTTTAATAAATACAGAAATACATAACTTTACGACACAGCTATTATATGTTGGCTGCAGTTTTTGACATGATTATGAAGTTTTATCTTTAACAAACTTGTAGGGAAATAAAACCAAACATACCAGCAATGCCAGCGTAGCAACAGCACAGAAAGAAAACCGTGTGTCGATTTCTCCTGAAAAGACAGAAAACTAAAGTTAAAACTAACATTCATGTAATGAAAACTTTGATATCTTAATTACTTAATTTTTTTAGTTCAAACTTTAAAGTCTACAGCTTTTAAGTTATTATTTTTTGCTTATTTCTCCCCACAAAATACAAAAAAATATGTGAACATTTTTAAACCAAAAAGCAATCATAAAAACATCACATAAAAACATATTTATTTGAAAAAAACAACAACTACAAAGCAATCAGACAAAACAATTGGAGGAAATCCAGCAGTTTAATCATTCAAGTTTCTAAAGCAACATTTATAATTACATTATATTACAATTTATAAAGACTAAAATACAAACTGATCACGATCTGAATAATAACTTAGATTAAAGATTTGTTACCCCATTTGTCTCCTGCAAACGAGCCGTCCTCCTGCTGAAGCCCCTTAACGTATTCCACCACTTTGTCCACATCGATGGCGTCCAAACTGTCATACAGGCACAAAATCTGAGACGGACAGAGGACAGTCAGTCTGAGACACACAGAGGACAGTCAGTCTGAGACGGACACAGGACAGTCAGTCTGAGACGGACAGAGGACAGTCAGTCTGAGACACACAGACGACAGTCAGTCTGAGACACACAGAGGACAGTCAGTCTGAGACGGACACAGGACAGTCAGTCTGAGACACACAGAGGACAGTCAGTCTGAGACGGACACAGGACAGTCAGTCTGAGACGGACACAGGACAGTCAGTCTGAGACGGACACAGGACAGTCAGTCTGAGACAGTAAGTCTGAGACACACAGAGGACAGTCAGTCTGAGACGGACAGAGGACAGTCAGTCTAAGACGGACAGAAGACAGTCAGTCTGAGACACACAGACGACAGTCAGTCTGAGACACACAGAGGACAGTCAGTCTGAGACGGACACAGGACAGTCAGTCTGAGACGGACACAGGACAGTCAGTCTGAGACGGACACAGGACAGTCAGTCTGAGACAGTAAGTCTGAGACACACAGAGGACAGTCAGTCTGAGACGGACAGAGGACAGTCAGTCTAAGACGGACAGAAGACAGTCAGTCTGAGACACACAGACGACAGTCAGTCTGAGACACACAGAGGACAGTCAGTCTGAGACGGACAGACGACAGTCAGTCTGAGACGGACAGAGTACAGTCAGTCTGAGACGGACAGAAGACAGTCAGTCTGAGACACACCGAGGACAGTCAGTCTGAGACGGACAGAGTACAGTCAGTCTGAGACGGACAGAAGACAGTCAGTCTGAGACACACCGAGGACAGTCAGTCTGAGACGGACAGAAGACAGTCAGTCTGAACCAGGGGTTCGAACTTTTTACCCAGAGGGTCAAAACTGGTCCATTTACTGGCAGGACACAAAATTCACTAAATTAAAAATTCACAAGTTGGTTTGTGATATTTTTTTGTTTTTCTTTCTCAACAACAAACATTTTTTTATTAAATGTGTAAATCAATAAAGATCTAAAACATAAAAAGGGCTTCAGACTGCTGCCTTATTAAAAGAAAAACAGCTCATTTCCAAATTCTTGGGGTCATTAATTGTTTTCTATTTTGTTGGCCAAATTTTTACCATTCTTGACTTGTGATCAGGGGCCAAATAAAACCATTTTCAAGGTGGTTTTCAAGGTGTTCAAACTTTGAACACCTCCGGTCTAAACCACAAGAAAAACCTGATCAAACAGCTCTGTGTTACAACGAAATGGAAAAATTGTCACATTAGATCCAAACAGATCAACAAATACGATTAAAGTTTAGGATGCAGCGAAAGTCCATTAGGATTCACCTGGACGGCGCTGAGGGTGTAGAGCAGGTGAGGGTCGTGTCCGATGCTGGCGCTGATGCCTCCACACTCGTGCTGACAGGCTTTGATGAAATCGATGATCTCCTGGCGGTTCATCCGCTGCAGCTGGTCCATCAGGTCCATCACCGTCAGCCCCCAGTAGACGCCGCTCATCCTCAGGTACTCTGACAGCGTGTACTCCTGGTTAGTTCAACACAGAGCTAGTTCAAATGAAACGTCTTTAAAATATCAGAAGACCAGGGTTTGATCTGATATGTGGTTATATCATATGACTTCCAATAAGAGGCTGTTGTTTTTTTCACCATTTTGAACTAATCAGTCAATCATGTTCATTGTATAGCTCAGTTTCTTTCAATGAAAAAACTTATAAAACTTTAACAAAAACTACAGGTGTGTGTCTGGTGAATTTTTGGTTAAAACATGTTTGTTTTTCATTCAGTGGGCAGAAAATCCAGAAATTTTACTCAGGTAAGAGTAGAAATACTTCATAATAAAATTACTCAAGTAAAAGTTAAGAGTGCAGCGCAGTAAAAATATTCCTAAAAGTGCATCTTTTCCAAAAAATTACTCAAGTAAATGTAATTGAGTAAATGTAACTAGTTAATACCCAAATCTAATCAATGTACATCAAAATGTTGATAAATGTTTCATTCATTATGGTTCAAAAGCAACTCTAACCAGGTGGGTTTTAGCCTAGATTTAAAGGAACTCAATATTTCAGCAGTTTTTCAGTTTTCTGGCAGTTTGTTCCAGGTTTGTGATGCATAGAAGCTGAATGCTGCTTCATGTTTGGTTCTGGGGATGAAAAACCACTGCTAGGAGATCCTTAGGGTAACAATTTAAACCTTTTTAAAGTTTGCCTAGAGCAGGTAGTTAATGATCCCTGTCCGATCTTGGATGACATGAAAGTTGAAAAATAGACTTAAAAACAATGAATCTAAACGTATTTGAATGTGACTGGGTGTAAACTGGTTCTGTTTACAGCCAGATCCAGTTGTGATCTGGGTGCAAACGAGGCTTTACTCACATAGTCATCCTTCTTGGAGCCGTAGGCTGCGATGTAGTCTGCATGTTTGTCCAGCAGCAGAGAGCTGGGAGCGTCAGGTTTGATAATGACATCTTTCAGTTGAGCACTCTGACATAAAAACACAAAACAAGACGGCTTCAACAACCCGCAAAGAGGCCACGGCAGCACGAAACACAGCAACCTAAACCATAGGATCTTCTATTCAGTCGTTTATTGACGTTGTTTAGTGTAGAAAAACGAATGAATGTAAATATGAGGAGGATTCTTGTTGACAAGCTGCTAAATGCTAATATTGATGCTAGCGGCTTTCACAGAGAAACGGTCAGGTTTACGGTAAGATTTAAACAGGACACGGACAAAATAACAATCAAGCACATTAATATTGTACTGTTATATTCTAAAACAACGTTAACGTTAAAAAAAAGTCATCGTTTACCATCATTGGACACTATTAGCTTCGTGTCATTATCGGGATGCCTTTCGTCTTCTTCTTGGAATTAATGGTGGCTGGCCAACCAACTCAAAAGGTGCGTTATCGCCATCTACTGGATCCTTGTGAGACTGACAGAAAATATATAATTCCTCCCAGTAAAGTTTCTGTATGTAGCCTTTATAATAAAATAAATAACTTTTTTTTAACATATTGTTGAAACTGTCACTAAGTCGTGACAGTATGTTATAAGACATAACAAACGGTATAGCTTGTTGTGAATGCTACCGGTTGTTAGCATAGCCACCGATTATGGAGGATAAACAGCTTCCCTGTTGGTAGGTAGTTTCTCCACCGCTAGCAGATTTAGCAGTTGCATAGTAGAGCGTTTGACAGCTCTGGTATTGACAGCGGTTCAGCGGAAACACATTTCTCCTGGCTCTGATTGGTTGCTTTATTAAGGAGAGGAGCATTTCTGCAGATGGAGCTCAGGGAGGTTCATTTTTTCAGACAGAGACAGATAATCAATGTCACATGTTGCGACATGGTGACAGTTTTCACAAATATGTAAACAAAAATAATAATAATGAAACCATTTTTAGAAACAAAATAGTTCAAGAGATGTCCTGTAATAATATCTTTTCTCTGTGTTTCTGCACATAATTAAAACAAACAACAACTTGGTTTTTATGTTTGAAATGCATTTATTTTGTAATGTGCTGCAAAGCTATTCAAGTATAGGACGTCCTGCAGAGTACAGATTACAGTGTCAGTCTCTAGCCATGCTAAAGCAATAATAACAATACAGTACAACAATAAATTCATTTCTAGCATCCATACTTGTAACAGTCATTATACTGCTTGGTTCCTAGACATGAGTAGGTATCACCACAAGGGGGCGCCTATTCCCTTTTTCTTTTGTTGTACTATTGTACAGAGTAAGAACTCGTCTTCCATGTGGTGTAGAGGAGATCATCGGTGATGATGAGGTGCAGAGCGGTGAATTATCGTTTCTTTTCTCATGTATGAGACTGAAATGTTAGTACCGTGGAGACCTGGCTTTACATGGACGAAGTGAAAATAAAGTGACAGTGTGGAAAACTTCAACAGTGCGTCCTGCTGTTTTGGGTTAGAGTGGCTAACCACCATTGCTAACTCCTTCTCCAACCTCTCACCGCACCGTCACATACTGCAAAGGGCATGTTTTAAGAAAATGAATGGCCTAAACATCAACATTGTTACAATTAACAAGAAACACTTTTTTCATCCTGATGAACTTTTACAGCAACATATTAATAACATCAAGGCACTTTATGGCATTTGAAGATGTAAACATTTTTATATTATTTGACACATGACTCCATAGGGATTTTGAACATTAAAGTGTATTTAAAAAATAATATTCTCTGATTTGCACAAACAAAAAAATCTATTTGGTCACAAAATTTGCCTAACAAATCATTTTGTCCCTAAAAAACGGTAATTTTTACTTTTTCCCCATAAAACTAATTAGTTTGGCATTAAAGGAGCTGAGATGAGACGTTGTTGATGCAGAAGGTCTTTAAAACAACCTGAAAAAGAAAACAAGTTTCAATTTATTGAAAGAAATTAGACTTCTAACAGAACATTATAATTCTGTAATATGTAACAATATTTACAATCATCATACAATAATTCAGAATTTGTGAATACATCTCCCTTTATTTGGTGGTGGTAAATTAAGGCTCACAAAGAAAACAACTTTTAAACGGGATTAAACTGAAGAAAAAGTTTAATGAATGAAATGTAGCAGCTGGGAGTGAGAATCAGAACTATAACGTGATTTTAGAATAAATTGTATTTTTACTGTTTTCACATGTTGTATTTGTTTGATGCAAAACCCCAATAAAAGTGTCGATCTTAGACAAACGTAGACAAAAAAACAACGACTTGGTTTTCATGTTTGAAATTCCTTTAGTTCTTAATGTGTTGCAAAGCTATTCAAGTACAGGACAGATTACAACACTCTGCATGATGACTGTAGCCTTCAGGGAGGGGAAAACCCCCAAAGTGGTTCGACTTTACAATGGATATTGACCCATATAGAAGATTAATTACGAGAAGCTTTATATAGTTTTTCTGAGTTGCCTTATTGGTGCATTTATCTGATTAAATAAAAATGATCATAGCTGTCAGGTAAATCTTCACTATATTTTCTATTAGAATGTGATTTACCAGAAAACCTACACTTGTCTTTTCAGGAAGGAAACCTAATTTTTAATGTCTAGCGATCTTCCATCCTCTTATATCAGCAATAAAAAATAAAAAATACGCACTATGTGTTTACAAAACAGTGTTTGGTAGCTGACTGATTTCTGTTGCAGGCCAGTTTTTTAGCAAACAGTTCAATGTTTAATCTGATATTTTGCACTTTTGGTGTAAACTTTACCTTCAGTTCAATTGTCAGTTAAATTTAGTCTATTTTTATATATATAAATAAACACCCCTCAAAATAATCACAGTACCACCTGCTGTAAATATTTGAAACACTAAAATATTATTTATTACCTCTTGCAGCAGGTTGTCCAGTTTTCTAATTATTCTGAAGACAGAAGGTCCAATGAGGCCCAGTGTTGTTTCCATCCAGCAATGGGAGAACTGTAGAGCACAGACAGGTTTCAGCATAAAGATTTCAGGTGTCAACGTTCCCCAACCAGGTTTTCTGCTCTGAACTCACCTGACAGGAAACCTTGGACCCAGATACGAACAGATCCATGGATCAGATCCAATCCAATGTTTCCAGCAGCGGAACAGAAACGGAGAACAATCCCAAATTCCTGAAGGCTGATGCCTGAATGAAACAGAAATCAACAAAACCCAAAGTAAATATTTTATTGGGACAAGAAAAACTCAACTAGCTCAGCATTCACAGCTCAGTGTGCATCAAGACAGAAATAGATTTATTTATTCTTTAATCATGATTTAATTCTGCATATGGAGAAAAGAAGTAAAACACCACAGAGACGAGGTAAACCTGAGCTCACCCAGCTCATCTCCACGGATCATGTAACGACCAGGTTCACGGATCAGGTCCAGTTCAAAGTAACCCACAGTGGGACCAAGATGGAGAGGAATCCCATAGTCCAGGAGGTTTGGGTCTGAACAGAAACAAATAAACAGAACCCATATAAATATAACATTTCAATAAACTAAAGCACAGAAAACCTCAAGTTGTAGCGAGTTTCTTTGGTTAATGTTGTAGCTGTTAGAAAGTTTATCCCTGCAGCAGAGGATAGACAACAGAACTGTTCTGAAAGTTATCAAATAATTTATTCCCCAAATATTTCTTTTATAGTACATGAGCAGAAGAGGACAGAGAAGACAAACGTACTAAAGTAAGAGTAAAACTACTTCAACATATTTTTACTCAAGTAAAAGGAAAAAGTAGTGTTGTGATTTAAACTCGACAGACCCAAAACGTGTGAGCACACGAACAGGAAATCAGCCAACACAGAATAATCAGAGTTTACTTTTTTTATTCTTTTTTAGTGCTAGAAAAGAGAGACGCTTACCCTCACAGGCTAATTTGTTGTGGAGTGAATATAACCGAAATTATACAGCATCTGCTCAAACACGGAAGACACATTGCTTATATCCTAAGATCCGCCTCCTGGTCTGCTGATGTGTTACGTCACTAAAGGTCCTCCCATATGGAGTGAAAATAGTGTCAAAAAGATTTGTGTGTGCGTAAAATGATTTCTGCGTGCGTAAAATGATTTGTGCGTGCGTAACAGGATTTGTAAACCTTAAAAATAAAATACATGTTGGAAAAGTACACACAAATCACCTGGTACGCACACACAAATCTTTTTACACACGCACAAATCCTGTTACGCATGCACAAATCATTTTATGCACACACAAATCTTTTTGACACTATTTTCACTCCATACTCCCAGTGGTCATCCGATGCTCGGCACTAACTAAAGTTAGATTTATTAGAGTTTCCTCTGTCTCCCTCCACTGACTATCACCTCGTCTATTATTCCACCTATTCAGTAATTCCTCTGCCAATCTTTTTGCCTCTTTTTTTGCTCGACCCATATTTCCTTGTGTCTCCTTGCTGGTTTCCTCCCTGTGTATTTGTAGTAAGTTTTTGTTTTTATATTTTCATCAAATCCTTCATTGTCTGAAATTGGGTTCACCCAACACCCAGGACTTAGGGTCCTTAGTAAAACGATGCATGAGCACTCTGGAGTTTCGAACCCCTTGGATAAGTGGTTCACTGACCTGTTTAGAAAATATAAAGAAATCATCATCTCTTTGCTCCTTTCTGTGGCAACTTTCCTGGCACTCCTGATCACCTGCGGTTGCTGCTGTGTTCCCTGTCTGAGGTCTTTGGCTGTAAGGTGCATAACTGCATCTATAGAGAAAGGGAGCGACAGTGATGGAAAGCCCCCTGCCTATCAGATGGTTTCTCAGAAACGTAAAACAACCGTGAACCTGCAACTTTCCAGAGTGTAATCCTTTCTGGGGGTGTCCGGATGACATTGAGCCATCTCGACACACGTAGAAACCAATTTGACAGCAAATGACGCCAGAAGACACTGTTTCGAATAACATTTTAGAGCTCATAAAAAATAAATTTAACCTGCTGACTTTTTAACATTTTGCCAGTATCATTACATTGGGTTTTAAATGACTTTTTGCCTAAAACATTGATTTGCATATTTCAAGTGTGCTTCTTTCATATTATGTGCACTAAACATTTCTTTTCAGTGGGTAAGTTCGCATCCCTTTAGGACCATTAACTACTTTCACATTTTGACCTTAGAGATTTCACCTCACAAGTAACAAAGGGATCTTAACACTACTTTGTTTAACATTTTATTTGTCAGCATTATACCTAACATTGAAAGTTTTTTATTCTCATTGAGTTTTGGATTACTGAAGCTTGCATATTAACTAACATTTCTTCCATTGTGTAGTATTCACTTTATAATTTACCGCAATTCTTAGTATTAACCTTGCACTGCATTAAAGTTACACTTTATTGTTTGTTCACAGTTTATTACAAATAATAATGCCGGCGTCAACTCCTCACACTTCGTTTTACTCATTTAACTTTATTCATTAAAGGGTTATTAACATTCACATATTATTTTCGAATCACACATTTTACTAATATTCATTAACATTCACCATTTTGTTTAAATTTTCATTTTGTTTTCCTTTATTTTCACTTAATATTTTTCTGTTCCTTTTCAGCCTGTAAGAGGAACATTGTGGTGTCAACCCGCCGCCATTTTGGGGCCAAATGGGGCGCCCTGTTCGTTTTTACTTCCGATGAATGCAATGAAATGAAACCAACAAGCACCGTAATGGGCCCGGGGGATGTTTTCCGAACAGTGGGCAATGTCTTCCTCAGGATGTGTTGCTCCCCAAATGTGTGATGCTCTTTCAAAGATGTGTGGTCTCTTAGAGACCAAAAGGGGGAGTTGTTGAGACGTTTACTCCAGACACGCACCATACATGCACGCACACACATCTACGGACACAAAGATTCTGCACAAAAGCCTTTTGTTTCATACGGAAACTTTCTGTAGAAACGAAACTTAACTCTAGATAACCAGACAAAAGCAACACAATCAAACTAGAGTGACCGAATATTAACTATGAACAACAAACATAACTGGAAACACTGAGCAGAACTAAGAAAAACAGGAACTAGACAGAGCTAACCAGAATAAAAAACTAACACAAATTGAAACTATAATCAAAACAAACTGGGATCCTGACATTTTACTTTCCTCATACTGTTAGTTTGGACAGTGTGACGTCACACTTTCCAGATCCCATATTTCCATGAATACTAAGTGCTTATCATTCATGGAAAATTTGTCTTTTGTGTGAAAATACCTAACACGTGTCACAAGGGAAATTTTCCTACGTGGTTGCTTTGAAACTTTAGTGAAGATGAAATAAGCAGGCTATGACTGGAACATGAATCTTGTAGTCAGACGCTTACAATGGCCTACAGCAACTAGCAGATGACAAGGCCAATAATGAGTTTTTTACCATGAGGCCACCAGGGAGCAGTCAAAGCAGAAATCAGCACTTTTCCGAGTGTAATCTCACAAGACTGTTTATGTAACCTTGGCTCTTTGTGCCAACAGGACGTCATTCTTTGGGATTCCCATAAACATCTTCTGTCTGTCCCACTACAGTTCAATGATTTTGGCATCCTATGCTTGCTGCTTTTGGGGTAACAGTTTCTTTTTCTGCTCAACAAGACTTGGGTTTGTTTTATTTGGGCAGGAGGAGGAAAGATGCTATCTTCTCCACAATTACAGCAGTACCAATGCTTGGGTTTGGCTTTTAACTGAGGTGAAGGAGAATAGGATCTGTTCTGTCTTGACATGGGCTTGGACAGAGGTTGAGACATTTTCCTACGGAAGAGGATTAGGGCCACCGAAAAAAAAAAAAAAAGAATGGATTTTTTTCCAGTCAAACAAACACACTCATACACAATGGGATAGTTATGAAAATGAGCATACAAGTCACTCATGGCGCAGTAAGTTTCATTTATGCAAATGTAAACACTAAAAATGAGCTAATAAGAGCTCTGCTTCTCCAAAAGTAGCCTCATTCTTGATGAACTGGTTGCATAGATGCAGATTTGGAGTCCATGTTTTTACCTTAAACATCTTAGAACAAATTTTTGTGACAAATAAAACGTCTGTCTAATCCCTACTGTAGTGGCGATTGTTTGTCAAACCAAACATCCAATAAAAAGTTCCATCCGCCACTATGAGGTATTGGGGTCCAGATTCTTCACGCAGGCACAAAAAGTTTAATGTCCAAACTTCTTGATTTTCTTGGTTGCTTTTATTTTCCTTTTCAGCAAAACACTTATAACATTCAAATTTTCCTTTGTTACTCCTATCTACTTCTGTCTCTGGTGCCCTGTTGCACTGGTGCTCTGGTAAAAACCATAGGCCCCAAACCCAAATGCCTGCTGGTCCTTTACCAGGCCCCTACACTTATAGAAAGTGGATTGATCCACCTCACTTCCTGTCTTTAGAAAACAAATAAATAAGAACAAATAATAAAAACAAAAGATAAATAGAATTGACAATTATTAACCTGCAAATAATACAAAAACTAGAAATGTAAAAATAAACTAACAAAATTCAAATGCATAAAGAAATAAAGAATAAATAGCTCCAACACCTACCGTCACATATAAACCAATTGCCTCAGCCAGTACCAATGCTGTGCCCAAACAAAATAAATGCAGGATAAATGACCCAATTTCAACTACTTAGTTATAAAACCTCAGAAGAAATTATAAGTCAATTAAGCTCAAGTTTCTGCTGTCTGGATGTCCTACCCACACATTTCTTTAAGAAAGTCCTGCCTGCAGCCTCAGTGTGGAATAACCCAAAAATAAAAATAGAGGGGAAAATGATCTTTTGGAGGAACTGGCATACAAAAGGGATTGACAGTATAAACTGCTTCTTCCAAAATGATACCTTACTGTCATTTCAACAATTATACAATCTAAACCACAAAGATTTCTGGAAGTTCCTACAAATCAGGGACTGCCTCACAAAATTAAGAATCCTGAGGGAACCATACCCACGGAATCACCGATATACACTAATAAAATGAAAGATTCCCCAAGACGAGTAAGCCATATTTATAACTATCTGATTGAGAACGCTTGTAATACAGGACTTAAAAAGGTATGGGAATCAGAACTAAACAAAAAGTTCACAGAAGAACAATGGCGGAGGCTACCCTCTCGTTCACCGGGGTAAACCCCAACGTACAGGCGCCGAGATGGGGGGCAACAAGTATGCCCACTCCTGCCCGACGCCTCTCACCTTGGGCAACTCCAGAGTGGAAGTATGTCCAGCCCCTTTCAAGGAGACTGGTTCCAGAACCAGAGCCATGCGTCGAGGTGAGACCGACTATTTCTAGCCGGAACCTCTCGACCTCACACACTAGCTCTGGCTCCTTCCCCACCAGAGAGGTGACATTCCACGTCCCAAGAGCCAGCTTTTGCAACCGAGGATCGGACCGCCAGGGTCCCCTCCATCGGCCGCCACCCATCACACAATGCACCCGACCCCTTTGGCTCCTCTCACGGGTGGTGGGCCCATGGGAGGGGGGACCCATGTTTCCTCTTCGGGCTGAGCCCGGCCGGGCTCCATGGGTAAAAGCCCGGCCACCAGGCGCTCGCCATCGTGCCCCCCCTCCAGGCCTGGCTCCAGAGTGGGGCCCCGGTGACCCGCGTCCGGGCGAGAGAACACGAAGTCCAATGGTGCCGTTCATCATTGGGGTCTTCGGGCTGCGCTTTGTCTGGTCCCTCACGTAGGACCTGTCTGCCTTGGGTGACCCTACCAGGGGCATGAAGCCCCAGACAGCATAGCTCCTGGGATCATTGGGACACTCAAACCCCTCCACGACAAGGTGGCAGCCCAAGGTGAGGCATTTGAAGAACATTTCACTAAATGCATAGGATTAAAAAAACAGTTTATTATCAAGGTAGATGTTCAGTTTAATGACTAGTGAAAATGAGTCATTAACCTGAACTTTATTTGAAAATCATACTTAGAAATTTCATTATCCTTATTTTTATCTGAACGTTATGTCGCTGTTGGCCTTTTTTCTTTAAACAAGAATGAATGTCCATCTATGGAAAAGTAGACATGATGAGTTGGGTTTTACTATTTCAGTTCACAGTTCATGAAGTGGGCCTGTCATAGTTTCAGTACCAAACACCTTCCTGTTCACACAGAAACATCCCAACATCCTGCACTGCTCTTTAGTTTGACCTTATTTAAGTGACTCCAGAAAGATTTGGGAAATTAATTACAAAACAACACAACAGTCACTAATAACTTCAAAAAAGACCAACAAGACTCATTAACAAGGCTAAGGACCAGGATCAGACTAACACATTATTTATCCAAATATTTTGCACATATATCCGATTTTGCACAGAACTACAAAATACTCTTCAAATAAAGAAAGCCAATGCTGTACACAATTTCATTCATAAATATAAAAATAATTCTAAATTAATTAAGTACTGCATTGCTATTTAAAATTGCCCATTGCAAAAAATTCACTAAGCATAATATTTTGCATTGCAAATTGTCATCTGAATAAAGGTGCTGATGATACAAGTTTGCCCCCTTATAGCTGGTTAAAAAAATATATATATAATGGTCTTTACTGTTTTCTTTAGAGGTTCTAGACCAAATTTACCACAGGGGCCCGTGTAGTCAGTGTTTTTATGGACACACTTAAAAAAAGAATTAAACAAAAACACAGCAATATTTCATCATTTAATAATGTGAACAAAGAGCCACTTGTGTCTCCAGAGATTCAGGTTGTATTTCTCTGATTTAGTAGATGGAAAGTCTGATCCCATCTCCATACTGCAATTCAAAGAGCAGTACCATAATTTTTAATTCATTAAATTAATTTTTATTAAAAATAATTTTAATATATTTTTAATAATACCTTAAAAAGAAAATTGTGAAGAAAAAATATCTACCACTGAATATTTAAAAAAGACATTTATTTAGTGTAATTTCTTTAGAACCCCTCTTAGCCCCCGTCTAGAACCAGCCCTGGCCTGCAGGTCTGGTGGTATTGGTGTCTTAGCATGATTTTTCTTCATTGATAGGAAGTCAGATTATCCAAACTGGTAAACCACATTAATAAAATATTAGTGAAATAATACATTAAATGACCACTGGACAATAATTTATAAAATATATCAACATTTCTGAATAAAACACACAGAAAGTAATGTAATGTAGGAAATATTTATGTATTTACTGTTAATCTATTCGTATGATTTGTTCTTTAAATGGCCACTTATTTTGTCTATTGCTATTATTTATTAAATATCATCCAGACTCAACATCCTAAGCAAAGAATCAAACCACAATAGTGAACTAAAATCACAATAAGAAACTTAATCAATCATAACTAAATGTTCTGTACCATGTCAGCCTCAGGAGATGATTGAGGATGAAGAGATGCTGATTTCTGGTTCTTAAGGTTCTGATGGGTCTGCAGTTCCTCTCCTGATCCATTCTGTCTATCATACAGCACAGCAACACACTGCGCCACGACGGACACTTTTTTTTTGTCTTTCGATGTACACAGTTTCCATCCTCTGAAATTGTTCAGCTTATAATGCGCGTCTTTTCACTCACGTCTGTATTTTTAAAAGCGTTTTTTGTACTAAGGACACTGAATCGGGTCGAGGACGTTTTAAAAAGAAGCGGGTTGATAGCAGCTCGCCGCGGCTGCATAGTGTCCGTCTCTAGGCAACGGTGACGTTCAGCGTCGGTCCGCAGCGTTCAGGGGTCATTTTAGCTCCCGCCACAATTTAGCTGGCCTTAATATTTCCTGTGTTTTATTTTGGTCATTCGGACTCTCCGGGCCGGTGCTCAACTGCCTTTAATCTTACATAAAGAACGGGGATTTCTTTGTTTCAATTGGAAACTTCTCATCAAAGAGGTCAAAGGTCACATGTGGGTTACCCCAAGGTTCAATCCTAGGACCCCTCTTATTCAATATTTATATGCTCCCACTAGCTCAGGTTATAACAGGAAATAAGATTAGCTACCATAACTATGCAGATGACACACAGCTCTACACAGGGGCACTGCCAGGAATCTTGGGCCCCCAGACAAAAAATTAAATTGGGCCCCCTCTCACAGCTGCTGTTACAATTTTTTGAGTTTATCTGACCTATCAAAAGCGTCACAATTTTAAAGGCTTGCAACGGCCTTGCTTTCTTTGGTCCAATACAGATACTAGCACAATATTTACTGTTCATGAATTTTACATGCAACAGTCCACATACAGTATGCAAATAGGTTGCTTAAATTATTTCTATTAGTTTTAGATTACTGAAATGTCTTTCCCCACGAGTAACAGTCATAGGCAACATGCAAAATACACATAAAGCAATCCAGACTTCTCAAAAAATGCGGTGTAGTTGCATTTTATTCAAGCTGCAGTATATAACTTTAATAAAAAATATGTTTTCTCCATATTTGTTAAAGCTGTCACCATGTCACCACCAGTTTGTTATGAGACAGATAATCTGTGAAAACAATCAATCTGCTCCACCTGAACTACTATTGCTGGCTAAATTAATGCAACGTTCCAACCAAAACAACCAATCAGAACCAGTAGGAGGGTCTTAGCGCTGTCAATCAACCTCATTCTCTCACTGCTAAATGTGCTAATGGTGAAAAAACAACTTATCATTACAGGAAAACCGTTTATCTGGCGTCATTGGTAGCTATGCTAACTAGACTGAGCATTTACAACAGGCTATGCTAGCTGCAGCATAGGGATGAGCAGCCACACAAGATTGTGATTGACAGCACTAAAACTCTCCCGTCTCTGACTGGTTGTTTCCAGATAGTACTGGGAGAAGGAAGAGGAAATAGATTTTTTCACAGATTATTTCTCGCCCCAGAGGAGCTGGAACACGAGGCTGGGGAGAGGGAAGTCCGGGCCTCCCTTCTGAAGCTGCTACCCCCGCGACCCGACCCGACCCGACCCCGGATAAGTGGAAGAAAATGGACGGATGGATGGATGGATGGATGGATGGATGGATGGATGGATATTTCTCATGCCATACTGTCACAACATAATGACAGTTTTAACAAATATGTAAAAAAAAAAGTTTCATAAAAGTTACATACTGCAGCTTTAATTTCACTTAGAACAGGGGTCTCAAACTCCAGTCCTCGAGGGCCGCAGTCCTGCAACTTTTAAATGTGCCTCTGCTGCACCACCTGAACAGAATAATTAGATCGTTAAGGCTCTGGAAAACTGATCTACACAAGGAGGAGGTCATTAAGTCATTTCATTCCTGTGGTTTGTACCAGTGGCACATGTAAGAACTGCTGACCTCGAGGACTGGAGTTTGAGACCTCTGAATTAGAAGGAGATGAGTCAGGAGTCCAGGACGTGAGTTATTATTTTTCTTGGCAGCATAGTAACATCCACTCTTGTTCTTGTTTTGTACTGTCTGCTGCTGAAATTCTCCAAGCAGGAAAGAATCAGTCCATGCAGATCCAGGGGGGTTCAGGGCAAATGTGAGCTTTTTGGTCAGGGAGTGGTAACATTTCATTTTTACTGCTAAAAACAATATAATTAATTTTGTTATTGACAGGGCCCCTTTTTTAAAACTTCTATGAACAAAAATAAATAAAACATTGTCCTTCGAATTGTCATAACTTTCCCCCCTACACGGCGCCCCTGGCTCTACATTCTGATGTCACCAGGTGACCTTTGACCCCATCCAATCACTGAACAGATGCTTAGAGAAAGATGCCAAAACTTTCTCCAGCTGAACAGAAACAAAACTGAAGTTATTATTTTTGGACCTAAAAAGGAACGATCTAGAGTTATAGATCTAGAGTCAATGCACAGCTTCAGTTATTACAACTAAAACCTAGAGATCAGGCCTGAAACCTGGGAGTAGTGATGGACTCTGACCTGAACCTCCAGAGCCACATAAAGACAGTTACAAAGTCGGCCTTCTATCACCTGAAGAACATTTCCAGGATTAAAGGACTAAAGTCTCAGCAAAATCTAGAGAAACTCATCCATGAGTTCATCTTCAGTCGTATTGATTATTGCAACAGCGTCTTCACAGGTCTGTCCAACAAATCAATCAAACAGCTGCAGCTGATCCAGAATGCTGCTGCTCGCGTTCTCACTAAAACCAGGAAGATAGAGCACATAACACCAGTTTTAAAGTCCCTGTAGCTCAGAGAACAATACACTACACTGCTGTTGTTGTATCAACCTTCCAGAGCTCTCAGGTCTTCTGGTTCTGGTTCTGCTCTGCATCCCCAGAACCAGAACCAAATGAGGAGAAGCAGCATTCAGCTTCTATGCACCACAAATCTGGAACAAACTTCCAGAAAACTGTAAAACAGCCAAAACACTGACTTCCTTTAAATCTCAACTAAAAACCCACCTGTTTAGAATTGTATTTGAAACATAATCAATTACGAATTTAAAGATGACACTTGACTTAATGTAATGTTTTGATTGTTGATTCTGTGCTGCACGACTTTGTGTTTTTGTGTTTATTATGATGTGAAGCACTTTGAAATTCCTTGCTGCTGAAATGTGTTATACAAATAAAATTTGACTGAACAGAATCAATTATTGCAACATATGAAGTTAATTTTAAGTATGCAGTTTAAATATTGCAAACCTAAAATAACTTGACACATTTAGTTTAGCTGTAAACTAAATACCAAAGACATCTTGACTTGCAAAGTAACTTACTGAAAGTGAGTGTTGATAGCAATTTGATGAAAACTGATTTAAGTCAACTTACAGTTTTTAATTAAATACAATTTTGCATTTGCAGTATATTTACATCTCCATTTGAAAGAATACATGTTTTAATACAGACCATTTTATTTATTCTGATGTTTTTCATGAGTGTTTGCATTAAGTATTTGCAAATAAAGCAACAAAAGAATCTCAGATAAATACTATGTTAAAAAAGGAAATTGCTTTTTTAAGTTTTAAGCTCAAATAAACCCTTAAAATGCATCTAGTGTTATTAAATAATTAAAAAACAACCATTGACGAACTTAAACTTGAAATCAAGTTGTTTGAAAATAACAGCAGCAACAATTATTAATACTTAACATTTCTCTGATGCGTTTAAACTGACATGCAGTCTCAAGAACAATAGTTAACAACTACAACATACGGCTGCTTCAGCTATGAGTTCCTCTATAACATGCACCAAGTAACGCACCAAAAATCTCAGCATCAGCAGAACTAATAACAAAACTCACCTCCAGTGAATCCAAACAAATAAAAGAACATCATTAACCAAGAGAAACAACGGAAACTCCAAGTTGCTTGGATGAGTCGATATGAAAGCTCCCAAAAGAAAGAAATGCAGATGAGTGGTAAGATGGGCTTATCAGGTCGAGCGGTCGTCTGCTGGCTATGGGAGGAGCAATGTTTTTTAATACCGTCTGATTCTACGACAACCATTTTTCACTTACAGAGCAGATTTGACCAAACAGCAGCTTCAACGTTCAGAGCACTTTTTTCAGCTCATTACAAAATGATTGAAGAAAAAAGTTGTTTTATTATTGAATTCACTACAGAGCCCTGCAGTAAATATTTCACTTAAACTAGTAAAATCAAAATAAGAAACTTTTCCAGGAACTTTAACTGTAAACATCCAAATCAAAATGTGTTAAACATTTTCCAATCAGCGTGAAGACGATTCTGGAAGAGGTGGCTTCACTGAACGTTGGGTTCCAGAGAAAAACCCAACATTTCTAGGAAAACATACCCAGATACTTTGGAGGGTTTTAACTAACTTTGTGTTATTAACATTATCTATTCTCCTCCTAAAACATCAAGTTGTTCCTCCAGGACATTTCCAGGAGGACAATCCCAAACGAGTTCAGCAGAATCATGCTATGCTTAGCTTGACTATGAAGAGGAATAAACCTCTACAAACGCCAACATGGACTCTGACTTCTTTGTTCTGACCATGAAAGAAGCAAAGCAGACTGAGATGTCTGGCCACTCAGTGGAGGGGGGCATGCAAATTTTGGCAGGCTAATGATAGGCCTTGCCAAAAAACACATCCCCTGCTAAAATGGAGAAATAAAGAGTTAAGAGTGGAATAACTTTTTCTACATAATCACACTTGTTCTATGAATTGCTGGTATAAGTTTCATATCAATAGGATAATATTTGAGGAAAATAGAGAGGGCATGCAGATATCAGCAGGGTAATAATAGGCTTTGCCAAAAACACATCCCCTGCTAAAATGGAGAAATAAAGAGTTAAGAGTGGAATAACTTTTTCTACATAATCACACTTGTTCTATGAATTGCTGGTATAAGTTTCATATCAATAGGATAATATTTGAGGAAAATAGAGAGGGCATGCAGATATCAGCAGGGTAATAATAGGCTTTGCCAAAAATGCATCCCCTGCTAAAATGGAGAAATAAAGAGTTAAGAGTGAAATAACTTTTTCTACATAATGACACTTGTTCTCTGAGCTACTTCTGTAAGTTTCATATCAACAGGACAATAGACAGGCGATACAAATATTGGCAGGCTCAGAAATTAAAATGCATCCCCCTACATAAAGAGACTAGACAGTAAAGGATGATATAAAATGTTCTACATAACGGGCTTCTGTTTTGTAATGCTTTAAGCCATTATTGTGTTAAAAGAAAAATCGGGGAATTTCAAACCATCTGCGGAGAACATTTTCATCAGACACTCACTGAAAAACGTTCGACTCATATGTTTCAATAAAGCTATAAAAACCGTATTTATTTCAATTAATCTGCGAAATAAAACCCACCGTTTTATGGCTTACATGGTTAAGCCATAAAACGTTACGAATATCTTCAAAATGTTACGAATATCTTCAAAAATGTTACGAATATCTTCAAAAATGTCCTCTTCGGTCATATTTCAGTCCGTTTTCTCATCAATATGCGAGAGTTTAGAGCGATGCGCGCTCCCGCGACAGGGCATGTGTAAATGCCCTGAAGAAGGGGAGTGTTTTAATAAAAGAGCTGGACACGGTGCTTCTGCTCCAACGGTTATTATTAACTACATTTAACGGGAGTATGTTAGCAACAGCGCTAACAACAGAATTTAACATTCGGAGTGCCAAAAGAACTCACAGCTTTCTGAAAGTCAATAAACTCATTTACAATATACAGGTGTGTATATATATATATATATACTCATACCTGAAGAAGGGGAGTGTTTTAATAAAAGAGCTGGACACGGTGCTTCTGCTCCAACGGTTATTATTAACTAAGGAGGAAGTTCCGGTGCTCTTCACTATAGCTAGCGCAAGCGCTAGACTCCCCCTGCTGGTTGAATTTGACCACTGCTTCAGCCAAATCAGACTAGCCAGCCTCTGAAATATCCACATTTCAATCCATCACACATGCACTTCTCGGCATAACACCGTCGGCGCATGCGTCAAGCCCATAGACAAAACCCCGTATCGATGCGCGTATTGATTTCAGTTTCGAAATGACACTGGCGCACCAAACTGTGTTTATAAGGAAGCGAATCTGTCAGCGGGATGCATTTGCCAAAATGATCTTTTTTACGGTACAGCGTCAACTATGGAGCCTCAAGGCCATGGGCGTAGGTTTGGGTATGGACGGTCGTGACATGTCACGACCAATATTCAAGGGATATAAAATAGTCCCGACCAATTTTTGCCATATTAATTAAAAAAAAAAACCCATATGTATTTTTTTAACAAAAACAAAATAAATAAACGAAAATCTACATTGATTAGTTTAATATTTCAATATACTACGCAGTGGTAGCATTCATTTTAAAATTCACTGTTATGAACTATGACGACCCGCTATTGGCTCAAAGAACGTGGATCTACGTTCTTTGATTAGCTGCACCAGGCGGCGGCCAGCTGGCCACACGCGGAACGGAAGCTTGGTCCATGGTGCTGAAAGTGAACGCGTCTCCTTCTGAGTTTGACATTTATTATGAGTCTCCGAGACCATGTCGCCACCAAAAAAGAAAAGGACGACAGACATTAGAAGTTATTTCGCTACCTCGGCTGTAAGTACAGTGAGGGGACCCATAAGTTAGATATCACCTGGAGCCCTGAAGCTCCAGCCACCTCTCCATCGTTCTGCTCTGCCCCTTGCTCTGCTGTCTGAGCATCCTATGTGAAAAAATATTACATAATTAACAGACCTATTCTACCTCACATTCAGTGCTGACCTTACTAAACACCGGACTTTACAACAAATGCGTTGCGTGATAGAGGTGTTAGTTCTCAGATATGTAATATACTGTGAAATTATCTCAGTAAATATGGCATTTGAAGTTGGTTATTACCAGTCAACAATTGGATCTTTTTCCTGAAGTGCAAGAAGTCATTTTTTGTTCTTATCTGCAATTGTGTTTGTTGTATAATCAGTAGATCCAGAGGATATTTCTTTTGATCTTACTTGTATTGTTTGCTGAATTTTGAAAAGGAAAAAGTGAAGTGTTCTTGAACTGATCTGCTGAGTATGACTGTATCTGGCTGTATACACAAGATGTATGATCAAGTTATGGTTATGGTTGGGGGGAGGGGGTTATTAAGCCAATGTGGTGACATAAGATGCTATTTATGTGATGGACTGGGCCACACTCGGTACTTCTGCCACCTTACTAATCAGTCTAAGCCATCCCTGTTTTGCACAGTCTCTAGACCCACTACAGGTGCTTTTCATGATGCTGCCTGTACTGCACTAGTTCTGATTAATGGGCAGCGGGAGACAGCCTTGCTAAATACATGGGGGTTTCAGACCGTGGTTTTGTCTTCCTTAGTACCTAGAGAAAGGTGGACTGAGGAGAAATGTCACATAAGCTGCATAAATGGGGATAAGCATGAATATCCAATGGCTGACATACAGTCAGATGACTGTGGGAGCTACTGACATTTTTTATGTCAGTAGCTCTTGCAGAAAAGATGCCTCATACTGTTATTCTGGGTAATGATGTCCCCATTATTGCTGATCTCACTCAGCAAGCATAATTACATCCTCCCAAACTACTGAGTCCCACACATCCAGAAAACGTTCCCCCACAGGAAGTAACTGGTGCTCTTTTAGCCCAAACCATAGAGTACCCAGGTAAAGTGAGATCTGCAGGGCACAACATGGTCACTACAAGGGCTCAAAGTGCTCAAAACACCTTGAGAGAGTTACCATTTTTTGAGGAAGTATGGGAAATGGGACCAATTAAATCTTATAAAACCAATGCTGAGAGAAGGAGGGACAAGATGAGAGGATCTGCCAGAAATCTCTTTTAAA
Organism: Xiphophorus hellerii; assembly: GCF_003331165.1. Lineage (NCBI taxonomy): Eukaryota > Metazoa > Chordata > Actinopteri > Cyprinodontiformes > Poeciliidae > Xiphophorus > Xiphophorus hellerii. Next base: position 24,299,440 of record NC_045677.1, read on the forward strand.
CCATTTCAGCTGCTAGATGTTAATCTTCCAGCTAATGTGGGTGAGCTTCAGAGACAGGATCCAACTTTGAAAGTTTGATTTGAGAAAGTCATAGAGGTGGAAGGAAACACGCAGATCACTGCAGAATTTCTTGATGAAGCTACTTATGTAGTAAAAAGGGGAATTTTGTATCAGTGTAAAGGGGATGTAGAGGCCTTAGCATTACCACAACAGTTCAGAGAGAGAGTAATGGATCTGGGACACACAGATTCATGTGGGATTTCAGAAAACACTGTAGAATTGCCATAAGATTTGTGTGGCCAGGAATGTATAGTCAAATATCACACTTCTGTAAGTCCTGTGTTAAATGTCAACTCACTTCAGGAAAGAAGATTTCTCTGGCCCATCTGCAGCCCCTACCAATTATTGGTACTCCTTTTGAGAGAATAGGGATGGATGTAGTGGGTCCCTTAGAGAGAAGCTCAGCAGGCAACAAGTACATCCTAGTTATATGCGATTATGCAACTCGGTATCCTGACGTTTTTCCCCTGAGGTGTGTGAAAGCCAGAAATATTGCTAACTGTCTGGTACAATTGTTCTCTGGAGTAGGGATCCTGAAAGAGGTTTTGACAGACTGTGGAACAAACTTAATGTCTAAGCTGTTACAGCAAGTCTACAAGTTGCTAGGAGTGAAGGGAATTAAGATCACCCCCTATCATCCTCAAACGGACGGGCTTGTTGAGAGCTACAACCAGACTTTAAAGAACATGCTGCGCAAGTTTGTTTCCACTACAGGAGCAGATTGGGACCAGTTGTTGCCCTATTTGCTTTTTGCATACAGAGAGATCCCACAGGCTTTGACGGGATTTTCGCCATTTGAACTGCTCTATGGATGCCAAGTGAGAGGACCATTGGACCTCCTGAAGGTTACTGGGAACATCCTGAATTAGCGGAGGACATCGTGGCATATGTGGTCAAGATGCGACAGAGCTTGGAGGAAATGACAGCTCTGGCAAAGGAGAGCATGAAGACAGCACAACAGAACCAGAAAAGATGGTATGACCAGAAATCTAAAGAAAAGGTTGGTAGCAGCAGGTCCTATTGCTGCTACCAACCTCAGATAACAAGCTGCTTGCCAAGTGGCATGACCCATATGAAGTGACTCAACAAGTGGGTAAGGTTACATATGAACTGTTTATGCCAGACAGAGTGAAAAAACATCAGACATTTCATGAGAATTTGCTGAAAGAATTCCAGGTGCGTCAGAGACCAGTGCAGCAGCTCTTGATTTGTGAGGTTCAAGATGAAAAGGAGATGAAGTTTTTGCCCTCTAATGAAACACAGCTGTGTGGTTGCTGCTGAGACCTTAGCCCTTTGTAAGCAGGGTGTCTGTGTGTGTGTTAAATATTGGTGAATAAACACCCAGTGGGTCTGCACCGTTTCTCTGCCTCAAGACTCCGACTTCATCCAGCCGCTAAGGGCCATTCTAACATCTCCAGTCAATATAGATGCATCAGTATTGCACGTGTGCATGTGTGTGGTAAAATAGGGTTCATAGCTGCAAGGAAACGTATACAATTGGACTTTTTTTTAACCTTTTTTTACCCTTCAACCTGACTGCTGGGTCAAATTGACCCGAACAGTATCAGATTGAAAATGAACCATTTTCAATTTATATGTAGAGTGCACCTATTAAGACAAATAGAAAAAGTTTCATGCAGAAAAAATACTTCCAACTATTTAAAAAAATAAATTTTACTGTAAAACGGGTCAATTTGACCCGCAACATAACAGGAGGATTAAGGGAAAAGAAATAGACTAATTGTTTTCTTAAAATGAATTTGCAGAAATAAAAAAAGTCAAAGATCCTTTTGAGCAGAAGAGTAATAATGTAGTTGATGGCAAACAGGCTCAGAAAACATTGTTACAGTACAGAATTACATCCTGGAGAAGTCTGAAGAAATCTGACTGTAAAACTGTTTTAATCTCATTTTAAATTTTAAAACAGGCAAAATATTATTGACAAGATAAAAAAGCTGCATTTTAGACATGCAAAACAGACTTCTAAACATCTTTCTACACATTCTGTTCAAACTGAAAGTTATTTTACAAATTTGATCTTAAAGTCAGACGGATGTTCAAGGCAAAATATGGCAAAAATATTGAGCAAGATTATGATTAAAAGGCTGAAGATGTGAGCGACAATAAATCTTTACAGAAAACTGGATCTGAGTCACTGATGCACAAGATTAACAGCAGCTTTAGTTCAATAACTGATCAATGCTTAAAGATGCATTTCTGATAAAAACTATAAGCAGTTAAACTGTTCGCTGGAGAAATTATATTTTTTACAGTCTTGTGCTATTTTGGGCTTGGAAACGAGTTTTAATCGTCACATTTAAAGTGGTTTTCATCGTTTGAATCAGCAGAATCAGGACCTGGTGACTCAGATTAATGATCCGAATTGTTCGTTAAGGCAGAAAACATTGGAGCTGCATCCCGGGTCAGCGGCCGGGTCCGTTTTACAGAAACGCGTTATGTACAGGAGCTACAGGCTAACGGCAAATCACTGAGGATGAGGACGGATGATCTTATTCACTTCTTGAATCTTCCCAGGTGTTCTCTGGCGATAATGAGCCTCTGGATTTGAGCCGTGCCTTCATAGATCTACAGATAAAATAAATCAGAGCTGTTTTAGACTGTTGGTAGTGAATAAATCAATCAATTAACTTTATTTATATTGAACATTTCAGCAACAAGGCAGTTCAAAGTGCCTTACATTATAAAAACGCAAAAATACAAAGAAACAAAAGAAGCCAGACAGTAAACCAGTAAAAGGAACTCAGTGTTTTGTCAGTTTTGATCTAAATGAAGCGATCTTCCTCACCTGGTAGATCTTGGCGTCCCTCATCAGCTTCTCCACCGGGTATTCGCTGTTGAAGCCGTTTCCTCCAAAGATCTGGACGGCGTCGGCGGCCACCTGGTTGGCGATGTCTCCGGCGAAGGCCTTGGCGATGGAGGCGTAGTAGGTGTTCTTGCGGCCCTGGTCCACTTCCCAGGCGGATCGCTGGTACCCCATCCGGGCCAGCTCCACCTTCATGGCCATCTCAGCCAGGAGGAACGACACGGCCTGGTGCTGCCGAACAAAACCACAGACACCGTAACCATCCTGGTAGAAAGGCTTCAGCAGAAATACAACCCAAGTTTATTAGCCATTTGCTTTAGTTAATGTACTGTTAGGGAAGAGGATTAGGGCCAAAAAGCTGACTTCTTCCTCAGTTTCAGAATATTTCACATTGTTTATGCATCATCAGACAAATCTAGTCTTAAAACTTAAATCAACCAAACAAATTTGGGACAATATTTCGATGTAGATAAAGTGCAGATTTACAAATCCTATAACAAGGAGGAAACGTAATTATCTTTATATGCAAACAACATAACAGATATAAATCAAAGAATATTTGCTTATTAATTTGGATTTTGATATAGATTCACACAGAATCTAGGGGAAAAAATTTGGAAAGAAAAAAAAAAAAAAGGTCAATTCTGGAAAAAAAAGTCCACAATCTGAGATTAAAGTCAGAATTCTTAGGAAAAAATCCATCAAAATTCTGGTAAAACAAAAATAATTCTGAGAAAAAATAAAAAATAAACCAAAATCACAGGAAAAAAGGAATTCTGAGATAAAAAGTCTAAATTCTGAGATTAAAATCATATAAAATGTAAAAAAAAAATGTGTTTGTCCTAATCTTCTTCCATAAACAACTTATTAGTTCCCAAGTTCCATTTCTTTAGTTTTATGTTCAAGGCGCCACCTACTGGTGGAAAAGGAGACTAAAAGTGAGGCCTGGGCTTTTATCCAATAAAACTATGATTCATCTTTTCCATGAGACTCGGCACAGCAAAAGGTCAGATTCTACGCTGTGGTTTACGTTTCGGATCGCAGCTGCATCCTTTCAGAGATAGTCACATCACAAACTGCATATTTTAAGCGAAAATTATTTATTTTTTCTGGTGTGCCATATTCATTTACTCTCCCTCAGTAACAGAAGAGTTTTTTTTGTTTTTTTTTTTAACTAGAATATTCTCTGGAGTCTTGGCTTTATTTTGATAAATAATCCAAATAATTTCATTTTGGGGAGGTTATTTCAAGCAGAAATGTTGTAAAAGGAGTTAAATATACCGTTGTGTCATAGTTTGAATTGACGACATTGTAGCTAAAAATGAGGCGACACATTAACACCCCATCCTGGACGCTCAAACTAACCTCAGCAATAACTTTGCCAAAGGTTTTCCTCTCCAAGGCGTAGTTGGTGGCTTCATCCAGAGCCCTCTGGGCCAGGCCTGTTGCTCCGGCTGCCACCTGAAATAAAGTCACTTTAATTAACAGAACAAAACATAAATACATTTAAATCTGGAATATTTGAGACAGAACATGGGAAACATTTGATCACTTCAATTATTATGTACTGCGGACATTTACTCGTTTGATTTAATGGTACCGTTTTGACAAAAGCAAACATAAAGCAAAACCAAAAGATTTTTGTGACACAAAAGAAAGTTATGTAAATTTCATATAAAGTGAATGCTAGAGAACATGCTGTTTATTCAAATATTGAAACTAAAGGACTTGATTTATTTAAAAATGCTATTAGATATGTTTAAAACTAGAAAATATTACTGACAATTAGTTTAGAAAAGGTATTTTTCTCAAGCTCAAGAGATAAATATAAGAAATAAATTTAAAGGTAAAACTGTGAACTAGTTTAAAACAAATGTGCATTTCGATAGAATAAAATTATGGAGCAATTTAGATGAAGAGATGAAAAAATGCTTTGCTATGAATCAAATCAAAACATTTTACAAGAAAAATTATTAAGTCTTATAGATTTCTATGAGTAGATTACGAGGAGAATGATAGATTGTTTGCAACTTAGATTGTTGATTTAATGTTTACGGCTCAGAAAATGTATTTTATTATTGAAGAGGCAGATTTTTACAAGATTTTTTTCTTCTTCCTGCTCTCTTTTCACTTGTTTGCAGTAAATGTTGTAAGAGAATGTTTGTGAATTAATGATGAAATTTGTTAAATATAATGAATAAACTGATTAATGTCCCAGCAAGATCTAGAAAAACATATCCATGCATTTATTGTCTGTATTGTGTTTTTATGGTGAGAAGCTGTCATATCTCCATTCTTCAAAATAAACCTGATTTGCTGTGATATTTCTGCAATGCTGGAAACAACTGGAGCTCTTACTGGTGGTCTGGTGTTGTCAAAGGCACCCATAGCGATTTTGAACCCGGCTCCCTCTCCGATCAGAACGTTCTCCTTCGGTATCCTGACGTCCTCGAATGTGATGCCTCTGGTGTCCGAGCATTTCTGACCCATATTCATCTCCTGGAAGGACAACACGGGTCAGAAAACGCCACGAGCATGAACCGTCGTGGCTGGCCTGAAGATATTTACTGTTTATCGTTAACATCGCTAAATTAATGTAGTTTTATTTACAGAGACGCTCACAGCTTTATTAAGATTCCCTGCTTACCAGGGTATCTGCAGGTTTCACCAACTCAGGTTTAGGAATTTTTAAGACCATAATGAATGAAATTTAAAACTTGTATCACGAGAGAAATGTACAAAAGAAAATCGTATATTTTACATAGTAGTAGTGCCAAGATTTATGCACACAATGAATGTAGCATCTTATGGATTAGAAATAGAAGTGAGCTTTTAAGACCTTAATTACATGAATTAAAGAGATTTTAAGGCCTTAATTTGAGATAGATTCATTTATGATTTTCAAGGTTTTAATTTTAGATACATTTAAGACTTTAAATATGTTTGAACACCCTGCTTACCTTCCTTCCGATCTGAATCCCTGGAGTATCCGCTTCAACGATGAAGCCAGTGAAAGCTTTGCTGGTTGGACATTTGGGATCAGGATTGGTGCGAGCAAGGAGGAAGTACCTGAGGACAGAAGAGACAAATAACATGTTGTCTACCAATACTGCAGCCACATAACCCCCAATGAGCGAAGGAAGACAGCAGCTGGGCGTAGATACACACCAGTTAGCTTTCCCTCCGTTGGTAATCCACATCTTCTGGCCGTTAACGACGTACTCGTCTCCCATCTTCTCGGCTCGGGTCTTTAGTCCGGCCACATCAGAACCGGCTCCGGGTTCAGTGACGCAGTACGCCTGTGGAGGAGAAACGAGAAGCGTCACAACTCTGAACAAACAGAAAAAAATTTCATTTTTTTTTATGTTGCCTAAATTAAAAAGCCATAACTTAGATTTTTTTTCAAACCGCAGGAAGTGGAAGAAAATGGTCACATTTCTGTATGTTGTGAAAATTACCTCCTTATATTTACTTTTAAATTGTACTAAATTTTGACTTTGTTTTAACTCCTCTATTAACTTGTTCCATAATTTTACACCATGAATTGAAATATAAAAGCTCTTTCTTGCATATACTACAAATCCTTCGGGTTGAATAACCCCATGAGTTAAATCTCCTTCTCTTTCAAAAAAACATCTGTTTGTGTTCAGGTAACGGTTTATTTGATAAACATAATTTGAACAATTTTGAATTCCACCAGATTTTCAATGCTTAAAAATAAACAGTTTGGAGTCAAAATGGTGGATGAAACAGGAACAATTGCCAGTATTTCAGATATTACAGAAAACTAATCAATAATTATCTATAAGCCACATCGTCCAGAATGTATTAAAAACATTCTTTTAATACTAATTTGCTCTAATTTGAAATGTTGTGTATTAAAAAAATCATCATAATTAACAGGAATAAATTCTTTCAAACATTTAGTGTGTAATAATTTGTTTCACTTGGTGATAAATGGACTTTTCAGTAATATTCCAAACTATTCAATGTTTAGACTAAAACTAGCAGTTTGTCTTGTACTGAACTTACACACATCAGCGGCTCCTCCGTCATCCTTCCCAGGTATTTCTTCTTCTGCTCCTCATTTCCAGCAAGAATTACAGGCATTTGCTGCAAAGTACAAACAATAAGTTGATTAATACGGAGCTTCTCCTTATGATTGATGATGTGGAAAAACTATCAGGAAGGAAGTTAGGAGACATAAAATCTGTTTTGAAGCAATAGACTTAAATCTCTTAAACAATATTTGAATAAAATTCATTAAATAAATAATTTCTGCTCTGTCACTAGCTGCTCTCCTGTCCTGATGACGTTATGGATGCGTTACTTTACTTACTCCCAGAGAGTTTGCCTCGATGGCCGTCTGCATCCCAGTGCAGGCGTAGGCCAGCTCCTCTGTGATCAGGCAGGCGTCAAAGATCGACAGGCCCATTCCACCTTAAAGGAAAAACTCAACATTTTAGAGAAACGGAAGAAGAAACTTCACATTTAGATTTGGGTCAATAATCAGAATCAGAATATACATTATTGATCCCCAAGGGAAAGTGATTATTTGCTGACAATCTGCTCCCATCCAAATAGTTATAAATTAGCAAATACAAGCCATTAGTGATATGAAATTTATAACATGTGAAATTATAAGTAATTTAAATATGACCTAAATGTGAAATAAATAAAAAAGAGAAGTGAATATGTCATAAATGTTGCTGTGCATCTACTGATTTTTTAGGAGTTTATTAAGATATATTTGACACTATAACTGGCCTAATTAAAAACCAACTAATTATTTCACCCAGGAGCCTTTTATGAATAAAAATAAGTCTTAAAAAAAGACTACATTTGATCTGTTTTATTTATGTTTTTAACATTTTTGTTCATTTATCTGTACAGCAGAGATTTGCCTACAAATCTTGCATTCAGAGAACAATCAAATATTTCATATCAAACTATTCATGCTCTTTATGAAGCGTTAAAACGGGACAAAATTCAATAAATAAACAGATTATTAAATCATCAAATGTACCATAAAATAATTTATTTAATAGCCCATTATTGAATCACCATTAAATCATTAAATTTAAAACAGGTTTCACAGATAATTAAATGTACATTTATTTAATTATCTGCATCTGTTATTATAAGATCCTGACAATTAAAAAAAGATTGGATATTATAGAAATGCATTAAATTAGTAATGGCTTACCGTACTGCTGTGGGATGTGACTGTTGATCAGGCCGAGCTCCCAGGCCTTCTTGATGATGGGGACTGGATACTGGGAGAAAAAATTAAGGTCAATTACACATTAAACTTAAACATTTGGCTTCCTAAGACCTACATTTGATTAGATTTAAATCCATTTTCTATTTCCAAATAATAAAGCTATGTTTTATAATACTAAACCAACCACTATTATACCATTGGTATTTAAATTCGGCTTCATATCTTTAGGAAATTTGAACAACTGAAGGGTATAAAGATTAAAGTTTTTCTGTAAAACTACACTTTAAAAGAAAGTATTCAGCCGTATATTTGAGCCTCTTGTTTTCTGAACATACTTCACCACTTCTGTCATAAGCAGCTGCCACAGGAATCATCTCTTCTCGAGCGAAGCGCCTCGCCAGCTGCTGGAACTCCTTCTGCTGATCCGTCAGCTCTGTTCAAAAAACAACAGAAAAAAATTTAAGACAGAATTCACTCATTCACTACAAATAGATACACTTTTATTGTTTTCCAAAACACGTTATTATGACTCAAAAAAAAACTCATTTATAAAGGAGCCTAGCAGGGACAAATGTTTATGAGTGAATCTTTCAGGAGGAAATTAGGTTTTGTTCTAATATCTGATTCTTGGGTAAAACCACTAAAAAACAAGGCTTCAGTTTGTTTCTGAAGAAAATTAGTTTTATTTATAATAAATAAATAATCAAAACAGCTTTCTTTCAGCATTTATGTCCATCAGTGTGTGTAAACAAGCATTGGAGGGGTGGCGAAAGAGGTCAGAAACCACAGAGATGCACCGATCCAATATTATATCTGTATTGGTCCTGTAGTTAAAAAAAAATAATCCTAGATTGGGTATCTGTGACGATGATCCCAATAGATGAGGGCAGATCTATTCAGTATAATTCTATGCTTTATTAGTTATTTCACATTATATTTAGAATTCCTAATTGCACTTTCTGAACCACTTGAAAGAAGATTTGTTGTAGTTTGTTTTTACAGGTTTGACCAAAGTAGTCAACCTGTTTTTGCCAGTTTCTTTGTTATTTACTGTATATTGGCTGTTATACTCTAATTGCACTTACTGGAAAACTTTAAGTTGTTTTTATATGTTTGTCCAAACTTGTGAAACTATTAGTGTATTTAAATGTGCTGTGCTGGTGCAGAATTATCATTTAAATGTGTAATCGAGTACACTGATGACTATGTTTAAAACAGGAAAAGTCAATATGGCACAATTTTCTGTATTCACATATTGCTTATCGTCTTGATTTCCTCTGACTCACCGAATGAGTAGCCAGGAGCTCCTGCATGGCTGCTGGAAGCTGCAGCGGCTGCAGCAGCACCGGAGCTCTGCAGACGAATCCCAGAGCGAAGGCTGGCTCTGAACACCTGCATGGAGGGCAAAGGTCATCGTAGCACCTTTCAGCAACAAGGCATTTCAAAGTGCTTTACATCATAAAAAACACAAAATGCAAAGTCGTAGAAACACAGTGAACAATTGAAACATTACACTTTGCCGTCGCAACATCAGATTGTTGATTAATGTTTCATTGATTACGTTTCAAAAGCAACTCTAGACAGTTAGGTTTTTAGTCTAGATCTAAAGGAAGTCATTGTTTCGGCTGTTTTGTAGTTTTATGGAAGTTTGTTCCAAATTTGCATGAATATTATACATATATAATATTCACAGAACCTTTGTCATCATCTTATTGTGTCTACTTACTGTTTGGCAGATTAACAGTTAGATAAATATTGTGTTTATATGCTCTGGATTCAGATAAAATTGTTCTCCTTTGAATAATATATAAGAAAAAATAATTTATTGCCCAGCAGAGGGGAAATTCAGGTGTACCAGCAGCAAGTTAGAGGAAAATAGAAGAACGTAGTTACACCAAGTAAAAAAATATAAAGACACTGCAAGGTAAGAGCAAGTTTATAAGAAAAATAATACTCTAGTTATTAAAAACAACATACTGAAAAGGGGTTATGAACAACAAAAACCATCCAAATACATTTAACAGAAACTAAAAGGTATTCCAGTCTGTTTACTCAGACCAGGTTTCAGTTTAAGTCGGTTACTCTTTTCTAATATTTCTCCTGCTGCTTGAAATGGACCTTTAGATTACAGATATTTACACAGGATGCTAAAGCTAATGCTAGAAACTCAGGCACGGATTCGGGTCTGCTGTTAAAGATCCAGGAGATGCTGAAAATCATTCAAATAGTGACTAAAACGTACTTGCAAAAACTCGATAGAAAACTATTTCTGTGTTTTAGCCGTTATAGCAACTTGCTAACTAACATTAGCATGTGACGTAACGGTTCAACTAGCCTCGTTTCCATATACAAACGCACTAATTTAAAGCTTACATTCACAAATTAACTGGAACTGAATACATAGAAATGTGTCTGCAAATATCAATTAGAGGAAACAAACGCACCTTGTTGAGCAGCATTGTTGATCCTTCAGTATAAACTGAACCGACTGGACGTTAGCTAACTCTGCTGCAGCAAGTTAGCGTCCTCTCGACCAATCAGAGCGACGGGAAAAGGTGACGTGTACAACCTGGCACCTCCACTGTGACTTTTGTCCCAGTTTTTCCAGCTTATATAATGCAGTTCACCTCTACTGTTTATAGCAGTTTGTTTAACGTAACGGAACATTAAAACTGTCTCAGAAGACGTCCTGTAGCACAAGTTAAATACAGCAACAGCTCAGAACCTGTTCCGATGAAAACTAAGGCAGGTTGGATGGCATTCAGATCAAATGCACCAAAATGGAAAACTGAAATATGCCATATAGTGTTGAAAAAAAGAGGTTTAATATTGCAAAATACCGAAAGGCTCCAATATTTCTGGTAAATAAACCCTTCAAATTTCTCAGAAAAAAAAACTGCGATGATTCACAAAACAAGGCAAAAATAATAGTCAATATGATCAAAATTAATCTCATTATTTATGGTAGTTGGTTTTAAATATGACCATACCTGTATAGGGGGAACAAATATTTTTGTAATGAAATAAAATTGCATCTGATGTATCGTCTTTGCTGGGGGGAAAAAATCATAATTAAGCTAATCAGTTTTTATATCAAGTTCATGAGATTTTTATCATTAAATATTCACTGTGAAAATAAAACTAGGTCAGGTTTTAATTAAAAGTTACCATTTTTCCAGATTCTGCACCAATTAAACAGATTTTATAGGAATTGTTCCCATTTCAAAGAACAAAGAGGGCAGAGATCAGATCAGGTGTGGGACATTTGAGTTTTATTGTTGTATCAAACAGCTGTACATCTATTTGCCTTTCTTGGCCTTGATCTTCCTCAGGTAGAACTCCAGCTCTTTGCCCTCCAGCAGATATCCGTCTGCCCTGCCGCACTGGCCGGGCCTGGAGGCGATGCAAGCTGCAGGAAAACAAGAAAAAACTAAACTGTTAGGAAGAACTAAAGCAAAAATCAGGTAATAAAAATATAAATATGGATTAAAAAATAAATTAATTAAAGATATGTTAATTTACAGTTTTAAAGTTCTAAAAAGTATATACTAAAGCAGTGTAACTTGAACAAGTACTAGAGATAATTAGAACAAATAAAAATAAAGCTATGAGAATAAAGTAATATGAGGACAGTCATAATATTACAAAAAGTAGGATGTTACAAGAAGTCGTACAAGAATAAAATCATATTACAAAAATAAAGTTATACAAGAAAAGTCGGAATATTACAAAGTCATAAAATAATAAAATCGGAAAATTACAAAAAGTTGTACTGCTACGAGACATTGTACGAGAATATTACAAAGTTGTACATGAATAAAATCATAAAATTACAAAAAGTTGTATTACTAGAATGTAAAGTAACATTACAAAGTCGTACAAGAATAAAATGGTAAAATTACGAAAAGTCGCATCATGAGAAGTCGTACAAGAATAGTCGCACAGAAATAAAGTGATATTACAACTTTATTACTTTGTACGAAGTAATACTACAAAATGTTATAACAATACAACTTTTATACGAGTAGAAAAGTCGTATGAGAATAAAGTTGTAACATTACGAGTATAAAATTGTACAAGACATAATATTACGACTCTTAAGACTTCACTCTCAAAATATTACAACTTTATTTTAGTAAAGTTGTATTACTTTATTAGTTTATCCTGGTAATGAAACTTTCTTCTTGTAACTTTATGACGAGAAATTAAGGTGAAGTTGTGATGTTACAACTTTCTTCCCATAATTTTATTTTTTTTTAGATTTTCACAATATGACCCTTAGACGCCATTGTGAATTTGCTTTAGTGAACATTAAACCCCGGAAAATTGTTTTTTTCTGACAGTTTTACCGACCAATACTATCAATGTGACTCGCCTATATGCCAAACTAAAAGCAGAATTTCCAAAACAAAGAACATTTCTGACCAAACTATCAGTTTGAAGATGCACAAACATTGAGCACAACTTTAAGAGTGAGTTCCTTATTGAGATTTACAGAATTGTTCCCTTTTTAAAACTTTAATATCATGAAATTCTGTTTTCAGGCTCCTTGTTTAGCTTTTGTAGTGGATGAGGATGTTTGACCTACCGAGAAGTTTTCCCTGCAGGAACTGCTCCTCCAGGAGAGTGCTGATCTTGGCCGTCTTTTTACGCTCTTCGTACTTCTTCTGGATCTTTTTGGACCTTTTCTTATTCAGGATCTCCTCCTCCTCAGGAGTCTGCAGCAGGACAGGAAACAACTTATTAGAATAAGAAATAATCTCTGTAAAAATGAACTCTGCTGATTGTTTTTGGTGCTGCTCTCTCATCTTTCTCAGAGACTCTGATGTCACCACTTCCATTCAGTAGCAGAACTGGTCAAAGTTATCATCACGGAAAGACTTGATGGAGATTAAAAATACAAATATTATGTAAAGCTGAGATTTTACACCTCAAAATGTCAGCTCTTAAACATTTTTCCATTTCAAAAACTTTTCCAGATGCAAAGTTCAAAATTTCCCAGCAGTTTGTAATTAAATCATGAAAACAGCATCAGATCATCAGACAATCATCATCAGACAATTTCACACTTTTTCCTGACCAATTCAGAGTTCTGTTCAAATGCTAGAAAAACAGACTGAGTTGTATTAAAAATAAATCCTTCAATTCACATTTTGTGAACATTTGCTTCAGTAGTTTGTTTGCAAAATTTAGACAAACGAGGGGCATAAATGAGCCACATATCTTTAACTAAAATGTGGATTCATCTTTGTCACGTTAATTTAAAATTTTTACTTCTGTTATTTCGATCGTTAATTTTACCACTCTCTCAATAGGAATGAAAGTATTAATAAACAATACATTTGACTAGATGCAGTTACTGTGTGCAATTTAATAATGCAAATCACACTTCTTTATGGGACTTGTGTTGAAAAGAAGCGTATTAGAAATGGAAATTTTCGAGTTTGTGCAGCTGATTGCTTTGTTATGCAGTCAGACATTCAGCTGGCTGAAAAGGTAGTAATAAATAGTTCTTATTGTCACTTAAATCATTGTCACAACAGTACCACAAAATATTGTGATAAAACGTTAAGTCCAGATCACCCAATCCTATCAAAATGTGAAGTTGGCATCAATTTGCATCTTACATGTTGAACACCATCTTTAAATATAGTTTAAAGGCATGAAATGTACCAGCTTGGCTCCCTTCTTGCGTCCCAGAGGAGTGGCGTAGTGCGCCTCATACCACTGTCTGAAGGGAAGGCTGTCGACCAGGACGATGCAGTTTTTCACCAGAGTCTTGGTTCTGACCAGCTCGTTGTTGGAGGCGTTGTAGACCACATCGATGATCCTGGTCTTGCGTGTGCAGCCTGAGCACACAAAGCGAAGCAAAAATCAGACCAAGAAAATCTCACTCTTTGAAATAAAAAACTAGTTTTATAGGACTTTTATTTTTCTCTCAGAGTCTTTGGTTTCACCACTTGCACTCAGCAGCAGAACTGACAAAGTTCTCATCATGGAAAGAGGAATTACAGGAAATTTAACGGAACACTCACCCTCAGAGCCCCATGAAAAGTTTCCAACATCCAACCTCAGAGCACGGTACTTCTTGTTCCCACCACGGACCCTCACTGTGTGGATGCGGCGAGCTCCGAGCTGCAACGATTAAACGCTCCGTTAAAGCAAACATAATTTCTACAGCAGCAGCAAAACCAAATGTTTATCTCTTCAGCGTGTCAGTGTAACTATGACAAGTCCTACCATTGGTAAGTCCAAAGCTTTGAACCAAAACGGCTCAAACAGGAGCCTACCTAAGGGCAAGTTTTCATCTCTCACGCTGCTCCACATTTAACACAAAATTGTCTCTTCTCTTACCTTTGTGTTTGCAGGTGGACGACCGAGCTCATACTTCCTTTTCTTGTGGTATGGCTTGCGTTTACCGCCGGTCTTGCGGCGTTTGTGCCAGTTGTCCCTTGAGATACCTGGAAAAATTTTTACAAAAATGCATCACATCACAGTTTCTACCACGATACTGATTGAAAATAATCTTATGCTTGAGTGATCAGTTCTCCAAGGTAAGGTTTGTCCGCATTCTGAATTTGGAATCCGCTTATAAGAGTTTCATCACGTCACTCAAGCAATTTCAGGTGAACTTAAGATTCAGAAACATAAAAACACATTTTGATTCAAATTCTACTTCCTTGAGCACTTTAAGTCTTTGCTGTTAATTGAGACTGAACATATCACATAAAATATCTAAACGTGCATCAGCAAAAATTTCTAACCAGTTAGCCACTAAATAAAAACAATAAAATGTGCACTATCTGCTTTTAAGATCATCATAAGCAGCATGACATGATCTCTGCCAGCGCGCTAGCTTATGCTAACAGCCTTCACTTCAGCTTTACAATGTTTACACACTTAAAGATCAACTTTCACGAACTAAATGAGCATCAAAACTCACACTATCATCTAATAAAGTATGTAAACCAAATTTAGCAGCTCTCTAAACCGTTTACGAGACACACTGCAGCTGCAAGAGTTAACTAGAAATGGGTGATGCGAGCAGCCATCTTGGAGCATTTCACACAGCTACTGAAAATTACATTATAAAACATCATCTATTGCATTTACGAATCAAAGTTCGAGCTAGAAACATTTTAAAATTATTAAGCAGCAGTAAGGCGAACCATTTCGATAATATTCCACCGATAAAAAACGAGATGGACAAGGATTCGGTCTTCGAGCAATGCATGAAAACACGTACCCATTCTCAGGCGCCGGCTAGAAAGAGGAATCGCAAAGGCTCATGGGTAGGTTTGAAGCTTCGACCTCTCGCGATAATTTAAGCACTTAGTCCCACGCGTTTAAACGCGGTTAAAAGGTTATTAAAACGTACCTTCAGAATCAGTTAAACTATTTCGAAGTAAGCCACCGCACACTTTTACGGAAGAGAAATACGGCGACTGAGGGAAATAATTCTAGCTAATCTCAGATTTTTTAAAGATTTTAATTCAGACTTTCCCGACTTTTCAGAAGTCAGGCCTTTTCTGGCTGAAAAAAGTAATTCTGACTTTTCTTTAAACTCATATTTAGTTTTTTTTTAAAATTCAAACACTGTATTCCCAAGAGAAAATTAAATGTTATAACTTATATCATCCGAACATCTTCAAAAAGTTGTTGTGGCTGATGATGCTATGGGCAGGAAGAATCTCCAGTAGCAGTCAGTCCTGCAGCAAATCTGAAAAGGCTTCTGACTGAAGACTGTTGCTGTACTTCAGTCTCATGACTGTCACGACATACTAACAGCTAACACCATCAGTTGCTAGCAAGCATTGCTAATCTGTACTCGTATATAAATCTCTGGTCATTTGTTCAGAGAGTGAAGAGTCTGGAATACGATCCTTGCCTATGGACATTACGATGGCTGTAAAACACGTTTGCCAAACAAGATGGCCGCCCAAGATACACTGGATGATTCTGGACTATGAAAACCCATGGAGCGTATTCGTGAAAAGATTTTCCAAACATTAAATCTTCAAATATTAAATATTTGATTAATCGATCAACTTGATTTATCGCCCAGCCATACCTGAAAATATAATTGATAATCTACCATCTGTATTAAGATTCGTGAATTTTAGGCTTTTACTCAAAACTAAAGTTTCAGATATAAAATACCTACACAAACTGGATATAACCCATAACACCTAAACAAGTTTTAACTACTTGGATGAGAAATAGTTTAAAAAATTTTCAAAGAACTTTATTAAAACTATTATTATTTGAAGATAAGACATGTTAAACCAACATTAATGAGTCAGGTTTGTGTTTTCTCATAGTTGTTTAATATATACAGCTATTACTGTTAACTGGCAGTTGTACAGATGTGGTTATAAACATGGCGGTGTGCATGTTTCCGCGTAATGAGCAGCATTCAGTGAGGCGGCGCAGAGAGGTCACTCTTCCCAGGGGCTCATGTCGGTGTCGATGGCCACACAGTTGTACGCAGCGTAGCGCAGCTTTTCCTCACAAACCTTGGCACTGAAGAAGAGAGCAGGGAGAGTTTTAGTGTTCAGCCATTTTGTATTTACAGTTCAGGCGAGAAATCAGCACAAAAACAGTCATCATAGCCCCCTGACCAAATCCTGCAACTAACAATTATTTTTGTAATGGCTGCTTATTTGTTGATGTTAAAGCCACTATAATGTTCAAAGAAGTCCGTTTCTTCTTGTTTATGTTCAAGTGCTTCCACTAGATGGCGCTTTTACACAAAAACATACTAAAAGAAGATCTTTCTGAGGAAATATCTAAATATACAACCAATAATTAGAGATAATAATAAAAGATATATCTTTGGCTTTAATAATCTTATAAATCAATTATTCTGATGATTAATTTTTTCAGTTAATCACATAGATAAAATTTGTTTTTGGCAAGAAAATAAAACTTTTATTGCCAAAAATGCAGCAACATTGCATTATTTTAATCATTTGTAGCAGCAAAATAATACTTATAAGTTCAACATGTGAAAAACTCAGTTCTTTCTGTATAGCGTATGGATGATCTGTTGACTATGTTTTAGATTAACCAATTATAGCAAAAGGTGCTTAGTCTGATTTTGGTTTTTTTTACAGAATTTGGACCAGGTGAAGCAAAAGGAGTTAAAAACTTGTAAACTTGTAAAAATGAAGCTCAAGACCCTTAACTCTGTCATACCTTGGATAGTTGGGTAGATACAAGGTGCTGGAACACGTGGACGACTGTGGAAGTGCGTCAGTCGTGTCCGATCTGAATTTGAAAACAAAAACAAGCTGGGATTATTCTGCTTTTCCACCATTGCTAAGAAATAACTCCTAAACATAGCAGTCGTGCTCACCCTAGTTTGTCAGGGAAGACATAGATTGGTGCAGGAAGACGACTTCTACCCGTCACAAACCTCAGAAACCTGCTGCGATCCTCTAGAAATTAAGAAAGCAATGTGTTTAATTCATTTCTGTCTTGTTAAACTCTAAAGAATTATCTTCATGTTTCATATATAAGTAGGAAAAGTTACAGGGAACAAACCATTGGTGAAGTTTGTCAGTGCCTCCCATAGGTACTGCACTCTGACGTCACTTTGCTCCAGGTCTTCGTAGCGCGCTGGTTGATAAATAAAAAACATTATTTTCATCATGTTAATGAAATGTTGAATTTTGCTACTGAAACATCCCTGATCTGTGCAGGTTTTGACGCTTTTTACATGCAAAACATTTATTGTTCCAGTAGAACAATAAATGTATAAACAAGTGCCAATAGAATAAGTCAATCTATGCTTTTCATCTCAAAAAATCTATTTATTAAAAAACAAAAAACTACATTTATGTAAGTATTTAGAGACATCCTGGATGTACGGTATATTTCTCTGCCTCTCAACACTCCTGAAGGTTACGCCTGTCATGATGACAAATTTGGCTGGATGATAAATTGTCCCAGATGTTATGATAAATGATAATATTGTTGATTTATTACTTGTTACGACAGGCCTACCTGAAGTTGCTGTATTATTTTATAAATTTCAGTTTAAAGGCTTAATAATAATGTTATTATTAATGGTGAGTGAAACGTACTGAGCCGTTTCAGGGCTTCCACTGTGATCTCTGGGTCTCCACACACTTTCTTCTCCACTTCCTGCCATGTGAGCAGGTCCAGTACGGCCTGTGGAACCACCTTCAGCAGCCCTGCCTGCATGGCTGCAATCTGCAGCAAACAGAGAAAAACATAAATCAATAATGAAACAAAGAAAACCATGAGCAATAATAAAGTAAGAGGAGTTTGTCTCCAACCTGCTGCCTGCTCTCCTCCAGCCGAACTTTCTGCACCAGGCGGATGAACTCCTTGCGGTCTTCGTATCGAACCGGCACGTTGCTGCCACCCGGGATCAGGTCCATCATATGGCCGTCGGTCAGCGGCGTTGTGTAGACCAGCTCCTCCCCAAACCTGAACTCAAACGTCTCCTTGTCCATGTTCTCCATGGCTTCCAGCAAGTTCACCTGATTGCAGATTTAAGCCAAAGTTACAGAACCCAACAAAGACTACAAATTATCTGCAAAATGTACAGTCAGGCATGAGAAAGTGAATCTGCACTGCTTAGATGTCTCACCAGAACCGAGTCGACTGCTGGGAAGTCTTTTGTCCAGCTGACCGTCTCCCCTGTCAGCTGCTTCCACACCAGACCAGGCAGAGCCAGAACCTGCAGCAGGAATTTGGGATTTTAAATTAAAATATGGTCCAAAGTAGGGCTGCAAGACATCATTTGAATCGATTAATTACATTTTTGGTTTCTCAAAATTTAGTCTTTGGAAAATCTGGATTTGCAGTCCTTGGGTTTCCATAGTTCCAAGGCGGCCATCTTGTTTGACACGCGTGCTTAAAGCTTCTATTTATTTGGACTTTGAATTCAGGTTAACTCTACAACTGAACATTAGAGTCAGGCAACTATTTTTAAATCTGAGAGTAAACTCATAGTATTACCAACAATAGTGCAGGGCATTCTGGGTAAATACAACCAAAGTAAACATGCAAGCCTAGTGCCAATTTTAGAAACGGATCATGGTCTTTTTCCCAACGACAAAAGAGAAATCCTACAACTCTACTCCATTTTTGTTTACATTTTGTGAAGAAAACGTAAACAAAAACTTCTCTCCTGGTAGAGAGGAAGGAGACAGTGGTTGATTTTTAGACCTTTGCCAAGGTAGATGAGATCGGATGCGCATGTAAGAATCAACTGATCACCAATCTCCCAAAATTAAGAAAATTGGTGCAGATTTACCGATGCACCCATTAACCTACAATTGGATTGTAGGTTGACTCACCAGGAAGTCTTTCCCCCTGAGAGCTGCACCCATCAGCTGACCGATCCACTCGTATTTATGGAAGTCCTTACAGGACGGGTTGGGGACGTAGTAATCTCTGGCCTCAAAGTCTCCCTGATGGACAAAAGACGGTTTCAGAAAGGCGAGGCTCACTGGCGTTTGGCAGCAGTGATGAGGTCGGATCTGCTACCTGGTTGGACGTCCGGGTGAAGAACGGCAGAGGCATGGGACACTCGGCAGAGCTGGGGCAAAGCTCCTCCGACATGTCTGCCAGGCTGTCCCGAAAGCCTCCGCCCTGGTCGATGATTCCCTCGGCGATGAACTTACATTCCCACCACTGATCGTAGCGAGCCGGCCATCTGATGAGATGAAAAGAACATCTTGGTTTGTGATCAAACTTTACTTTGACTTCAGAGTAGAGGTGCTAACAAATGATCATGATATATATATATTTTTTTAAATATCTTGATAATGATAGCAAAGACGATATTCCACATTTTCTGCTGTTTAATATTTGATGCGACCAAACAAATATGCAACTAGGGTTGTCACAATAATCAATAATCAATTAATCACATGACAAATTAAAACAAACACAATAATTTCTCATTTCTATCGTTTTTTTTCTTTTCTCTCTTTCTACCAAAATCTGGATGACAAACATCGACATTGGTCCTATTTTTGAAGGATAAATAATTTTATTTACAAAGACTTCATTATTCATTTTATTTGTTGTTTTGTGTATTTATTTTGGATATTTAGAATGTCTCCCAGTTCGAATGTTTAAATGTTAATTAGAGTTTAAAGTTTATTTATCTTTGAGAATGTGTTCTTGCATTATTATGCCATTATTACAATTTTGCTACTTGAAAATGGTCTCAAAACAATATAATCATTTATCACGATAACTTCTGGGACAATTTATTGTCCAGCAAAATTAGTTTTTGTGACAAACCTATATGTCACCAGAATATAAAATATATTGATACAGAAATATTTACAAAAATCAGACAAAAAAAATACAGAATTTATTTTTTTCACCATTATTACCGTATACGAGACAACATGCCGCAGTCCTACTTGAGAGTAACACGAGGCCAAGAAGACGTACCTGTAATCTAAAGTCTTTTCGTGTTTGTCGGACGGCTTGAGACCTTCATACACCTTCAGGAGCAGAGAAAGCAAAGATGAAACCATGGCAACGACGTCTGACTGAGCCGAACCTCTGAGTTTAGAGACGGACCTGGCTGAACACGGCGTTCTTGCAGCTCGGGTCCAGAGACGGGTTGTCTCTGTGCTCCATGGCCAGGCGTCTGTTGATGTAGAGGCGAGGCATGAAGTTTGGCTTGCTGGTCTCTGAGTCCTTCAGGCACTGGATGATGAGGGCGGAGCGCCGCTTGGACAGCAGCAGGAACTGCTTTATGCTCTAGAGGGCGCCAGAGAACACACACAGAGATGAAAAAGCACAAAAAAGGAAAGAGAAAAAGTTTGTTTGACACATTTAGCATGTTTTTATGCTTCCATTTGTGTTTCTACTGCTTCTAAAAATATCCCATGTGATTAAAAAAACACCCAGCCGATATGTGGCAATGACTTAATGTTTTTTGATGTCTGGAAAATGAGACGTTTCAAAAACCTTCTGATTATTGAGTCACATTCCACTGCGCCGTTACCTAGCAACCACAACCAGCTCAGCACATAACTTAGCAACTCAAGCCAGGCCAAGTGCCGTTACCTGGCAACCCAAGTGGATTAATACTTCAAGCTAGAGACTAAAGTGAAATTAGACTTCTATTGCATTTTAGGCAATAAAATGTTTTCTTATAAAAAAAAAATACACTGAATTGTGGTTAATAGCTACTTTTACTAGCTTAAGTCGCTACTACAGAACAGGTCAGTGTTTTTTTTCTTCATTGGTACATTTAAGTCTGCTGCTTCTCAGCAAATTAGGCAGCTGAAGCAGGAAGACATTTCCAGTTTCTGAGTTTAAGTTTTGTTTCTTTCAGATTTAGGTTTATAGGTTAAAACCAGCAGCAGAAAAATAATTTGGACTCTTCTGCTGTTGATAATGGAGGAAGAAGCATTTTGAAAAGAGGAGCTTCATTCCCATTGATGGGGTTCTGAGTTTTAATCTCTTGGATTTTCTGTGTGCAGAAGAAGAGATCATGTTTACTAAACTTAAAAAATATTCTAACTCATGTTTACATTATTATTTTTGAAACAAATCCAGTAAGTGATCCGTTTCTGACACAACCTGTTAAACTGTCTATTATTCCTATGTTTGCTTGTTGGGTTTATCAGAACCGGGTCACCACACATGGTTTTGTTTTGGTTGCTGTTCACCACATAAACACCTATAACCCGACTCACTTTGATCTGGTTAAACGTTCCCAGGCTGTAGTCCCAGGCTGGCACCAGGTGTGGCAGCACATTGTCCATAAGGCTGATGAACCTGCAGCAGACCGAACATAAAACCAAACTGACGCGTCACGGACTGACCCAGCTGAAGGAAGCAGAACGGAAACCGCAGCGGTCTTACCTCTGGATCACCAGCGCTCTGCGGTACAGGATGTCGGGCGGCGTGCCCTGCAGGCGGGGGTAACGGACCAGATTGGAGGAGTGAAAAACATCGGCGTTCAGACCCAGATCCCGTTCACACGACGACTTGATCTTTAAACCCCGAATTCGGACGTCGATCCCCTCATCTGTGAAACAGTTGGAAAGCTTTATTTAGGTTTCACTGAAACAGATACTTTCTTCTTACCTCTAATGAAGAAAGAAATCATTTTTAAATTTGGTTTAAATTCTGGAAATCATTTTTATCATGATTATCTCCAAACTTTACAGCCAGATTTTAGGCCCAAATACACAAGTTACCTTTCAAACAGAACAGAACAGAGTTCATTTGGATTTAAAAGGAGTTCTGCAAGGCAACGTTTTTGTTTTCTATTTTTAGTCACAATTCAGGAAAAAAACATCTATCTTTATGCAGATGAAACCATCTTTCTACAGATATGTTGGGCATTTGGCTGGATGGCAGAAGCATTTAGAAAGGTTAAACTGGGTTTTCATCATCAAAATGCGGCCAATTTTAACTTCACAGTCACCAAAAATCTCATTCAGGCTACATTTCTGAACATTATTGATTATGGTGTCACTTTATACGCATTCTGCTTCCTCTAAACTTCTCTTTTTAAACTCTGTATCACTGATTTTAACATGTTCTACTAAGTTATTCACAGAGTTCTTCACAGTGTATTTCATAAATAGCTTTCTTGGCTCTCGTTAAGTCTAAGAAGTAAACAGCAGTGGTTTATTTTCATATACACACATTTAATTACATACTTGTATTTGATTTGAGTACGTTTCTAGGAGATTCTTGTGATTTACAATCTTTGAATTTGTTTATTTTTTTATATCTTCTCAATTTAACAGAACAACATTGGGAATAATCTTCATATTACTCTAAAGTCTTCTGTAATTGTCCAACTGCTGTTCTTAATTTGGACTTCTATGTGTCATGATGACTCCAACTTCTTTGATTTTCTTTATGTTTTTCTTCTTAAATGCCAAACTTTAATGTGTAACTTGGAAAACAACTGGTAATATCTGGGACCTTCTGGACAAATAAAGGTAAAAAACAAAAAAAAAAGACTGACCTCTACATTCCTCGATTCGGACTTCAATAACAGGGAGATGAGAAGTCATGTCCTCCAGAACGCACACCTCTCCAATCAGATTGCTACAAGAAAAATGAGAACAGAACACTATGAGATATATAAAACAAAAGACTTTCTGGTGTATTAATGGAGAAAGTCTTCACCATCCCATAAATAAAACTCATAAAGCACCAATAATTCAGCCGTTATAATGCTAATTCATGCAAGTAAAGAAACTTTATTGGCTGAAACTCACTCGTCTATGGTGACATCACTCAGCTTCTTCAGATTGTCTCCTTCTCCTCCATAAACCGTCACTCTCTTGGGCATGTAGTTGTCGTCCGTTGAGTCCACAGTTAATATCAGCTTACTGTTGGAAGAAAAAAGAAACAATAAACCCTTTGACAGAAAAAAGGATTCACTGCTTCTTGGGTTGTTGTTAAGGTTTAAGTTGTAGGAATCCACTAAAGTAAGAAACAAGTGACCTGAACCTACAGAGACACATAAAGATAGTTACAAAGTCGGCCTTCTATCAACTGAAGAACATTTCCAGGACTGAAAATGACAAATTTTCAGCAAAATCTAGAGAAACTCATCCACGCATTATCTTTAGTCGAATTAGTTTGCAATAGTGTATTTACATGTGTGCCTAAAAAAATAATCAGACCATTGCAGCACTAAAACCAGGAAACAATAGAAAAACACCCAAGTCCCAATACACTGACTGCCTGTAGTTCAGAGAATAAACTTTAAAATACTGTAGCTAGTTTATAAATCAACAAAATCAATTAAAGTCCTTTTGTCAATGTGTGACGACGCACTTGACAATCGTTGACTGTGTTTTACAGCTTTGTATTTTTGTGTTTTTATGATACTGTGAATTGCCTCGTTGCTGAAATGTGCTGTAAAATTAAACTTGATTGATTGAACTTGATTAATGTATCACATTTTGTTAACGTATCAACAGGGCTTCTGGTTCTGGTCGGCTCTGTATTCCCAGAACCAAACATGGAGAAGTAGCATTCAGTTTCTATGCTCCGCAAATCTGGAACAAACTTCCAGAAAACTGCAAAACAGCCGAAAAATCGGGACTAAAAATCCAGCTGCATACCGTTGCCTTTATAATAACTGAAAAATAGATTAATTCCCATCTGAATTACAACTTTTCATTACTTCTCTTTATTCTGCTCCATAATTAAATGTTTTTTTTCCTGTTTGTTTGTTTATTGTGTTAGTTTAAAGGCAAATCCATTTGCCTTCGCAAATGGATTTGCAAAGGCAAATGGATTTGCAAAGGCAAGTCTATTTTAATGCTTTGGTGAGAAGCTATTTCCCTTTGCTCAACAATGGACCTATCATAACTGAAACGTCATCAGTTTTATTCAGGATTGCAACTTTTCATTACTTCTCCTTACTATATCAGTCATATAATGCTTCTGTTAATTGTTTTATGATTTTATTGTGCCTTGTTGCTGAAATATGGTATACTAATAAACATTGTTGGTCCCCTATATGCTGCAGATTGTGTGTTTGCATGTTTAATTATACTATCAAATTGTTCCTGAGTAAATGAGTAATTTGTTTGTTTCTTTCTTTTGAGAGGAAGGACTAAAAATGCAAAACTCCTGGTAGGAAACCAGACAGTGAAGCTTAATAACACAAACAGCTGCAGGAGTTCCTGGTACTTGCTGAGTCTTAATTAAAAACATGCTGGAAAGTCAGTGACTATTCTTAAAAAAATAAATAAGATGCAGAAATATTATTTATTTTATATACAATTGGAATAAGAGTTTGAATGACTTTTAAAAGCAACTAAAACATGGATCTAGGCCTGTCACAATAACAAATTCTCCTGGACAGTAAATTGCCCCAGAAGTTTTTGCGATAAATGATCAAATTGTTGTTTTGAGACCATTTTAAAATAATCTAATGGCATAGTAATGCAAATTATTACATTCTCAAAAATCAATAGACTTTAAAATATAATGAACATTTAACACTGGAACTGGAAGACATTTTAAAAATCCAAAACAAATAAACAAAACAACAGAAACAACAAATATAATTAATTATGAAGTCTCTGTAAACAAAATTGTTTCTACAAAACACAGGGCTGGTTGAGACCAAAGAACCAGACTGAAGAATTTTATCATCCAGTTTTTGGTAGAAAGAGAAAAAAACTAAAAATTATGCAAATGGAAATTTTTGAGTTTGTTTTAATTTATCATGCATTTAATTGATTTATTGCTTATTGCAACAGGTCTACATGCATAAAATCAATAAGTTTAGGATTAAACATGAAAAAATATAAGAAAATGAACCAAAAATAAACTTTCTAAATGTTGTGAGTGAGCAGATACTGAGCTGCACAGAATCAAATAGATCATCATCAGAATATCAGGAATTTATAACAGATATCAATATTGTGAGAATTCCTAATATTGCTCAGCCTTTGCCGAGGCCTTTATGAAGACACCACCAGCTGAGCTTCAAACATAAATAACCCGACAAACAGCAGATTCTTACTTGACCACAGTGCCTCTCTTCATGAGCAGGCGGATCCAGTGCTGCCCCTGCATGCCGTCGCTCTCCCAGTAGGTTTCGGTGTCTCCATCGGTCAGACAGGTCACCCCGCCGCTGGGATCCTCCTGTCGTTAAACATCAGTTTCATTCAGGCACAGCAGGAAAATGCAATCAGATTTTTTCCACATATTCGACCTATGTTCAGATCTTTCCACCCAAATAAAAAATGTGATCTGTGCCTCTTGTATTTATGGAAGTAATCCGGATTGTTTTGAAAGCGTCAGTTACGTTACATTTTTATGTTCTGGTTCTGACTGCATATCCAAACAGACTTCTCTAAAGAAGAATGCTCAATCAATTGAAAACAATTAAATCAGATTTCTTTTTGGGTGAAGAGATCGGAGTTGAACCGTTCAGACTGCGGTGAAGGAGTCGCGTATGGGTTGGCATGTCACAATACATTTTGCTTGACGTTTAATTGTCCCAGAGATTATTGCGATAAACAATAATATTGTTAAATGAGACCATTCTCAGTTAACATTTTAAATAACTGAGAAAAAAAAGAACCAGACTGCAGTCTTTTCTCATTCAGTTTTTTAGTACAAATAGAAAAACAATGAATCATGCAAATAGAAATTATTGAGTTAGTTTTAAACGATCATAATTAATGGATTTACTGCGAGAGCCCTACGCTTTTGCCTGCTGTTTGAATGCAACCTAAATGAAGAAGTAGTTAAACATCTGCGTGTCGCTCACCGAGCTTGAAGACACTTCGATGCCGGTGACGCACTGCTTCACGCTGCCCAGGTTCTCGTCCTCCTTTCCTATGTGGTCGTAGAAGTAGTGCACCAGATCCTCGTCGCATTCGTACGTCCAGGTGGGAGGAACGTACCTGAAATGTGCAGGTAGCGTTTAAACTCACCGCTCCGTTAACAGTCAGCAGTCACTTCACACGGCCGTGCTCACCTCAGCTTCTGGACAGCCAACGAGTCGCACTCCGCGATTTTGGGTTTGGAGCCGATGTAGAGCGCGTTCTCCACGTCTACCACCTGCTCCCATCGGTAGCAGGGTTTGTGGTCGTAGCCGAAGAGCTGCTGCTGCCGACTGATTGTCTCTGGCGACTCCACGGGAACCAGCCTGTCGCCTCCCTCCGTGTGCTTACACACCAGGATCCAGCCCTCCTCCAGGTCCTGACCGGGCCGCAGCTCCTCCAGCTGCTCCTGGGAACCGAAGGCCATCGTTGGGTCGTCAAAAACATCAGCAAAATGTTTCTCTGACTATCACAACTTTGACTGATATCATACAGAATGAAATTGCAAACACTTCCTTCTAAAATGTGCTGCACCGGTGCAGATTTGTCAAATAAATGTGTAATTCAGTGCATTTATGCCTGTGTTTAAAATAAGAAATGACAATTCAGCACTGTTTTCGTGTATCGGATCAGTATTTACTGATACTAAACCTCAGATATCGGTATCGGAAGTGACTGAACAAATTAAAACTGTTGTTTTTACATGTCTGTCCAAGCTCGTGAAGCTATTGGTGTATTTAAGTGTGCTGTGCTGGAGCAGAATTATCAAATAAATTTGTAATTTATCTATATAGTTTATGTCTGTTCAGTTTTCTTTGAAAAAAATAAACATTTTACACCAATTCAACGCTGTTTTTCTGTATCAAATCGGTATTGGCCGATACTAAACCTCTGATATCTGCATTGGAAATAAAAAAAGTGGATCGGTGCATCCCTAATTGTGGGACAATAAAGAATATTTCTATTCTTTTTTTTAACTAATGAAGAGGGATGATGAGCTCACCTTGTTGATTTTGACCCAGAGACCCTGGCTGTTGCAGTACTCCTCCCCTGTGGTTCTGATGCAGGTCCCTTTCTTCGGCTCTATGCTGTACTTGCATGACTTCTTACTGTGTGGAACCTGATGAGGGCTTTCAAAGATAGCCAGGAGGGTCTTCCCCACCGTGGATCCTCCTGCAGCAGCACCAGCAGCAGCAGAGCAGCTGGAGGATGAATCCTTGCAGATTTTGTAGCAGACCTCTTTGGGAACATAACACAAACTCTCAGGGACCGGCTCACTCCTCCTGAAGCTCTCGATGCACCTGTTCAAGAAGCGGATCCTGCCCAGGAGGAGGTGAGGGTTGTCTCCCAGAGCCATGGCGGAAAGGATGAACAGAGGATCAACAGCCCGGCAGCAACAGGGGGAGGACAGCTGACATTACACCTCTGCCCTGTTGTGTTTTCCAGCCTGGATGCAGGGATGCTGCTGCAAACAACACAGAACATTCCGCCTCAAAACACGATTTACAAAACTCTAAAAGGTCAGACATTACCTAATCAGAGGGCGAAGTTCACTCACTCTGAATCAAGAGTCGCCTCATTTCTGAAGGTAAAAGTCACTGTGCTAATGCTAACATGCTAGGTGTGCTGTAATGACTGGGACTCTTACTCTTTATCAACAAAAACTAATGAAAGATCCAGCTAAATATCTAAAATACTAAATTAGACAAACGTCACACAGTTTAAGAACAAGCCCGGAAGCTGTCTGCAGGAACAATAAATGTCAACATACCTGCTGAGGAGAGTTTAGATGGAGAAAGTAGTCTATTCGAGTCTTGATTTCTCACAACGCGGAAGTGCAGAAAACATCCGTTTGGTGTCCCTTTCAAAACAAAAGCTCGAAACCGTTTAATTTTTAACACGCTCCGTGTTGTTCAAAGTTGTGACTTAAAAGACAAAACTTGTATTTAAGTAAAAGTAGCACAACTTAAATATATTTTTACTCAAGTAAAAGTAAGAAGTAGCCATCCAAGAATTTACTCAAGAGTCAAAAAGTATCACTAAAAGAGGCAAACAGACTTATAATATCTGATTATTTCGCAGAGATGTCATCAGACACATATAGAGTTGTGTGTACCTTCTGGAATTTAAAGACTAAAATAAAGAAAAACAACAGCAAATAAATAGCAGAGTTACAAAATAAAAAATGCAGGAGGAAGAAATAGTTTTCCAAATTGATTTTTAAAAAAATGTCAGACACTTGATTTGTTCATTCAGTGAAATTACTTGCAGTGGGTAGATTATATGGAAATTTTACTCAAGAAAAAATTAAAGTATGTTTAATAGAACTACCTTTAAAAGAACATTTTCCCAAAAAGTTACTGAAGACTGAGTAACAGTCTTGATAGAAAAGGGATCTCAAGGTCCAAACACTCTTCCGTATCTCATATTCATGAAAATAGCTAAATGTAACGTGTTCTCTGAAACTTCATTTTAGTAAAGTGAAATTTGGCCAAACATTATAAATAAGTTAATGTGATGCTCATAAATATTAGTAGCGACCGACTGACTTCTTTTGTTCACTATAAAATTTAACTTGGACAATCAAATCAAGCCCAAACTGTATGTCAATGTAAATTTATTTATATTCTGGTTTATAACTCAGCCAAACAAAACAATTAAACAGTATAAACAGTAAAACAAGAAAAGAAAGTGGTTAAAAATCAATTTAATGTCACGTCAGGCAGGCACTGCCCGTCACCTAGCAACCCCCATGGCGCTCTGTCCCCTCTCCCCCCGTCTCCTAGCAACCCAAGCGAAGCTCCGCCCACTTCACTGTGCCTCTGGTTTAATGTTATATAATCAACTTGTATGTTTGTGGTATGATTGCATATATTTCTCTGTACTTCATGTTTTCAAACATAAGATGTTCATATTTTTCTTTCAACAAAATTTTAATTTAATTCAGTTCAGTTTATTCAGCAGCAATTCAAAACAAATGTTTTTACAAACGTTTCAGTTCTATTCCAATTGATGCTAATGATCAAACAATGCTTTCGTTTCATTATTCAAATTAATTTAAAGTTTTCCATCTAAGGAAACTCATCTGATTAAAGTGCTCGAAGGCAGCCTTACTTATCAATATTTATTTTAATAAATACAAAACCTTGATAAAACCTCCTTAAATATATCTGAGAGATATAAAGTTTACTTCTTTTTCATAAATAGTGGCGTGATAAGCACCAGGATGTTACTGATCTATATTTTATGCCTGAACACATGCATCCACTCACACCAGGAATGACTCAGTGAATTGTTAACTTACATAATATAATAATACATAATACATACTTACACTGAACAAGCTGTAGTCTAGGATGAAGGTGTGTAAATATGAGCAAGCTAGAACAAGGCATTTGTTATACATAATAAACCTCTCAGTGTCTGAGGTTCCAGTGTAATAAAGTATTAAACTAAGCTGGCTGGGCGTTTATGTGCTTAACATAAAACAGATCATATAAAGACCTCACAAATCAACATAATACCTTATCAAACCTCTCATTTCTATTTCTCAGCATTCATGTTTTGTGTGTTGTATGTTTTATTTGACAGATTTCTTTAGTCTTACATGTAAAGGCAGCTGAACAGTCACCAGTATTTCACTTCATTAATTTTCCATCACAGATTAAACCGCTGCCTTGTTATTGGTTGCATCTGTTTTGGTTTCAACGGCCTCGTCTTCCTCATTGTGATGAGTCAAAACGTCCATCAGGTGCGGGAGGCTCCCGCTGCGCAGGATGCCTTTGGTTTTCTGCTGGAGACCGTCCAGTCCGTCCCCCAGGGAGCTGCGTGGAAGTAAATACTGCTTGTTCACCGGCACATCGGTCAGCTGATGAATCTCAAGATCTTCAGCGCTCATCCTGGAAATAATGGTGTTGTTTTTTTTAAGGTCAAACATAAATACATTATTATAAATTTAAAAAGGGGCTCAGAAAATAATTTGCTTTATTCTACAATTGGATTGTGTCTGATTTGAACACTTTGTCTTTGTTTTGGCTTCAAAGAGATTTTTAGACAGCACAGTGACAAAGAAACATTTTCAAATTTTCATTATGTTACATAATTGATTGCAAATCTAATAATACAGGTGATCTGCTTCCACAAACATAAATCTCACCTGCATTGTAAATGCATTGCATATTTAGCCATTAGGAGGGTGAAACACTTTTGCCTGGTACTAGAACCGAAAAGGTATTTAGTCTTCCTGCTTTTATATTGTTGCTTTTATATTGTTTTATATTGTTATTGTTGTGATTGTGAAGATTATTACAAAATATATGTATAATTGGTGTAAAAAACAGCGTTAAGTTTCAGAGTGGCAGTTTTATTTAACCTAAAACTGAAGGTTGATTAATTAGGAAAGGGTTTTTTCAGTACGATGGTACCATAGGTGTGTAATTGATATGAATAATAAATCATTTCTAAATTCTTAATATGTAAATGTTATTAAGTTATCCTTTTGTCTTGATATTTAAAGTTGTTTTACATGTAAGAGACACAAACAGTTTCGATATTTGCAACAAATGTCAGTTCCTGTAAGACTTTGGCCAATTATTTTTTGACACGGTGCCACGTGGCAAGCAACTACCTACAGGTTTGTCTTCTCTTGTATCCAATCAGGATTCAGGTTTCACTCCACCATTCAACACTAAAAGAAAAGTCTCACCTGGCCACATCTTATTCAACATTAGGACGTGTTATTAAGGAGAGCATAACATTTCCTGTTGCCATTGGTACTGGAGCCGAAAGGTATGTGTTCTTCTACTGCTATAGCTATTGTTGGGATTGTGAAGATTATTACAAAATATATGTATAATTGGTGTAAAAACAGAGTTAAGTTTCATAGTGGCAGTTTTATTTAACCTAAAACTGAAATTTGATTAATCAGGAAAAAGTTTTCTTCAGTAAGATGGTACCACAGATGTGTAATTGATATGAATAATAAATAATTTCTAAATGATTTATTATTATTATTAGCCATTAGGAGGGTGAAACACTTCCTTTTGCCTGGTACTAGAGCCGAAAAGGTATCTTAATCATTTAGATAAAATCTAAGTGATTTATTATCTACATAATTAATAATTATATAAATAATGATTCATATAATTGAAAGTTACCCCTTTGTCTTGGCACTTAAAGTTGTTTTACAACATTTGCAATACTAATGACTGTTCCTGTAAGAGGCGCCAGCCAATTTCAGACCCAGTGCCACGTCAGCAAGTTAGTCTTATTCTCGAAGCTTCCTCATTCTTGTGTTATCTGTAAGCGCCTACTAGTGGAAAAGGAACATATGAGATGTAATTAAATTTTGTTTTATACCTTTTAATATTTTAAATTAAGGTCAGCAAGCTTTAGATGTGTTCTCAGGTTTTGTTATAGAAATCTAGAAAACCAAGCAATGAACATATTTTCTTAACATATTTTTTAACATTTAGGTTTCTTGCCATTTTAATTGTTCTCAACTCTTTCTTCAGCTAAAATATTATTACAATTATATTAATAATGCAACAATAAAAGCTTAATGGACATGTTCATCAGAGCAGGAGAAACAAGTGTAGAGGCATTATGTCTCCTCAGCATTGATTTTCTAATAATGATGATTTCACCGGATAAATACAGATTTCAACTGGCCAGAAAAAACTAATTTAATTGATACAAATGGCACACACAGGTATATTAAAGCTACATTATTGTGGGTTAAAAAAATAACACTCATTCGATTCTCACAGTTTTTAAGCAAATGTATAGTAATATATTACTGACAATAATTTCACATTGCAGGACTCTGAACACTAGAGGAACTTTGAGGAAGTTCACCAGGATAACTTCTTCACTTCATCCTTTTTTCAGCTGATGTGGCCCGACTTCGTGCGACTCTGATGAGCAAAACTTGACCTGCATTTTCTTTGTTAACCTACTAAATTATAAGTTGGTTATTTTTAGATACTTTCCTTTAGATACTCTATTTACTATCTTGTTTTTACCACAAGCATAATGGCAAGATTCAGTTCAAGTTTGCAACCTAGACGCAATTTCAGGTATTTTAATGAAAACAACTTTATGTTTGATCTTTTATATGATGATATCAAGGAAACGTTAAACATTTTAGATGTTGAAGGAGCTTTAATACATTTCAGAAAATCTTTCAATGCAGTGGTTAATAAGCATGCTCCTATTCTAAGTTCTGAACATCAGAATAATTCTGGGAATCGATCCTGTCCTCAGGAGGTCAATACAGATGAAGACCAAATATCAGATCCTAAACAAATCTGTGAAGCTTTCAATCAGTATTTTATAGATATAGGTAATCTGTTTGAAAGAAACGATAAAGGGCCACCTGTCTTACCAAATGAGGTTGATGACAGGATTACATCGAGTTGTTGCTTCGGGTTAAAAGAATTTACTTGTAAAGAGGTTTATGAAGCTATGCTAGATATGGATCCGATAAGTGCCATTGGGGAAGACGGTCTTGAACCTTCATTTTTACAACGTGCTGCTCAACTAGTAGCGATTTACATAACACACATTTTTAACCTCTCAGTTTCAACTGGAACCATCCCTGAAGTCTGGAAGGCCTCTTATGTAACCCCCATCCATAAAGGTGGTGAAACATCTGACCTTAATAATTACAGGCCGATCTCTAAACTTTCATGTTTA
This sequence comes from Xiphophorus hellerii, assembly GCF_003331165.1. Classification (NCBI taxonomy): domain Eukaryota; kingdom Metazoa; phylum Chordata; class Actinopteri; order Cyprinodontiformes; family Poeciliidae; genus Xiphophorus; species Xiphophorus hellerii. The sequence goes on from NC_045677.1 coordinate 24,332,570, forward strand.
GCAAAGATTCTTGAAAAACTGGTTAGCAATCAGCTAAACTCGTTTCTAACAGAAAACCAGATTTTACATGAACGGCAGTCTGCTTATCGAAAAAACCACAACCCTATGACAGCTGCTACTGTTGTTTTAAATGATATTATAACTGCTTTGGACAATAACCAACACTGTGCAGTGCTTTTTACTGACCTCTCTAAAGCTTTTGATACAGTGGATCAAGCTGTGCTTCTCAAAAAGCTTCAGAGGATTGGATTTGATGAAAAGGCCTTTAAATGGTTTGAAAATTATTTCCAAGACAGACGTCAGAGCGTTACCAATGGAAATGTTTACTCACGATTTCGACATGTTGGAAAAGGTGTTCCTCAAGGCGGTGTTTTAAGTAATATTTTGTTCAACATCTACATGGCGGATATTGCTTCATCTGTAACAGGCTGTAATGTTCACATGTTTGCTGATGATACTGTTCTGTACTGCAGTGCAGGTGATGCTCAAGCTGCCATTACAACCCTTCAGCAAAGCTTTAATGACTTACAAAATGAATTCAGGAAACACAAACTAGTTCTCAATGCAAATAAAACAAAGTACATGATTTTTACATTAGACAGAAATGTTGATGATGGACTTGTCCTCTCCAGTTTGGATGGCACAAATATCGAAAGAGTTGAAAAGTACAAATATCTGGGTCTGTGGATTGATAAGGGTCTGAGCTTCACTGATCATGTGACAACATTGGCCAGTGTTTTGGGAGAAAGAATTGATTCTTTTCATAAAAAATACTCACACTTATACATGGAGAGCAAAAAAGACTTGATTCGAAAAGAATTTTTGTCCAAATTTCATAAGGGTGACATTTTGTACATGCATGCCTCGCGCAAAGTACGCAAGCAGTTGAATAATGTTTATAATTCTGCTTTAAAATTTGTCCAATGGCATGGCCATTATGCTAATCATCATAAGCTGTATCATGAAATGGGATTGCTTTGTCCCTCTCTGATCCGTAAGGGCCACTTGTTACTATTTATTTATAAAGCTTTGAACGGCTTTTTACCCCCTTACATTAAATCAATGCTTGTCATAGATGAAGCAAGATCCAGCAGGAATTGCATTTTGCTACAGGAGCCAACGGCCTCTACTGAAGTTGGTAAAACCAGATTTAGTTACTTTGGACCCAAAACCTGGAATAAAATGCAGGAAACACACAAACTTAATCCTTCTGAATCTGAAATGAAAGCTAAGTCTTTAATTTTGTCTTATCTGACTTCCAAATGTCTTTGTCGTTGCCGAGACTTGAGAAAACCTAAATGGGGACTGTAAGTGTTATTTTCTTTGCTGACACTTATTTTTCTGTGATACACAAATACTTAGATACCTCTGTTCATAATATGATCAAAGGTTGAGAATAAAAATCATGAAAACTACAAATGTGGATCAGAGTTTATTTCTGTTTTGTTTGTTTTAAGAATGATACTATAATAAAGTTCTGATGTAGTTTAAAAAATATACATGATTAATTCAGCAACTAAATGAATGAATGAATGAATGTTAGCTTGATTGTTTCTAAACTGTAACTTTGCATTTTATTTCTTAATATTGTTACGGCCCAAGGCCTTTCCTCTGGGTCTCTAACATCCCTGCTTTAGAGCTTCTAATTGGTGCTGATTGGAAGTGGAGGCAGCTGGCCAGTGTCTCCAGAATGACATCAGATCCAGCTTAAGATTGGTTGGACAACGAGAGAAGGCGGGTTTTTTTTCCCTTTTTTGTTTGAAAGTGAAAGCGATTAAACGTTATCTGGCAAGTAATAAGTTGAATTGAAAGGTGGGTTTGGCATAATCTGGATTGTGAGTGAATCAAGAAGATGGCTAGTTGTAGTGGGGTTTTTTCGGAAGATGGAAATATGGACATAGGATGGTCTATGGTAGAAAATAGAAGAGGGGGAGGGGGAAAAGATAAGGTTATAAAGGGACTAAACGCTGGTAAAAGATCTCTTGAGGATGAAGAAGACAGAGTTGAAATAAGAAAGAAAATAATGATGGATTTGGGTTTTGTTCCTTGGTTCTAATGATGCTTTCCTTCCATCCAGTAACTTACACACTTGTCTTAAGTTTGTTCAGTAACCAAATATAGTACACCTGTAGTTGTTGACGGTTCCATTACTAAAGCTTATAAATGATCAATGTGAAGCATCATTATGTATTACAATATTTAATACAATTCATATTATTTATTTAGATTTGATGTTTTCATATATGCAGTTGGATTTCTATTGATTCTATCAAGTGATGGTCTGTAGAAATATTTATGAAATTGAATGGCCATTCAGGTTTTATGTAGTTTTTTTTTTCTTTTGGTGTTTGTTGCACAAAACAACAAACACCATAAAAATTCACTCAGTGAATCTGTGTTTATTTCTTAAATAGCCTTTCTCAAAGAGACTTAGTTACATCTTCTATCAGTCACTGGAAATTAAAGGCAATTAATTAAGGTTATAAATCACTCCAACAATAAAATTTTGACATAAGGGTGTCTATATAGTCTCTATTGTTCACTTATTTATGTTGTTGAAGCCTGATCCTAATGCTCTGAAGCCTTATATTTAGTATCTGGGTTAATCAATCAATCAATCAATCAAATTTTATTTGTATAGCACATTTCAGCAGCAAGGCATTTCAAAGTGCTTTACATCATATCAAACACAGAAACACAAAGCAACATAGAATCAACAATCAAAACACGACATTAAGTCAAGATCCATCAATAAATTTGTAATTGATTACGTTTCAAATACAATCCTAAACAGGTGGGTTTTTAGTTGCGTTTGCATCCATAAAGGTTTACCTGTTACACTCCTACTGTGTTACAGTATATGGAAAAAATACCTATTGCTATTTTTATTCCCACTCACGCTCACAATCACACAGTTTAAAACGATGTAGACAGCATTTTAATGGGCTTCTGGCACAAGGCTCCATACACCTCTTTCACGGGACTTCGAGAAAGGTAAAGGTTTAGATTAAGTTTAGACTGAGGTTAGGAGTAGTTTTGTGTTCTGGTAATGTCAAGGTTTGGGGTTGTCTAATGGTGCGTTCACATCAAACGCGTTATGCGCATCAAAAACGTGTCCGACGCTTCAAGTTTGACGCGTGTCCACTTTGCTGCGTTCACACATTAAAATCTTTACTCTGTGCTTACTGTGTTTAGATGAATGCTGATTGGGAGGATGGTCTGCCTTGGTTATTACTTGCAGCAAGAGAAGTAACACAGGAGAATATGGGCTTTAGCCCTAATGAATTAGTATTTGGTCATACTGTGCGTGGTCCGTTAACAGTTTTGCGAGATGAGTGAAAGGATGCTGAACCACCACAAAACCTGCTGCATTATGTTAATGGGTTTAAGCAGAGACTCTTTACTGCTACACAGTTGGCAAAAGAGAAGCCATCACAGGAAAAAAAATGAAGCGTTTGTATGATAAGAAAGCTGAACATCATGTTTTTCTTTCAGGTGACCAAGTACTGCCCTTACTTCCTGTTGTAACTTCACCATTTCAGGCCAAGTTTTCTGGACTACACACAGTTTTGAAACAGGTGTCCGACCAAAACTATCTCATTGCGACTCCAGAAAGGCGGAAGAAACAGCAAACAGTTCATGTCAACCTCTTAAAACCTTACCATGTTTGTGCTGAGACTGTATTGGTGGATGAAATTCACCCTGTGTGCTTTGGTGAAACAGTGACATCTGCTGGAGGTGAATGGAATGGCGATGGGTTGCCTGCTCTTCTTTTACTGACGTTTTGAAATGATAAATTGTAGTTTCTACTCACCTCATGTCGAAAGTGGAGCCTTTGAACGCTGGTCTGAACGCCTCTGCTGCTGTCGACTGGGTGTAAGGGACCGAGAAGAGGCCGTTCTTCCAGTGTTTGTCCTTCACAACCGGAGCCAGGTTCTGGTACATGTCGTCCACAGCCAGCATTGAAACCTGCAGGAGATGAGAATAAAGTTAAAATCCATATTTTAGGTTTGGTTGTGTCACAGCGAGGCGCAGAAACGCAAACCTGAATGTTTCGGTCGATCAGCTGGTTGGTTTCAAAGTCATCATCGTCTTCACCAAAAGGGTTGATGATGAGCTCTCCTACCTACAAAGCACATGCAGAAAAGCAACTTCAATATGATTTTACTGAGTTAGAAGGATAACAGTCTTAATAGCATTTACTCTTAAAATTAATTAAAAAACCACTAATCTAATACAACTAAGAATGTAAATGCAGAAGCATCAAACCACACTTATTTCTAATTGGTTTAATAATTTTCTCATCATGTTGGAAAAAGCCCATTATATCATAATACAAGGTCTGATTGGTAATAGTGTTCTTTTACTTTTGGTTGCAATACAATTTTGTTTATTTACAAAATTTGCTAAAAACATCAGCTGAAATGTGTGAGAAATAAATTAAAATACAATACCACCATCATACTTCACTGTATAAATAGTGTTTTAAACATTTAATAGGTTATGGACAGTTGGGCTTTTCATAACAGAGTTTGTATTTCTGCTAAAGTAATTAACCACCATTATATTTCCGCTTAAACGTTTTCCTTTCAAAACAGCGATCAAACGTTCCCTTTACCCTGTTATGTGTTTTCGACATAAAACACTGTAGACACAAAAACTACAGCTGTGAATAAAAGATTCTTCCACTCTCAGTCTAAATTTTCTTCTCCATAGTTTTTTAACTTTTATTTTTTATTTGTTTTTTTCCCTGTCTAGCTGTGGGCTTCCTGTTCCGCAGAGCTCAGGTCGGGTTGCTAGGAAACCATGGCTCCATAGCAACCATGGAATGCTCTGAGATCGCCATAGCAGCCTGTGACTCAGCAGTTCCACCAAAAAAAAGAGAAGTTTAAGGTAGTTATACATTAAAGATAATACAGAATGTCCTTCCTGAAATACAGTAAAGAAGGAGTGTCAGGTCACCTTCAGCCAGCCGGTGTAGAAGAAGAACTGCAGCAGGGTGAAAACAGGAACGTACATGTCAAATCTGTGACCGCTGTAACCCTTCTCGGGATTCAGAAATTGTCGGCCAATGACGCAGAAGGCGAAAAAGGAGTAAATTGCAATGGTTACCACCTGTATGAGAATGAAACAAAAACTTACAGGATAAGTACACACACTTCAGCTCCGAGTTCATCCTAAGCAAAACGTTTGTGTTGATTCTTTGGCATGTAGGACGTAATAATCCCAAATTATACTTAAAGGCGTCTTTAGTTCTGAACAAGGATGGGAAGTTTGAGGCATATAAGTTCAAAATAATCATATTAATAAGGTCACTAAGGTCACAAACAGGGACATACAATAACTGAAGAATGTTGAATTAATATGAGTTACAACAACTTTTTATTTCCCTTTAGGATTTATTAAGCATTTCTGAATTTGAATTTGAATTGAAGTGTAGCTGTTTCAACTGTTCGCCCTAATGTCTGATTGATTCAACATTTTCACTTGAAAATATAAACTTGCCAAATGGTGAGTATTTTTGGTTGAAGGTGTGTAATACTGCATATTTTAGTATTTATCCGATCTCAGGTAAATACAAGGCCAGTATCATTGATACCAATGCCGATACCGATACTGATACCGATACTGATACTTTTTATTATTTAAGCTTTTTCTAACATGACGTTCTGATGTTCATGTGTTTTTGTGGATTTTGCGTTGTATTTTATTTTTTTAACGTAGGAAAAACTTTTGACAAATTTTATGCAATTTATGTTAAGAATATATTAAGATAATAAACAGAAAGAAATAGAAAAACAAAACAAATCTGCGCTCATTCTTTCCTAAACGCACACAAACACACTAGAGAAAATCAAAACAAAATATGTTTTGACACCATAGAAAAACAACAATAAAAAAATTGTACAAATTCAAGAAAGAATCTGAAGTTAATTTATTGACCACTCTAGTATCAATCAAATACTGATACCAACTTGGTATCAATATTATCAATATCTGCGAAGACCTTATTGGCCCTATTTATTAGACTGACTGTTTAGAACTGAAGAAACAAATTTAAGTTAAAAGTATTTCTTGCATCTTATCATTAATTTTAATTAATACCTTGTTTCTCAGTGATTAAAATGAAAGATTTAAAAAGCCATCTTCATGCTGAATCTTTGAAAACAGTAGATTGTAAGTGACTTTTTTGGGCTTTGTGGCCTGTACCTGAGTGTAGACCAGAGGGATGCTGATCCAGTCGTAGTGGAACAACAAACTGCATTTGGCTCGGTAATTATTCAGCTCCTATTGACACAGTACAAGAAAAAAATGCAAACATCACACATATATGTGTTTTATTTCACAGTTACAGTACTTTACTTCCATTTGAGTTTCTCTCAATTGATAGTTATTTCCCAATCTGAATATTTCGCGAATTGGAAATACATGTAGCTGTTTGTCTTAGCTTTTAGCTGTTTGCTTCTTATCACTTCACATTAGTTGGGAAAGTTAATTACCCTGCTTTATCCATTAGGATACTAATTAGCAACTTTATCCACTATTGCATGAGACAAGTAAACTGGTTATATTTTATAGCTAAATAGGGATGCACCAATTTGAAACTTTGGGCCGATAACCAATATTTACCAATACCATATTGATTATATGCATTTCCTTTTGATTATAACATTGTAAAAGTGACCACACTGCCTTCATTCTCTGCTTCAGTTAAACATCCCATAAACCTAGGCTGACCTCCATGTTTTTCAGATGAGATAATAAAATACATTTTCAGTGTGTCTGCACTGGGAATTGGAAAATTAAATAATAACAATAATACATTTTTATAGGGCCGCCGCCGCTTGTACGGTTTTTGTGTGAAAAAATCTGTCAAAGTCCAAAGAGAAATTCTGAATAACCTTCAGAAACCCAGAGAAAGCAAATATTCACATGTAAAAACAGAAGTGCGTTGTGCATGAAGTAGTTTATGTTTTATTTGTCGTTCCTGTTAGTGGAGAAGAACCACTCACGTCCATCAGCAGCCTGAGAGCGATGTCGTCCCTGACCCGGCCCTCCTGCCGGGCCTGGGCCGCCAGGTTGGAGAACCACGTCAGCGGCATCCAGTACTTGTTGAAATCAGAGTGAAGAGACTCAAAATTCTTCAGCTCGTGTGTCGTCATGAATCCTGCGCAAAAGTAAACAGGAAGTCAGTAAAACAAAATATTTTATCATCTATTTTTCTATCTATTTTCAGTATTTCAGCTGTTTTCAGTTTTCTGGAAGTTTGTTCAGCCAGACATTATATATAAGAGGTTATTTTACGTCAATAATTCCTTAACCCTCCTGTTATGTTCCGGGTCAAATTGACCCGTTTTAAAATTTACAAATTAAAAAAAAATAAATAGAAGCATTTTTTTTGCATGAAACGTTTTCTATTTGTCTTAATAGGTGCACTCTAGACATAAGTTGAAAATTTATTCATTTTACACATTTGTACCAAACCCTAGGTCTACTTTTTACATCGATACTGTTCGGGTCAATTTGACCCGGCAGTCAGGTTAAAGTGCAAAAAAAGATTTTAAAATGTCCAATTCTATATGTTTCCTTGCAGTTATGAACCATATTTCACCACACACACACTCACACACACACACACGCAACCACACACACACAAGCCCACTTTCTCACTATTATCTTTACTTCACTAGGAAACTGCGAGAAAGCAGGTGTTCACACAACCTTTGACGGGAATCTTTTCTGTTCCTGTGGACAAACTCCACCCACACTGAGTGGACACTCAGCAGAAGTGGAGAAAAACATAAATACTCTCTGCATGACTCATTTATCTTGATTTTAATCAGCGGGTCAATTTGACCCAGAACAGTATGTGTGTCTCAAGTTCAATTATAAAGATCACCCTTTGGTAAAAAAAAAAAAGTATAATATAAAATAATTTACCAAAGGTCAACTTCAAGGAAATTATTGTTTTTTTGTGTCTAGGTTTTTTTCAGTGGACATTAAAAATCTAAATTCCATTTTTTATGTCCAAATGAGTAAATGAGCAGGTTGTCGTCATTGATCCTTAATTTCTGAGAAATAATAAAACATCATTGCACAAATATTGATTGAAATGGTTAGTATTGGAGTTAATAATCAGATACAAAAATGTTTTGGAGGAATTTTTTGGTTTCTGACACTATTGCATGATTAAACACTCCCTGGGTCAAATTGACCCACGAACATTTTTGCTGTACCCTAGAAACGAACATGATGGAAACAAAATAGTTTCACTTTCAGATTATTTCACTATAACAAAGGAAAAATGTTGTTGTAAGTGAAATAATCTGCCGGTTGAACTAGAACATTTTTTATCAATATTAAGGAATAATTTACATTAAACAAGTTCCTTTATCTTGCTGTAAAGTTACTAATAAGTACGTTTTCTCTTATTTCAAATGTAACATATTTGCACTAGAAACTAAACCGAAAATGCTTGGTAAGATTTTGTATTTTTGCAGTGTAGATCTTTCATAAGAAGTGCTTAAACATAAACACTTACTGCGATTATATTTTCCTCTGAATGTAACTGTCTTTCATATAATATGTTCTTTATAGTTTCAGATTACACTGCCCTCATGTGGAGGATGTTGGAAATCTGTGTGCAGGAACCAGTCAGGTTATTATAAGGTGATTTATGAGAAACTTGACTTAGCATACAAACTTTAACTGTATCTGTATTTCAATGTTATGTTTTTGCTGCATTACATAACAGCATCTTATTCAGTTATAGTTGTGGAGATGCTTTTGTTAAATTGTTTGGTTACAATTTAACAAGAGTGGAGGATTTTATGTGGCTTGTGGTTCAGTCCATCATCTGTACATGAAAAGAAAAATTCAAACCTGTCAACACACGACTGCTTCCCACTTAAGGTTTACACCAAGCAATGAGGGTGGGAGAGCAAACGTGAAAGAAAGTGGTCTGACTGGTAAACTGGTTAGAGTTGATATGAGGAAAAATGAAGTTAAATACAAGGGAATCCTGAAGAACAATATTTTTATAGGTCGTAGATACTTAATCCAGAACATTAACAACCTTAAACATACAGACAGAACCACGAATAACAATAATAATGTCTTAAATCAAAGAATATTTATGTGTTTGAATGGTCCAGTCAAAGTTTAAACATAGAAAATTTACATGTGCAGATACTAAATGATATGCTACAAAGGTGAATTAGTAGATAGTAGATAGAATTAAAAAGGAGTACATTTCTGCCAACTAAACTAAAATTTTTAGAATGATCTGAGAAATCTTCTAAGAAAATCTCAGAAATTTCTGAGTTTCAAAAGTCGAATTTTTGGGAAATTTTCAACTTCATCTCAAAGACGTTCATCTCTGCAGTTTTTATTTTTTAAACAAACTTTCAACTTTTCAAACTCAGAAATTTCTGAGATTAATATTAAAATTTCTATGTTTTTATCTAACTATTTTTTTACTTTTGGAAATCAGAAATTTCTGAGATTAATCTCAAAATTTACCCCTCTGTTTTTCCTCTCTAAAAAGGACCTAATACGACGTCATAGATTTGCAGTTATTTGTTCAGTTTCATTGCAGTTTAATTATTAATTATTATAATTAATTATTATTTAATTATGCAGAAGATTATCAAGTAATTAAAGGACAGGAAAACAATTTCTGAAAAAATATAACAGTAAAATTACATATAAAATGGTCAACATCAATATTCTCCTTATTTGCCCGGTTTTGTTCCTACCTGCCTCCACGACGTGCTCCAACGTTGGGAAGCGTTTGCGGACTCTGGTGCTGATGGAGCGGAGGATCAGGACCGACGACAGGTTGGCGTACCTCATGAGGGTCCGACGCAGCAGGCGACCCCGGTCGTCGACGCCGTGCACGTTTCCCGACACCACCATCATCAGGTTGTCCGGCAGCGGGAAGCTGGTGTACTGACCCCACCAACGGGTGAAGGCCTGGTTCACGTAGAAACCTGGACAGAACAAGATACAGAAATTCACTTCATGTTCAAATCGACAGGGATGCTGATGATACGGAAGAGGATTAGGGACACTGAAAAAGAAAAGAATAATTTTAATCTGGATTTTTGTTTCCTGAGAATTTAGACTTTCTTTTTAGAATTCTGACTTTTTTATCTCAAAGTTCTGACTTTGATCTTAGAATTCTGACTTTTTTTCTTAGAATTCAGACTTTAATTTCAAAATTATGACTGTTTTTCTCAAAATTATGACTTTAATCTGAGTTTTCTGACATTTTAATTTCATAATTCTGACTTTTCAAAATAAACAACCAAGCATTCCTAGGTATATGTCAACTATGTTGTTAGTGCAGTATATGAACAATGATCACATAACTATTTCAGCATCATTGTAGGATTTAGAAATTTACAGTTTATCCACACTGAAAGCCTGTTTCAAATTTATTTGGTAGATTTGACTTTTAAGAGCAGATTTTACCTGAAGAAAATATTAATAAAATATTTAAACATTTCTGATTCTAAGGGGAAAAGTCAGAATTTTGAGATTATAATCAGAATTCTGAAGGAAAAAAATCTGAATTTTGAGATTAAAGTCAGAATTCTGAGAGGAAAATTCTAAATTCTTAAATTTTTTCCCCAGCGGCCCTTATCCTCTACTGTGCTGTGATCATATTTTACCCAGGACAAACAGAACGGGGATGAAGCTCGTGTTGGTGAACTGGTCACAGTAAAGGGCGACGCGCTCGAACAGATCCTGCTGCCTCGGCGTGAGGAGGAGCCTGGATACAGAAACAACCTTCAGTGATGCTGCACCAAAGACCCACATAAATAAATAAAAAAACATTAATTAAGCTAATTTACCTGTAAAATACACTGAAAAACAGATAGACAGCACAGAAAACCAGGAACTCCTTATACATCAGCTTGTAGATGCTTCCCTTCCACCTGAACAGCAGCCTGGAGAAGCCATGAAACCTGGCGTTGGCTACTTCTAGTGAGTACGACACAGTCATATTTAGGCTGCAAAAACACACAAAGCAGCATTTAAAATGTGCAGAACATTAGATATAAAAAAATGGATAAAGATGAAAAAAGTGAAGCTATGTCTCACCTGAGACAGTTGGCTGAGAGTGTTGGTATGGTGTCGGATCTGCACCCCGCCCTGAAGAAAGACTCTTTTCTTCCTCTGAATCTGAATTTAAAGCTCTCTGCTGAGTCGTCATAATTTACGGCCTCGGCTTTATTACCTGAGAACCTGCAGCCAGAGGCAATCACACCTGCTGAGCTTTGAAGCATTTCTCTTATCAAAGGAAAACCAGATTGTTTAGGTGATTTGATTACGTCACAGCTTTTTATCGTCTGTTTGACTCACACAACATTTTTGATTATTCAGTGGGAGTTCCTGAGGTGGTAGACGTCTAAAAAGCATAATTAAGCTTCAAATTAGATTTATTTTAATAACAGCATTTTATTCAAACACTAAATAAAATCCCCAAATATTTAGACCCAAGTCATCCATTTTAGGTTATCCCTGATACTGAGGAAATGAATGTAAACTTTTGAATTTGAGGAAAGTTACAAAAAAATAAAAATAAAAATGTTCTTGCCAAGGTTTTTGGCATTTAACAAATAGAGATAACTGAAGTAATTCTAACTGAGCTAAAACAAGAAAAGTTTGGTCTGATTTAACTTCAGACATTTAGAAAAAAAAAATGTGTGTTGTATTTTTTTATTCAGTATGTAAATATCTTGTTCAACTGTATATACCTGGGTACAATTTTTATGACTTTGCATTTTAAAGTTCACCCACAAGCATATAATTTGAGATTATCATTCAACTCTTTGTGAAATAAACAAATAATATATAGATCTGACTTTACTTTTCTCTTAAGAATGTTCAAATATTAACAAACCTTGTAAATTACATTTATTCTCTATTAACTTAAATAATTTCTGAATTCCAGAAGGAAGATTTTAATTAAATGCTTTATAGAAATGTACAAAACTAACTCAACAAGAAACATTTCAGCAAGATATAGCAACTTATTTTAAGCTAAGCTAATAATTCCTTAACATTGATGAAAAAGTATTAGGTATAAGTGAAATAATCTGCCAGTGAAACTAGTACTTGTTTAGCAATATTGATGAATTATTGACTTAAAACAAGCTCACATTTCTTGGTTTGTCTGATTTCCAGTGTACTAAGATATTTGACAAAAACAAAAGAATTCAGTTTAGACTTGAGAAAAAATAATTGTTGATTCTCACGAAGCAGGAAAACGATACACAAAGTTAGCAAAGTAGCTGCATTTCCATTGCAAACGTGCACAAAACTTTTTGGAGATTCTGCTAATATCATAAAAAATACAATTTCGCAATTACGGTGTTTCTATTAAATAAAAAAACGCAATTTAAACAACACGTAAGTAAGTTTGTTCATGTGATATATAATTTTTAAAAACAACCTCATAAGCCATTATCCTCCTACCACTTCCGGTTGTCTTCTTCGTCTTTTTCACTAACATCCGGTTGTTGATCACGTGACTCGTGTGACGCCAAAAAAAAAAAAAAAAAAGCGTTTCCGTTGCAGTTTTACCAAACATTAATTTCGATACATCCTAGCCAGTCCCGGCTGCATGGGCCGAACCTGGACACAGAGTCAGCCGTGAAGCCCCGGACTGGAAGCTGTTTGTTGTTTTTACCTATAAGTGACCAACTGCCCTCTGTCACTTTTTGTTTTATCAAAGTGGCAGCTAAAACGGTTTAATCCGTCGTTAACACGTCGCAACCTGTTTTTCCGAGCCGCTTTTAAACGCAACATGAGCGCTAAAACGCTCGGCAGTGAAGGAGGCCTGCTGCTGCTGCTGCTGAATCATGGCAGCAAACCAACAAAACGCAAACAACTTTGCGCAGTTTTTTCCCTCCAAACCAACTGAATGAGTTAAGTAATGCTGTTGGATGCAGGTAATGTTTGCTAAACGATGACTAGTTAATGCCAATACAGCAGGTTAAGCTTGTTAACCAGTAGCCTATAGGTTACTGGTGTTGTTGTTTATGTTCAGCTGCTAGATTGAGTTTGACCCAAAAATAAGCCGATTCCCACCCTGTTAAACTCGTCTGGAGCCTCGGCTGATCCCTGCGCAAAAACGTGAGTGTTTTCTAAATTGCTCGATTCTAAGCGAATGTTTTTGGGTTTTTTTCCCCAATTTGCATAATTTTACAGAAACATAGTCAGTGTCTCCGAGTGTAAAGAAGTGGAGTGAGAACAAGTCTGGGGGAGGAATGAAGCGAAAACTAATGATAAATGTGTCCAAACACACAAAGTTAGAAGATTTTGTCTTAAGTATTTATTTTCTTCACAAAACATTTCCACTACAAAGTACGCTGACCACTGTAAGGAGAGTAACCTTTTTCTCATTACTTGTCAATTACTAACAAAAATCAGCTGGGAAACTTTGAACCTCATATCTTAAACGAACAAACACCTCAGCATAGAAAATCAAACAAAACACGCAGCCTGATTGCACTGCAGAGGTTTCTGGTGTTATTTACAAGTTTCTGTGATAAGAACAGTCCAAATGTCAGACCGGTCAGAAGGTTTTGTCCTTCTGGTCCATTTGTTTGTTTTTCACATGGTTAAAGCACAGCACTGTAAATCAAACCGGGTTGCATCCGTCATACTTTGTCACTTTGAGTTGAATTACTTTAAGCTGAATGGACATTTATAGGGCCATCCGGTACCTTACATCAGCGTGGACTTCCCTCTTTCCTGCCTGAATCTGCAGACGGATTTATTACTTGATCATTCCGCCGTTAGTCGCTAGATGGCGGTGTTGCCCCGAATCTGACGTGACACACATGGGTTCCGCTGTAACTTTGTCCATAAGACCTGTTTATCTAATAAACAAAGCTCTCTCAAGGGTCTTTAAGAGGCAGAAAACGTTCACAAGTACTTCTGACACATTAGGCTCATTAGGGTTGTTTACAGCAACTATGTGATATTATCTGTAGAGTTACAACTACTGGTTGATTTACTTGAGTAACTTTTTTGGGGGAAAAATAGAAGTATTTTTTCTACATTGTACTTTTTCTTTGATTATGAAGTGTCACTGCTCTTATGACCTTTTATTTTTGAACAAATTAGGACAGGACTATGGGTAGGCCTGTCGGGATACACGGTAAATCAATCAATCGTACGATAAATTAAAACTATCGACGTCATTATCGTCTCTTCCGACCTTTTTCTCTTTCAGCTAATGAGACTGAATGAAAAAAGGCTCAACTCCGGTGCTCTCCACTGACTCCTCCCTTCCTCATTTTCCTTAGAGTAAAGCCCAGCGCCACTACACGATCTTAGAGCTGTCGGCCGATTGTCGGCCCATTTTCAAAACCTGAGACCAAACATTAGCCGACAGAAATCCTAGGTATAACGGTTCGATCGGGTTCGTTCCTGCCGTGTGGTGTCCAACAATGGGCACAAAATAATGGCTACAAGTCCAGTGAACTAATTTTAAAACCAGGCATTAATCAATTCTTTACTGGAATCTACCTGCAATGCATGTGGCTAGTGTCAGCGTAAAGTCCTGACTGAATGAAAATCATTATAACCTATTTACGTCACGTTAACGAAGAACAGCTGAAAAGTTAGCAATTTCGCTCCAACTCCTCCCCTTGTCATTTCTATATTCTTTGCATGTTGAATAAACATTAATGTTGTTTCCACATATCATCTCCAATGTCCGCTGGACTTCGGGTTGCGCCGTGTCAGCTGTTTGGGATTCTCATCGGTAATTTCCCCTCAGAAAGCACGGAGGAGAATCCGCGCTTTCTGATTGGCTACCTGTCTTCTTCTTCTTCTTCTTTTCCTTTTTTATGGCGGTTGGCAAGCAACTTTTAGATGTGCATTACCGCCATCTACTGGAATGGAGTGTGGATCGGGACGCTAACTATATACACCCCCCTCAAAACAAAACAAACAAAACAAAACAAAACAACAAAATAATAATAATAATAATAAAATAACAACACTTAAATCTTTTCTATCAATTTTGTTTTCTTAAGATAATTAATTAAATAACTTATATCTTCAGAATTAGAATTTTTTCCCAAAATATCTTGTAAATTTAACTGTAATTTATTTTCTTGTAACCGGCTAACTAATTTCCTTCTTTCAACAGAATATTTGGTACAGAACAACAAAACATGTTTTACTGTCTCTTCTTGACCACAAAAATCACAACTTCCAGTTCGATGTTTTCCTATTTTAAATAAATTACTGTTTAACCTTGTATGTCCAAAACGCAACCTAGATATAACTGTTTCCTCTTTTCTATTTCGTCCCGTTCTCCTCATTGCACCAACTTTTCTTTGAATACTGTACAGCCATCTACCAGTTCTATCTTCCTCCCACTGTCTCTGCCATCTTTCCTTAACCTTTTGTTTAATAATAGATTTGATTTCTTCTCTACTAAATGGAACTAATATATCAATATCACTATATTTTGAAGCTTGTTTTGCATATTTATCAGCCAACTCATTCCCTCTTATTCCTATATGTGATGGTATCCATGTAAATATAACTAATAACCCCATTGCTTGAATTCTATATGTTATTAACTGAATTTCTAATAAAAGATCCGGTCTACTATTAGCATGATTATTTTTTAATGAATATAATGAAGAACTTGAATCAGAGCAAACTATGCTTCTTAATGGACGGACTTCCTCAATCCATCCTAAAGCTAAAATAATTCCCATCATCTCTCCAGTATAAACTGATACTCCATCAGTAATTCTTTTACATTTTTTAACTTTGAATTCTGGAACAATGAAAGATACCCCATTACTGCTATTTGAGTTTTTAGACGCATCTGTAAAAACGTGGACATATCCATAATACTTACTATCTAAATATGATTGAACCAAATATGGATCTGAAATGTTTTCTCCTTTCCTTTTCTCCAACAAAGTTAAATCAACAACATTATTATGAAATAGAGACGGATAAACTGGTGAAAGAGGAACTGTTTGACTAATTTGGCTACCTGTCACATTCAACAGGCTGCTTTAAGATCACAGTCGGAGAAAAACCCCTGATTTAGATCGGAGCGGCAACGACGATCTACCGTAACACACCACACAATCTTAGAAAGACCAACGTTTTAAGATTGTCTTAAGGGGAAAAATAGGAGCAAAAAATCATGTAGTGTGAACTATTGCATCAGGTAGTCGATGTGCCCATCTTCTCTATTTAAATCTAATTATTACTGAAGGGCAACATAATATACAGACTTCATAATCTGCACTCTTTTGTGCAATTTATGAGAAACGGCAGAGCAACAGGCAGCTCAGAGCCTCCACGCGCCACCTACTGGTGAAACACCGCTACTACACCCATCGTCATTAATCCCTGTTAACAACAAATAAAATAGCTACTTATCATAACCCCATAAACATTTAAAGAAATGCATGCTCCTTTTTTTCCTATTGTGGGCACACACCAGTGGGCATCACACTAGTTTGGAGAATTTAGCTCCAAAGTAGTTCTACTTTATTCACACTCAACCATTTGTTGGGTTTCATCAGCTGTGACTTTCTGAAACCCTGTGAAAAAAAAACAAACTGTAAAACTTTAAATTTCACTGAAGAACCAAAACTATAAACTTCAAAAAATAAAAACTTGTCTTCTTTCAGCAAATTAATAACAAGTTCAGTTCAAACTCCTGCGAAATACAACTTGGTTATGTTCATTCAGAGGGCTACGGTGCAACATGCCTTAACAGATTTTTAACATTTGCTAACAAAAAATGAACCAAAACTGCATGCAACAATAAAATATATTTTATAAAATAATTAGAGAACTGGTTATGTGCCCAAGAAACTAAGGATGTAGTTAGTATTGCCCCAAACAAAGCAACAAAGGAGTGGCTAAGGAAGCACATGAAGGTCCCAAAGTGTTTAAAACGATTCTCCAGACTTCAACATCTGTGAAGGGATCTGAAACTTTTCCAGGAACCAGGAAATCCAGGAACAAATGCCAATAACCTTAGTAGCAGTCAGTCAAATATGTTAGAATATTCTGGGGTTAAATGTGTCTGCAACAAGATAGTTCTTGTGTGAACTATGCACTGACCCAAATGCAAGAAAATGTCGACTACAATAACAACAGAGAAAGTGAGACTCCGGCTATAGCATCTAACCACAACAGCAGCACGTTGCAGATATTCTTCTTCTTCACCTTGTTGTTTTCTTCCCACACAACAAGTTGGTACACTACCGCCACCTGCTGGTCGGTCAGTTGATCTTGGTTTGTCTTCATCTACCATCCAAGATGGTAGATCATGGAAGAGAGGACCTAAATATGAGGGCATACAAACAAAAATCGTGCATTTGCATAGGTCTGAAAATGACCTAGGCTTAACATTTACTGTGGCACACACTGAGTTTGTGGTGGTCAAGCATGGTGGGATGGGTTTGAGATCCCTGGTTGTCTCATGGGTAAATCTTGCAACTTTATTTGTGCTCATCCCCGACTAGTTCAATTGTTTTATTATTATTATTTTAATTAGTTCTTGTCATTTTCATTTTATTAAAGGATTTTATATTTATATATTTATTTCTACTCATGGCATTAACTTAGCAAAATGTTACCTCTTCCCACATCAATATATGTATATAAAGCAAAAAAACAACAAAAAACTACAAAAGCAATAAATGTTTGATAAAAGAAACAAACTTTCCAGACCTCATCTACTTATTACAAATGTTCTTTCCAACTCTCTTTTTCCAATGTTTGCTGACACAAGAACAAGAAAATAAATGTTTGACTAAACAAGCAAAATTAACTTTCTAATGAATAGATATTGAAAAATGTTCAAAAGAAATGATCACATATGGCGGAAAAAAACAAGTGAATCAGACTATTTTGAATATAAACAAGAATAAAAAGCATGAAATTTACTGGTGAGATGATGTAACACCACCAGCAGAAGAAGATTCTGTGATGTCACTAGTGAGGCAGTCTGTGTGATGTCATCAACTAGACATATATGTACAGAACACAATTCTGCATATTTTTCATTGCTTGCTATATCGCTGACCAGTTCAGACATACTCAAAGCACTTTCAAATACCGTTCAGGTAATTTAGAAACTGACTGATTTTAGAGAACTATTTAAGGGAAAATGTTTCATCAAAACCCAAGATACCACAATGGAAAGATGGGACCCCAGATGAGAAGGGGATTCCAGCACAACTCCCAAGGCAGGTTCCCTCCTGTGCACCCGAATGTTTTACACGAGGAAATCCAAAGGCTGCGTGGTTTTTTGGAAATGGAGAGAGCCCAAAGGTTTGAAGACAACCAACGACTGGCCCACATGGAAGAAGAGCTGGAAGAAACGAAATTCCAGTTACAAAGGCAGAAAGCTATCAAAGAAGTCTTCATCAACAAGTCCAAAGAGTCAAAGAGGGAACTCGAGAGAGTAGAGAAGCTTAGTGATCCAGCAGCTGTCAGCGCTGCGATCCTTGCTTCCAAGGTGCACAACGATGTGAGATATAAGAATAAGAAGATGCTGCAACAAGACTTTGTAGATTTAAAGACGGCCCATCTCCTCAGCCAGGAAGCATTTTCATCAGAAATCCAGGCTGAGAAAGAGAAAGGTAAAGCCCTCCAAGAAGAACTGGACAAACTCCAGACTTCTTATGAGGAGCTTTGCTCTAAGTATGAAGCTGACATTGCTCTGGTGAGGCAGGAGGCTGAGAAACAAACGTTTTGTGAAGAGAGGGATAGTGAGGTACAACAGCTCCTTGAAAATCTAAGAGCTGAAAAGGAAGATATGATTCAAACAATGTCGAAAGAGATCAAATTTCTGCAAAGCAGCGAAAAAAGTTTACAGGACGAATTGGACCAGGTCAAACGTTCATATGAAGAACTCAGCGGGAAGTATGATAGAGATGTTTCTGGACTTGAAGCCCAAGTAGAAACATACAAGAAAGAGATCGATCTTGAAAGAGAAGCCAGTTCAGAGAGAGCGAAGAAAGACCTTGAAGAAATCAACAAACTGAAAGCTGAGCAAGATCATCTCTACGAAACGATGACAGAAGAGTTCCAGACTCTGCAGCAGAAATTCAACGGGCTCGCAAAACATTTAAAAACTAATATAGGCCAGTATGAAACAAGCCAGTCTTCACTTCAACAGCAGGTGGAAAATCTTCAGGTGCAAATAACTGAGGAGAAAAAAGCTCACTTGGAAGACTTGGCTCTTCTCCACAACATAAAAGCCATGAAGGCCGACCTCCAGGAAAACGCAGCAAAAGATATGAAAATCCTGCAAGAAAAAGAAAGGGATGCGCAGACTGAGTTAGACAAGATTAAAGGTTTGTACCAGGAGCTGAATTGTAAATATGAAATGGATGTTGCTGCTCTAACACAACAAGCAGAAAAATATCAGCAAGTAAGTTGTGAGAGAAATATTAAATTGGAAAGAGAAGATGAGGATCTCCAGCTTGCTAACTCTCTGAGAGATGAGAAGGAAGACCTACAACAAAAAACTTCACAAGAATTTACAGATTTTCAAGAGGAGGAGAAAGATTCAGAGAGCCATCCTGACCAGATAGAAGTTTTACATCAAGAGGTTTCTTCTGAGGAGGATTTCTCAGAAGAAACCTCATCAGGTTGTTCCACAGATTTGGAATCCGCAGCAAAGACGGAGTTCGCTGTAGAAACCATCCAGGAGAATGTGGACAACCCAGATCCTAAATCCATGCAGGATGGTAAAAGGAAAAAGCCAAAGCTTTCAATTTGGAAAAAACTACAAAACATTTTGTGTTTGAAGAAACAGAAAAAAGAAGGAAAAGAGTGAAGAAAAATCAAGAATGTCTCACTTTAACTATCATTTCATGCGACGCTCCATCATGACAAAAATTAAAAAGGCAAGTTTTTCCCCCCCATTAACCAACTAGAACAAAGATCCCTTCTTAACCCACTTCAAAAAACAATCAAACGCTAAGATGAATTTGAAAAGGAAAAAAAGCGGGCAGCACGGTGATGCAGTGGTTAGCACTGCAGCTTCACAGGGAGGATGTGTCAGATCTTTGCTGTGTGGAGTTTGCATGTTCTCCCCGTGCTTGCGTGGGTTTTCTCCAGGTGCTCTGGTTTCCCCCCACATCTCCTAAAACATGTAGGTTAGGTCAATTGGTCAATGTAAATTTCCCCCCAAAAGTGTTCAAGAAACTGCAAGAATTGCTTTAAAAGTCACCTAATAGTCTTGAGGTATCAGCACTAAATCTAAGACTGTTCCTTACCCAGCGATGGCTGCTTCCTCTGCTTTAGCCCTTTTCCCTTCACTTTTTTAGTGGCAGATGGCACAGTGCCACAACAACACATAGCTCAATATTTATAGCAACCGATTAATTTAAGAATTAAAATTCTTCTTGTAATAGAAATGATTTCTGTTTATTTTCTCTCTGTTTTTGTAGTTTTATGGTTTGTCCTTTATTTTACCTTCTCTACTCACATTTTATGTTGCACTTGCACTTTTTCGTAGTGAAATGTGTTTAAATCCGGAATTTAAAAAAGGTTAACAGAAGGATCATGCAGTGGCTTTTTTAAAAAAAGATTTCAGGGTGACTGTGGCTCAGTGGGTAGAGTGGTCGTCTTGTGATCAGAAGGTTGTAAGTTCGAGTTCAGCTGCCACATGTCGAGGTCCCCTTGGGCAAGGCACTTTTGTTGCTTACCGATCTGCATATCGGTGTAAATGGGTGAATGTGACTGTAGTGTGAAGTGCTTTGAGTGGTCAAAATGATTAGCAAGGCACTACATAAGTTCAGTCCATTCATCTTTTTGTTTCTTTGATAAATCCTGTGTTTGTTTTTTTTATACCAAACATAAAAAAGCTGATTTAACAAGTTTGGACTTCTTCAGGGTCCCCGGGTGTTAAATTAAGGTTAGAATTACATCTGTACATAATATTAGATGATAATTGTAATCATAATTTAATACTCTGGACCCTGAAGAAGCCCAGACTTGTTCTATCTGGTTTGTTTGTTATAAGAAAAAACAGGCTTTATCAAAAATTAAAGGAACTGTGTGATCTTTCTGTTAGTCTTTATTTAGAAAAATGTATTCAATATAATATAACAAACTTAATAAAAAAAGTGCAATTTAACATGAAAAACTGAGTAGAAAAAGTAAAAACGAAGCACAATCCATGAAACAGAGAAGATAATCAGAAATTATTACTGTTAGTGAGGAAAATCGAATCTTAAATGAATACATTGCTATAAATAGAAACCTATGTGTTGTTGAGCTAATGTGTAGTCTACTGGTATAATAGAGAAGAACGACAGGATGCTCAACATCTTCAGAGGCTGTAGACCTCAACACAGTTATCCCGGGTTCAATTCCAAGTCTTGGGTAATCTGCTGCATGTCAGTCCCTTCTCTCTCCTCCAAATCTCCTGTTCAATTACTGTGTAATAAAGGCCACTAGAGAATAAAAAACTAAAAATATACCTGCCACCACATTGTGCTCATTTCCTCATGTTGAAAAAAAAATGAAAAAAATACAACTCTTTCTTGCTCTCTCTCTCGTTCTCTCTCATTCTTAAATAATAAATGTTACATACATATACTGTACATACACACATACATAAATGCACACACACACACCCACCCCAACATGCACACATATACACATCCCTTCCATGGGCTGCCGCCTTATCGTGGTGGAGGGGTTTGAGTGTCCCAGTGATCCTCGGAGCTATGCTGTCAGGGGCTTCATGCCTCTGGTAGGGTCACCCAATGCAGAGAGGTCCTAGGTGAGGAACCAGACCAAGTGCAGCCCAAATACCCCTTATGATGAGGACCACCAATGGAAACAGTGTTCCCTATCCCGGACGTGGGTCAACGGGGCCCCACTCTGGAGCCAGGCCTGGAGGAGGGGCACGTTGGCAAGCGCCTGGTGGCCAGGCTTTAACCCATGGAGCCCTGTCAGGCTAAACAATAAATATTTAGTTTACAAACTACATTTAGCATTAAGCTAAATATTTATTTAAGCTTAAGATTTAGTGACCAAGCTATATATATTATATTGAGCTAAATGATAAGCCTTGAGCAAGCTGAATACTTAGCTCTGAGCTAAGTATTTGGCTAACAAGGCAAATATTTGTCTCTGAACTAAATATTTAGTTCAGACTAGTGTAACGGGTACCAGGATTCCGGACCCGTCAGCAGCAGATGAAGCTGAAAAACAGCATGTAAATGAGCACAAGGGAGACGCACTCTGTACAATTTCTCTCGGCTTATTTATTGAACAAATCAGCTCATTTAACTGTCAATACAGTCCAATTTATAGTTCAGTAACTTACTGTACACATTAGACATATTCCATCATAGACATCAACATTAGCTTTCCTTAAATCAGAAATAATCCCATAACATCATATTTTGTCACAATTACCTTCAATTCACTGCACTTTATATGCATATTTAATCACACACAGTGACATATTTCATGGGCATGTATCTTACAGTTGTTGTAAACTGGCATAACTATCTTAGAATTCAAACTACTTTAATTAAGTGAATGCATTAAATCACAGTTTAACCTTCCACCACTGTGTTTAGAACACAAATAAACCCTGGAGCCTGATAACAGTATATCACTCTCACATCATGGATTATGGGCTATAAAAAACATGTTCATTAATTTTTTTTTTTACACAAAATTCAATGAGATTTTAGTTTTCTGCCTATTTTAAGCTGTTTTAGGGCATCTTGTCACTTTAAATCCAAATAAGCTGCTGCTTTCCTCTCCACTCGACTCAATGTTTACACTGGGGGGTGAAAATGGCTGGAAGCAGATGCACAGTTATACAACTGTACATCTTTGAAAAGCAGAAGTGGAGCCTGCTTCACAACCAACAGGAATGCAGCAAGTGGTTTCTGGATGGGAGGTCGACAATAAAGCACTTACAATGGCTGTCTTTATTGTACGGTGCATGTAACAGGCTAGGGTTGCTAGGTAACGGCACAGAACCTGCTAATTTGTGATGTGACATTCTTAAGGTTTTTGAAACGGCTCATTTTCCAGACACCAAAAAACATTAATTCTTGCCACAAACTGATTGGGTCTTTTCTTTTAAGCGTTTGGCTGTTTTTAGAAGCCGTAGAAACCTAAATGGAAGAACAAAAATGTGTAAAATGTGAATTTTGCATAATACATCCTCTTTGTGTAAGATTTTTGGATGTTCTACCCACTGTGAGTAACTTCACTGAATAATGAACAAACTTGTTTTACCCCCAAACAAATAACCAGACAGACACACAACTGCTGTTTATGTTAAAGTTTCATGAGTTTAAACTCAAAAAGAAACTGTTTTTTTCTCTTTTGCCTGGTTTAGTTATTTTTCATTTTGATTTTTTAACAATACAAAATTTCCTAATTTAATATTTTGCTCTGCCTGATGATGCAATTTTTAAATATCAAATGATGGATGTTTTGATCAGTTACTCAGTACTTGAGTTGCCTTTTTACCAAATTCTTTTACTCTTCAGTAATTTTTTGGACGGCTACTTTTTACTTTTACTTGAGTTAAAGTATGTTTATTAGTGTTATTCGAGTACAACTTTTCTCCAGAATTTCATTGTTTTCATCTTAGAGAACCATAATAACTGGTTCAATTTAGATTGTTGGATTGTTTCTCTGGTCTCCCTCCTGTCACTTCACACACTGGCTTACCTGTGGTCCTAATGGGACACATCCCCAAGTCCCTTTTCGATCACTTCTGTAACCCAATGCTATAATTACAACTTCCCACGGTGAATGAAACCGGAGATGGAGGAAGAGTGGGATTTCAGGTAGACGGCGTTGGCCTGAGTCCTTGTCGGGGCTAAAAAGCCGAGGGGCCACAGGGAAAGAAAAGCTCTGCAGAGTGAAAACCTGCAGCCCTGCATCCCTTTATTTATCATTTCAAAGAAGAAGGCTTCAATAATGAAAGATTTTTTAAAAAAAAGTAAAATATCTAACATGTTTTGCTATTAAGGCAGGTTGGTAAACAATTCTGCATTGCTCTATTTTATTTTCAGCTTTTCAAAATAAAATAAAATGACCTACTTCATGCATATTATCAACAGGTGAGTAACTGCAATTGTTTATCTTTCATTGGCTAACATGTGACGACAAACAATAAAAACAGCACAAAATGTTGCCAGGTATTTTGGTTTTATTCCTACTGCAAATATCTCAGTATGCTTGAAATAAGACAAAACTAACTTACAAGTAACTTTTCAGCAAGACCGGGCCTGTTTTAAGTCAACAATTCTTTAATATTGATGAAAAAATACTGGAAAGCACAGAAGAGCTACAGGAAGAAACCTTTGACACATGAATCGATTTATTTGTGAAAGGGACCCATCCCTGTATATATATAGTATATATATATGTATATATATATAGCAAAATCTCATAATGAGCTGTTAACAGCACTTACCAGCAGGTAGCAGCAGCTAACAGGAGTTAGCAGCAGCTAACAGTTGTAAAGTTAAACATAGCTAAAAATGCTCAGCAATATACAGTAAATTTGCTGTTATATACAAAACACAGCAAAATTACTCATTCAACACTGCATATGATTACATTTATCTAAAATATGTGCGTGACGTGTCCCTGGCACTTTTGTGAATGAGGACCTGATTAATTGTTGTGCTTTCTCCTTGCAGTTGATTGGCTGGAAGGGGTTTAAAAGGATCAAGCCCCGCCCACTAGGGGCGCCAGTGAGTTTGGATGAGAAGCTGCGTGGTTGAGAGGATTTAGTATGTGTGTGTGTGTGTGTGTGTGTGTGTGTGTTAAAGTATGTATATTATATAGTTATTTTTAATGGTAAATGATCTCTAGGATAAAATAAATTTCTGAATTACATCTCCGTCCAGTTGATGGCGGTAATTCACTAAGTATGTAAAACTGCCAGAAAACGCTATAGAAGAATTCTGATCAAATTTTCTAAAAGACAGACATTTTTTCTCAGCCGTCCTTCAACAAAGCTTGAATGGAAAATATGTGTGAACCCGCCTGGAAAATCCTCCTCAGCTCTTTCAATTCCAGGAAGTCCCACCCTCGCTGCACCATCCGTCTCCCTCGCTCAAGCCAATTAGCTTGCAGAGGTATAAAGTGTGAGAGTCTGTTTTCCACATCGCAGATAACAATCGAGTGTCTGTGTCGTGCACTTTTACCGTGACCTGGATGTTGGGCCTTGTGTATTGTGTGGCAGCCAGGTGTGCTCTCCTGCTGACTGAAGCGACTCAGACTGATTTTGA
Source organism: Xiphophorus hellerii (assembly GCF_003331165.1). Taxonomy (NCBI): domain Eukaryota; kingdom Metazoa; phylum Chordata; class Actinopteri; order Cyprinodontiformes; family Poeciliidae; genus Xiphophorus; species Xiphophorus hellerii. The sequence goes on from NC_045677.1 coordinate 24,357,880, forward strand.
TCTCAAACCAGCAAACCAGCATTCACTGCCACTTAAGCCCCAACATCTCTGGCCTGTTCCAGCTCTGTTGTGAGACTTTCTAAGGCATTACTCAAAGCTGAGCAACTCTAAAAGGAAATCTATTATCTGTTATACAGAGTTGTTTATACACTTAGTCGATTATACTTACTTAACTACCTTTTTTTTTCTTTCTTTAAATGTCCGTTTAGGAGAACCTTTGCTACGTTGTACTTTTCACTTTTACTTGAGTAACTTTATTACGAAGCATTTTTATTCTTACCTGAGTAAAATTTCTGGATTTTCTACCCACTGAATGAAAATCAAACATGTTTTAACCAAAAATTAATCGGACACAGACACACACTTGCAGTTTTGGTTAAAGTTTCATAAGTTTTTTAGTGAAAGAAACTAATTTGGAAACATTTCTGTTTTGCCTGATTTTGTTATTTTTTGTTACTTGTAACAAAAATACAAAAATTACAACCAAACTTTATATTTTGGTCCGCCTAATTTTAAATATTAAATGATTGATAATTTGATCAGTTATTCAGTACTTTACCAAAAATTTTTTTACACTTACTTGAGTTTTGGACAACTACTCTTTACTTTTGCTTGAGTAAAAATATGTTGAAGTAGTTCTACTCTTACTTAAGTACAATTCATGGGGACTCTATCCACCTCTGATTATACATTTAAATTTGGTGAAATAATAATAAGCTTACAAAATATTCAGTCTGTATTGTTAGAAAAATACTTCAATTTCCCAATCAAGCACTACTTTCTCAAGGTTTTCTGCAGTAATGTGACAAACATAATGGATATAAATGCTTTTAAAAGGATTTTAAATGTAAACACAGGCATTTGTGATCTTAAAAAACATTTTTCCTTTTTATTTTTAGTTCCTCTGTTCTGTATGTCCCACAGGGAAAAGATCCAGATTAAATCATTTCCTCTTGCATTGTGATACTTCAGAGGTTGAACTACACTCAGTTTTTGTGTAACACATTCAAAAAGTGTCTCTCTATTAAATAAAAAAAAAGAAATGTAACATCTGAACATAGAAAGAAAATTATCAGCTCTGATCTAAGAAAGTAGAGAAACTTTCTCAATGCTTGAAATGTCTAAAAAACTGAAGTTATGAATCATTTTCAGTTTCTCAGTTTATTTTGCCCAAACATAAACAACAGAGCTGTCTGCAAAACAAAGACACTATATGAGAATCAAACACCATTGTTGTTTTTTAAAACCCTAACCAGGGTTCTGAATGTTTTTCCCAGAATACTTATCGATCTGAATGAATTGTATAAATTAATAGCTGTTGAGCGAAAACTGAATAATTGATGGTTCTGATCAGGTTGTAATACAGAGAATATTTTATTTTATATGTTTTATCTGGTGCTTGTGTTTCTTCTCATGCCGCCCTGGGCTACCGCCCATTTTTAAACCCTACTGGGTTAACTGGTTCCACAAAATAACTATTTAAAGTACAAAAAGGAACTTTATTCTTGAGGAAAAAAATACAATTGTAAAGCTCTATAAATATATAAAAACATGTTTTTTATTGTAAAATTAAATAATCACAGCTTTGTTTAATTTTCATGTTGAGGAAAAGCATCAAACTTTCACAAAAGGTAAAAATATTCCTCCCTATTGAGTCATTTTTAAAAATAGGGGCAAAAAATAATGAGCCCTCCTTAAAAAAAATAAAGCTCATACCTTAGGATTAGAATGTAGTGAAACAGGAAAATTTGTCTCTTTTAACAAAATTAAATTCAATGCATAAATTTTATTAAAACAAATAAAAGAACACTTAAAAATAATTACAAAATTAACAAAAATGTTTTTATTTTATAGGGCAAATAGACCAAAATCTTTACAGCTGAGAATGTAAATCATAGAAAAACTGAGTTGTTGCACTTTAGTTTGTTTTTGGTAAACAATAATCCTTCATTGAACTTTAAAGCCGCTGACAAATTAGTTGTTTTTTAAATTAAGTACAAAGTATTTAAACACAGCCAAAAACATGTATATCTCAGCAGACCACAATCTGAGTTAAATTACGAAAAAATAAAAATATTTATTTCTAATTCTACTTCATCAGTGTCGGATATGATCAGGATTGTGAAAAAGTGCACCATCTTTTCATTTTGAGTTTTTAATGGTTAAATTATATTGTTAAAGATAAAGCTCCAGTAAAAAAACAAAAAAAAAACATTTACTGCTCACTGCAACATCGATTCAGGAGCTGATATAACTTTTTTTTTTCTTTTGGTCAGTTTTTATTCTTCCATTTAACATCAGATTACATAATAAAAACCAGTTGTTATAATGAAGAGTGCTGAAAACATTTACTGCTGATATCTGCTCAAACACTATGAGAAACAGTTTTAAAGCAAAAGTTTTATGACTACCTGTCGCTCAGCTAGCTGTGCTGCACTGCTAATGCTAGCTGGTACATAAACAGGAATAAATAATGTACACTTTTGTTTTTATCCATCTTTATTACAGAGTTTACAACATTGGTATTAGCTTCAACTAGAACAACAACATCTTCTTTGCTGTTGAGGGTCTGTTGGAATAGCTATATGTCTAAGCTAGTGCTAATGCTAAAGCATTTTTGTTAGCTGGTATTTTCTTGAAACTATGAATTTCCTGTAGCTACATTCAACTATATCCATGTTTAAAACTTGTAGCTGTTGATTTGAAGTTAAAGAAGTTCAAGGTAGTTTAGCTTCTTCTTTATTTATGCGATGCTGTAGCGCCGCTACCAGCTAATCAAGCATGATGCCACCACCATGACTGATGTTTCATAGTGTTGTTCGAAAACCTCTTAGGACTTTTTCTAATTCTTTTTGTTTTTTAAATTCTGTATTCATTTGATTAGGAAAGTGCCCATTAATTAACTTTGCCTCGATTTACAGCAATTTAAATATGCAGAAATTAGCACGGTAGCTAAATTTCATTCTTTGTCCTAAGGCAGGTAATTACAAAAAATAACAGTAAAACACAATTGGATAATATCATCGTGATAAAAAAAATCTGTGTTTTGAATCAAACTGTAATCTGACATATTTGCTGTGGCAAGAAACTAACCAGTGTATTAGAAATCCATAAAAAGTGTGTGATAAAGATACACACTGAGACTGAGGTATCCAAATATTAGTGAGAGGTGCATTACTGTGTTTCAATCTGTTAAAAGTACAAAGTTAATGTGGCATTAATGCCCATGATTGATTGAAAGGCCATCTGTAAACTTAAAGGGGATCTATTATGCAAAATTAACTTTTTGCACGTTTTTATACTTCCATTTGGTCTCTACTGCTTCTAAAAACAGACATGTTTTTGGCTATAAGTTAATGTTAAAAAAATGAGCCGTTTCAAAAACCTTCCGGATGTTGAATCACAATCGACGGGAACTGCGCCGTCACTTAGCAACCCCAATGAATCCCAGCTTGTCACCTAGTGGCCCAAAGCAGAGCTCGAGTATGTTTGGTCAGCTGGCTTTACCACAATATGTGCTGTACAATGGCTGCTGGAAATGCGTTTTATTCCTTCATTTGGGTTTCCACTGTTTCTAAAAACAGCTCAAGCGCTTAAAAAAAAGAAGCAGTTTTATGGCAATAAGTTTATATTTTTTGGTGTCGGGAAAAGTAGATGTTTCAAAAACCTAATGAATGTAAAGTCACAATTTAGAAGCCACTGCCTGTTACCTAGCAACCTCAGTGAAGCCCATGTAGTTACCTAGCAACCCAAATGGAGGTCCAGCACGTCTTGGTTAGCTGGTTTTATGGCTGTATGTACAATGGCTGCTGAGGTAAAACAAGTGTTTTGTTGGCGACTTACTATCCAGAAACCACTTGTTGCCTTTTTGTTGGTAAAGCAGGAGGCTGCACTTAATGCTTTTCAAAGCTGTATGGTTGTAAAATTGTGCATCTGTTTGCAGCCATCTTCACAAGCGATTGTAAATGTTGGATTGGCGGACCTGACTAGACTAAAATCTCAATATCTAAGAATGATTTTGAAAAAAAAAATGTAGTGAACATGTTTGGTCCAATCCTAACCCGTTCATTGAAGCATAATAGGTCACCTTCCACCATATCTCTGTGTCATGACAGATTTACGTTCTCATATTCCCCGTGGTCCGAGTCTTCCAGCTCGATGCCCGGCACCAGGCTGTAGTACTCAGTGGACTGAGTCAGATAGACCTTTTCTCTGTCCGCCGAGTCTTTCATCACTTCTGTCACGCTGACCGTGTCCAGCTCCATCTTGCTGGCCCTGTCGGGCTCCTGGGGACCCTGCCTCCCCTCCGAGGAGCCAGGAAGAGACTCTGCTGAGCTCAGCTTGATCTCCACCTCCTCGTAGATGTCCCTGGTGCTGCCCAGGAGACCCAAAGCCGGGCGGAGCAGCAGCTGGTTCTTCAGGATCCCCTCCGTCCTGCAGTCGGCAGCTCTGCTCGGCTCGGCTCCTGGATCCTGCTGCTTGTTGTGGTGCTTGTGGTTGCTGCAGCCAAAGTTGGGGGTCCTCTTTTTGGAGGAGCTGAAAGTGAGAGTTTCCTTTTTCTTCTTCTTCCTCCCACAGCACCAGCAGAGCAGCAAGGCGGAAAGGATGAGGAGAGGCAGGACGATGAAGAGCGCCGTAAGGCCGGCCAGGCGACAGACGTCGCTGATGCGTAGCGACCACACCGTTCTGCCGGCGAGGTGTCGAGGAAAGAAGCACGTCAGGTTCCCCACGAGATCCTCCAGCCGGGCCGTCCTGTTGGCCTGCCTGCTGGCCTCCAACCCTTCCAGGAACAAACAGGAGCATTCCCACCGGTTCCCATCCAGCCCCAGTTCATGAAGACTGGGAATCTGGAATAAATCACCAGGGAGGGAGCGCAGCTGGTTCCCCTGCAGGTCCAGCCTCTGGAGGCGATCAGAGTCCTGAAGGAAGCCTTTGGGAATCTCCTGGAGTTGGTTCTGACTCAGGTCCAGCTCAGTCAGACAGGGCTGGTCCCCCAGGAAGTGCTCTGGCAACTCTCTCAGTTTGTTCCCATCAAGGAAAACTCTCCGCAGTGTAGAGGCCTGCTTTCCGCTGACAATAATAAGGCTGATGTTGCAGTTGGAGAGATCCAGAGTTTGTACGTTGGTGCCGTTGGTAAACACAGACCAGCGCACGTGATTGAAGGCAGAGCCAGAGAAGTTCAAGCAGCAGGCATCAGCGGGAACCTCAGAGGGAAACTGGGACAAGACGGTAGCTGCTGGACAATTGCATCCATGAACCGGACCGGTCTTCAACAGCAAGGCCAACATCAGGAGAGTCCAGCGGAGAACCATCTCTGCAACAAAAATCACAGGGAAAATTAATTCATCAGCTGCAAAAAACCATACCAACTATTTTGGGTTTAGCTTCTAGTGCAAATAATCTGTATAAAGATTGATCTCCTCCACCTCCTTCCTGAGCTACTATTCCCATCTGAAGAAATGCAACACTCCTGCTCAAAAACAACCAATCAGAGCCAGGAGGAGGGTCTTAACACTGTCAATCAATGCTGCTCAATGTACAAATGGCTGATAAATAACTTACAGTTCCAGGAAAACCGTTAATCCGCAGTCAGCTGTGGTCATGCTAACTAGTGTTAGCATTCGTGATGAACCAGCGCTAAGACCCTCCTCTTGACTGATTGGTTGAATCTGACTGTATGTCTGCAGTTAAAACTGGGAGCGCTGAGAGAAGGCAGAGGAGCTTGATTATTTTTATGTCGCGACATAATTAGCAATTTAGCAAATATGTAAAAAAAAAAAAAAAACTGTTTTTTTAGTAAAAATTACATACTGTAGCTTTAATACTATATTAAATTAAAATTAGTTCCAAAAGATTAACTAATAACGGCCACTTAGACCTTTTTTTCAGTGTTGTAGTTTGGCCTCCACCCAACAGAGGGCGCCGCTGGTCATCCTGAAGCGGAGCCAGTTTTAAGAAAAACAAAGATAACGGAGGGATCGCCGAAGAGGATCACACAAACAGTCTGCTGAGGGACGCAAAATGCTTTTTATTCGGTTCAGTTTAATAATTTAACAGCAGTTTCTGTCCAGTTCGTTGAAACAGAGTGACGGGTGAATTCTGCCGTCCTGAACAAAACATGGGGAAATGCGTAAGTGTTCACTTATTTTAATCTTTATGTATTCAGAAGCCTGACAGCTTCCCGTTTTGTTATATTTCATAAGTATGTCGAATCTCTTGCTACAAGAGAAAACTGTTTTTTTAAGAAAATCAGCCGCTTATCAATTAATCGCTAGTCCATCAACAAAATCAATCAACGTAAGATTAACTTATTAATTGATAACTTGCATCCCAATTTACTGCACTTGAGGGCAAAACTAACTCTGAAGTAACTTTTCAGCAAGATATAGGAGCTTGTTTTAAATGAATAACTCCCTAATTTTGATGAAAAGGTACAAGTTTCACTGATATATTATTTCACTTATAACTTGGGAAATAGTCTGCCAGTGAAACCAGTACTTTTTAAAATCAATATTAAGGAATTATTGACTTAAAACAAGCTCCTATATCTTGCTGAAAAGTTACTTCAGAGTTAGTTTTGTCTTATTTCAAGGGTACTAAGATATTTGTACTAGAAACTAGACCAAAAGTACTTGGTAAGTTATTGTGTTTTGCAGTGTTTTATCCCTCTGCTTCCTCCTCAAGCCTACCTGCCTCCCAGTCCTCCCACAGACCAAGATGGCGGCTGATATGCTGGTAGACTCAGCAGCTTCTCTGAGGACTCCTGTTTGCTTTGAGGGTTGTAAAAGTTGGCATGGCGACTGGGATCACTGGGGAGCAGCTGCAGGAGAGGAAACAGATGCTTGGGTGAAGGTTTCGCTTGTATTAGTAGATGGGAACAATATTAAAAACACAGTTCAGCTGCCTTGTCTTGGCAGTTTTCACTTTTAAGATGAGAGGCTCTTAAGACACCTAAACCTGCTTTAAACGTACAAATTCAAACTTTGTACCCTTTGTGCTTCCATTTGGGTTTCTACTGCTTCTAAAAACAGAAAAAGTGTAAGAAAAAAAAAACCACCCAGCTGTTTTTTGGTGTCTGGAAAATGAGCGGTTTCAAAAACCAACAGAATGTAACATCACAAATCAGCAGGGACTGCATTGTTACCTAGCAACCCCAGCGAAGCCCAGACTGTCACCTAGCAACCCACGCTGCGCCCCAGAGCATCAGCAGGTTTTACCACTAAAACCTGCTGTACGCCATTGTACGTGCTGTACAATGGCTGCTGGAAAAGACAGGTGTTTTGTTGTTGACTTGCCATCCAGAAATTACTTGCTGCATTCTTGTTGGTTGTGCAGAAGGCTCTACTTCTGCCTTTCGAAGATGTACAGTTACATAATTGCGCATCTGTTTGCAGACATTTTCATGTCCTATTTTCACTGCCTGCATTCATGAAGCCCCTTTTTCAACTCCTCTGGGATTTAGAGTCATAGTTCGGAAATTATTTTAGCTTGAAATGCTAATTAGCTCTCCAATAAAAACAATACCTTGTCAGCACAAAAATGTGGACAAAAGCCTTGAAAACGATTGAAAGATAGCTATGCTATGACTAGCATAGCATAACTGTCTTCTAGGTTCTTTACTGATGTTTTAAAGAACCGCTGAACACTGGCCAACAAAATCTTCGTCCTTACGTCACTTTAGTGTCTCTTTTTGTATTTTTTAAACTTCTTTCTGCAGATACAGTGCATGAAGACAGTTTAGCATAGCTTTACCTCTGCCTTTTTGTCTGCTAACCATAGCCCTAATCTCTCTAACATCCAGATATGCGCTTCTTCGGCTGATAAATCACATGTTTGCTGGGTCGGCTGGTTCAGCTTGCATGTCGGCCACAGCTGGACCAATAAATCCCAGACTCCCTGCAGCAAATAATTAACACTAGATTGCAGCAAGAAATGTCAATTTAGGTTTTGTTCAGCAACAGTCTGCCCAGAAACCACGTAAAGTTTTTCTACATAGACCCTCACTTCCTGCCTTTGTTAAAGAGCCTCGCTGGGCCTGCTGATATTCTCAGAAACTGCCTATTTTTGCCTTTTTTATGTGGCATCTCTTGGCTTTGCGTTGAATTAAGAAAGTAAAGGTCAGATCGTGGGAAACTGAAAAACTTTACAGCGGCTCTCCATCGAAGTTTTGCTTTCTTCAGCAACATGACTGACCTTTAGAGATAAAAAGAAAGCAACAAAAAAACACGCCGTTCTTTGTTTACCTATAACTTTAGCCATTATCTATATCTGTAAGGCCTCAGTGAAAATTACATGACCTTAAACAACGTGTAAAGATATTATTTAGTCGTTTATTTATCTTCAAAGTTTCCCACTGGCTCCTGCAGTAAGTTTAATTCAACTCAAATTAAATTCAAAAGTAGTTGTTGTAACTGTAATTATTCAAGATTCTTCAAAGAGTTGTTGGTAGATGGTGAAGGCTGGGGGTGGAAAGCGTCTCCTGTAGCAGTCTGGATTACAGCGAATTTGAAGAAGCTTCTGACTGAAGACACTGATGTTACAATAAGTGCAGTAATTCCAGGTTTAGTATGGAAATGTTGGAGTTTACTTCTGATTCCTTGTTTTTGGTCTGCTAGTAATAAAAAAATACAAATTTTTGCAAGAACAATTGATATCTATGTTCATTTTTAAATTGAAAGTTCTTTCTAAAGGAGCAAGCACTGCAAAAACGCAAAATCTTACTAAGCATTTTTGGTCTAATTTTTAGTGAAAAAAATATCTTAGTACACTAGAAATTAGAAAAAACTAACTTATAAGTAACTTTTCAGCAAGAAATATTAGCTTGTTTTAAGTCAATAATTTCTTAATATTATGAAAAAGTACTAGTTCAGTGGCAAATTATTTAACTTTTTTCAATTTTTTCCATGTTATAAGTCAATTGATCTGCCAGTGGAACTTGTTTAACTTTGAAATTTTACAATTTTGCTTTGAATTATACTTTTACTATCAATATTATGTTTGATTAGGGCCTCCAAGAGCATATATATATATATATATATATATATATATATATATATACTGTATATATATAATTTTTCAGTTTGCTGCTACTTTAAGGTTAAAATTAATTACCATAAAGTTCGTACGATGTAAGCTAATTAGAAATTATGCTAATGGTAGCATAATTAGCATAACCTCTGTTATCATTTAGCACTTGTATTTACTCAGGAATGATGAAGCATTTATTGTTGACATGTTGGTATATGGGGGCCCCAAGTGAAAATCTGCTCAGGGCCCCAAAAAGGTTCTGACCGGCCCTGTCGTTTAGCCGCCTTCATGCCGTCTGACAGGTTCTGTTTCAGGGATTTCCTCATTCTGCGGGTCAGGAAGTTTTCAGGCCTGAGTTGGTGAGTAAAACTGAAGAAAGCAGTGCGGATCCCCTGTAGTTAATTCTTTAAGAAACAGAATATAATCGTCTTGGTCATTATTTGAGAAACTGAATGTTGTCTCAGTTACAGGAGGCCATCTTGCATCATCACTGTTCAAACAAACAGCCTTTCCTGCTTCCTGTTTGCTTCACACACGAGTTATTCAGGGTGTTTTCAGCCATGTTTATGTTCCCCACAGTCAGGCTGAGGCAGCCCCGCTCTGCACCTCAGGTCACCAGTAATTAGTTTATTTATGTCTCCAAATCATCGGCTTCTGCCAACTGTTTTCATCTGACTATCTCCCAAAGCAGAAATAACATTTAAGGTGACAGGAAATGGGTGTAATCATGTTATTTATTTGTGTTATTCTTTTCATTTTAGTGTTAAATATACCACAGTTTGAATCTAAATTTATATTTTAGTCAATCTGATGTCATTTGAAAATATTAAATCAGATTTTGTGATCACTACTATTTGGAAGAGGTAACTTTAATCTCTGAATTTAAACTTTTTCTCAGAATTGTGATTTGGATTTCAAAATTCAGACTTTAATCACAGAATTTTGACTTTTTTCCCCTCAAAATTAAAACATCAATCTAGGAATTCTGACTGTAATCTCAGAGTTTTGACTTTAATCTCAAAATTCAGGCTTTATTGTAAGAATTAAGATTTTTTTCTCCTCAAAATTCTGACTTTGATTTCTAATTACGATTTTTTTTACCTCTCAGAATCAGAAGTGTTGAAATTGTCTATGTCCTATCAGACAAATATAGTCTTAAAACCCAATAGATTTATATTTGGTAGATAAATATAAAAAATTAAATAAATTATATGTATATAAAACATGGTGTCTAAACATGCTGCAATAAATCAATTAACTGCATAATAATTTAAAACTCAATAATTTCCATTTGCATGATTTATAGACTCTTTCTTTACCAAAACAATTTTGTTTACAAAGGCTTCAAGAATCATTTTACTTGTTCTTTCTTTTGTTTTATTTATTTACTTTGGATATTTAAAATGTTTTCCAGTTCCAGTGTTGAATGTTCATTAGGATTTAAAGTTTATTGGTCTTTGAAAATGCATTTACCCTTATTCTACTTGAAAATGGTCTCAAAACAACAATATTATTGTTTATTCTGCTCCTTTGTGGCTCTTTCAACATGAGTTTCATTACAGGTTGAGATTTGGTTTGGGGTGTTTTGTTGCTTTTTGGGTTTTACTTTCTGTTTGGAAACTGTCAGTCAGATCTGGCAACCCTATATAAGGAGAGACCAGCAGTAGATCATTGTCATCATCAACCAACAATTACTACTTACTCCGTCTAACTCTCACTGTGTTTGTAACTGGATGAACATTTACCTGCTTTTATTCAAATTCAGGAAAGCTCCGATCTTTTTCCGCTGCACATTTTTGAGGATTTTGAATTTCGCCCTGTGGTTCTCCGTGTTCCTGCATGTCTTTTCCCTCTGCGGTTATTTGCATGCTGTTAGGTTTCATTTTCAGCTGATAATAATCAGACAGACGGGAAAGTGTTGGCGTCCAGTTGGTCATTTGCTTAAATTTGAAAGTTTTGGTTCAACACTGGGAAAATACAAAATCTCACCAAGTATTTCTGTCTCCTTCCCAATGCAAATATGTTACTGCACATGAAATAAAACAAAACTGTCTTACAAGTAACTTTACTGTAAGATATAGGAGCTTTATTTAATTAAAAAAGTCCTTTATATTGATGAAAACGCTCTAGTTCCACTGGGAGATTCTCACAATAACAAATTTTTCTTTAAATTGTCCCAGGCATTATTGCGATAAATGATAATATTGTTGTTTTGAAACAATTTTCTAGTAATATAATGGCAATAATAATGCAAGAACACATTTTTAAAGGTCAGTAAACTTTAGATTAATTTGAACATTTAATACTGGAACTGGAAAACATAAAAAAATATCCAGAATAAATAAATAAAACAAAAGAAATAACAAATTAAATTCATTTTGAAGTCTCTATAAACACAATTGTCCTTTAAAAAAAAGGCTAGTTGAGGCCAATTAAGACTTTTATCATCCAGTTTTTGGTAGAAAATGAAAAAAATAATAAATTATGCAAATGGAAATCATTGAACTCGTTTTTATTTATCTTGCGATTAATTGATTTATTGTGACAAACTTCCTTATTTCAAGCGTACCAAGATGTTTGCTCTGGAAACTAGAGAAAAATAGTTGGTGATATTTTGTGTTTTTGCAGAGAATCGTTAACAGCTCCGTCCGAGCGACTCTTACAACGGTTCAAAAGTCTTTGCATTCTTCAGTGAAGATAACGGAGACGTCAAACTCCGTCTGAGTCGGATAAGCGGAGGACAGGCTGCAGCTGTATCAAACGTTCGGCGTAAACACAGAAAACGACGAGGTGATTTCACCGCGGCGAACTGGAATCCACAGGCTGACCTTCTGGATGTCTGAGAGCGAGAGCGAGGGTTTAAACCAGGATGATCTCACCCTCTAACAACGTGAGCCGCTGCTTCCTCTCTGGCAGCCAAACGGATTCATGCATCCTTTCATCAGGACGGATCTGGAAACATCCAAGGCATGTCTCCTGTGCTTCTAATGTCCAAAAGGTTTGAATTTCAAGGCATAAAGACACATTTTAAGTTTGGAGAAGTGGGAATAAATGTTACTGTTAGTGGGCCAGTGGTAAAACAAGTGGATCTGCATGATATACAACTGCTTATTAGAGATATTATAGGGAAGAATAAAAAGGAAATTTCTGACAAAATTTTGAGATTAATCTCAGAAATGTTCTTGGAAAAAACATAAAAATGTCTGACTGAGAAGTAAAAAATTTCCTAGAACAAATTTCAGAAAAATTTAGACTAATCTGAGAAATTTTCTTGAAAAAACATTTCTGAGTTAAAATTTTTTTTTAAATATTTTACTTTTGAAGCTCAAAGTTTCCAAAAGTCAAAAATCCCCAACTTTAAAATTTTGAAATTTTCATGTTTTTTGTAGCAAATTTCTGAGATTAATCTAAAAAAATGTAATAAAATGGTGCCATGTTACGGCCTTTGTAAAAAAAAAAAAAAAGTAAATTTAATCCAAAAAACTCTCAGAAACTTTCTAGAATATATTAGATTTTTTTATTTATTTCAAATGTAAAAAAAAAAATTCACATTTGAGACTCCATTTCCAGATTTCCAACTTTTGAAAATTGTCAAATTTGCATCTTTTGGCTGTAATTTACTCTGTTTTTTCCCCCTTTCTATAATGACCCTTCATAGGGGCGTTGTGCTAGAGGGGGCGCCAAAATGAAGGTGTAACACTTATTATTTTTATTTTATTTTTATTTCTAGTCAAAGTTTTCTGTATTTAATAACTGTTTTTTAATGTGTAAATTATGTAATCTGTAAGAAAGGCACGCCTATAAAGTGCCCACATTCACCTCAGAAAGTAGAAAGTTTCGCCTAAAGTCCTAATTACCCGTTTTACCTCCGTGTTTCCTAAGATTTGATTTCAGTTCTTTAGCTAACATTATCCTGTAAGTCGGTGAAAGAGGTTTTAATGTATCTAATTCAAGCTGTTTATTAGGCCAAACTGGTGACAGGCGCATAAAAACCCATAAAATGTTTATTTATGGCGGTCAGAGTGAATAAAAGGTGAGACGTTTTCCTACCTGCTGTCTCCATCAGGTCGCAGCCTCTGAAACGGTAATGACGGCGGGTTCAATCACACCGTCCGTCTCCTCTCCGCATCCCATCGACTCCTCGCTCTGCCGCTCCGTGGGTGCGTCTCCTCCGGGCGGAAAGTGGAAACTCGGCGTCCTTTTCTGAGTGGGACTGATTATTTGTCTGGGAGGGAGCGCTGATAAGGTTTGTCCTCTAAAAGAGCCTTTACGTCGCTTTTTAACTCATTCTGCTCGACTGGTTTGATTCTGGAAGAACTCCGGGCAAAGTTTACGCAAAGTCAACGGCAGCCTAGTGGTGACGAAGCGCCACCTGGTGGATGGGAACACAACTACAACTGTTTAAAAACAAAACACTACAAAGTATTTTTGTTTAGTTTCTAGTGCAAATGTCTTAATACACATGAAATAAGGCAAAACTAACAAGTCATAATTCTATGATACCCTAATATGGCCATAAATAGGGGAAAAAAGTAAGTTTCTATAAAAACATCTTATTAAAATTTCTCAATTTGAAAAATTAAAAAAATATACTAGAAAAATATCAGAAATTTTTAGATTAAGCTAATCGAAAAATGTAGGAAATTTCAGTTTGAAAAGTTGTCAAATTGTTTAAAAAAGTAGAAAATGTTTTCCTCAAAAATTTCCGAGATTAATCTGAAAATGTCTGGGAGTTTTTCTTGAAAATTTTTGATATTTCAAAATCAGAAATTTCCAAGTTTTTCCTCAAAATGATCTGAGATTAATCTCAAAATTTTGGTAGAAATGTACTCTTTTTTTTTTTTTTCATCTACAATGATTTTAAGATGCTTTTGTGCATTACAGCAAGATATAAGAGCTGGTTTTAAGTCTATAATTCCTTAACATTGTTTTAAAAAGTGAGTAGTTCCACTGGCAGACTTTTTCACTTGTAACACGCAAAAAATGTCTTGTTATAAGTAAAACAAAAATCTTTTCAAATACCAAGATATTTATAAGAAGACACCATTTCAACAGGGTTATATTGTGCAAACCAAATAAACAAAATGCTCCTACCCTTGAAGAACACTTTTTATAAAATTGTAAAATATAAAATTTTGAATTTTATAATTATATAAAAGCATGGACTCTAATACAGAGACTTGAGGGACACCTTTTGTCTTATTCTGATAACGGGGGAAAGATCACCGAGTTGCTTATGGCCAGAAAGATAATTTTAAAATAATTTAAAAAAACAGTTTGTTTAGATTATTAGAAATTTTTTTTTGAACATTTCTGAGTTTTAAAAATTTTAAATTTGCTAGAAACAAATGTATAAAACATTTTTAGGTTAATCTAGGAAATTCTTGAAGAAAATAGTTCAAAAGTTGGAAAATTCTTCAACCTTTGAAGATGTAAAAGAAAAAAAAATTATTTTTGAAACACTGAAATTCCCAAGTTGTTTCTCAAACTCATGAGATTAACCTTAAAGCTTCAAGATTTTTTTCTAGCAAATTATGATTTTTCAAACTCAGAAATAAAAACATAACGTTTTCCAAATGTGAAGATTTCTCTATAGCTAACGGTTTTTAGTATATAATAATATAAAGTGTAGATATGCTTTAAAAATTAAAGGTTTATGGAAACTTTTGGCAAAAGTTACCCTGAAAATGTTACATGTGAAAAATCGCTGAAGGTGAGATTAATCATGTAAAGATAAAATTATCTACTTTATCTTCACCGAAGGCGAATCAAATGGAAATTTACAGCTAATCAACGGTTCGGAGAAGGAATCGATGCCCATATTTGGGCACAAATGCTCAGCCGTTTCTGGCTTTTAAACGTTTCAGCCGCCAGATGGCGCCATCCGCTCACTAAACCGGCTGATTTGGTCTAAATATTGCAGACGTATTCAACCTGGCAGATATGATACCGATTATGACAAAATCCATAAGAATGAACAAATACAGTTTTTATTTATTTGTAAAAGACAAAATAATGTTTATACAGTTTATACAACGATCAGTGATAATGAGACACTTCTGATCTGCTACAAAATTAGTGTAAACATTTCCTGGTTGTCAGTTTTATAGAGTTTTATGTAAATGTAAAGAGTGCAGAGTTTACTGTAAACAGCTCCCACCTTTAACTGACTGTATATAAAACACATTAAAGGCAGCCTACTAAACAATGAGGAGACATATAACTTTAGAAATAAAGTTTTCTTTAGAGTAAGTTTGTTTTGTTCTCTTTAACTGCACATTTTCTTTCTTTACAGTTTAAGGAGAATTTCTGTACATTCACTCAGAGACTAGGGGGCAGCGATGACGCCTGGTGCAGTTTCAGTTCTGGACACAAGCAGGTGAGTGTTTTAACACGTCAACTTGGATGCTAATTCAGAAATGTATGAGGGCCTTTGTAGAAAGACAGGAACAAAAGGAGCAAATTTCCACCAAAACAATATTGGACATTTTCTAGAAAGAATTAGGAAATTTCTGGGTTTCAAAATTTTGAAGTTTTCTAGAAAAACTCCGAAAATTTTAATCTCAAAAATGTTCTAGAAAAAAACTTGAACATTTCGGGTTGAAAATTCAAAAATTTCCTGGAAGAAAATGCAGAGCTTTTGAAAATAATCTGATATTTTTGAGAACAAACTGGGAAATTTATGAGTTTGAAATGTTAAAAAGTTAGAACATTTCTAGAAAAAATAGACATTTTTGAGTTTTCAAACTCAGAAATTCCAATTTGTTTGTAGAAAATTTACTAAAACAATCTCAAAAGTTATTTTATATTTTTCTAGTAAATTTTCAACATTTCAAACTCAAATTTTCTTGGAAAAGCAAGTCAATTTCTGAGTTTTTTCTGGAAAATTTTTGACTATTTTTAGTTTTTTGTGGGAGAAATTTCCTCCTGGTTTTTTCTATATAGAAGGATCTTATAGAAAGGCTCTTAATGCCTTTGTAGAAATGTCACTTTAAATGTGTAGGGGTTTAAATCCAACTAAACTTCTCTTTTTATCAGACCAACTAGAGACTAAAAGATCTGCAGAGTTGTTAAAAAAAAAAAAAAGAACAGGCTTTTTACAAATTTCCAACTAAAAATTCAATACGTTTCTAGACTTCCACATTTTTTTCAAATCACATTTTTTCCCCTCTTTTTGGATGCTTGAGTATTTTCTTCTTTGGTTTTTATCATCTGCATGTTCTGCAAAATATTTCATTTCAAATTTCACTGCTTTTCATGACATCAGCAACATTTTGGATCAGCTCTATTTTCTTATCTTCGGGACTCCAACATGTCAGATCTGGACTTGATCATTTCTAATGCAGAGTCTTTAAATCACAGTTTGTTATCTGTGATATCTTTATTTTTCCTGTAAAAAATCCCCCAAAGTTGGACTAACAATTCTCTGGCATTTACTTTTGGAAAAGTTTAAGACGCACAGATCCAATTTAAAACCGCCTTGAAAAGACGTGAAGTGGTCCATTTTAATTTTTGTATGACTCTGTCATTATCTGTAATTTCTGTCTGGTTCGATGCGGTTAAGTAAAAATAATAATCATTTTCCAGGCGTATTGAGGTTTTCTATATTTCATATTCTATCTTTTCAAAGCTCTATATGAATCCTGAAATACCCAAAATAAACGTGGCAAGTTTGTTTATTCATGTCTGTGTTTCTAATGCTGATCAGGTCTCACCATATTTGGCTTCATTATTATTGCTCTAAAAATACTGAAGCCAGTGTTCATTACTTTGTTTTTAGTTTCCTAGTTTATTCTTGTCTTCAGTTTCTTGTGTTTTTGTATCTATTTCTCTTACATAACTTTGTTTCTGTGTTTATTTTTAATTTTCACTCAGTATATGTTTGCCTTCTCTCACAAACCGTGTTTCCGTTAATGTTTTTCAATTTTGAATTAGAAAAGGTTGATGGAAACGGCGAAATTTGAAATAACTCCTTCAATTTTGCAGAAAAGCGTTTTTTCCTCTCGCTTGCAGTGGTTTGTGGCTTTTCCAAAAGAAAAAACAAACACATGAGCTAAATAAGTAGCGAACGCTCCCAACCACTGATGGGTTCGTGCCGCGATTAATTCGCTTTTTTAACCACTTTTTGTTTTTTTGCAAAATCTTAAAGGCACATCCAGGCACATAGTGCCATAAAATGGCACAATAAAGTAACTGTTACCTTCAGTTGGCATTCAGGAAAACTGAATGCCTTGAAATTGGGCCTCTGTCTCTTTAAGAAGCTCCTGCTCTTTCTGAAACTCCGCCTTCAGGAAGTCATCACGACATGGCTCCTCTATTAACCCTTTAATAACGTTTTACTGAGAAGTGGCTCGTATGATGAGCTCAGCAGATGCGCCGTTCCACCAGGTGTTCGCTAATTGCTGTTGGCTAGTCTGTAGGAGCTGAGAGGGGGAGGAGCTGCGTCTCGAAGGCGGAGCTAGGTCCACCCAGGCGTTTTGCACAGCTGAATGGTTGAAGGATTTCTCAATCATGTGTGGAAGAATTAAAGCGACAGTCCAGGTTTGTTTTTGGTGAGGGAATAAAATTATAACACGCTGTAAAGCCAAAAAAGTTGATTTTACGGATACTGCTCCTTTAAGGAAGATATTTTTGTTTTCGCCTCTCTGACTCTTTCCTGACTTTTTTTTTTTAATTGAACTTCGATGGGAAATTTAATATTATTGATTGCTGAAGGAATGTTGTGTTTTAAATAGGCCGGTGTTTAAGGTCACTGCAAAAACACAACATCGTACCAAGTATATTTGGTCTAGATTCTAGTGCAAATATCTTGGTACGTTGAAATAAGAAAAAACTAACTTACAAGTTACTTTTCAGAAATACATAGGAGCTTGTTTTAAATAAATAATTCCTTAATATTGATGAAAACGTTATATTATAAGTGAAATAATCTGAAAGTGCACTAAGAAAAGAAAACGAAGATCCAATTTTAAAAAATGTGATTAATTTGTTATATGTATCTGAATTAATTTTGCCAAATTAATTCAGATACATAATTTATGTTCACAGCTTAACAAAGTTAATATATTTACTTGGATAAACTTAATTTGATTGCTTGAAACAAATCAACTCATTGTTTTGAGTTGGATCACCAGTTTTCTTTTTTCAGTGATGGAACAAAATATTTTCTCTGTATTACACATTTAAATTTCTCATTATAATTATACTTTTTAGTCAATACTACGGAATTATTGATTTTAAACAAGCTTCTATATCTTCATGAAAAATTACTTGTCAGATAGTTTTGCTTTATTTCAACTGAACTAAGATATTTGTACTATAAACTAGACGTAAAATACTTGTTTTTTGCCGTGTATTTTAGTAATAAATTTCTCTCGTCTCCATAAATAGTCTCTATTTCCTGCTATAATCTGCTGACTGTCAGTTATTGACCCCAGCTGGAGAGAAAACTGCGCTCCTCTGCAGTTTGTTGTGCAACCAGAAACATTCACGATAGTTTGGGTTCGGCATCGTAGAGAGAGTCGGAGGAAGATTACGGAGCAAGTACTCGCTTCATCCAGATCACAAACGCTTCTGTCAATACAAAGTTCACTGCTTCTTACATCTGGATGTGGTTACCAGATGTGCCGTTCCGGTCAGTTTGCCTGAAAGTTTCCTTCTGTCTCCAGTTGTGTTTGAGCCATTAAAGAAGAGCGATAATGATAAGTTCCTGCTGGAACTGCAGCACATTGTACAGTAGATTAATGATCCTTCATGCTGCGTTTCGTTCGGTCTTTACTGACGACGTGTTCGGGTTTTCATCATGAATCCAGGTAGATGGAGTAGATCTGACTGAGGCAGCGGTCCACACCTCCACTCTGAAACAGGAAGCTGTCTTCTGGACACGGAGACGAGGAGTAGTTGTCTTCGGCTTGGCCTTGCATGTCCTGCAGCAAGTCGAACCCTGAGAGAAGCAGAACAGGAAACTCTGATTTTTTGTGTTTTCTCTTAGTATGCTTTCACACCTGAGAGTCCGCTATACTCAGTTCGTTTGGGCACCAAAATTGCAACATTTGTTACATTTTCAGTTGCTGCAGTTCGCTTTCACACTGCACTGAGTCAAACGATCCAAACCGAGTGGAAAAGCCGTTCCCCTCCTCGCCAGTGGGGGCGCTGCACCAAGAACCACTAAAGGAGGCAACACTAAACCTCTGAAGAAGACATTGGCGCAACTTCCTGCTTCACAAAAAGTAAAGACAATGAAGTTGCGTCAGATTTTAGCGGTTGGAGGATTTTATATTACTGGTTTGGACATCGACTATTAGCCGCTAACGCTAGCGACGCGCTCCAACAGGCGCCATTACTGTGAGTCACTGTCCGCAAAACCAGACTGCTCCAATATGAGCAGGAATCTGCCACAAAATCATCATAGCGTCCTTATTTTTACCCGATTTCCATAAACTGTGGCTTAAATCAAAGCTAATATTTTAATGTGTAAAGTATGTATTATTCTCCCTGGATATAAATCTATATAAACAGTTTGGTTTCTGTCAGTAGGCAAGAGAGGACTAAGCAAATCTCTCTTTTATGTTGGCCAATAATTTTAATATTACATAATTCCTGCTGTTAGAATTAGCTTGATAAATTTTAACAAACTATAACTAGACTTTATGAAATGTTTCATCCTTTTTGATGATTGTTATGAATATCTCCACATTCTACAAACAAACGATTATGTTCATTGTTTATTGAAGGTTTAATAATTACAGCGCCTGCAGTGCGCCACAGCAAGGGGGGAAATAAACTGATAAGCAATGGGTAAAATAACTTTAAACCACTTATATTCTGCTTTTCCTCGCTCTATGTCTCGGCTTTATTCTACACCCGTTGCTGTAGCAACTGACACAACACCTCCGGAAGATATATTTTAAATATCCAAAATAAATCAAACAGAAAAAAGGATCTAGTTGAGTCCAAAGCACCAGATTTTAGACTTTTGTCATCCAGTTTTGTTAGAAAAAGAGAGAAAAAAAAGATAAGTCATGCAAATGGAAATTATTGAGGTTGCTAAACTTTATCATGCGATTAATTGATTTATTACTCTTTGCAACAGGTTCTCTCTGTGGAGAGAGGCGTTTAGGTCAACATAGTAGTTAGTTTAATTGCTAAAAACAATAAACTGTAAAGTTCTCAGATTATTTGACGTCTTACCTGCAGAGGCTGATGGGTTCGTGAAGTAGCCAGCAGTTTCAAAGCCTCCGTTGCCGATTGGTGGAACCAGTTTTCCCTCTTGATAGACACATTCTTGGAGGACCAGAGCAGCAAACCAAAGTGTTACTCCGGAGCTCAACATACTGCGTGAAGGTAAGGGAAGTTGTCCTTACCTGGTTGCTGCTGCAGGAACACCGGCTGCTGGTGGCTGTAGGTTTTCTGGAAACCTTGCAGCTGAATGTCGCATCTTTCTGAGGAGGAGCTCGCTGGCCGCAGGTCCGCTGGCCGGAGGTCCGCTGGCCGCAGGTCCGCTGGCCGGAGGTCCGCTGGCTCAAACATCGGCGTCGATCTGTGCCTGGTGAAAAACAATGTTTACATTATTACAAATATACATGTTTGCATTGGTCCGCAACGCGCCGTCGCCACGGTAAAACATGCTAATGATGATTAAAGCTAGTCAGAGTTGATGGAGTTAGGTACAGGAAGAGTTGAGTCAATATATTATTGAAATGATTTGCAACAGCCCTAAATCCGTTATTAGATATAAGGGGCATTTATTTTTTACATATGGGCTTGTTGGTCTGGATAAGTATTTTCTTCTTTATGAAATTATCGCTTGAAAGTAGCGTTTTGTATTTCTAAGTTGCATATTAAAATTAGTTTGGTGTGCAGTGCAAGAGTGAGAAAAAAGGAAAAACAGCAACGGATAAATTTATTCATTCAAGATTTTCTTTCCTAAAATGGGGTTAAACTGAAATGCTCTGCTCAAATTAAACCAACCTGGGATTTTAAATGACGCAGAAAGCCATTAATCATCTTTTTTTTTCCTCAGGACTTTTAACCTACACACAGTACAGTATGTAAAAAGTGTTTTCCACCTCAGAGAGTGTAATGTAGACACCCCTTGATGATTTGTGCAGAGCTGTATCCGTTGCTGCGGAGCAGGAATGTGCTGACTGTGCGCAAACACTCTGACTCAACATGGAAACAAATGAGTCAATGCAGCCGGTTGGACAAGAAGGAAGAAGGCAGCTGGATATCTCAAAGGAGATACGCAGCTGAACCCCCCCACCCTCGGTCTGGTATTTCACTCCCGTCTCTTCAAAGAGCGCCCTCTCTCTGCGTTTCTCTCCGGGATGATGTACTGTAGCAGATTCATCCCCGGGGAGCAGAGTGGCCTTGGAGGGTTTTTAGTGGGCTTCATAAACAAGCTGGGCTTTGTCAAACACACAGATGGCCTCTGGCCCAAACGCAGTCAATATTTGCATCTGACCAGCTGCAAAAAAAAAAGAGAAACTGTTTGGAGATTTCTTTTCATATCTACCATTTATCAAACCCAGAACCCTTTATTATGGATTTCCCATGTCAAATGCTATTACGTTTAATTTAACTGCCTCTGCTTTCAGTGGAGAAACCCAATAAAAGCCCAAATTAATCAGAAGGACTTTCTGAAACCCAAACTGATATAAATCACAGATGGCTGTGGTTTCTTGAGGTAATAAAGACCAGGCTTTGTATACGATTATGTAAACAAAGTAGGCTTTGATATAGTGGGACTGTTAAATGTGCTGCGATGACTATAAGCCCCAAAAATCCAACACATTCCCCTCAGTGGCCCCTGAAACTTCAGCGCTGACCTTGGCTATAAAAGTCTGCTTCACAGCTTACATTCCTGCAGCGCTGCAGCAGCATAGCTGAGATGTTTCAGCCGCGCTGGGCTGATGCGTCGCTCCGACGCACCGGCTTCGCATGGCTGTCAGCAGAACCTCAGGGAAACGGCTCCTCTGATCATATATTACCAGCTAACCGCCCTCTGACTGCGCTTTTTTCTGTCTCTAACTGGAGCCAGCTGCAGTAAACGCTGTGCATCTAGAAGAAGAGTGGGCAACACTTTGTTTCTAGTGGCTCATACTGACTTAGTTACAACTTTTGAAAGGTAACACTTGGGAGTGAATAATGGGCTCAATATGCTGTCCACTTTAATCAAATTTAAAAAATTTAAACTGGAAAATCTTGGCAAATACAACAATATATTTTAAAAAATGTTTTCAAGCTCTAATATGACAAATATTGCTGCAGTGAAAAAGTATTTGTCCCCCTATAGTTGTCCCTTTGCTTTCTTCGCAAACGTAAAGGGAACCTAGCATGTAAAATGAACATTTTGCACGTTTTTATACTTCCATTTAAAGTTAAATTCTTTAACTTTTTTAAAGTTAAAGAATTTAAAAAATTCAGCTTAATTTTTTTTTGTGCCTGGAAAATTTCAAAAACCTCCTCATTGTTACATCAAACTTGACAGGCACTCCGCCGTTACCTAGCAACCTCTGCCAAGACCAGCCCTGTTACCTAGCAACCCAAGCAGAGCTCCACCACATTTGGTCAGCTGGTTTTACCAATGTATGCGCTGTACAATGGCTGCTGGAAACAAAAGAGTTTTGCTGTTGACTTACCATCCAGAAATGGCTTGCTGCATATTTTGTCTGGTTTTACATCAAGGACTTAATCAGAGCTTTCTGATTATTGTGATTATTTCCACCCCTGCATGTGTTTAAACTACAAGTGCCAGAACTGAAAGAGTAATAAATAGCCTGCTTCCTGTTTGTCATGTTGTGTTTTGGCAATAAGTTCATGTTTTCTTTGGTGTCTAGAAAGTGAGCCTTTTCAAAAACCTGCGCAGTTACCTAGCAACCAAAGCAGAGCTCCAGCACATTTGGTCAGCTGGGTTTACTGCTGTATGTGCGAGTTTTGTCGGTTAGTTGTGCAGGGGGCTCTACTTCTGCTTTTCAAACAAGTATGGTTGCACATTTATGTAGTTGAATTATTTATTAAATTAATATAAGTAGAAATAAAACCTTTCACAATTTAACATTAGCTAAAAATAGAGTTGTTTTTCTGATTTTTGTTTTTTTGAGGCATCTTTGTTGGTTGTGCAGGAGTCCCTACTTCTGCTTTTCAAAGAAGTACGGTTGGAAATGTTTGTGTGAATTAACAGTGAAGAAAAAATATGAAAGGCTTCCGCACTGAAATAATGCAACATCTAGTGGTGAGCAACAAATTCTCACAAACATGTCAAGAACGACGGCGCTGAAGTGAAACAAGCAGCGAAGAGCCTAAGAAAGCTAATTCTGTGTTGTAGTTGAGCAAACAGAAAAACATGCAAATGTGTCAAACTTAGTCATATGTCACTTTGAGCTTCTGCAAAGTAAACTTTGTCGTCTTCTCTTTCCTCCGAGTCGTATAACAGTGTTTCTGTGTGGAGGCCGACCGGGTCACCGCCTCCATCCCTCGCTTTTTTCCTCTCCACCACAAAACACACAAACCCGGCTCATCACAAACACAGCGCCGCCGCTGAACCCAAAGAGTGTTAAAGGAGGTCGAAGTGGCTCGGCCCGCCCAGAGTAAACCTGGGGTTGAGGTCACACAACGTTGATTTACCTGTACGTGTTTTTAATGTGACGTAAAGTTACTTGGAGGAAAAACAAACGCTTGTCTGGCGTTGGGTTTGGAAAGTTGTTACGACTTTATTCTCTTATTATTTCAACTTCAGACTCGTGCGACAATTCTTGGAATATTGACTTCATTCTTATAATTTTATTCCTTTATTCTCATATTATTTTGACTTTATTCTTCAAATATTGACTTTATCTTCATAATTTTATTACTTTATTCTCATATTATTATGACTTTACTCTGGAAATTGTGACTTTTATACGCGTATAAATTTATTCTTGTAATTTCATGACTTTATTAAATTATGATGAGGAGTAATAACATCTTTCATGACTTTTTTCTGACTTTATTCTCATATGATTGATACGTTAGTCTCGTGATTGTATTTTTATTTCATAGTAAGCTCCTAATACGCCATCTGACAAGTTTCAATACTTTTTCCTTCCACTTACTAAATTGCATCATAATTCGGAGAGCACATTTTATATTTATTCTGGTTGTCTTTCTATTATTTTAGCATTTTTTAATTGGAAGCATTTAATTGTGACAAAAAAGCAAAAACAGACATTTTTGAGGGGATAATTAGTTTTTTATACACAAAGCCGTTTGTTGTCATTAACCGTATATCTGTTTACTCACTACACCATCTAGCTTCCATATTTATTTTAGCTTCAGCTCTGCCAACGTGTATTATTAAAATTATGTCCAAGAAATGCACCTTGTTGTTGCTTTCTTGGCAGGAGAGAAAATATTAAAAAAGCTCAGGAAAGTCTGTATACAAATAAAAAAGGCCCATGAGGATGATAAATGACGTTGGACTTCATGAACTCACTAACTTGTTACTTTTTAAGACACGGGCCATGGGCTTCTTGGATCTTACCATTTTAAAAGTGTCCAAATAATGAACAAATACTTTCTGGCTTCATACAAAAATACCCAGACAGTACAACGTGTTATTGCTTAAGTGGAAAATAAACGTTTTTCAAATGTATAAATTTCATTTTATGGAGTGACGTAGATGTTGAGCTTTAGGAAAGTTCAATCATTTGTTAACAGAGACATTTATGACTGTAAATGCGATAAATTCAGCTGCTTTTTCTTTAATTTATCTTACTATCTAGTGTTAAACACATTTGTCAAAGAAACTCCAAAGCACCATCAGAAATCAGCTGAAAAACTGCATGAAATCACAAGAAAATATCATGATTTCGTATTACTTAGGCTAGTGTTTTTCAAAGCGGACACCACCAGGGGGCGATAGCAGGGCCTCAGAATGAAAGAAAAATTTAAAAAAGACAATAATCTGTTTTCCAATCATTATTACAAAATATATTAAAACAATTTCTTTTAATGTTCATCTTTCTGATTGGCTCCCAGTCAAATTTATCGAGCTACTTTGCTTCTCCAGCTAGCATAGTCAGATTTACAATGAGATAATCAATTAAAATTAGAATTGTTTAGCAGTATTAGAGCTAAATAGATGTAAAAATGATTAAATAATGAGTAAAAATACATTTCTTAACATATTTTGCAGCACTGTCTGTGAGTTTGTTGGTCAGAAGCTAATGCCGTTTGGGGATCCATAGCATGGAAAAGTTTGGGAACTCCTGTTGTTTCCCAACAACTCAACAGCCATTACTAATATCGGTAATAAAAGTCGGTTTACATGCAAAGCTTCAAAACCCAAAGTTTTGAGGCCGTAATCTCCAGGAACTAAACTGAAAGTTGCGTAGAGGTTTAGAAAAAAGAAGCGAGGCCAAAGTTTATTACTTTGTTTGTTCTTCTGGATCCCACATACCTGGCAGGCGTTTGGCTCAAGCTTCCAGTTTTGGAGGATGGATTCAGGACAATGGGCTGCTTTAAGTGCAGACACACAGAGGAGCTATTTTTAGCTTTAGCATGAAATACCTCTGCATCTCCAATGCCAAAACAAAATCCAGCCGTCTTAGGTCTGCAAAAGAAATCCCTGCTACTTCAAACTTTGCCAGACACCACAAAGGATAAGAGGAAAACCATGTTTTTTCTTTACTTTTTGAAGATTTAAGCCTGCCTCTGGGTGCATGATTAAATGTAATTAAAGTGCTCTGTTTTCCTGGGAAAAATCTGAGATAACAGTAGTAAAAAGTTAAAATATTGTGATGTTCACCATGTTATCCAAGAGGCTTAAACCCAGAAAAACAACAACAGTAAAAAACAAACAGCAGCTATCACTGCCCACAAATGAAATGTTCAGCATCTCTACACAAATAAAAATAGTTTTTGATGTTACACTCACCCGTCCCTCATTGTGCCCAGGCTGGTCAGTGAAGATACGGGACTGTTGGCATCAAAGTTGCCCTCCAGGCCGGGGTAACGGGAGCGGCTGTCTGCAGATGGGGGCATCAGCTCTGGGTTCCTGCTGCTGTGAGACGAGCTTCGGTTTGAGTACACACCTGAAACAGAGCCACAGGTATTTTTAGAGACGTAATAAAACTGAACGCAAAGAAAACTGGTTTCTAGGTTTGGATTTGGGTTAAAGTCTAATTACACTTTAAAAACATTGAGCTGGGGGCTTAAAACTAAATCATATCTTCCAGTCTAACTACTTCTGTAAGCTTTCAGGTAATGGATTAATCCATTATTTAATTATAAGTTTTCAATTTTTATAAGTTAGATTTCAAAAATGCAAGCAAACAACTTCTAACTTTAGCTAGAAGCAATATTACTGTTAGCTTTTAATGCTTATGGTTAAATATGTGCTGCTTTGACTATTAGCAGTGCGTCCATTAGCTTTGACCAGCTAAAACTTACCCACTACGCTACATTAACAAAAAACAGCTTTTCTGTTAACTTTCCATGATCCTTACATCTAACTAACTCATCTAATAATAGTATTTATGTTAGGTTTCAGCAATGTTAACAGGTAACTGCTGACTTTCAACTCTGCCAGCAGTTAACAGTTAACTACTCACTATTAGCCATACTGGTGTTAGCTTTGAAATAGGCTAACAGTTTAACGACGCTGACTACTAACTACATAATCTAATAGTAGTGTTTCTGTTATGTTTCAACAATGCTAACAAATAACTGCTAACTGCTTTAGCTAAGGTAGTATTTCTATTAACTATGCTAAGAGTCGACAGCTAACTATATTGACATTAACTCTAATCTGTTAGCTGTCAAATAGGGAGTTACTCATTATCTCGCATTAACAAAAATCTGTATTTGATTTACTAACTATATCGTCCAATTCTGTTAGGTGTCAACAATTCTAACAAAAACTGCTATCTGATTTAGCTAAAGCAGTATTTGTATTATATTTCAACTATTCTAACAGCTAACAGTTAACTGCTTCTGTTAGCCGTGTTTTTACCTTAACAATGCTAACTGCTAACTACATTATCTAAAAATAGCATTTCTGTGATGTTACAACAATATTAACAAAAATAACTGCTAACTGCTTTAGCTGTGTCAGCATTTCTGTTAGCTCTCAGCTATGCTAACATTAACCACATCACAATGCCGCATCAGCAAATCCCTTTAAAAAACAGCTTATGTCAGCAAATAGAATAAAGAAAACCGATCAGATGTAATTGGGCATAATGCAAACGCAAACAGTATACAGTTTGCACAACCAAGATTTCTGCTGAAGTTTCAAGGAAATAATAAACAGTTTTGAAGAAAGAAGCAATCTGAAGGGTTCAGTCACTTGTGTAGATAATGTTAATAGAAAAACATAGTTTTTCATGTTTATATGTCATAAACTGGATCCTGAACACTTTGAGTTCATGCAAAGTTTATGAAGCCAGCAAAAATCATATATAATGTATTGAGAAGAAAGGTTTCTGACTCTGTCCACTTTTGATAAGGACAAAGTCCCCCTGGGATCGTTTCTGAATTAAACACTGACACGCTTGTTTTGCCCTGAATAAACATAGCTCGCAGTGTGCTGTTTGAGGCTTTTCCCTCAAAGTCCTCAGAGTAAAACTGCAAGTAGTCTGAAGTAATAGACATGGACAGCTCTCCTGGACACACTCTCCTTTCCTTTGCCAAGTCAGCCTCAGTATCCCTGACAGCTTCTTGATCCGCGTTCAGCCATTGAAGGAGGGGAAAAAATAGAGCTTGGCGCAAAACCTGGTGTTGGAGGAGCTGGAGGAGCGGGCGCAGCGAGGGAGGGCCCACTCGCTCGTTCGCTCGCCCGCGTTCAGCGCCCGGTAATTGGACAAGGTAAACACGGGAGACGGGAGGGAGCGGAAAAGGAGCGAATGAGGCGATGGGAGAAAATGAAAGAGGCAGCTTGAACAGCCCAGGTGTTTGAGCGGCTACAACATCTCTTTGTTGGAGGGTAAACACAGACGTTTGCTACTGTTTCGTACCTGTGAAGTCATCCAAGGCTGGTAGAGGCGAGCTGTTTTCCTGGTGGGAGCAGGCCGAGCTGTGGAGATGCTGCCTCGCCAAGCAGTCACTCAAAATGTCCGATTCCAACACGGCATGCACATGAGCCTGCGAGTAAGACAGAATACAGATGTTCGGCCTTAACTACGGAGCTGCGCTTTTATGTTGCATGTGAAGGAATGAGAGTAATTACAGCGCTTCGCCAGACAGTACTTTACCAGTTTCTGTCACGTTATAACCACAAATATCAGAGCATTTTATTGACATTTCATGTTATTGGAGTAAAAGGACAATTATACTTGTTTTCTTAAACAATTTTTACATATAAAAATCTGAAAAACATGACATATTAATATTCAGGATAGGGCTGAAACAATTAATTGGATTAATTGTGTTCAATCAGTTATTGAAATAATCATCAACTAATTTAATTATTGGTAAATTGTTAACTGGAGTATACAGACTCTAAAAAGGCCATTTGAAGAAAGAACAACACATTCAATTAAGCCAAAACTGCACAAAAACACATTAGAGCTGGACAATATGGCTGACAAACCACGATACAGGCGTTTTATATCAGTTTATATTGATTATTATTGATTATATTTTTCTTTAAATATTTAAAACACTGCCAAACTGATGGTGTGACCTTTCCTCTTTCATCCACAGTTTTCACTCCACATCATTGTTGTTTATTTATAGACAGTTATGAGGCAAAGTGGCGGAACTTGAAACTGCAGCTGCAGCAGGTTGTTGCTAGGTAACCACAGAATGAGTTGCTAGGCAACCAAAGAGTGAGAAAGTCAGTTGATTCTATTAGTATTAGTATTATCTAGTGATATTTGATCACATGTGTTTCTCAGTATGCACCGTTACTATTGTCCAGCCCTAAAACTTGTACACATTTTACATTTAAGTGAAAAATGAAACCGTCTTTGTCTGCAAATATCTTCTATCCAAAACTATTAAGCATCTTTTTAATCCAATTTTTAAGCAGCTTATCGGCTCTATACACTGTACTGATATTAGGTTGAGCAGAAAGGGTTGAGTTTTCCACATATTGATGTTAGAAGTATTTTTTGTTTCAGCATTTGTTAGCATCATTTGTAGCAAATGATCAAGCTTACACTAAAGGAATGCTGCGCTGTTGCATCTTAGGCAATAAAATGTTTATGTTCTTATTTAAAAATGAATTGAATTGTGTGGTTTTTTTTTGCATTTGTTAATGTATTTCTAATTTGTATAAAATAAGCATAGGCAGTTAAATGAAAAACCTGCAGAATGTGGCAATTATTTTTAGCCGATTAATCGGTTGATGGCTGGAATAATTGATAGAATAATCATTTACTAAAATAATTGTTGGTTGCAGTCCTGTTTGGGTCTTGAACCACTGATGGTTTCTCTCTTTAGAAATTATATTTGAAAAGTTTCCTTATTATAGTCAATCTGTGGTTATTTAATTATTGCCCCAGATCTGACCCACAAAGCGCTGAAGTGTAAACGTGGCGTTAGGGGGCGTGGCCAGCAGCAGCTCATTTGAATTTAAAGTGACAGAGTCCCTAAAACAACTCATTCTGAAAGGAGGTCAATAGGCAGGACTGACCAGACTAAACTCTCATTATCTAATAATTATTTTATCCAAAAAAATTAATAAACATGTTTTATTTAGCACATAAACTTATCCTAACCTGTTCAAGGAAAAGTAATAGGTCTCCTTTAAAGTTGCAACTTGGCAAAATATGTAAAATTATAAAATATGAATACTTTTACTGCCTCATAGCGGGAAAATTCAGGTATATCAGCAGCATCAAGACATGTAGATTCACACAAAAGATCAAAATGTATTATCAATATCTGTAAAAAAAAAAAAACTAGATTAGTAATACATAATACATAAAAAATACTGTACAGTTATCAGAAATTGAGATATCCTTTTCAATCCAATGGATGTGCAACAGAGCGTAACGACTTTTTAAAATGAATTTTATGTACATGTGTATTGACCATTAAAAAGACAGCAGGCTATTTACAATATCAGTGCAGAACAGAAAAACAGATGTGCAATAACAGCAGAAAAACTGCATGTAAAAGCTGCAGCATCTAATTTGTGTGTTTAGGTCATGCAGTTCCCATGCAGCTCCAATTGAAAGGGACCGACTTTGATTACATACAGTAGATCAATAGAAAGCACGTTTATTTTCATGTTCTACTGTTCATTTTTCCACGTATACGAGGCCTGGTTCTTGTTTCGTTTTGTGCTTCGGCCTCATGAGGAGCAAAATCCAGAAATCCTGTCGGTCCAAGATGTTTGAATAAAATAAAAGCAGGACAATTAACTTTATTATCGTCCGTTAACAGAACATCCCTGAGGACTTTCTGAGACGTTTAACTGACAGAGGAAGCTCTCAGCGACTGCCAAAGAGCTAAGCATGTATAATCAGCGGAGAAAATGCGCCCAAATCAATGTTTATGAAGATGCAAGCTTCAATAGCTCGGTCACATAAGCTTTAGGAATATTGTAACCATGGGGCGTTTTTAAAGTGAATGTTTATGAAGTGTGTGTTTCAAAGTTTTATTTAGCCCCAGAGGGTTTACTGCAGCGCAGGGTGTGTTGGCTTTGTCATAACACTGAAGCACATGTTGTTCTGTTTAAACCAATAAGGCATCTGAAAACGCACCAAACGCAGTGTCACTCATGGTCCACGGAAAACAAACAAAGCCCAGATAACGCAGAACAATAGACCCACTATTCCGACTTCCAGAGAGTTTGGGTAATAGTTTTGTTTTATTTCATCCTACTGAATAATAAACATGTTTTCCTCGTGTTGCTGATCTCCATCTCCACAGCACGACAGAAACTCAGATCTGGAGCCTCTTGACTTTGTTTTCAATGAAAGTTATATAAAAACCAATATTTGCCAGGGGCGCGGCGGTGCAGGACTAAAGCTCGACCTTAGTCCTGAACGCGGCCGTCACAGGTCCAAATCCCGACCTGATGACTGTTACTGCATGCCTCTAAATATTTCTAAGCTGATTTCTGCAGCCGTTTCAGTTATATTGTGTGTTTCCCCTGTGGAAGATCAGGGGAGTGATGTGGGGCGACGGCGGGTACCTTGACTTCTCTCTCCTGCAGGCCTTTGGCAGAGTGAGCTTTAACGTGTTTCCTTAACGAACTGGGATCGGTGTAGCGCTTGGTGCATCCGGGGATCTGACAGGCGTACGGTTTCTGTCAACAAAAACACAACAAGAAAAAATCAGAAAACTACAACAAAACTGATTTACAGGCTACTTTATACTGTAGCTTTGATTATTAACAGCATCATATATTAAAGAATATCCAGCTGAGCCACATCAACACATCACACATAAAGATTTAGGACGAATATGGAGAAATTTGTGCAGACTGCTCAGAAAAAGGAAACGCTATGCAGCATATTTACCTTTCATCTGAAAGCTTAAAGGGAGAAAAGCAAGAGGAGAATTCAGAAACAAACATTTATATGATCTGTTTAAAGCTTCATTTGTGTTTAGAAGTAGCAAAATAAAGAAAAAATGTATATATTTAATGCTTAGTGAACAATGCAAATTACAAAATTAAAAAAGAAACATGTTTTTAAATGGACAAACAACTCAAATAATTTAAACATCTTCCTCTTTTTAATTTAAAATCCAGCTGTAAATTACATTTATTCACATATACGGCTGAATAATATGTTATATCACAATATCAGTGTGTGAATTAAACAAAATAAAATGAATAATTCATGAAAAACAAACATAAGCTGCAAAAAATGTAATAAAATAGAAACATAATCGAACATTAAACATAAAACCTTCATATTCAGTCATTATTTGATTCTTGATGCAGTGATAATTTCTGGAAGTTACACACCTAAACCAAATGTTTTAAAACCAAATGTTGCCTCAAACGTCTTGCTTTATATTTTAAATAATTCACATCTTACTGTTTTCAGATACTTAAAATAATTAAATGCCTATGTTGTTTATATTTAAATATAAATGCAAGGCAACACAAATAAAACTGATGGATAAATGAACTAAAAAACAAACTTTACATTCTCTTCATCTGATTAGATTGCTATGCTTCTCAGAAAAAGAGTTGAAGTGAAATTATTATAATTTTTCATTATTTTATACTCAAAATGGATGAGTGAAGCCCCCTTCGTATTCTTATATTACTTAAAAGGATTGGATTTTGTCAAGTTAATTGATAAGAACAAAACATAACAAGTGAAAAAAAACATAATTAACAACAATGTTTACATGTCAGCTCCTTTTACTTTGAAATGTGGAAAATATAGAGAACAATTACAGCTTTAAAATGATGTGGAAGCACCAAATGTTTCAAAAAATCTAAGGAAGATGAGTTTTCCTTAATCCAAATTTCTCTGACTTTATGAGCGGCAGTCGTTTGTTTATTTTTACGTCTCTGAGCGTCTTTAAATTATAGGGAATAAAAACTCCTTTATTATAAAATTACACCAGCACAATTCAAGTTGTTTTATTAAACTTAAAGTAAAAAAAAAAAAGGATTGTTGTTTTTATATCGACAATTACTTACATGCAGACATTCCTTTGCTGGGCCTCCAAAATGGCGCCAGAAGTGTCTGATTCTTGATTTGTGACGCAACCGAGAAACCGCCATTAGCGCGAAACCACAAAAGGGAGAGACCAGCTTTCTGGTCCTGCTGTAACAACAACAGAGTGCGACATCTCATCCGTGTAATAAGAGCTGTGATTCGCTGGATTACAGCTAAATCCTCATTGCTTGTCAGCAGGAGTAAAAATAACTGCGGGCTTTGGGAGTAAATCCACAGAAAGTCTGCAGAGCAACGTTTCCACCGAACTGAGACCGTATATCAGGCGGAGACGGGGAGCAAGAGGCGCAGCGGCTCTTTAAATTAAAACGGATTTATATGTGTGTCTTGGAAATGCGCTCTTAAATAATTCAATTATCATTTGGAAAATATATGAAGCCTTAAAACAAAGTTATGTGTAAGAGTATATACATTAAAGCCAAAAAACTACAGCTTGCTATCATTTACACATGGTCAGGTTTATATAATTGTTTCCTTTTTGTTGTGATATTTATCTATAAAGCAGTATGTAACTTTTATTAAAAACATTTTTTTATGTATTTGTTGAAACTGTCACTATGATGTGACAGACAATCTGTGAAAAACATTTAGCTTTTCCAACCAATCAGAGCCAGGAGGCGGGTCTTAGTGCTGTCAATCACTGCTCACCAAGTTTATTATAGTTCACTAAAATAACAGAAACTGAAATTGTGAAAACATTTTTGTTAACTGAAATAAATAAAAACTGAGACAAATGAGGAAAAACTATAACTAATTGGAACTATATTGTTTCTTTGCAAAAAGTAACACATAATCAAATTATAGATCTTATATCCTTCATTTTTGTGTTTATGAATCTATTCATTCGCCTGAAACAAATTTTCCCCCCACAAAATCAGTTTATGGCATTTAAGCCAGTCAACAAAATTATCTTTTGGTTTTTCAACAATAATTTAATAATTTTTTAAAATTATAACTTCTGTTGAGTATTCATTACCAAATGTATAAATAATCATGCGACAGCCCTGCTGTGTGGCAATGTGGTAAATTGTTTGTCAATTAAGGTCCTCAATTGTGGGAGGTGCATCTGATTACGTGGCCACCTGGATTGTATTTAAGGAGCGCCGTTCCAGGCCCAGCCTGGAGAAGATCCAGGCCCGGTCGGATCCAGAGGCGGCCCCGGCAGATCGCTTGACACGTTGTGGCAGTTGGGAGCAGAGAGCTGTGGGGGCCAACCGGGTCCATGACTCGGGGAGGACCAGGTTGAGGGAGCACATCTTGGGCTGCCGCACATTATTCCCTAGACAGTAACTTTTTTTTTTTTTACCCCTCCAGGGGGTCTTTTGTGGGCTCTAGTGTCCCTTATATGATAGTAGGCTGACAGGAAACGGGGAAGGAGAGGGGGGGAAGACGTGCGGCAAATGTCGTTGGGTCCGGGAGTCGAACCCGCGACGGCCGCGTCGAGGACTCAAGGCCTCCAAATATGGGTCGCGCTAACCCCTACGCCACCACGGCACGCCCCCTAGACAGTAACTTTTAATAAAAGCCTCTGAAGGGCTGAAAAGTTATTCTGGTTGTCTTGTCCTCCCTATTTTTTGTTGCGGCCACCTGAGCCAGGCCGTAACAATCACAATACAATAATTTGACTTTTTTTAATTCTGCACCTAAAAATTAACCAAAATATGAAAAAAACTAAAACTACTGCTACTAGTAAAAAGAAAACAAGAACTAAACAGTATTTAAGTAGTGATGACTAATAAAATCTAGCAAACACTCAATAACAACTTAATCTGAGTTACAACAACATTTAATCTGCCTTTGGGATCATTAAAGTATTTTTGAATTTGAAAAATAAAATTAAAACTAGCTGGATAAGACAAACAAAAAGTTACAACGAGATAAAACCAAACAATAATGAAAAACCCAAAACCATTATAGTCCTTTCTATCTCCCTCCCATTGCTTTCTGTTACGCTGCAGCTAGCATAGCCGTTTTCCTGTAACGGTAAGATGGTTTTCTGCTAGTAGCACATTTAGCAGCGCATTCACCAAGTTGACTGACAGCATTAAGACCCGCCTCTTGGCTCTGATTGGTTGTTTCTGACCAGGAGAGATGCATTTCTTCAGGGAAGAGGTGAAGGATATCAGTCTTTTCACAGATTATGTGTCTCATAACAAAATATGTAAAAAACGTATTTTATATAAAAATTGCGTACTGCAGCTTTAAGTATCGGAGCAGTTGGTGAGGTGAGTGCATGTGTTGCCTGACCGTGTCCAGGTGGGTGCGCTGGTGTTTGGCCCGGTCACTGGAGTTGCTGAAGGCCTTCATGCAGCCTAGGTGTTGGCAGATGTACGGTTTTTCTCCTGTGTGGCTCCGCAAGTGGATCTTCAGGTTCTCCAGACGTGAAAATGCCTTGGAGCAGCCTTCGAACTAAAACAAAAAAAAAGAAAAACGGGCAATACTCAGTTGTATAATAACATTGTGCAATTAAAATAGGAAAAAATTAAGTTTTTGCGCTTTATGTGCTTTGATTGTTTCAAGGAAAACAACTTGAATTGTGCTCTTGTAATTTTATGAAGAGTTTTACTCCCTATAATTTAAAGGCACTCAGAAAATAAGCAAAAGTTGTGGCAGACCTCTTGCATTTTATTTCCCAGCTCCCTGCTTAGCACCACCTGGTGGGACTTGCTCTGCCAGTTTGATTTCAAATGTTTTTTTCAAATTTGATCTATTTTTGAAGCTAGACAGTTTGATAAGTTGGAAAACTATTACAAAACATTCTATGCAGAATGTTTTCTATGCAGTTTTTGTAAGTTGATTTCTTACTACAAGAGTAGACGGTAAGAAAACCGATTTACATTTTATTCTAAAAAAAATAAAATAAATAAATAAATACTAATTCACATTAGTTGATGATATAAGCCTAAAAACAATGCCAATACAGTTAGAAAATTGTTGAAAAGTTATTTTCCATGCTGTACTAATGTTTGTGTCATTTCATTTAAGGAAATTGAGATCAGCAATCTGTTAGTAAGCCTACTCTGGGATCAATTGGCAGTGCCTCCATTCTCCAAATCCAAAATAGAGTCTATAATTATATTTATCTACAGATATTCACCACAACAACCTTTATATTTATTGTTTTTTTAAATCATACAAGTATAACTCCCTTGAATGATATTTAACATTGCTGGGTTGACTCAGAATTTGAAGATTTGTTTTATTTATCATATTATTCTTCATACAACATATCATAAAAACATCATTTTTGTTATTTAAAAAATTAAAGCACATAAAAACTCATTTGTATGACCCTAATGACAAATTTTACATAGGAATGATGCAAAAACAAAACTGCAATTTTATATGTGGCCTTAGTTTGATCCTCCCTCTGACATTATATTGTAAAATAAAAACAAACTTTAATCTCTTTCTGTTTTAAAAAGTAAACATTTCAAATGAAACAATTAATTAAGTTATTTTTTTTAATAGAAATGGATCAAAATTAAGTGAAATAAACCAAAAACACACACAGGTGGTGGGTTGTTCTATGGACTAAATCCAGACAAGAAGCAAACATCACCTTCAGCAGTTAATTTTTCACACTTAAGTTTATAATGAAGAACTTTGTTAAGATGACAAATTAAGCAGCAGAGCATGTTTGCTTTTGAAAACCACTGGTAATTTCTTTGAATAAGGGCTTCAAACCTCTTCAAGGTGTGAGTCTGAGGGCAGGAAGAACGGCTTTCATCTAAACTGTTTTCCTTCCAAACATTCACTCCAGGTTTTATTAGTTCCCACTAATGACTCTGTAAATGTCACTCACCTCATTTATTTGAATAAGTCTTTAAGTAAAAAAATATCCCACTACATCATGATGATTAATTAATACAAGGCCTGAAACCACCTGAACATAAAAATACAGTTCAGACCGCATGTAAACAGATGAATTCCTGAGAAACTTCCAGCTTTCAAGAAGCTGCAGATTTGAGGCCCCAAAGCTGTAAAAACAAATGTGACTTTAACACATAAATTAACAAAGAAAATTTATGTTTTAAACTCTAATACTTAGAAAAGCATTTTCTTCCACCTGACGCTTTTAAAAATGTTGCCTTTTTGAATACATTGAATTATTTCCTTAAATACATAAACAATTTTTTTTTTTTTTTTTACATAAAATTAAAACACACTTGACTTTTTTTTTTTTTTACTTTTCTACACTTTATGAAGCTTTTTCTCATGGTTATAACTTATAAATCTAGATACAGATTGATGCTACTAGTCAAAGATTTACTTATAAACAACATTAAAAACAAGGTAAAGCTAAACATGTTCATATTTAGAAAAACTATTAAGTTTGCTTATATAGTGTCAATTTATTTAAAAATTACATATATAATCAATTCAGTCATGTCATTCAGATAAATTCAAGTAATTAGGCTTTGCAGCTAAGTTCAGTTTAAAATTGTTAACAGAAAAGAAAATTATCCAAGGAAACCCAGCAAGCTATGTTCTAATAAAATCTAGTGTTTTAGCTGCCAAACTGGTTGATTTGACACGATTACCCTTAAAAATCTGCAGTGTAAGAAGCAAATCTAGAGCCAAATGGCAACACTGAACATATAATGTTCAGTAAAACTCAATTCCTGTAAGCAAATTATTACGTACTTATCACATAAAATTGAATGGAAGTTACAAGGTAACAGAGTAATAAGTCTCATAATTTAATTTAATGTCATGAACATAGAAACGGAAAGAAATAAACACATGAAAATGTCTAAGTATAAACTACACATTGCCTTCTCAGTGCGTCACCTACATAAAATAATTTTATTCCTGGCGTTAACTAAATGGCAAAGGATGTAACTGCACTAGCATCCCTTTAAACAGGTTTAACATAATATACTGGATAAACTAGTCATATTTTAGCTAACATTATCTTCTTGTAGCAGGATTACAAAACTTACACGGTTTAGTTAGAAGAAACTGAAGTTTTTTTTGCCTTTCGCTAGCTGCGGTTGGGTAGCTGAACGTGTTTCTGTCAACAAATCTACCGCTGGCGACCCGCAAGTGTAACAGCGGAGTTAGCATGGGCACGCTCATGGTGCGTTTAAAGGCGACTCGGAAAAACCCGTTACCGCAAATCAATAACGGGTTAAGTAGTTGTAACGGAACAGAGGGCACAGTTACGAGAAGTCCGGGGGACACGAGTATATTCCCCGTCCGTTACACCTTACGGACGGACGACATGACAACGTATCACATAAACGTTTCATATAAGTAGATTATTGATTAGTTTTTTGTTTTAAATATCTGAAATTTGTTTCTTCTTGAGCTATTCTATCCATTTTCTATTTTCACTCCACGCCGTTTTGTTTTTTTTAAGGCAGTTATGAGTCATGGTGGCGAAATCTGAAGCAGCTACTGGGCGTGCTATGGTGTCGTCGGGGGTAGCGGGACCCACGTTCCGCTACCCCCGTCTTCGACGATTCCCGGACATTTGCCGCATGTCTTCCTCCTTTCCTGTCAGCCTACTTTCATGTAAGGGACACTAGAGCCCACAAAAGATCCCCTGGAGGGGAGAAAAATAAATAAGTAAATACTAGGCAAGTTACTTAGCAACAGGTTGTTAGCTAAGTAACAGGTTGTTGCTAGGTAACCGCAGAGCGGGTGAGTTAGCTGATTCCACCAACCTTGTCTAAACAAGGTTGGTGGAATCAGAGGTTGAGCAGCTAAAGACTTTTCTCTGCCTACGTCATTATACGATTATTGAACGTAGTTCAGTTAAATTATTGAACATTCTATCAGAATTATTTTCTATTGATATTGATCACGTGTTTATTGATTTATTTTGCCCAGTCATAGGTGTGCAGTGTCAAAACTTAATACTTTTCTAGACTCAAATTTCCAAAGTTCTCACTAATTTTTAGCTCCATTTTTAAAGTGTGAATACAAGAATTAACAGTGGACAGATATTTTTACATTGATCAGATTTCAGGCTTTTTCTGCTGTGTTGACCATTTTTACTTTTTAATGATTTCACTTGAAGGCACCATTCTTGAGCGTTATGTAAAAAAAATTCTGCATAAATTCACAGAAATCTAACAGAGGTGTGAGCAATCTTTTCTGGCCACAGAAATATAAAAGTTTCTTCCGAGGTATTTCCTGCTAATGGGATAATTGTTGGTGTACCCTCACGGTAATCTCACTGCAGTCCAATAAATCATAACAGGAACATTTTGCATTTAAAAACTCTTTGGGGACTCATGTTTACAGCCTGAATAACACCTGCCGACATTACAGGCTGGTAAATAATTCAGAATACGTTAATAAACACTGACCGCATTCAAGGGAGACATTCATTTTCCACTGCAGTACCAGTGGTGACTTCACCGTCATGTCCGAGTCACAGCAGTTGATTAAAATGAAATCACATTATTCATTTAGCTCAAGCGTGACCGGTGAATAATTTTTGGTGTTGATGTAGATTTAATATTAATCCAGAGTAATACATTTATGAGCGGGCAGGGGCGCAGGACACAGTAATGAAGTGATTCAGTTAAATAGAAAGCGTGTGAAACCTTTTAAATGAATTATTAATCAGGGTTTTGGGCTGATGACAGAGGGGAATAATGGAGTCGCTCTCAGAGACGGGAATTTGGTCGTCTTGGTGCAGATGTGATGAAGAGAATGACTGATGACATGATTGATGAAGAGCGACAATCTTGGCTCTGAGGCAGAAACCTTACACGTACTATTTCTAAAACATGATGCGGTCTGCTTTACTCTTCATCTCTATGCTTTTTTTAAATGTTAAAATACTGAGGCCGAACACTGACATTAATACTGAGAGCATGTATGGACCTGGTTACATATGGATAATATTTTCTTTCATATACATACAGTAAAAAAACAGAAAAACTGTTATTGTGTGGAGCACAGACTCAGACCTTGTATAGACATTACCGGGTCTTTATACAAACAAAACTCTACGCCACATTGTTTAAAAAAAATAATATTGTACACACTGGATCGGTTTCAGAAAGGTTTTCAACTACATGAATCCACACAAAGCTGGGGTGCATTCACACCAGCCTTGTTTAGTTCGCTTTATTCAAACTCTAGTTCGTTTACCTAGAAAGTCTGGTTTGTTCTTGGGGAGTTGTGAATGTGTAACTCTCAGGGTGTTTTGTTTCACATCTGATTCAGTTGATATGGTTTGCTTTCACACTGCACTGTGTCAAACAAAATCCAGATTAATTGAAAAACCTGTTCCCCTCCTTGCCTGTGGTGGCGCTGCACCAAGAACAACTGTAGAAAACGGCACAAAAACCTCAAAAGAAGGCACTGAGCGCAACTTCCTTTTTTCACAAAACGTAAACAAACATAGAGTGATGTCATATTTTAGCGGTTGTAGGATTTCTCTTTTGTCTTTGGCAAGAGATCACAAGCCATTTCTCCCACCAGCACTAGACTTTTACGTTTGTTTTGGTTGTATTTACCCAGAATACCCTGCGCTGTAGTTCACTTCCTGCTTTTGGTGGTCTCCTGTCCACTAGCTGTTTGCATATGAATTCGAACTGTGAACAGTGTTTACATCACTGGCATAGTGATGTAACAGGGACCTAGATTTGTAGGCAGATCAGAGTTCAATTGCGAATTCACACCACCCCAAATGAACCAGACTTTCTAGACAAATGGACTAGAGTTCAATTAAAGTGGATTAAACATGGCCAGTGTGAATGGACCCTGATACGAACCAAAAAAGCTAACTCTAGTCCGCCTTCGTACTAAGGTGTAGGTTTGGTTTAAGTGAACTCCGGTGTGGTTTAAATGCATATGTGAATATCATGCAGACCGGAGACCAATCCAAAAACAGGAAGTGACCTATTGCCCATTGCATTCTGGGTAAAGAGTCTAGCCAAAGACAAGAGAAATCTTACAACTACTAAAATCTGACACAACACCATTTTTATTTACATTTCATAAAGAAGAAAGTTGCACAAAGGTGTTCTTCAGAGGTTTTTGTGTCGTTTCCTTCAGTTGTTCTTAGTGCAGCGCCCCCACTGGTAAAGGACGGAAACAGGTTTTTAAAAAGGTTTGGTTTGTTTCATAAAGTGCTGTGTGAAAGCGAACCGCACCGGCTGAAAATGTAACAAATGTTGCAATTTTGAACCAAATCTACCAAAAAACGCATGTTATGAATAACATTTCATTTAAGGTCATCGTTACGAATTCACTGGTAACAATTAGGGATGGCTTAGGGTTAAGAATAAATGAGGTTACTAAAATGAATGGAAGTCAGTAGAAAGTCATAATATGAGTAGAAATACAAACATGTTTGCATGCTCTTGGGGTGGGTTGTTATTGATTTCTCACCAGAAACTGAACATTTTATTATTTACAAAAAGCTTTACCGTTTCTTTAAGTTTTTATTGTTTGTATTAATTATTGACTGTTGCTAAAATTTATATCTAATATTTAGATATGTTGGGAAAACAGCCATTGTTAAAATGGCTAACTTTGTGTGCCATTTTAACGACGTTACAGGTCACACAGTGCCTTGATGTTGAAAGTAATTCACAAGTGAACGTAAACAGGCACTCCGAAACAAAATCTCACCATTTTGACCTTTACGTCAGGTCATTTAAAAGCCCTGACAGGGCTTGACTGGTCTGAACCTGCTTTCAGTTCGCCTCCGTTTGTGTCAGACTGATCAGACTGTCTGTTAGACATGCAGATGATCAAACTGTTTCCTCTGCCATGTTTCCCTTACTCATGCATAGAGAGGAAGAAACAGGGCTTTATTGAATGAATGCAGGATGTGTCTGTAGCCCTGAAACAGTTAAAGACGTACAAATAATCTGTTGTTAATAGTAAAATAAAGGCAAAATTAGAGGTATTACTTTTACATACTCTATGCCAGAGTTTTAGAAAACAAACCAAATCACCCTGCAAAAATCTACTCCACATTCTGTAGAATAAATACTTTTACATTGGCACTATATTTTTATATTTATAATTAATTCATAGAACATGTCAATACTTTCTAAAGAACTTGCTGGTATGGCAATTCTAATAGAGAATATTGATATTTTCTGTGGTATTATAGCAAGGATTTAGTTGGAGTTTTTTCGGGGGAAGGAGTTTGTCTTATATTTTGTGATTATTTATATCCCGGCTTGCTTCCTGTTTGCCATGCTGTTTTTTGAAAATAAGTCTTTTGTTTTTGAAGTCCTGAAATTAAGCCATTTCAAAAACCTGTGCCGTTACCTAGCAACCCCAGCGGAGTTCTGCCCGCTATCTAGCAACCTCAGCAGAGCTCCAGCATGTTTGGTCAGCTGGTTTTACTGCTGTATGCGCTGTACAATGGCTGCTGGAAAAGACAAGTATTTTGTTGTTGACTTACCACCCAGACACCACTTTCTGTATTCTTGTTAGATGTGCAGGAGGCTCTACTTCCGCTTTTCAGAGATGTACGGTTGTATATTTGCGCATCTATTTGTAGCTATTTTCATTTCTGAGTGTAAAAATTGAGTTGGGGGATGTGGCCAGCAGCATGTTATTTGGATTTAAAGTGACAAGATGCCCTAAAATGGCTCAATTTGAAAGGAGCAGAATGGGCAGAACTGACCAAACTAAAATCTCATTATCTAAGGATGATTTTGTACAAAAATGTAATGAACATGTTTGGTAAAGCCCATAGAGCGATCCTAACCTGTTCAATTAAGCATAATAAGCCACTTTTAAGTCTAAGAAAGACGACTCACCATGCACTTATTAGGTTTTTCTCCAGAATGGACCCTCATGTGAATGAGCAGCTTGTAGCGAGCGTTGAAGGGTTTGTGCCGTCGGACACAGCCAGTCCAGAAA
This sequence comes from Xiphophorus hellerii, assembly GCF_003331165.1. Classification (NCBI taxonomy): domain Eukaryota; kingdom Metazoa; phylum Chordata; class Actinopteri; order Cyprinodontiformes; family Poeciliidae; genus Xiphophorus; species Xiphophorus hellerii. The sequence goes on from NC_045677.1 coordinate 24,400,392, forward strand.
CATGCAAACTCCTCCCCTTTACGCTGGTCGATGTGCACCTTTTCGATGTGCCTCACCAGCTCCTCCTGGCTGCTGTACGTGGCGCTGCAGTCGATCCAATGACACGACTGCTCCTGCTGGTCCAGCATGAGGTCCGGTCCTGCTGGTCTACTGAGGCTGGGGGACTGGCTTCTGTCCTGAGCATTGTTACCCAGAGACAGCTGGCCAAGATGGAACAGCTCCCCCTGCTGGTTGCCTATGTGAAACGGCTCCCTTTTACATGGCAAGAAATCATCTGGAGGTTCTTGTTTAATTGAACGGTAATCCTCCTGTAGATTGTGTTGTTGTGACGACACTTTGTGATGGTGGTCAGAATAAGGCACGTGTGAGGTAACAATTGAAGATGATGAAGAAGGAGAAATGGACGAAGGTAGAGATTCAAAAGATGGAGACTTGGCACAACTGGTTAACATGTATGAAATGGGAAGAGAGGGCTGAGGGTAGCAGCTGACCCTCTGAGTGTTAGTTTTTAGCTCTGTTTGACCTGTAATGACAAAATCCTCCACAGTCTTTTCTAAGTGGGGTCCTGCTGTCTTGCAGCTGAGCAGGGAGTTGGGGTTACATCCCAGCGAAGTCCTGGGAAGGGAGCACAGACCACCTGAATGCAGCGACGGCTGGCGGAGACCCCCAAAGGACAGCGGCGCCTGAAGCTCTTCAACATCCTCAAACACGCTCCCAAAGCTGGGTAGGGTGAGCTGCATGTCCGGAGGGCCGAGGTCAGGGGGCCACATACCAGACCGCCAAGAGTCCCAGCCAATGAAACCACCTTAGACCGACCTTAGCAATCCACTGGAGGGAAAACCTTCCACAGCGTCCTCCAAACTTGGTGATCGAGGAGTGGACGGCATCTTCTAGAGAGATAATCTTGTCTCATTTGCTCCAAACTGCAGCTTTTGTCACCAATGCTGTGGAAAACACAACACAAAATGATTGATCAAACAAAAGCCTCAGCGGGTACTCAGAAAAAAATGAGGTGGAAAAGTGAGAATCAATAGATTATTGCATCACTAACATGCATTAATTGTCAAGTAGAAGAAAACTAAAGGAACTAAAACAAGGAACTGAAACAAAATAATCTGATTTGCAAAACTACAACCTGCCTTTATTTTTTTTTTTAAAAAGAGTAAATATTACTATTTTAGCTTTTATATTTTTTCACATATTATTAAAAAGTTTTGTGGCTTTAGTAGCGTATATTCACTAGTAACTGGAGAGGAAGAAAGGAAGAGAGAGCCTATGCATGGTGTGTCTGCGCTGAGCCAGGTGGCGCCCCCTAAAGGCCATATATTGACACTTAATGTCTGTACAGTTTGAAAGTGTGAAACCAAAGTCAAATTTCTTGCACAAAAAAATCCGATTTTACAAAAGCTTCTAGCTTTTTCCCACCACTCTTCTCTAACGGCCTTAAAGGAACAGATGTTGGTGTGATTGATCCTCTGAAGAAACATATTTGTCCACGTCGGCTAAGCTGAGTCAGGCTCTTCAGAGATGTTATGACTCAGCAGGTGTGGCAGCTTTGACTTTTATGCCTCTTATTTCCAGTTTGACTTCAGCAGCAAGTGTTATTTACAACGTCTAGCAACCGCACTGCGATTTGATTGCATGAAATCTGCTTGTTTACAGACTAGCAGTGGTGGAGAAAGTACTTAAACACTGGCCTTAAGTAAAAATACAAATAAACAGACAAAAAAAACCCAGACAAGAATATCACTAAATGTGTCTACGTATGTATTTCCTTTAATACCTCAATAGTGTGCATGTTTTTATTGTGTTTAACTTCTGTGACACAGCTGACATTTAGACTTGTGATTTTGTGCATCTTAATGGAGTTGAATCCATTAAGGAAAATAAAAAGAAGAATGACTATACCTTTAAAAGTTTTTATTTAACTCAAAGCAAAATCAATGTTATTGCTGTGCAGTAGACACTTTGAAGTAAAAGTTGACAGCCTAAAAAAAGGACATTAGCCACACCTAACCCAGGAATAGGCACCAGTCATTTTCAGAGATATTTCAACTCCAGTTAGTTAAGAAAACACTGTGACAAACTGTGAACCTGTTTGTGAAACAACTGGCATTACACGGCCAGTGTAATGTGAACAATATTTAAATTTTCAGAGTGTTGATCCACATGGAGTCACTTTTTTAACCTGTTAACTCGAATAAGTCATTGATTACTTTCAAATTAATAAATCAAAATCGCAATGGGACATGAATGTAACGTATTACGCAACACATTATAGAAATGTAATGGAGTAGAAACTTTATACTAGAAAGAATAGATACTTAAAGGTGACCTATTATGCTTCCTTGAACAAGTTAGGATAGGTCCATGGGTTATACAAAACATGTCCATCACATTTTTTTCTGCTAAATTATTCTTAGATAATGTGATTTTAATCTCCTCGGTTCTGCATATTTTGAGAATGAGCTGTTTTAGGACCTCTTGTCACTTTAAAACCAAATAAGCAGCAGCTTATTTGCCCCCTAACTCAACGTTTACACTCACACTTAAAAATGTCCACTAACCGCTAACAGATGTGCAATTATACAACTGTAGATCTTTGAAAAGCAAAAGTGGAGCCTCCTGCACAACCTACAATAATGCAGTAAGTGGTTTCTGAATGGTAAATCAGCAACTATACACTTGTCTTTTTCAGTAGCCATTGTACAGCGGAAAAAGCAGCTAGGCAGAAGTAGTGGAGCTCAGGTTCGGTTGCTAGGTAACGGGCAGAACTCCGCTGTGGTTACCGCTTACTTTCCAGACACCAAAAATGATCAATTTATTGCCATAAAACAGCATGACAAACAAAAAGCAAGCTATTTATCACCCTGTGAGTTCTGGTAGTTGTATTTTAAATACATGCTGGAGTATAAATAATCACAAGATATAAAACCCAACCCAAAAATGAAGAAAAAGAAAAAAATTCAGATTAAATCCTTTACATAATTCTGGAACGCTGCTTGGGTTGCTAGGTAACAGGGCTGGGCTCGGAATGTAATTCAGGAATGTTACATTCAGGAAGTTTTTGAAACACAAAACAAAACATTAACTTATTGCCGAAAACCGGCTAGTTGGGTTTTTTAAGCTCTTGTGCTGTTTTTAGAAGCGATAGAAATCCAAATGTAAAATTTTTAATTTTGCCCAAAACTGAAGGTATCCACAGTTAGATCTGCTTAAGTACAGCCCCACCACAGCAGTTTAGGATTAATTCTTCCTCACTCCTCTCACAAAAACAGTAGCTCCATTGTGTAAAAAGTCCTTCACAGGTTATTGGAGATGACTCCTTCTCCTCCATCTGCCAGATATTGATGATCTAATTTGCAGCCGGATCCCTGCCACGTGTAATTAGTCATCCAAATGCCTCAAACAGGAATCCATGCTGATGAAATCCGGTTGATTCTTTATGAGCTATAAACCGGCACGGCTAAGAGGATGAGTAAGAACACTTCTGTAGTTATATTAGCTGATGATGGAGTCCCTAAGTGTAGGTTCAGGCCCGTGTTTCCTGGTATGCTCTGGTTTAAAGTTTTATGATTCTTCCCGTAAATCGCTGGAGTTCCCCCCACCGGAGTCGTGTAGCAGACCAGTCATGGGAACTGTGGTTATATCTTAATTAGAGAGGCTGCGATGTGTCTGTGCCTCAGCGAGCTCAACGGGATTAATAGCAAAGTGGTTTGGTGTGACTGAAGAATGATAATTGCAAGCCACTACCTGCTGGCTTTGAGAGCTGGAACCAATATTAAGAGTTTTGAGAGGAAATAAAACTATCAGAAGATGAGAAAATACATAATAATCACTCAATTATTCATAATCGCATCCGATCTCTTCCAGGAATGTATCGGATTTCCAGCTGTAAGTGCAGCTGTGTCTGTTCACCAAAAACACTTTGGTCCTGATCCAGAAAGAAGAGCCAGACAGTGAAACTAAGAAAAGTGTCCCGCAAACCCTGAAGCAAGCCAGCGAGCTCTGTAAAATAGCAACCTCATCTCATGTGGTGCCTTTTAAAGACTCACTTGCTGAGGTTAGCTAAACACAGCTGTGGCATTTTAGGACAAGCTAATGTGTACTTATCTCAACAATAAGCACAAAGGATTCTTTCATATGCTTTCTAGTTTATTTGCAACGTGGGAAGGATCAATTTTTTTTGTTGTTGTTTTATTACTGAAATAAACCTAAACCCATAAGAACCAACATTTCTAATTATGATCCTCATGAATTAGAATTTATTGGAGCTAGAGTCCATTTCTGGGGATTAAAATATGGATTTTTATAGGTCTTTTTATCTCATAATAAATGCCTTCTGTAAGGGATTAATACTCCTCAAACTATTTTTTTTTTACATTTTATCACATAACCAGTGGCGTCCTCAAGTGGGGGGCCTAAGAGGGCCATGGCCCTTTTTGGAAAAAAAAAAAGAAAAAAGATTAACAAAAAAAGCTCTCTCTATATATAAATATAAATATTGTACTGGCTTTTAAATGCTTTATTTATATATGCCAACAGAAATGTGTGTTTTTCTGCTCAGAATTGCCAAATATTTCTAAATACATGCAGACACAAACAAATGACAAATGTTTTTTTAATTCACAGCTGCAGATGATGAAATAATTCATTGCTTTAACTGATTCATTTAAAGATACAACAGATCTGAATCTGATTATAAATTATTACATGTGGTTAAATTAAATCAGCCAAGTATTGGACTAATTTGTAATCAGTTGTCTTGATAAGGTTACATCCTGTTCAGTTTTGTTTTTTACTTTGGTTTGCAACAGCATTTTAAACAACTGAAACTATGTATTTGATTGGACAAACCCCAAGGGAGAATTTAACTTTACGAAATTCACCCAACTAAGCGTTTTGTAAAGCCAGCAGTGCAGCAGATCAATGTTTTCTTTTGTCCTACATTAATTTTAGCTTCATCTCCCACCAGATGTTATTTATTCCACCAAATCCAAATGTCACAAACAGCTGTGGTCTCTCAGAATCCAAAGGTATTTTCTCTGGCTGTAATTTACATAAATATACATGACTCTGGGTGGACTTTCACCAAAATGCACGCATAACGCCTCATTTAAATGTGGGCAAAACTGTGTGAGATGCTATTAGATTGTTGGCTCTGTTTTAGGAGCAGAACTGCCTTTGTGGGAATTAGGACATGCAAACTGTGGTTTACACACATTTATAAGTGAAAATATACTCATGAAATTCCCCCAAAGTTTGCAGCTTGAAATTTTTCCCAGAAACTAAACAGAAAATTAAAGCTTTCATACAACAGGAGCTCAACTCTCAACATTGTTTTTGAAATAAGCAAAAGCATGAGGAGTTATAGTGAAAATAAAAACATAAAACTAATATCTTAATAAGCAATTAACTTTATGAGCAGCAACAATTCTTCTTAGTAAAAGCAAAGTTTTATATTTTAAATTTGTGGTTTTGATTGTTTTGCTTCAATATCGGGATACTGTGAAACTGTTGATTAAAACCAAATAATTCCCAGATGGCTTATTTATTTTATTAACTTATTTCATGTTTATAACATGGTTGAAAAGCAGAAGAGTGAACCAAACAGGAAAATATAATACAGAGGACCATGAAGCCACTCACAAATGGCTGAAATCAGTGAATACTTGAGACCCCCATTTGTTAAAACTTTTCAATGTTTTGACAGGATAATATGAGACAGTTAATCTCTGAAAACATCAAGCTCCTCCACCTCCACCCTGAGCTACTATTGCTGTCTGAAATAATGTTCCCGACACAATAACAACTAATCAGAGCCGGGAGGAGGGTCTTAGTGCTGTCAATCAACCTCATGTACGCTGCTCAATTTGCTAATGGCAGAAAAATAACTTACAGTTCCAAGAAAGCCGTTTATCAGTGGCTGTGCTAATTAGCATTCATAGCAGGTTACGTTGTGGTGAACCAGCTGTAGCTTAGCAAAGAGCAAGGGGAGTGGGTGAGCATGAGAGTGATTGACAGCGCTAAGACCCTCCTCCCAGCTCTGTCTAATTCAGACAATTTCATTACTACACCAACCTGAGTATAACTTCCACTGTTTCCTGCTACCATAGTATGAAGACAGAGATTTAATACTTCAAAACACAAAACCAAGTAGTTTGGTCTAGTTTCTAGTGCAAATGTCTTAGTGCACTTGAAATAAAACAAAACTAATTTAAAACTAACTTTTCTGCAAGATATAAGAGCTTCTTTTAAGTGAATAATTCTTAACATTGATTAAAAAAAGCACTAGTTCCACTGATAAATATTTTACTTACAACATGGGAAAAATACTCAGTCTTTGGTTACCTAGCAACTCATTCACTCTTTGGTTACCTAGCAACAACCAGTTGAGTAACTCGCGCAGCAGCAGTTTAATAATTCACCACTGTGCCTCGTAACTGCTTAAAAATAAAAAACAACAGCGTGGAGTGAAAACTGTGGATAAAACTGGAAGTTATGTCACCATTTTAGCAGCATTTCAGATATCTAAAACACAAAACGAATCAATAATTTTTGATATCAACAAATATTAAATGCTTATATCGTGATACATTTTTCAGCCATATCGTCAACTGTAGGATGGGATAAGATGCAGGTTTAAAAGTCACATTGAGTCAAACAAAGATCTAACAAACACAGTATCTCAAAGATGCATCATCCTTCACCAAATCATGTTTTCTGTTAAAAACATTGGTACTTTAATACAGTGCTCTGCTATCTTTTGAGCAAAAAATAGGTCCTAAAAATTCACCACAATGAGTAAACATCATGTCTTCTGAATCCTCATAGAAGACAGTATTATGTCCCTTAAATATTTGTTCCAGTTCATCCTCTTCATTATGTGTTTTTCACAGAAACAAGTGCTACAATAATTAGGCGCTGATCTCATATTTTGACCAAAGATGAATGTGGCGATCAGTCGTCACCACCTGAGCAGACGTGCAGAGCCAAATATTTCCAAGCAGGTGTGGATCTGTCAGAAAGTTTAGCAGCAGATGGCAGGAAATTCCCCTGGAATGACAGCGGTTCAGTCCAAACCACAAGAGAAAGGCCTGTGGACCAGAACCAGAGGCATCAGCAGCAGGGCGTCTGCTAAATCTCTCCTCCGACGGACTTAAACTGGTTTGATTAGCCTTGACTGCCTCTTCCCAATCTGTTTTTGGGTGGTATTCGATGAGAGGAAACCTTGTGAGAACGGACCGTGTTTTACATGTTCTGGATTATTAAAACCAATGTTCAGCGGATCCGTCGAGCAACACTTTCCACATGATTTCACAGACGGTAGTGAATGATGAACACAAGACGTTGTCCTGGGAGAGCCTGAAATTTAAAGTTTGTTTCCCTTCGCAACATTAAATTATTAGCGTCATAATGTATCCGTCTGTGCTGCCTGAGTAAACAACTGAAAGTCATGATGTCACATTAAAGATGGCCTCTGTTCTGTCTCTGGCTTCCTCAGCCCTGCAAAACACAACGAATCCAGAAAAAATACTGATTTTAGGTTTGTCAGTGGTTTTCTACAGTTATGTTTTTGACTTGGAATAAAAAAATCATAGTGGCAGCCAGACCAGGCACAGCCAAAATAAAAAAAAAAGAAATATAATTGTATTCATTTATTTATTTTTGTATAATAGAATTTCTATTAAACTTTTTAAGAAGGGGCCATGGCCTCCACAAGCCCCTCTCTTGGGGGCACCACTGATCAAATACTTTCAGAAACTGTTTAAAGAAATTGACTACTACATGCAGATGGAGGATCAGTTCAGATCTAGTGCCACAAAAAAGTGTTTTTTGCATCCTTCTGGATTTTTTATTTCATTTATTTTTTGCTTTTTTTGTTCCATCTAAATGATTTGGCTCATCAAACATTTTAATACACTGGAAAAACACAAAATCTTATGAAGTATTTTTGGTCTAGTTTCTAGTCCAATTTTCTCAGCACACTTGAAATAAGACAAAACTAACTTATGAGTAACTTTTCAGCAAAATACAGGAGCTTGTTTTAAGTCAGTAATTTGTTAATATTAATGAAAAAGTTCTAGTTCCATTGGCAGAGTATTTCTTTTATGGTTAGACATTGTTTCCATGTCATAAGTGAAATAGTCTGCCATTGAATCTCAAACCTTTTTTTGTCAATATTAATGAATGATTTAATTAAAACAAGCTCCTCTGTGTTGCTGAAAGATTACTTGTAAGTTTGCCTTGTCTTATTTCAAGTGTTAGAAGATACTTGACCATAAGTATTTAGTAAGATTTGTCTAGGACTGCGCTTTCCAGGTAAACAAAATAGAGTTAAAGTGAACTAACCCGGGCTGATGTGAATGCATCCTTTAACTAGGCCACTCCAAACAACATTTTTAAGGAATTCAGAGTAATTGTTCTGTTGTAAATACCATGTTTTCCTGACCTTAGAATCACAATCTGATGGCTGAATGTTCTCAGGGATTTTCCGAGCTACAGCAGGAATCCCTTTACTGGATCCATTTACCGGGAATACCCAGAATCCACTGGAGGCACCGCATGTCCCTTCTGACCTGGAAACGTCTTAGAATCCGACCCATCTGAGCCATCGGACCCAATCTCAATGACAAGGACACATGGAGAAATTTCAAGTTGACTGCCAAAGATAACTTCAGGCAGACAACTATAGTTTTCTCTGAATGACCGTGACTCTGACGGGGTCACATTTCAAATCTGTCCAGGGGAAAGTGAGAGAAAAGAATCAAATAAAGTCATTTAAAATAAGTAATATTGTAAAGGCACTGTTGTTTCAGGGTTTGTAGAAAGTATACAAGTTATACTCACATTCTGACCAACAATTCCTGCTCTGAATCGATGTAAGCACACATATTTATCCAAATTTTGTTTCAGCCCAACCTCTTAAAATATAAATTTTTCTGTGAGGTCCATATTAAACGTATAAGCGCTGTGCACCTCTGCTCTGCTGACTCTGCAAGGTGGTGTCATTAATCTTGACAGATTTTTATAATGTTTTACCTGCTATGTTTATTATCCTTGTATGTTAGTCTTAGGTTGGTCCCAGGAATAATATTTGAGAAGAAATCCCTCAACACCAAGTCTGGTCTTCTCATTACTGTATGTGTCCCAACATAAACTATTGGCAGAAAATAGCGCCGTGCTGCTACTGACCATTACCTCATATCTTTAAAATATTAACTTTAATTTAATGGTAAACCTCCGGCTTGTTTTGACTTTATTAAATAATATCCTTAATGTGATATTTTATATTCATGCAGCTCTATAAATAAAACTATTTAATGTGCCACCATACCAACGTCTAACTCAGGACTTTATGGAAAATTTTTAAAAATTACATCTTCTGTGCTGTTTTGTTCCCCAGATAGTAATGTTTTCACATAAAGAAGCACATTTTTGCACTATAAAACAGAAATCCAAATAGAGGTTAATAAAATTAGAAAGATGGATGACTATTTATGGTTAAAAAATTGATATTTGACTATTTAACGCAACAGAACAGCTATCACAAATGCATAATTTTATTTTTCCAACCTTCCTGTAATCTAGGTCTGGACAACATGGTTGAGAAATGTATCACGATATAAGCATTTCATTTAAGTCGAAATCGATAATTATTTTAGTTTTTTTGTTTTAAATATCTGAAATACAACCACACTGGTGGTGTGACCTTTCCTGTTTTAGTCATAGTTTTCACTCCACGACGTTGTTTTTCATTCTTAAGCAATTATGAGGCACAAACCTTAAACTGCTGCTGCGAAAGTTACTCACCAGGTTGTTGCTAGGTAACTGCAGAGTGAGTGAGTTGCTAGGTAACCAAAGAGTGAGAGAGTCAGTTGCTCCCACCAGCCTTTCTAAGGCAGCAGTGAGCGGTTGAGCAGCTAATGCCGTGCGGTTATGGGTCAGAGTTCAGTGAAATTATTGAATATTCTACCAGATGTAATATCTATTGATATTGATCATGTCTCTATCACAATATATATTGTTATTGATTTATTAGCCAGCCCGTCCATAATCTATAAAATGATTTTTAGCACTGAAGGAGCTGCCTCAGTTTCTGGTTGATGCCATGTGATCATAATCTCCTGTATTCCCCGTATGTCTGGATTAAAAATCTGAGTTGAAAGAAGCATTTTTTTTTTTCAAAGAAAACCTTCAGGCCTTAGTTTTGTGAATAAAATCTCACAACACAAAGTTTGTTGATAAACCAAACTTGAACTTTTGAACCAAAAACCTTAATGTTTCTGCTGGGAAGCTGAAGCAGCATTTCATTTTTCAGCATCACTGCAAAAACACAAAATCTTACCAAGTATTTTAGTTTCTACTGAAAATATCTTAGTAGACTTGAAATTAAACAAAACTAGCTTGCAAGTAACTTCAGCGAGATAAGTAGCTTGTTTTAAGTGAACAAGTGTTATTTCCGCTGACAGATCATTTCATTTATAAAATGGGAAATTACTTGTTATTAGTGAAATAATCTACCAGTTTAACTGGTGTGTTTTTTTAAATCAATATTAAGGGAGCTGGCTTAGATCTTTTAAAAGATAGAGGTCAAATAAAGATATGGGATGGAAAATAGCCTGAACCAAAATCTGGTTTTTATTTTTATTTAAGTTTGAGGATCTAAAGATGTTTTATATCTACTGTACAATCACTATTATTTGTTGAGAATATTATGGCTTTGGGTGACTTTATGAGCTTAGATGCCCTGAAACAACTGTAGCCTATAATTACTGCTTAAAACAGACGGTGAAGGTAATGCAGGGCGATTTACAGTTTTATCTATTTAAACTATCATAACTCCAATAGTTATAATTGTTATTCACATATTATTTATTTGATAAATAACATAATGTTCTATATTTTTTTAGGGCTTAAATAAATAATTGGATTAATTGTGATTAATGGATTTATTGAAATAATTAATCACACAATTCACAATTGTCAGAGTAATCAATAGAATATTCAATTACTAAAATAATCATTCATTGGAGCCCCAATCTTTTTGATTATCTTTGATTAAACGTAATTGACCCTCAGCAGATGTTTTTTTGTTTTTAATCATGCTGACCTACAAAATGCTGCCGGATTTTTGGGTTTATCTAAATTCTAATATCTTTATGTACTGACATATTCATACTGTCATTTATCTTCCTGACATGAAAAAAATAAGAAATAGGATAAAATCTGTGTCATTAATCTTACAATCTGTTGTTTGGGACACATTCTGAGCTTTGAAGATTTAAACCAGATTAGGTTTTTTTCTGCTCATTTGTGTACATTTTTCATAAGATTATTTTAATGTTGGCTCTCTTAAGGGTGCTTTCACACCAGCCATGATCAGTCCGCTGTATTTGAACTCTTGTTCGTTTGCATAAAAAGTCTGGTTCGTTTGGGGCAACATGAATGCTACTCCAACACTTCAACCAAAACTCTCGGTTTTGGCTGAACTCTCCAAATCGAGAATTTGAAGTGATCTCTGACGCAGTTCGAATGCATATGTGAACGCTAAGTGGACTGGAGACCGCTAGAAAACAGAAAGAGAACCATAGCACAAGGCATTCTGGGTAAATACAACCAAATGCTGTAGCCTATGAGGAGAAATGTACACAAAAGAGAAATCCTATAACCACAAAAAGCCGACGCTACTCCATCTTTGTTTACATTTTGTGAAGAAGGATGTTGTGCTCATGTCTTCTTCAGAGCTTTTTGTGTCGTTTTCTTCACTGGTCCTTGCTGCAGCGCCACCACAGGCGAGGAGGGGAACAGGTTTTTTAAAGGGTTTGGATTGTTTGACGCAGTGCAGTGTTAAAGCAAACTGCAGCAGCTGAAAATGTAACAAATGTTGCAGGTTTTTCTTGGCTCCCAATCAAACCGAGCCTACCGGACTATCAGGTATGAAAACATGCTAAACTTGAAACATTTCAATTTACTGCACTTTTCAATCCAAGAATCAGTTTGATCTATTTCCCCTGATCAGCAATCAGTTATTAAATTACCATTTTAAATCTACATTTTAACATTAAAATAAAATATCCAAACGCATCCAAAACCGCTTTTTTTTTACTGCATTGCGCAAAAGAAAACAAAAGTTCCGGGACTTTCAGTGATTTACCAAGTAAAAACAATTTATAAAAACCCTGGCTTCCAGCTATAATGCACCCCAGAAACGATGTTGAAACCGTTACCTCTGACACTGGCAGCGGGTTGAATTACCCAGCTGTGTCACCCTTGGGTGTTGCAAAAGACCCAACACCCGTAGCCAGGAATAATATTTCCGCACCAAACCAAAACGAGCTCTGCCTATGGCCAATCGCTGTTAATATCCGTGAAATGTATGTAGGAACTGGGCAGCGAAGGAAAACATGCGACAAACCATTTCAACAGTGTGGTGTGGAAACAGAATAACTCTCATAAAACATCCGTTGAAACCAGGAAGACAAGAAAAATGTGACAAATTCAGGCGCCGCGCCAGGGTGTTTTTTAGTCCTGGTCACAAATATTTATATGAGCCAGCAAATCCTTTTTTTTTTTTTCTTCCAGGCAGTAATGAAAACCATATGATCAGAGTTGTTTCTCTGTGGCTTTGAAACCTTAATTAAATGCATTAGGTCATGCTGTGCTACGTAATGTAAACACAAGTAATAAAAGCAGCTTAGTAACAAAGCTGTGACAATAAATTAACTCTATTACAATAAAATCACTATTAGTATTCAGATTGGTGATATATATCCACCAATATGAATACCAATAATTATTTGTTTTTCATTTACATGTTGCTTAAAGTGAAGTTAGGTCAAATATTAATCTTTCTTATTGACATAATGTTTTATTTGCATAATTTTTTCTCTGGCATGCCCTCTGCTCTTCTGTCATCTATTAGGGCCTAAAAGAAGAGGATTAAATTTCCCCAAAAATACCTTTTGAAATTAATCTCAGAAAAACTTAAATTTCGGAGTTTCAAAAATCTAAAATTTGCAAGAAAAAAACTCAGACATTTCTAGAATAATCTCAGAAATTTTCCAGAAAACATTTTCCACTTTTGGAAATTTTCTGAGTTGAAATTTCCAAATTTTTTTCCACAACATTCCTGGGAGTAATCTGAATATTCAGATTTTTTTTTACTAGCAAACTTTCCACTTTTGGAGCCATATTTTTCTAAAACAGGACTCTTTCCTGCTCTTTGATCCCGCCACTATTTTGTTACTGTATCAACTGGCTCTGCTTAAGGATGGGCAGTATCGCCCTCTGGTGGATGGAGGCCAAACTACAACACTGAAAAAAAATGTAACATTATTAGCTAATCAATTGGAACTCATCTTAATCTAATAAACCATTAATTGACAATTAATCATAAGTCAATTAACAGTTTGCATCTCTGCAAATGACTCCTCAAAATAATTACAGGACCAACAAGCAATTTGACAAATAAATTAGTGTGGCATTAAATGCAAGAAAGTAATAAAAAGAAGAGATTTATTTAATAATTGATCAATTAATTACGTATAGATATATATTTCTTTTATGATTAAGTTTTTAATTTATTTCTGTGTTTTTATGCATATTTTTTTTATTTAAACCGATAGTTTTCAGTCACTTTTATCTTTGGAATAGTATATATTGAAATGTTTTTTTGCACATTTTTCTATGAGCTGCCTTAACAGAATATTATACAGAATATATAATATATTTTGGTGTCTCAGCTCTGTGATTTTCATACTGAGGGGTTTTCTGGTTGTACAAGTGAAAAAGAATTGTGTGTTTCTATGATAGCTTTGAAGATTACTTGCCAACGCTACGTGTTCGTCCAGGAGGATTGAATGATGCAAGTCGGTGACTCGATGAAATATGTAGGGCTTCCTTAAACAGAAAACTTTCTAAACTAATTTGAATAACTAAATTAACTAATATTAGGCCTATTAAAACAAATTTTTCTAGTTGATAAGTTGTCCCACAAGTTATTGCCATAAACAATAATACTGTTGTTTTGAGACCATTTACAAGTAATTTAATAGTAATAATGACATAATAATGCAAGAACACATCCTCAAAGATCAATAAACTTTAAATTCTGATGAACATTTAACACTGGAGCTGGAAGACATTTCAAATATCCAAACTAAATAAACAAAACAACAGAATTAACAAATATAATGAATTATGAAGTCTCTGTAAACAAAACTGTCCTTCAAAGAAAAGGCCTTGTTGGGACAAAAGCACCAGATTTAAGAATTTTATCTCTAAGATAAGAGAGAAAAGAGAAAAACAATAAATCATGCAAATGGAAATGATTAAGTTTGTTCTAATTTATCATGCGATAATCGAGTTGTTGCTTATTGTGACAGGCTTTTATTGTACTGTTAGGATCAACTGGAATGGCTCAGTGATTGGATTGAAATGTGTGTTTTTGTAAAGACGACCTTTGTTGTAAATTGGCGCAACATAAATAAACTGAACCGAATTGAATAAGATCTGTGGCCTAAACAACAGCTGCTTCAAATATACAAACATTGTTAATAAGACAAATAAAACATGACAATATGCCAACAAAAGCAGCTGAATACTAGCTTTTGTTAACTGTATAGTGGTAATATACATTTCTGATAGATATATCTTCTAATTTATCTCTCATGAAACCATTAAATCAAATCGTATTCTCATTCTTAATAAATAAATGTTAAAATTCCAGATCTATGGTAAAATGTAAGCATTAATGGTGACCCCCTTGGTTCGTTTATGCCTTGATCTGGCTTTATGTGTTTACTCCTGTTTTGTATTCTCACTACAAACAGGAATAAACATATTAATTTGCAGATATAATGGTCAGAAAATACTCTATTCCATCTGGTTTTGTTGATTTGTACTCGGTGCAGAGGAACCAAAACAAAGATAATCCTAACAGACGGAAATAATTTTTTAGAAGATTTTCCTCGCAGAAAGGATAAACCGCTCCAGGGTTCTCAACAGGCACCGCTCAGCTCTGCTTCTGCTTTTTTTTCCATGGTGTGAGCTGACTGCCTCCACCTCAGGAGACGTTTCCTGCAGCTGCATGGAGCATGCAGTAATGCAGAACCCCTCCTCCACCTGTTGCTGAGCAAAGCATTTATAACCAGATTTGATATTTTGCACCATAACTATAGTTATTTGACAACTGCTGCTCTGTTTGTTTGTTTTTTGCTTTTATTTTGTTCAAATCCATTTAATTGACATAAATGTTACAGATAACATTATTCCAACGATGGTTATTTAAAATATAAAATTAAAATAAAAAACACTGACCGTCCGCTTCATGAGACTGTCTTCAGTCAGAGGCTTCTTCAAATATACTGTAACACAGACTGCTACAGGAGGTCTTTCCTGCCCATAGTCATCCCCATCTACAACAACTCTTTAATTAAATGACTTACATGTTACAATAACATTTAATTTCACTTTTGGATCAATAAAGTATTTTTAATTGAAAGTTATTTTTAATGTTTTATGTGCATACTGTTTATGTCATCAAATATTTAATTATTTATGTGTTTGTCACAACTACTGATACGTAAATTTAAATATTAATTAAAGGCAGAGAGGTGGCCAAAAACTGTACTCAAGTAAGAGTAGCTATATCTCAACTTATTTTTAGTCAGCTAAGAGTAAAAAGTGTTTGTAAAACATGAAATATTTAAATATATACTATAATATAGCATTGAAAATATACAGTTATGTGAAAATTGTGATATTTTTAAGGACCTTATATGAATAACAATTCATATAAATAACATAATTACAAAATAACAAAATCAGGCAATAGAAAAATAATTCCAGATCAATTTCCTTCAATTTAAAGTGTAGAAAAACTACAGATTTGTGTCTGTGTCCGGTGAATTTTTAGTTACAAAAAAACAAGCTGTGAAGTTACTCACAGTGTGTCGAGTATCCAGAAATTTTAAACAAGTTAAAGCAAAAAGTAGTAAAAAATACTCCTAAAAGCAATTTTTCCCCTCAAGAAAATTGCTCAAGTAAATGTAACTTGTGGAAATGTAACTAGTTACTACCCAGAGCTGGAGTAATTTAATTACTTCCCATTTATAATTTAGATTTAGCTGAAATTACGTGCCCTGCGACAGACTGGCGTCCCGACACCACCCGGAACCCTGGAGATCGGCACCAGCACCCCTCTCGACCCCACTAGGGACAAGGATGTTAGAAAATGGATGGATGGATGGATGGATGGATGGATGGATGAAATTACGTGTTAAAATCAACAATGTAAAGCTTACATCCTCGTTTTTGTGATGTTATTAAGCTCACATAAGCTTTTATTTCCACTTTTTTAGTGAATTAAACAAAAATATTACAAAAAAAGTTAAACTGTAAAAAAATTAAAATCTACATAATACACACATTTTTCCAGACTGAATTAACTGAGGTCTATAATATATAATTTCAATACCTGATGCTATCATTTGCTTTTCCTTGACAGGTTGGTTATGTTTGCAGCACTCGGGTTGCCATGTCGCAACCCAAAGACACATTTAGCTGCTTACATTTGTAAAGCTTTGCATTAGAAAAACAATCCACTTCATCTGAAAAGCTTTTGTTATTCTTTTTTCCTGGCATGAAGCTGAAGTGAACATGCAGAAGATCTGCCAATCCAAACAAATATTTCAGGTCGACACAAATCTTGGCTTGCTGCTGTTTCCCACTCCAGCTGTGCACTTGACCAAACAATTTGAGCATCTGGAGAAATAATTGGCCAGTCGCTGGTATTGATCAACAACTCAATCAGCCTCTCAAAGGCATAATAGCTATATAGGGCTTTGAAAAACACTGTAAATTTAGTTTATTACTGTTTTTATTGCCACATATTTAAGATAATATGAAGTAGATAATAAAATCAAATGTGATTCAACCCTGGCTGCACACACCTCTGTGGCACAGCATTGCAATCATAAACCATAATCCTGCAAAAGCTCCATGCCAGTGATATCATGAGACTAATGAATAAAACAATCCTCCTCATCTGTTGGACCCTCAGTAAGCCAGATTTCCACCCCCTGCGCAGCACTTCTCATTCCAGCTACATTACATAAATCAGTGAGATGCAGAGGAGTGGAAAGGAAGAGTCCCATAAGTAATAAGAAGAGGGGGGGGGAAAATATCAGACCAAATCATTCGGGGATGATCTCACCACAGTGTAGCCTACAGCACCCACTCTATTAATTTCACAAAACTTTGTTGCACAATCAAAACAAGATCTTGTGTAATTCATCATATGGAAGTAAAGTCAGACCTGAAAAGTCATTTTCCAAACCCCACTGTGGAAGTATTTTCTTCCATCCCGGGAAGATTTCTCTTTTTTCCCTCATTAATCATAAAACAGACACTTTTCTGGACTTAATTTAGCTAAACGTTGCTTCATCTCTCACCTGGAGCCTATTTATAGAAACAGATGCATCCTGTTATAGTGTCACACAGAGACTGAGTCACTTTAACGCCATAAAAGTATTATTCAAACATAGCAGTGGATATAAAGCGTAAACACTGCGTGGGAAAGTCTCCCGCTGCATTATAACGCCGGTCCGGAGGCAGAAACAACAGGAAAGCATTAAAAGGTCTCCTCTTACCGTATCACGTCCAGGCATTCAGCGGTAGTAGAGGTCTCGTCCTCGCGCTGGCTGCACGCGGACTGTAGTTCCTACTGTCACTGCAGCTCGCGCTCACAGCTCGCGTGCTGCATCAGCTTTGTGGCGCGCGCGCACACGCACCCGACCCTCTCTCCCCCTGAAAAACCCCAGCTCACCCCCCGCCCACACTTGTTTCTGCCAATAATAGAGCATCATTAAAGTAAACCAGCTGTGCGCAGGTATTACAACAGCAGCCCTTCATTGTCCATTCATTAAAAGGCTCCATTCATTGTTCAAAATTTAGGTTTTAAAATAAAAATAAAAAAAATTAAAACAGCAGTTTAGGAAATTAAGTTAAATAAAAAATAGGTTACTGTTACGTTAATGATTTAAACTCGTTATTAAACAGTAAAAACGGATTAAATTCCCACATGCGTACGCGGTCCCATATTTCCCTAGTTGGTATCCGTACCTGGCTGTCATCACGGTTGCTATGGAGTTGCTATGACAACAATAAACAAGCCAGGAGCTTAGAATCTCGGCTCGTTCCTATCTAATTTCTAAACAATGTAAGTACATTACAGCTTGTACTTATTTAGGATGTTAGCAGAGGTGGATAGAGTAACCAAAAAATGCTACTCAAGTAAATGTAACACTATTTCAACACATTTTCAAGTAAAAGTAAAAAGTAGCCGTTCAAGAACTCAAGTCAGATCTAAAAATTTAGTAAGAAAAAAAGCTACTCAAGTACTGAGTAACTGATCAAAACATAAATCATTTAATATTTAAAAATTGCATAATCAGACGGACCAAAATATAAAGTTATGTGGAAATTTTGGTATTTTACAAACCAAAATAATTCATATAAATTGGCAAAAGAAAAATATTTTTGAAATCAATTTCTTTCAATATAAAATTTATCAAACTTTAACAAAAATACAGGTGTATGTCTGTGTCTGGTGATTTGTTGTTTGTTAAAACAAGTTTATTCTTCATTCCGGGAAGTTACTCACAGTGAGAAGAGTATCCAGAAATTTTACTGAAGTAAACATAATGATATTTCCTAATAAAATTACCAAAGTGAAAGTAAAAAGTACTGTGTAGTAAAAATACTTTTTCCAAAACGTTACCCAAATAAATGTAACTAAGTAAATGTAACTAGTGTACTAGTTTACACAAATTATGTCAAAAAGTGAAAGTATGGAACTCAGCAAATGTCAGCTGTCAAAATTAAATTAAAACTCTTGGAAATCACTGTTTTAGAGTTTTGCTTTTAGCTGTATCATCTGTTTAATGATTACTAAACAATATATATGTCAAAATTACCTGTTTTTGCAGAGTCATGCTTTCATAGTACTGAGTGCCAATGGCAGAAAAGTCAGGTACAGTCTATAAATTTATTTTAATTAAAAAGTATTTACAGCTTGAATTAAGATTAAAAAGATATGTTTAAATTGTAACTCTGGGAATTACATTTAGGGAAAAAATGTCTTATAAACAAAATGTCAAATGTGATTTTGTTGACACTGCAATAAATATGGCAACTTAATGAGATGAGAAAAACAATTTTAAATTCATTAGAGATTTTAATACTATAAATATTGGTACATAATTTAAGGGAAAAAATGTTCCTGAGCTCTATTTTTATTTAAAAATACTGTGTTTACTGAGTTTTATAGAACTGCTGAGTTTATGTGAAGTCTTTATGTATTTAAATCAGCAGCCAATCCCATAAAATACACAAAAGATTCTGACTTTGCTTTTCTAAACTGGCTGTATTTAGTAAGCTTATTATCAAGCAAACATTTGTTTATATGAAGAATTCCAGAAATATTTTTCTATTTATTTCATAATTGTTTACCTTTAAATTTTTGTACCTTGGAATTAAATTTCTGTTCTGAGACAAACACAGGCTTTTTTGTTCCTTAATTTAAATTTTAAGTAGTGAAGCTGTCAACTTGTACGCTCATAACTGCTGTTACGCAACTTTAAAATTGTTTTATTTGTCATTTAAAGTTCACAAGGAAACCTTTTTGCCATATTTTAATCAGTACCAGTTGCTATAGATATTCTGTGTGCACAAATAATAAGCAAGTGAGTATTTTGATAATCATTTTTATTGTATTGTATTTTCTAACTCCAAGCTGGACGATCACAGCAGGTGTCATGTTGGTGCAATGATTGAAGGTTTGGCCTAATTATTAGACAGCTTCTTTAAATGGGGCAAAAGGAGATTTAAAGGGACAGTATGATGTAAAATTGACTTTTTTGAGCTTTGCATCATGTTACAATGTTATCCTCTCATCAAAAACATACCTGGAGTATTGTTTTGATTCTTTCATGCATGTTTGAGAAATCCTTTTATCTCCATGACAACCATTCAGCTGTGCAAAACGCCTGGGTGGATCTGGCTCCGCCCTCGAGTCATAGCTCCTCCTCTGAGCTGCAGTTTTCAGTCTTCTGAGCTTCTGCCTCACAGAGCAGCGAGTCTCCCACTCAGCTCCTTCAGACTAGCCAGCAGCAATTAGCAAACACCTGGTGGAACTGCACATCTGCTGAACTCGTTATACAAACTTACTTCTCAGCGAAGTGGTGATAAAAACATTGTAAAAGAGACAGAGGCCCAATTTCAAGGTGTTAAATCATGAAGTAGAATTTCTTTTAGGACATATTTGATATAAATGTAATTTTTATAACAACTGAAGGTAAATAGTTACCTGATTGCTCTGTAAAATGGCACTTTGTACCCAGAAAGCACATGATACTACCCTTTTTAAGAAGTGTAAAGTTACTCGTCAACACACACAAAAAAATTCCGACTCCATGAAAGGAAGGCTGGTCACTGTTAAAAAAAGAAGATTGGCTATATTGGTTACAGATTTATTTTCTTACTGTCAGAAATGTTTATTGGAAAGTTTTGAGTTGTTTATAATTTTCACTTAAACAGATGAAAATAAAAAAGTGAAAAGGGAACATGTGTGTTTTTCATTTAGTTGCGTAATAATTCTGCACAACAATAGTTGCCCAGTAACTGAACACATTTAGATATTCTCTTAAGAAAGAAGGAACCTCACTTTTACTTTGGCCTGCTATGCTTCTATTAAGAAGTTATGAAAGGTGAGGCTCAAAACCAGCTTTTGTAGGGCCTCTTGTCACTTTAAATCCATATAAGCTGCTGTTGGCCACGCCCCCAATTCAACGTTTACACTCGCACTGAAAATGGCAGCAAACAGATGCACAACTGTACGTCTTTGAAAGGCGCAGCCAACAAGAATGCACCGAGTGGTTTCTGGGTGGTAAGTCAACAACAAAACACTTGTCTTTTCAAGCAGCGGTAAAACTAGCTGACCAAACGTTCCGGAAGTTCACTTAGGTTGCTAGGTAACGGGCTGAGCTAGGCGGGGGTTGCTAGGTAACGGGCTTAGCTTCGGTTTTCGGTTTATGAACAATTGGGATTTTACTGAGAGCGCCGTAGTTGGTGAATAATATAAAGAATCTCCCAAAAAAGAACTTGCCTAATTATTAAGGCACATCTAAAGGCAGTCAGTTTGGCCTTTGGGCATTTTAGAAGCACGAATGGCCTAAATTCTGTTTTAAACTCTACAGTTTGATGATATCCCTATATAATAACTCCCAATTCACAGTGATTATGAGTTCACATGGCTCCTCTTCACTTTATGGTATTTTTATTTCCAGTGGTTTCCCTGCAATTTTATCTCAGTATGTTTGAGGTTGTAAGTACTGACCTCACACTGACCACGTTCTGGTTTCTGGTCTGCACAGTTTCCAATGGTTTATCTCTCTCATCATCAGCTCTGCTGTATAATCCGTAATGGACTGAAACTTAATGACACCCTTTACCCCTCCATTACTGCCAGTCCTGACATTTAGATAGCACAGGGCTTTTATTGTGCCAACATTTGAAACAATCACAATCAAAGGTTGTACAACGGCCTGTCAAATGTCCTGCTTGTCCTCTAGCTGTAAAGAATACACAAAGGAGGCCAACAACATAAAAAACATGTCATCTCTGTACAAGGCTGGATGGTAAAACCTGCAAGTCAGAGTTACATTTCTGCGTCTCGAGATGATGTTCGGAGCTGTAAACAGGTCCACTGGGACGCTGCTGTTCCAAACAAAACCAGATGGGCAAAAACAATTCACAAAAGAACATATTCTCCAGGAAAAATTGGGACATAGGGGTTTCTTCGCTAACTAGATGCAGAAAACAGCTGGTATCAGTCTGTTTTGTTTGCGGCCTTTTCTCCCTAAAGTGGCAAAGTGAAAATTTAAGCAAAGGGTCACACGAATATTTAATCCAAAAACGACACACCTCCTCCTGTGAGCTGCAGTTTATTTTCATTTTTAATGGACCAAAAGCCAAACTGGAAAAGATTTCTTGATGTTGCAATTGGTACAATGTTTTTTTTCCCCTTATTCATTATGGATTTATTGGAACTTTCTGGTGTTACATAAAAGCCAGGAAATAAAAGATTAATGTTTTTATAAAGGCAGTTCAAATGAGGTCATAAAAATTCATCATATCAATTTTAATTTGTTCAGATTGCTAAATGTATTTTGTATTATCAAGGAGAAATGTTGAAAGAAGTGCTGTTGGGCAAGAATAAGAACCAATATTTTATATTAACGTCCACCTGCATGGATCACCTGAACATTTCAACCAAAATGTTCAGCAACATAAATTACAGCAATATAAGAATATTTAAGTACTTTATTGGGATAAGTGCTTTGGAGTCCTCTGACTTGATAAAGCGATATACAAATTAAGGTTTTTAAGCATTTGTAGTACCGGGTTGGTCCACCTCTTCCTTCCAAACAGCCTTTAATCTTTGAGGGATATGTTCAGAAAAGTGACGCAGCGATTTGGTCCAGTTCTTGTAGATTCTTGCCGGGAATCGTCCATTTCTCCACATCCCAAAGGAGCTTAATGGGATTTAGATCTGGTGACTGCGGAGACCAATGAAACAGCCAGTTTGATGAGATATAACCATTTCGATATTGTAGATGGTAGCCATCGAAAGGTCTGCATTACACCAAATTTGAAGAAGCCTGCATCTGAAGACACTCGTTTTCTACGACGGAAAATGGCCCAGTCAAAGTCACCTAAAAATCTCTTTTCTTTTCCATTCTGATGCTCACTCTGATCTACAGAAAGTCATATAAAATATGTTTTTACTTATTCTTGAAAGTTAAACTGTATGTCTTCTCAAAACCACAAAGAAAACACAACTATTTAAACTTCATGGGCAACACTGAATTTCCCAAACACATAATCTTTGTGCCTGTTTTTAATTGTCTCCTGCCTATTTATGCAAACATTTTTAACATCTGGTTGTTTTTTTTTTTGGACATCTGTCAAGATATGTTTATTTATAAGTCTGATGAAACAATTCCCTCTGCAGTTGTCAGCCCTCAGCAGCACCATAAATAATAAATAAATGGAAACGTCATACTTATGCATTGTTAGCTTGAAGTAATTGAAAATACTGTACACAAAAATCATTTATGTATTTTCCCATGTGTTGTTGAGTTTCATGGCCTCATACGTTTAATGAACACGCCAAACCTTTCCTGGATTTATTTCTTTAGAGGACACTGCCCTCTGCTGGCTGCCTGCGGCAGCACATAAGCTTTCTACATTCTGTTCCAGTAAATCCAATTTTATTGTTCTGATTTTGTTAAATAAATATTTTAAAACTTAACATGGGTTTTGTGGCCTACTTTATTTTATCTATAATTATTCGTGTTATTTATAATTTATTTTTTTTAATTTGTAGCCTAACTTAGCATATTTCTACTTCTTCTCCTTTACTTCAAAATAAAGGAATACATGCATTAGATTTTAGAAAGGTACAATTTTTAATTTACAACAATGCAGATATAATTAAATCAGTTGCTGCTGAGCATGACCAACAATCAAAATATAAGTTGAATCTTCTTTATATAAGAAAATAGGCATATTATAACATTTAAAAGATAATTAGGGTAAAATCAATTGAACATGTGCATTTAAAATTCGTTTTGAAAAATTACTGCAATTTAATTCACATAATTTACGTAATATCTATCATTTATATTTTACATTCTTGAAATTTATTTTATAAATTATATTACTTTACATTATAATGCTTACTTTTCAACGTATACTTTTCTATTTGCTATTTGTTTATTTTAGAATTCAGAAATACTATTTTTAAAATAAAATCTGTGTTCATAAAGTTGAAAGCAAAAAAATATAAATATTTTGCCCATAGTACACAGCCTATGATGTTTTACTCACCTGGTCACACCGGAGGTAGTCAAATTTCTAATGTCGTGCTTTTCGTAGAGACGCCGCCCCCCCAGATTGCTCCGTAAATCAAAACCAACACATCCTTCTCATCACTGCGCCATCGCCTGTTGCGTTAGCTTGCTGTTCAAAGGGGGCGAATCGCTTGTGCACCAAAAAGGACGACCTAAATTGCAATTTGACCGATTTTACGAAAAAACAAGACATTTTGCTCGTACAGGTCGTGGTGAGTATTTTGTCCCCAGACATTTTTTCATTTTTCCCTCCTTTTTCTTTTCTTTTTGGATTTTTTCCACGGTGATTTTCCATTTTGCGAGTGGACAGAATGTGCTGGCTAGCAGGGTTAGCTGGCTTAGCTAACGTGGAAATGCTCGTCCCCCTCAAAGACAAAAAAACGCAGATTGTTTTTTTCTAGCGCCACAACATGTTGGAAGCATGTTAGATACACTTTGAACTATTTTTGCAAGTTTGCCTAGCTTTATATTTTTCTTTGACGGGACTGATTTGTTTTTGGCTCGCTTTTCAGACAGTCGGACAGCTAACGTTAGCTTCAGCTAACATCGTCAGAGGCAGCAAAATTTTAATCCCTTTCAGATTATTGATGGCATATTTATCAGAATTTTTCAGGTTTTGATTTTTTTTTTCCACAAAAACTGGTCAGATTGGTTATTTTTTCGTGCCTTTTTTTTAGTTGGTGGTTAGCTAACGCTTGCAGCGCTAGCCGGCATGGAGCGCTACCAAGGCTAGCGCAGGCCTTGTGATTCACACTTGAGCCCAGAAGAGGGCGCTGTTGGTGTCCAGGCGGGTGTGTTGTTGATTGATTTGGGTTGTTTTTGTGAATCGTTGTCTTCGGACTTTTTTTTTTCTCACTTTGTCTTCACTTTTTTTTTAACGGAGTTTTCCCCAGTTTTTCCCTCGCATGGTGATTTTTTTTTTAAAGCTTTGGATTGCAAGTTTTAACACATAACATGATAAATGCACATTTAATTAAACATGATGTATGAAAAGTGTCTTCCTTTGGCTGTTATTATGTGTTTCTCTGCATTCACTTATAGGTACATGCCCTTAAGGCTTTTACATTCCATCTTCATGTTTAGCATATAAATAAAAGGTTAAAAGTCAATTAATACGTAGAGGTTTAATGACCAATGGGATTATTAGGGAATGGTCCTCAGTCATTATATAAAGAATATAAAATATATCAATTTACATAACTGAGAGACGCCACTAACATGGATGCTGTTGTATGAAATGTTGCTGCTTTTCTCATTGTAGTTAAAAGTAATATTGTCGGTTTATCTGCAGCTATTTTGTTATAAATGCAAAGTCTTTTATGTTTTGAAATTTTTAGATGTCTCTAATCATGCTTTGTTGGAGCAAAACACATCTAAGACCTGCAGGACACAGGCGGATCAGTACCACAGTTGCCCATCCTTGATATTTTTGCAGCATCTTTACACTTTAGTGATTTAAGTGTGTATGAAAAATTTAAAAAACTGTCAAATAGATGGTTTTACTAATGGTTTGCTTTGATGGAAGATATTTGAACATTTTACTGCTCGAATAAACAGATTTAGTCAAAAGTTATTAGATTTAAAGTAGTTGGTGTTATATAATGTAATATTTTTGTGTCTTAGATTGATTTATTAACCTTTTTAATTTAGATTTAAATTGATACTGCCTCGCTGTAGCTTTAAGGCGCATTAAGCGCCTATTTGTTTGGGTGGTGTATGTTCTGGAGTTCCTGCACACACTCCGTCCAGCCCAGGTAAGATTTGGTGAACGATAACCCTGCCCAGCTTGACTGAGGATGTGTTTTCTGTCGCCTCAGTAAAAATCGCCAGGGGGCAAAGGTGAAGGTCCAGACACCAGCCCAAACTGAGCCCAGCCCACAGTGTCAAACGTCAGGCAGACGAGATCCCCGCACACAGACGCTATGGAGTGAGTGAATGTCGAATAAATCCCCCCCCACTGCGCTTTCCTTCTCTATCAGCAGGAGGGGGGCAGAGTTACTGTCCATACCACTGATGTTTTCATGGTTCTGCCCCTGCAAACAGCAAAAATCTGATCTTAAACAGGAGCGGCGAGGCCATAAAAATATACAACCAAAACACAAACGAGTGCATTTCTCACAGATAACATTTAAACTGCTCTGCATAACTTCCTTATGTGCGTCAGCTTCACATGCATGTTACAAGAAACCGGAGCTTTATTTACTTTAAAAGCGTTGTGTTTCTCCACGCGAGGAACTGCAGCGTGTGTTCGGTTGGGTTTAGAGGAACATGAAGCGTTTAGGCTGCGTCCGCATGATAAAATATGCGCAGAGGAAGCGTTGCTATATATGGTTGTCTGTAGTTTTTGCATTAATCTAAAGAAGTCCCTGCTTCCTTTTATGAAGTCGTTTACATGTTTGACGCTTTGTATCTGTTATGTGAGAAAAACACGCTAGTGGTGCATGAATGTTTATTTTTGAGTTTGTCACACACCTTCATGTGGTTTTAATTTAAGTTTCTGAGGCCTGATTATGTTTATTATTTTTTCCAGTACAATCAGTGCAGCAGGTTTAATAATGAGAATTAAGATGATTGTTTGAATGAGTGAAACGATTTAGAGCAGCTGAACAGCTAGAGATGTATCGATCAATACTTACCTACGGAGACGGATTTATTAAGAATATTTTAAGGATTATTAATTGAGGCATAGAAGATTTTTCTGGATAGTCTAGAAAGAAAAAAATATATAAACAAAGTTTGTGCTTTTGGTTTGTGTGTTTAGACCAAAACTACCGAACGATTTTAATTGGTAGTAAATGGGAGAAAGCATCAATTTTGACTAATTGATCACAAATCATAGCAAATACTGTAAAACATGAATTGTCAGATTGATTGATGCATCTCTAGAGAACTCCTGTCATTTGTAGATTTCTGCTCCACAGAAAGCTGTTTGAAGCCTAACTACTCAGACTTTCAGAGGACTGAAGCGTCTCTCATCCTTCCTGAAAATCTCAAACCTTCGTATCCGTTTTGTCTGTCTGTTTCTCTGTTTCTCTCTCTCTTTCCGTCAGACGTTCATCCTCCACTTCCAGCCTCATGGCCAGCAGCAACGTCACCAACAAGACCGACCCGCGCTCCCTCAACTCCCGGGTCTTCATCGGCAACCTCAACACCCTGCTGGTCACCAAGGCGGACGTGGAGGCCATCTTCTCCAAGTATGGGAAGATCGTCGGCTGCTCCGTCCACAAGGGCTACGCCTTCGTTCAGTACGCCAACGAGAGGAACGCCCGGGCCGCCGTCACTGGCGAGGACGGGAGGATGATCGTCGGGCAAGTTCTCGGTGAGGACTTTAGCTTCTGCTAGCGACTAAACCTGGAGATTAATGTAAAATACTTCTCATTAGTACCTAAAGTTTAGCCCAACTTTATTTATCTCAAAGGGAAATTAAATATTGTAACTCACATCATCAAAGTATCTTCAAGGTGTTGTTACTGGCAGGAAGGATTTCCAGTAGCTGTCAGTCTTTCCACAACTCTGAAAAGGCCTCTGACTGAAGCCTGTTGTTGTGACTCATGACTTTAATGACATGCTAACAGCTAAATGTTAGCCAGCAGAGACGATACTCCAGAGTAGCATGTCCTGTTAGCAAGCAATGCTAATCCACATCATTTGCTTTAGCCTCTCTTCTTTAAATCATTGTCTGGCTGTGTGGTTTGGACTAGGGCCTAAAGTGACTAATCAATTATTGAAATAATAATCATGTAATTTAGTAATTGATCTTTAACTGTAGTAAACAGACTAAAAAGGCAATTTGCTGAAAGAACAACATACTTAGAGCTATATTGAAGCCAAAACTTTACAAAAAATATTTAATTTAAGATAATAAGAAAGGCGTTTGTTAAAGGAATGGTGAGATATTGCTTTTAAGGTAGCAAACTATTTATTTTCTTATTTAAAAAATGAATTGAGCTATTTATTTTTCCATTTTTGCCATTTTTCTAATACTGCATTAAAAGAACCAAGTGGTTAAATGAAAAATCTGCAGAATGTATTTTTTTTTTTTATCCAATAATGGATAATAATTGATTACTAAAATAATTGAGCTTCTTCTTTCTCTCTCTGCTCTGCATCCATAAATCCGTTTTCACTTCTGCAGGGTCTTGGGGTTGTAGTTCAGATGTTACGTTTTTATTTGCTAATCAGCTGCTTCTAGTTGTAAAAACAACAGCTTGTTGCCACGGTTACGCATCTGACTCTGAAAGTTAAACAGAAACAAAAACAGCAAAAGTCCTTCCAATTTCACAGCATTTAAGGTCAAAGGGAATAATTCTCCAAAATGGATCGCCTCCACCCACCTCGCTCCGACTGTGGCAGCGGACGACTGAACGTTTCCGGTATTCTCAGATCCAAAACTTGTCAGCATTTTTACGGCCATATTTGTCCACTCCCGTGAGTTGTGAATTCTCTGAAGAAATACATCTAGTTTTGACACGTTCTGACTACGTGGCTGTCGTCCTGTAAACAGCGTCACGCATGAGGGCGCACGGAGCCTGACGTTGACGCAGCATAGACGCACACGTTGCTCGTGGTTACGCATGCAGCTGGTGGATTCATGTCAAAACAAACCCCAAAATGCCTTATATCCTTATGACAATACGTGTTGGCTACACATCTGTGGCTTTAGATTTAGTCTCCGAGTTGACCAGTCAGAAATATTCCAGAAAGAATACAAGCATGTCAAAATGAGCTCAAGTCGCTCTCTGGATATTATTGGCTCGGGAAAAGCCATTTTATAACATTATTGGTCGAATGCAGTGTCAATCAAAAGGGCTCTGGGCTGCTGCTAAACTCTGCCGGACACCGGCAGAGTTTAAAGAAGAGAAAAAGGCAGAGAATTCAGACAACCTAGATTTGTCCCATGGATGGGATGCCGCCAGTTAAGGGGTTAATAAACACTTTATTACATAAAGCTTAAATTTTTTTTTTTAATGAATTGATCGTTTCAAACAATGCAGCTATGTTTAAAATGTTAGTGTACTATTTAGGTGAAAGTTCTTCATGTTTTGTCTGAAGTGTTTTTATCGTCCCTGCTTAACGATCCGTTCTGTCTTTTATCTCAGACTGTAACCTCGCCGGAGAACCCAAACCACACCGGTCAAAAACCTCCAAACGCTCGGCGGGAGACATGTACAGGTCGGTGTCTGACCCACAAACGGCGCCTCCAGCTGATACAAAGATAACAAGCTGTTTTTAAAAGAGGCTTAGAGAAACACTCTGGGAATGCGACACGCTGACATATTTTCACCGTGTTGTTTATGTTCTGCCTTGCAGTAGTTCCTCGTTTGACCTTGACTATGATTTTCAAAGAGACTACTATGACAGGTGAATGAAAGCCGTCTGGAAAAAAAAACAATCACTGAGCGCCTCAGTCAACACCTAGTCTGATTTCTGTTTTGCTTTCTTTTTTTTCCCGTATGGTTCCAGAATGTACTCGTACCCGTCTCGCGTCCCCGCGCCGCCGCCGCTGTCGCGGGCCGTCATCCCGTCCAAACGCCCGCGGGTCAGCCTGAGCGGAGGGAGCAGCCGGCGGACCAAGAGTAGCTTCTCCTCTTCATCAAAGAGCAGCCAGAGGACTTCATCGTCCAGAACGAGTCAGTGCTCTCACCGAAAAATACCTTCAGTTCCTAAAGAACATTCAGCACTGCAGCTGGAAGACGTTTAAATATACATAAAACAATAAGGTGACATGGATCAGGAATATAAAATCTGAAATTCTCCTTAAAATTTCTGATATTAATCTATATTCTTTTCCAAAATAGAAACCGCAAATGACAGAGAATATACTCAAAAAGTGACATTTATTTGATTAAAGATAAAATCCTGATTTTTTTTTTTTTTTTTTGTCAAATCATTTCTGTTTTCAATCTTTTTTATTCTAAAATACAAATAACAGAAAATATTCTCCAATAGTGAATTTTATTTGATTAAAAATGAAATCTCTTGTTTTTTTCATACCATTTTTGATTTTAATCTATTTTTTTTCTAAAATAGAAATTACAAAAAATTAGAAACAACAAAGGATATTCTCAGTGTTTTTTATTTTATTTATTTATTTTTTGTTATACCATTTCTGATTTCAATCAGTTTTTTTCTGAAATAGAAATAAGTGACAGAAAATATTCTGGAAAAGTGACTTTTACTTCAACCATCCCTTATGTGAGTCGTTCAGCAGAGTACGGATCGGCCTGTCGCAATAAGCAATAGATCAATTAATGCATGATAACTTAAACTCAATAATTGCATTTACATGTTTGATTGTTTTTTTCGTGTCTCTTTGTATCAAAGACTGAATTCAGATCAACTCTCACAAAATATTACGGCCAGTCTAAGATTTTTTTTTTTATTTTTTACTTCCAGATAAAGTTTAAATAGAGACTAAAGCGTTAAAATTACCAGAATAAAGTCGTAATATTAGGAGAATAACATAGTAATTCTGAGAACTTTTACATGAAAACTAAAACATTTAAATGTGGAATATTGAGTTAAGTTATGCTTCATCAGTGCTCAAGTTAGAGCAGCGATTATTCATAATAAAATTACTGAAGTAAAGGTAAAAATACTCAAAGTATTTTTTTCCCAAAAAAGTTACTAAAGTAAATGTAATTGAGTAAATGTAACTAGTTACTACCAACTCGGGCTACAAATGATCAAGGGAATAATAACGTCATGTTGCATTTTAAGCAAAAAAAAAAAAGCTTGTTTTCTTATGTTAAAAATTTTATTTGTTTTTCATCTTTTAATGTTTTTAATATTGTGTAAAAAGCCTTCAATGGTTAAATGAAAAGCCTGCAGAATGTGCTACTTTTTTATCCTGCAAGTAGTCAGAATAATTGATAAAATATTAGTTTCTGGTTCAGACTGTAGGACAGAGGCTAATCTTTTGTTTCCGTGCAGTAAGGGTGGACGAGCTGCAGATCATCAAGCGTGAACTGTCGCAGATTAAAAGCAAAGTGGACGACCTGCTGGAAAGCCTGGAGCGAATGGAGAAGGACCACAGCAAGAAGTCTGGTACGACGGCGACAGCTTCCTGCAGAATACGGCCGTTAAGTTCATCTGATGCTGCAGGTTTTTAGTAAATTCACATTTTTGATGTTTGTTTTGTAGCAAAGAGCATAAAGCCAGAGCCGGGCGAGGTGACCTCACCACCGCACTCCAGCAGCAAGAAGAACGACGGCATAAAGAGAGAGAGGGAGAGCCAGGACATGAACAACTCGGATGAGGAGGAAGAGGACGACGACGACGAGGAGGAAGAGGATGGAGACCTCCTGGAGGAGGAAGAGGTGAGAGTGGTTACCAAGCCCTCCAGGGTGCTGCGGCCTAAAATGATTTTACTTAAACTTTTTCAAAAAGTTGCTACTGTTTTTCAAGCACCGTTTTTGCCATAACTTGGCATGCATGTTTTCATATTGGAGGTTCGGCTTTCCAGAAACGTCATGAAACAGGAATTTAATAGGCGTATATTACATCAGATACCACTAACTTGTGACTTCTTCTAGAATCTGGAAATTATAAAAAAAAGAATGAACCAGATTAATAAAGGTCCACAATTTACTTCTTAATATCTTGGCTGAGTAATTTGGATTTTTCTGTGACATTAAACAAGGAGCAGTGCAACTGAAATGTTAGTAAAATTTTACTCTTTGTTTTTCCCACATTCTCTAAAAAGGCATAATACTTTTTTATGTCTGTGTCGAAGTATTAGGGCCAGGCTAAAAAAAAAACTATTACAAGAGTAGTCATTTTACAAGAAAAAGTGTCACCAGAAATCACTAATAAAAGTAAAAATGCTAGGAGAAAGTTGTAATGGTAAGAGAAGAAGGTCGTAACGATACAAAAAGTTGTAATGATAAGAAAAGTTGCGATAATAGTGCGAAATACACCCCCACCCCCAAATTATTAAAACATAATTTAACAAAGGTTCGAGGCAGAAACATTTTCCTCGAGGAATTTTAATAATTGAGGTTCTTGAATCATTCGAGGAATCGTTTCAGCCCTAATATGAGAATCAAGTCGTAATTTTACATCTCCTACACAACAAAATATTTAAAATTAAAATGAGGAATGTCTGAGATCTTGTGAAGTTATACTTTAGTACCAGTTTTACAAATTACTTTTTTAAAATCTTTTAACACATCGGCGTCATCAGCAGGACTTTGAGGCAATTGTTCAAACGTCTATTTATGTCGATTTCAAAAAAAGAACCTAAAAAATTACCAAGCTGATTACGTTATCGAAGCTTTTGTCGTTAAAACCACATTTTCTTGTAATTTTACTTTTTATTTTGCTAATATTAATTTATTTTGTATTTATAAAAACTAATGTAATACTACTGCATATATAAACTTCTGAATTTGAAAAAAATTATCACTATTATTCTGGTGATTAGCAGGTTTTTTTTATCCTGAGTGCTAAAACAGGGAAAGTTTGGTCTGATTTACTGTACTTTAGTTTATGTATGTTATGATTTTTATCTTTTTAGTAGTTTTAATCTTGCAGTTCTGCTCACAAATCCGTCAGGTCAAGAGTCAGGAGAGGGAGGAAGAAGAAGAAGAGGAAGAGGAGGAAGGCGAACACGTGGAAGGAGACGAAGATGACGGCGACAGCGTGAACGGTGACGACGACTCGTAGGCGGAGACTCGGCGCGGCTTCCAGAAGGAGCTCCGACTCCTGTTTTAACACTCAACGTTGTAGATAGAAACACAAGTGTGCACGAAAACACGAGCATGGTGCGCACACCTTACTGTCATGTTGTCCCTGAAGATTTCCTTTTAGTTTTCGTTTAGTTGTCCAGTATTACTGTAACAGGAATATCTAGCTGTAGGTTTGTGTTTTGTTTCTTCTCGTCTTCGTGTGGAGACGGGAACATGGACTAATAATGTTCTCAGAGACACCAACTCGACGGACATCTCTTAAAGCGAGGACGGGAACTCAGCCACAGATTAGTTTTTAGCTTCTGCGTGTTTTTCTTCCTCCTCCGTGAGTTTGTGTATGTTCATGTCAGTTTTTTTTTACATATATAAATATATAAACACTTTTTAGTTTAACTGTAAAGAAATAAATTGCAATAAAACATTAAAATCAAATCTGAGCCTTTATTTTGCCCAAAAATCTGTTTTAATTACTGCTGAAATTAGAGAAACATTCGACTTGCAATTAAAAGTCGATTAATAGTTTGGATTTAAATTATTTTTAATCGATTACTGTAATAAGGTCCATTTAGACTGCCTTTCAGTGTTGTTTGGCCGCCATCCAGGAGGGGGCGCGGCTGATAATACTTCAGCAAGCCAATAGGAAAAACAAATATGGAGGAGAGTGAAAGAAACGGAATGATTTTTATGCGATTCTGTTTCGAAATATAAACACTCTACAAGGTAATTAAAGACTCCGTCCATTTCAGTTTTCTTTATAAACAAACTTTTTAGTTTAACTGTAAATAAATTAATTTCAATAAAACACAAGTAAATCTTAGCCTACATGTGTTTTTCTTTAGCTTTAAACTGTTAGTAGTTAACTAATGTCCGCTTCGACGGATTTGGCCCCAAATCCGTCTGCTGGATTTGGCCCCAATCCAGCAGAGGGCGCTGCTGGTCATCCTTGAGCCAGCCAGAAGAGAAACAAAGATGGCGGAGGGCGAAAGAGAAGGTCCGTACAGAAACGAATGCTGTGTATGAGCGCGGTTCTGTTTAGAAATATAAGCTCCTTAAAGAATCTGTTACGGTCAGTTTATATGTATATACAAACATACGTTTTAGCTCAACTGTTTAGAAATAGGTTGCTATGAAATTGCTGATAATGGAGGGCGCCGCTGGTCATCCTTCAGCCGTTGATACAGATACAGAAACAAAGATGGCGGAGGACACATCTAATAACGGGTAAGAAACGATCCAAATGGCGACCGGTGTGGAATCTAAAATGCGTTTTATGCGGTTCTGTTTAAAGTTTAAACTCTCCACAAGCTCCTTAAGGAGTCCATGACATGATAAAACCAAGAAATTAGAAAGATCAACTGTTCTTTTTGTTTACAGAGAAGCTTTTGATAGTATATTTTAGTAGTATTAGTGTCTCAGTATTCTGTAGTGAAAATGGCCATTTATCAATGAATCGTTATGCGATCGATAAGATCAGTCAACTTTTGAGTAATTCATTAATGAACATCTTGAATCCTCAACTAGAATGGGATACTAATTTCCAGCTTTTAATGTCATTCACTTTCAATCTTCTTGTGAAGGTAAACATACTAAAGACATGCTAAGGTCTGGCTACATAAAAGAGTGATTCTCTGAATTCGGTATGTTTTGAGGTCTCAGGTTACTAAAAATATACCACAAAAATTGTGTTTTTGATCACTGCATCTATTGAAGGACTCTTCGAACCAACAAGAAAATATGTCTCCCCAACTTATGCACGAAATCCCAATCATTGTTACAAATTTCTTTGTTACTTAGGTTGCTTTAAATTCAACCCCTATGAGTATAACTCTTTAACATAGTTAAACTAATTCTTCCAGTTCATTTGAGATCTCCTGTCCCTTGATTAAAATAAATAATTGTAAATATATTTTACTTGATAGTGAATCATAATTAGACTGAGAAGTAGAATATGGCAACTTGATGTAAAAGCGCTTTTCATAAATCATGAAAGTACACTTTAAAATAAACATTAAATCAGGCTTTTTTAAATATTTTTGACTCATTCTTTAAACTTTGCATACAGACCAACAAATATTAGTCTAATATTTGCTGTTATTATAAAAAAAATGATAACAATGTAATGTATTAAGTAACTGGGTTGAACCAGTGACGTGCGGTCAGGGGAGGCAAGTGAGGCAGAGCCTCACTTGTCATCATGGAAAAATAATATATAATGATAAAATAATTTATATTGCTATTTTCACCCTGTGGTTTTTACTACAAAGTGCCCATTTCTCATTTAGCTTAACCAATTCTGATTATTTTTTCTTCAAAATCGCTGAATTTTCGCATTTTCCCATTCAAATGCTCGGAAGCGCAGCTGGTGAGGCAGCAGCCAGCTGAGCCTCACCTGGGATTGATCAACCTCTCGCTAACTGTACTGCCTGCCACTCTATGGGAGCCCGTTCCTCCTCTCTGTACGTCACCAATAAAATGGCTAAAAAACATTTAGTATATGAACAGATTTTCCATAATTTAGCTTATGTATATAATGTACAGTGTTTTTTGTCACCAAGTGTGTGTGTAACGTGCTTTGTGTGCTGAGGAGCGATCAGAAACGGCAGAGAACAGATTTGAGGTGAGGCAGGCAGTTCCCTTGCCTCATGTCAGGGGGCGCTCATGATCCCAGACCATGTGACTCCACAACTGCAGAGTAAGAGACAGTAACAGCGAGCTAGCCATACAGTAAAGTCAAGTGCAGCGATATATTTACAGTTTTCTCCTCTTACCACAGCAATCACTTATTAATTATCACAAAAACCATAACCTAAAACCATACTACTGCAACAGACTGAATGTTCTGCTCTTTGTGTGGGAAATATTTTAGTGTTTTTTGGGGGTTTTTGCGGCATTGTTCTCAGTTGCACATAGCTGCGCTGAGACAGAGAGCGAGAAAGAAGTGGTTTTGAGTTGTGCTTTAACAGTTTTTTCATTTGCTGTGGAGCCCAGCACAAAATTAATATCATCTACTTGTCCATGTTTGATTGAGTTAACAGAATTATTCTACGGCGGCAGCGCGGCTATGGATGACATGTAATCTTTTTGCATGCGCGAAATTTCCTTATGTAAACAATAACATGCAGGGGGTCTATATTTGTAAATCTGATTTTGATTAAGTCAGTGCCTCACCAGCTATGAACCTCACTGCACGTCACTGGGTTGAACAGGGTTGAAGATTTACACTAAAAGTAGCCACAAGTATGGATGCACAAGGGTATGGAGCCACATATTATGTGATGAGAACAAGAAATTAATATATTTTTCAAAGACTATTCTTTACTTTTTCCCAAACAACAATAAATATCATTTACGTGCGTAACAGTGTTGGAAGGTTGAGCTTGACGATGACGATCTATGAATAAAAATAATGAAATATAGGCAAGAATCTTTAATAACACTTAAATCTTTTTACAGTGTGAGCGGGAAAAGACTTAAATGATGTCACTACCTGGGTGCTGAGGAAATTGGACTGAACCATTATTTATAAAAAAGAGGGATTGATGCTGTTACAGGGGTGAACAAAACTGGAGGGACATGATTAAAAAGTGCTACTTTATAAATAATTAATGCATTTTTCTCATACTTCTTTTATTTAGGTTAAAGTATACTAAAAAATGTTTATAATAGTAGAGATAACTTGCAGTTACTGGCTATTTTTTTTGTTTTATATTCAATTAAAAATTAACATTGGTCAGTGGGGACATGCTCATTTGGCTGACCTCTATGCTTCAACAACCCATAAAATTTTTAGAAACATAATTTTTAAAATATATTTGCATGTTATATTACCAAGACACATGTATATTTCCTTTTCTTGATTTTTCTCAAAAAATGTTGTTTGCATTATATGAGAATCTTTGAGATAAGCCGGTGACACACAAAATGCACTGAATTCAGAGAATGACCCAAAACAGGTTTGACATGTTGATGGAACTTAACATGTCTACAATGCTGAAGTACTGAAACCTGTTATAACAGGAAACAAAGGAGACGTTTAAACATTCCCCACACTTCCTAATGTACCTGTTATATTGCCAGTAAAGGATTACAATGAATCTATTGTTTATGCAAGTAGGCCTACCTATAAAATGGAGGGAGGGGTAGAGAGCAGAAATTGTTTCGAAACACATCAATGAAAAGATATCATTGAACATTTTTAAAACTTGCCTTATTTTTCTCATTTGTGTTTTTTCACCTACTAAGCTAAGTTACAGGTCCAGTATGACAAAATACAAGTAAACATTTCTTTTAGCTTTTATAACCAAGATAGGTTGGTTGTATTAAGCCCTGAAACAAATAACACACGCAGATCACCGAGTCAACTGGTGATTGACATGGACCTGAACATTCTGATCCACATAAAGACGGTTACAAAGTCAGCCTTTTATCACCTGGAGAACATTTAAGGAGATAAAAGACTAATGTCTACAATGCAAGTTGTAGAGAAACTCACCCATGCAATTATCTTTAGTTACACTGATTACTTTAAAATACTTATGTTAGTTTATAAATCACTGAGTGGCTTAGCACTAAAATACATTAAAGTTCTGTTGTTGTATGAAACTTTCAGACTGCTCAAGTTTTCTGGTTCTACTCTCCTCTGCATCCCCAGAACCAAACATTTAGAATTTAGCATTGAGTTTTTATGCTCCTCTGGTCTGGAACGATAACTTAATAACAATTAGTTTTATTCATAAAAGCTGAAACATCATAAAGTGTCCTCTGGATTACAACTTTGCATTACTTCTTTTTATTTTGCTACTGTAATGTAATATTTTTGTATTTATCATGTAAAGCACTTTGAATGGCTTTGTTGCTGAAATGTTTTATACAAATTAACTTGACTAAAATGAACAACTGGGGCACCGCAGGGCTTCGTGTTCGAGCATCTGACATACTAATGAATAAAAATCAGAGACAGGTAAGACATTAATCCATATTTTTGGTGATGATAAAACATAACTTTGCACTCATTTAGACAAATGCACAAAAATACTCAAATTTAATATGTTTATTGTCAAAAAATAGTTTATAAAGAAAAACAGTGATGTGGTTATCAACATTTTCTCCTGATTTTTCCATTGTCCTTTGCTAAATGTCTCACGCTTTCACATTAAGTTTCTCACATATCTCGAAGCAAAGCAGAGTGCTCATTAAAATGTGCTTTGTCATTCTGTCAGAGTTCAACCATCTTTCATATCCTCTCACATAATAACAAAAGGCATCAACTTGTGCCAAGTGGCTTGTTTTCTTTAGCCGTACCGTGACATCTAGAGCTTTTGACGATAAGATCCAGAATGTTGGTCGACCGCCAACGAGATTGAAATCTTGCTTTCAGTTTAGTCACTTTTCTGGTGTAGTGAGTCCTTCTGGTTTTATTGCTAACTGACAGATGGCTTTATCTAATTAATGAAAACAAGACAATCCTGAGCTGGGATGGGCTCCTTTTAAGATGACAGTCAGATTTAATAAACACACGAGACCTGCTCACATTTCATTTCACACAGTAATAAAAGCATTTAAAGACAGTAATTGTATCAATAGATATGTTTACATTATTAAAAAATATATACCTTAAATCACCAAAACTTTTGCAGAACCTGAGCTATTAGTTTCTTCATCTCATAAGTGTTGAGAACAACCAGTGCAATATATAATGTATACATCTCTGAATTAGTTTTGTAAAAACACTTCATAAACAGCATGACACTCGGTTTTTGCTGCGTTTTAAAGCAGCACCCTTCACTGTGTCTTTGTGGGGTTATAATAGCTTCTTCATCTCTGGGTTTGATCAGGCGAACGTCAGGATGGACAGTGTGACGAAGCTGACCAGAGGCAGCACAGCTGGAGGAGAAAAACAGAAAGACGTGTTAATTAGAGAAGGTAATGTGAAATTACAAAGAACGGCACAAAATTTAAGTAACTTAAGATAGAAAACTGTATAAACGAGAAATTTTATGTCAGTTTCGAACTCTGTTTATGGTGAAATGTGGATTTCTCTGCTCTTATCTGAGAACTTTTTTTAATCTGAATAAGAAACAATTTTCTTTTGGTTGAGCAGAAATTTTAGTAGCTTACCATTAGAGTAGAAAGGACGGTTGGCCCCTGATGGTGGTGCTGTGGTGTTTGTCGAGGTTAGGAAGATGGAAAAGTCTGTAGCATTACCGGTTTCAGAAAGTTGGAGGTCGTTAAAATCAACTGAAAAGAAAATAATTGTTTTTAATTCATGCTTCAAACGTGCAAATTTCTATCATTTACTAAACTGGAAACAGCTAAACAGGTTTAAAAAAAAAACAACACATATATGTTTGTGCTCTTACATCCCGTTCCAGATCCGACGACCAAACTAAAGGTGGTATCGGCGGACCTGAGTCCAGCTCCGGTGGTGACATTCAGACCAGCGACGTTAAACGTACACTTGATGTTGGTACCATTGACGATGTTTTTAATATCTGTCATAGTCTGAAAATTTGAAGTCAGATTCATAAATGCTATTCCATAAATATCCAGTAGATAAATTTTAAGTTAATAAATGCAGATCACATAATATTTTGTGAGTTGTGAATACTCTTACTTTCCTTTTTACCATAAAAATTTTATTCAAGTAATTTTCCGGATGTAGGAACAACGCAATGTTAAAAGTTAATCCTTACCTTCGCTAGTGTACTGTTCGCAGTTTTATTGACTGCGTTATAAATCGTGGACATGCTGAAGAAGGACCCGTTGTTTGAGCTGTTTCGACCACAGATAAAAAGCATGAAGTTTGTCTGTGGAGAGAAGCAATGCAACATTTCAGTCAGAAATTATGAATATTGCACAAAGTTATGACTTTGTTTAATTGTCTTCAGTTTAACTTACTGTACACCATCATTCGTCATAATATTTACGTCGCCTAATTTTATTAAGCTGAGCTAAATAATGTTAAGCTACATGCATTTAATGTAAGCTAACACTTACGTTAAGCTTACATTACGTTAAGCTAAACATAGCATAAATAAATGGAATCAAGCTAAAGTTAGCTTAGCTTAGCTAAATTTTGATGTTAGTTAAGACAGTTTGATTAACTTTGATGAGGAATATTACCGCTCAGTTCCAAAATCAATGTCATAAAGCCAGACTAAGCTAAACTAAAACTCGCTAAACTAAGCTGAGTGTCATTTAGCTAAATGGTGTGACAGCGAGCAAGTATTATAAAAATGATAAGAATAATTTTAAACTGTAAAGTTACAGTTTTAATCAAAGTCAAAGGTTGTCCCCATCTTGTAGCTGTTTGTTTTTTAAATAATAATTTTAATAAATATAATTGGATTAAAAGGTTGTGACAATATTTTAAAAATCTTTGAAGTAAATTTCTTTTGGCATATCTGTTAACAAGAATATATCAACAATAATAAAATGTTGGCACTATATTGTGTTATATCAACAAATCCTAAAGATTTTTATTGGACAGTTTTGAAAAAATCTGCCATACACTTCATTTATTCTACCTTCACACATAAGCAAACATAAATCAAAGTAAGTTTTTATTTTACTGAATGGATTATTTAGATGGATTTAACTATTCTACTTAATATGCTACATATAAAGCCCATAAATACCAATACAAGTACAAAATAAAGAATTGTGCTAATAGAAACAGGAAGTTGCAGAAAGGTTCATTGTAATATTTGCAACCATTAAAATTTAGGCATCATTAAACCCTTCTCATATATTATGCATATTGTTCAGCTAACTTCCATTATTTTGTATCTCCATGTATTTTTTTCCCAAACATTTATTCGGAAGTACTTTTGAAAATCTGAAATAATTACCCAAGCTTTGTTGGTGAGACCTACGGCGACGTATCCGGTAGAGTTCTCTAGGGAAGAGTTCCCTCTGGCAAAGTTCCCACTGAGCTCAAAGGCCAGGTCGATGCCATTTGGGGCCTTCAACGCTGTGGGGCGAGCAGATCCAAAAAGACAATCGGTGGTGTTGCCTGCTGGGTCGCAGTTTGTAGGTTTCTGCATGCACTGTTTGGTTGCGCCACATCCTGTTTTAGAAATATCACCCTACAGAGACAGAAACAAACCCAATAAGTCAATAAACAGTCAACAGATTCTTTAACTTCTGTGTTCTGGTGGAGCTCTAACGTAAAGGTTAGATACTATTTCTGTGTTAATTTAATTTAAAAATCAGATGCTGTTTCTGTTTTCTTGCTCAGCCGCTAAAACGGCTGAGTGTTAAAGCTAATGGATAACTTTCTTCAGTTGTCCTAAGCTTCAAGTAAACCATTGGTTACAGTTTAACAAAACCAAACCAAAAGATTTTGAGCTTTTCTTTGTTTCCCCATCATCAGTCAAGTCTTTCTATTTGTCCTCTGAGTTTTTAAAGGTTATTCAAACAGCAATGCTTTGAAAATTTCCACCAAATCTAAGTAAATTTGTGTTAGTAAGTTGGATTTTAGACATTTTTGTAAGTTCAGCACTGCAAAAACACAAAATGTTACCACATATTATTTACTTAGTTTCCAGTGCAAACATCTTAATACACTTGAGATAAAACGAGTAACTTTTCAGCAAGAAATAAGAGATTGTTTTAAGTGAATAACTCCTTAATATTTATGAATAAAACACTCGTTCCACTGGCAGATAAATTAATTTATAACAAGACATCGTTCCCATATAATTAGTGAAATAATCTTCTAATGGAACTAGAACTTTTTCATCAATTTTAAAGAATTATTTACTTAAAACAATCTCTTATATCTTGCTGAAAGGTTTTCTATTGCTTAGTTTTGTCTTTCTTAAAATGTATCAAGATATCTGAACTAGAAACTAGACCAAAATTACATTAGGTAAGATTTTGTGTTTTTACAGTGAGATCTCTTTATCTTGTAAGTACATCAAAGTTGTTGGTTATAAAGTAGGTTAAAGTATTATCATTACAATAATAATAATAATAAATACTAACCTGTGACAGTACTGGCTGGAAACTGAGAGCCAGGAAAACCATCATTGCGGCGAAAACCTGCATCATCTTATGTTCCATTTCTGCCTGGAAAATATAAATATTTACACAAATCATGTTAAAAAAAATTTGTTTTGAGGATTTTTATTTAACAAAAAACATTAAAATGGATAATTTAATTTTACAATATGTCTTAACTTTGTATACACAATAGAAAATTGAAATTTAATCAGATAGATACATATGATAAAAAAGGATGTATGATTATTCTGTTCTTTTTCACAGAAATACAACAGAAAAACATAAATAAATCTTATTTAAAATGGTTTACAAAATTACTTTAACTAATTTGGTTTACTAAAAATGATCAGATTTAAAGTTTTAATGTTTAAATTAGTAGAAAAACCCAAA
This sequence comes from Xiphophorus hellerii, assembly GCF_003331165.1. Lineage (NCBI taxonomy): Eukaryota > Metazoa > Chordata > Actinopteri > Cyprinodontiformes > Poeciliidae > Xiphophorus > Xiphophorus hellerii. The sequence continues at coordinate 24,442,456 of NC_045677.1, forward strand.
CTGGTTCTTGTAAAGAAACATAAAGTAGAGTCTTGACTTACTGGATGTGAAGTTTGGTTCAGGGAGGTGTTGTTGGCAGCAGGTGTTCTGGAGTTCTGTTCAGTGGGGGAAGCTGATGGAGCTTTTCTACATCCACCTGGAAAGGGGCGGGGCTTAGCAGGAACACCTGTCTGGGTACTAGGATGTCACAGGTGTACTTTTGTTTTGTCTTTCTGTCAGTGGAAAAAAAGGTTTCTGTGGAACCAGTTTGACCACTGAGGGGATTTTTGAGATATATTACAGTCAGATGAGATGGTCATCTTTAGATCGTACAATGAATAGATTTTTTTAGTGTAATGTTACAGAATCTTAACTGGATTTACGTCTGGATTTAACTAGGACACTTCTAAACCTTCATTTTGCTGCTTGATCCTTCAGCAAAGCAAAAACACAAAATATTACCAAGTATTTTTGGTTTAGTTTATCGTCCAAATATCTTAGTACACTTGAAATAAGGCAAAACTCACTTACAAGAAACTTTTCAGAAAGAAATATGAAATTCTTTTAAGTAAATAATTCCTTAAAATTGATTTTTAAAAATGACATTTTTCCATGTTACAAGTGAAATAATCTGTCAGTGGAAGTAGTACTTCTTTTGTTATCAATGTCAAGGAGTTATTTACTTAAAACAAGCTCTTATGTCTTTCTGAAAAGTTCTTTCAACTGTGCTAATTTATTTGCTCTAGAAACTACACCAAAAATAACTTGGTAAGTTTTTGTGTTTTTGCAGTGTAGTGTCAGTTTGAAACGCTTTGTTAATTTTACCAAACTTTTTGTAACATGGAACAAAATCGTCAAGTCAAAATCGCTGGCGGGTCGAGAAAATAAACTGAAAAAACAAACTAGAAATGTTGGAAAGGGACATTATTTATTGTAAAACCAAAACTTAAAAAGAAATTTGCCCTTTTGTTGTATTAAAAGAAAAGAGTCTAGTTTTCAAATTCTTTTAGTTTCGGTTGAACAAATTTATTCTCAGTTATTAAACAGTATTTCAGTCGCTGTATTATATATATTTACACAAATTATGTTAGAAAAATCTGTTTTCAGAAAATTGTCATGTACGTTTTCTCAAAACAAAAACATTTTCCTACAAAAAACATGTTTTCCATTGTAAGAAAATTATGTTGGTAATATTTTCAATCTGATTAAACATTTAATAAACAGGTTTTATCACTCTTGTACTGCAGATGTGGGCCACGAAGGATCAGTCCAAGGGCCACAATTGGGCCACAATTGGCCCCCGAGTCACACTTTGGACACCCCTGCTCTAGATGAAACAAGAAGTACGTCTTTCAAAACATTTTGTCTCTTGTCTTTTTGACCTTCTGGATGAAACATTGATGCACTTTTGAAGTAATTTTATTGTTATTATCAGATAAAACCTGAAAATACATAAAAAATGTAACTAAATGTGTTTATTGCATCAGAAAAATGGAAATTGTTCAAAATAGGAATCAGAAGATCTCAAGAAGCCCAGAAATTAGTATCAGCCTGGAGAACCCGGATCGGAGCGTTTATACTATAAAATAAACTTTTTATTACCTGAGATTTTAACTTTAAAATATAAGTTCTAAAAGCTAAAATCACCAACATGGTGTTGGGATTTATTTTTCACCTACTCAACAACAAATAATCAGATTTTTTTATTGTTTTTTTTTTTTTTGTAGGAAATATATATCCAAAACTTTTAATGGTTTTTAGACGACAACCTTGTTAAATCAAAGGCATCCAGGTTGCTTTTGCTTTTTGTTTCGGGCTCCATTGAAAAATACTGAACAAAATATTTCATTTATATGAACAGAATCCAGGTCAGTCATCGATTGAAAACATTTACTACATTCAATAAAGTTTAAGTTTAGCAATTAAAACCACATTTTGCTGTACTTTTGAGTCCTAGTTACCATGACAACAGAAGGAATCCAGAAAGCTTGGAAAAGATGAACACTTTGTTTTGCGTGTAACATTTTTATAAGTAGATTTTAAAAGTTATAGTTTTGTACTAATTTAATTTAATTTATTCTTGAATTGTGGCCACAAAAAGTCAGTCCAGTGGCCGCAAAATGGCCCACGCACCTCACTGTGAACACCTTTGCAGTAAAGTCTTTTAAAAACAAATAAAATAGATTAATTAATTGGATGTTTTCAAGCCAGTTGTTTTTCCACTAACAGCTAAAGAAAACAAGACATTTTGAATTAGAATATTAAGTCAAACTAATAACAAAATCTTGTTTTAAAAACAGGATTAATCTAAAAGTCATATTTTTGTCCTAAATTATCTCTTGAATTGTGGTCGGAGGGCCACAACAAATCCGTCTAATGGCCACAAAATGGCCCACGCTCCCCACTTTGAACACCCTTGCTGTAAAATCTTGATACCTACTCAGATTTTAATCTAAAAATTACAGTTTCAAAGAATGTAAATGTGGGATAATACCTGCTAAAAGCTTATTAAGGTGAAGAGTATTTACACATAAAATAGTTGCGTTACAGCGGTGTTGAAATGCTTTTCAGGTGATGGGGCCACATGATAATTAGTTCATAACATGGAATGTGACATCTGAGACGTTTTTAAGGCTTTGACGTCATTAGGCAAAGAAAACTGGACGGTTTGGTGCCATGATGCCAAACCAGGAGGGGCTGCATTCCTTCCTAGCTACGCTCTGGTTTTACCTGTCAATTAGTCACCTTAAGGCTGAAAGTTTTCCAAATTACATCGTCTGGATTTACAGCCACCAGCGCTGCAATTAAAACTAAAATATATTTAAACAATTGAATCTATTGTAGAGGTAACCTATAGATTATATTTACAGGAAAATTTGAGGTCGGTGTTTAAAACTGGATCATGTTTCTGTTGTTACCAGAAGAACTCCGGAAAACAAGTCTAATTTTAAAAAACACCATAAAACACCAAATGTTAACATTACTGCAAAAAGAAAAGAAAAAAAACAATCTATTTCGATTAAGCCCACACAGTCAGCATCTTAAATGTTTCTCATTTTTTCTGGTAAGGAAGAAAACAAACAATAATGTGGAGCTGGAAACCTTATCGACTGGATTCTGAAGATGTTTTGATTTATGGAAACTTCTCGTAAAATTGCCCAACATGAACTTCCTTGTTTGAAAAAATCTGTGTTTATTCAGGTTACGGGAAGAAGGCGGTGAAAACTAATAAAGACGAAAGACAATTTTAGAGTTGAGCTTCAAATGGGATTCATTTATTGCATTGCATTTTATTTCATCGTCACTATTTTGATTTTTTTTTTTTGTATAAATGCGACATAACAGCTTTTTTACTTTGGGATCTGTAAAGTATTTTTGGGTTTGAAAATGTCTTTAAGCAACTCAACTGGCGATAAACAAAAACATTACCATTACCAGTTACCAATGATAAGAGAATTAAAGAAATAAAACAAGATTAGATCATTATTAGCCTTTTTAATACAGTTGGAGATTAACTTAATCAGTTAGTCAGACTTTTTCATTCAAACTAATAGAAAATATAAATTTAAGCTAATGCATTGAAGTAAATAATACTGTCACTTTCTTAAAATAATAGCCTGTTAGACATGTTTTGCCAAAAATGTGACCAAAAGAAAATAATTTTTGACATGAAATGATACATTTTAGGAAGGTGACAATATGTAAACAAAACACAAAATATAATTTTTTGGATGTAAATCAAACTTATAAGATGTAAATTAACAAAAAATAGAAATTTAATTTTTAATTGAAGCAAAAAATATTTAAACAAAACATAAAATAACTAATTTTATGGGGGGAAATAAAACAATATTAATGTTTAAATCCTCTTCATTATGCAATAAAGTATTATTATTTATTTGTATCTCAGTGAGTTTCAGATTAAAAGCTCTTAGTTTTCCTGACAAAAGTAATGATAAAACAAACTTTTCCATTATATAAAAGTTTGCAATGATAAAAACATTAAAGAGATAAAACATTATGGGATAATTATTAATCTTTTTAATTTAATTGAAGATGCAAGTAAATGCAATTATTTTTGTTTTTGAACTTAATCAGACTTTTATCATGGAAATGAACAGAAAATAGAAATTTAAGCTAATGCATTGAAGTAAAGAATATTTAAACAAGACACAAAATAAACAGATTTTTTTTTTTTTTGAAACAAAACAATAAAAAAAGTTTAACTTTAAAGCCTCTTCACTAAACAATAAACTCTTATTTATTTGTTTATTGTTGTGCTTAAGACTGAAATTTGCTGCTTTTGTTGGGGAAGCTCATGCATCTGTTTTATCTTTTTGTGATCCTTAACCCAACAGACCGCCTTTGTTCTTTTATATACTTCCCGGCTCAGAACTTCTCGTGGCCGAACCGGCCCAGTTACCTTTGTTTAAAGAGCAACAGAGCAAATAATAGAATACAAGAGAGACAATGAGGCCTTTCATTGGGAGTAGGTCCATTTGAATACTGCTGCGAGCGTCGCTGACCGTCGCAGAGACGTAATTTAAATAAGAGGTAATTAACTAAACAACCTGTAGCATTGTTAGAGTTTATGAAACCATTAAAAAACCATAGAAAAGAGATTTGTTTAGACTTGAGCCTCTGTTTTGTTTTTGATCTAGGCGTTTTGTGCCGAAGTGTTTGAACAGCAGGGTGGAGCCGCATATGGAGATCAGATCAAAGGTCACCAGGTCTGTTTAATGTTCCATCATGACAGAAAGTTCATGTAACGACTCCAAGCTTTTAACGACGCAGTCTCAGCTGGTTTTACGACCATTTTCACCCCCATGAGCTCACAGCGACCTTAAAGGTGACCTAATACGCTTCCTTGAACATGTCAGGACAGGTTTATGGGCTACACAAAACACATTCATTACATGTTTTGCTCAAAAACATTCTTACATGACGAAATTTTAGTCTGTTTTAGTGCCTCTTGTCACTCTAAATCCAAATAAGTTGCTGCTGGCCACGCCCGCCCGACTCGACGTTTACACTCGCACATGCAAAAGGCTGCAAACAGATGTGAAATTTTGCAACCATAGATCTTTGAAAAGCAGAAGCAGAGCCTCCTGCACAAACAACAAGAATACAGCAGATGGTTTCTGGATGGTAACTCAACAGTAATTCTTGTCTTTTCCAGCAGCCATTATACAGTGATAAAATCAGCTGACTAAACATCTTGGAGCTCAGCTGGGGTTGGCTGGGGTTGCTAGGAAACAGCACAGAGCCCATCGAATGTGACTTAACTTATTGTCAAACAAATTAGCCTGGTAAAAACCAGACCTCTCTATTCGGGCTGGTGACTTGGCTGTTGAGAAACGATTTCTTCCTTTCGATTCTGTTGAAGCTTTAAATTTGACCAAATTTCTAACGTTTAGTTGTGACGTATGTAACAACAGTTTGACCCTATGAAGCTAAGAAATTGATGTCATTGTTCTGTTCGCTGATTGGTGCGTTTGAAATTCTGCCAGAAGAATCCTAGTGAATGGGAGAAAGCCCAGACTGTCTGTGAATCGAGTGGAATTGCACAGAAAGGCAACAGTCAGGCTGCCGGGAAAAACGCTGGGTGGATTTTTTAAAGTACTTGGGCTGGTTTTAGAAGCAGTTCAAACCCAAATAAAAGTATAAAAATGTTGAAAAAGTGAATTTTGCGTAATAGGTCGCCTTTAATGGCCCAATGACTCCTAGTGTAACCCACTAGTGGTGTAAATATCCCACAACAGGAAGCCGGGTTCTTCTAGGGCTGGATGAGGTGGCTGAATTGTCTTAAAACAAATTAAACTGATTTGAACTGAATCACATGCTGCTTTTTGTAAACCAGTATTAGTAATAAAGTATTAATACTGGAGAATATTTTTGGATTCATGGGTGGAGACTCTTCTGAGAACCTTTCATTTCAGTGAAATCCTCTTTGCTGTGGTAAACTGGTTTTGTTTTTGAGAACTGTTTGATGCTGTGACTCACAATCATCTCTCACTTTGAAATGTGACGCTTTACCAAAAACCAGACACACCTGCAACTGTTACATTATTTTTGTGCAGAATTGCTTGAGGCAGTTCCAAAACATTGTGCAACTAGTTCCTTAGTTTGCTACAAATGTTGGCAGACATTGTTATTTTTGAAGGAAGGGAATTTGAAGAAAGAACGAGGAAGAGGTTTTAGATTTGAATACGCAGCAGCAAAACTTCCAGCAGATTGTTTTTGAATGAGTTGCGTATGTTTCTGAGATTAAATCTGCCATTAAATCTGTGAAGCATCCTAAGTTTGAATAGTGCATGTATATTGGAATGAAGGATGTAAACGTTTCGTTTTTGTTCCACATACTTAATGATCTCCAGACCATTTTGAACTGAGAGTTTAAAGCTCTGTACTCATCTGTGGTGTGAGCTCAATACAGTCAAAGTATTAAAATATACACAACTCCTACGATGGCAGTTTGGCTGAATTTTTTAAATATTTACTACTCTGCAAGGGGCCGTCAGGTATGATGGTGTAGATACAAAAAGAATAGTGAATATCCACCAAGAAGTCTAAAAAAACAAGGACATTTTTGAGTTTAAGAAGTTGAAAATTTTCTAGAAAAAAACTTGGAAATTTCTGAGTTTGAAAAGAAAAAATTGCTAGAAAAAAACCATTTTGAGATTAATCACAGGAATTATTATTTTTCTTTAAGAGAAGAGTTTCAATCTTTTTGACTTTTGGAAATTTTCTGAATTTCAAATGTAATAAAAAAATTGTAACTTTAAGAAATTTCCATGTGTTTTTCTAGAACATTTCTGAGGTTTTCAAACTCACAAATGATCTTATTTTTTTTTTCTAGAAATAAACAGATTTTTCACACTTTAACCTTTTTTAATGCCTTAAAAAATCAAAACCCGTAGATTAAATTCTGACTCAAAACATCATAAATCATGAATGAAAAAATCCCCAGTGAGTTTGGTTTAAACATAAAAACACTGTGTGCTTGTGGATCTTTGTCGTCACGCTGGTTCAGTTGGAGGCCAGAACATTCGGAAACTATCTTAAATATCACGCCTCTAACTTTTCTTCCCATTAGTCATAAATTCCTCTTCTTAGATTTGTTCTTATTCTGAGAACATTGATTTCATTCGTTGAATCTGATCATGGTGCGGGCCAGAACGGCCTGAGATTGTGAGGGAAAATTCTTTACCGCCCGAAAATGAAGTTGTGTCATCAAACACCGGTTGCATCCAGCTGCTCCGGCCTGCAGGTATTTTGTCAAAACGATCACATATTTTTGTCGAAGGAGCTTTCCTGGAAGGAATGCATTAATAGAGAAAAAAATGTGTTTTAGCTTGCTTCAGTCGCAGGAAAACTCCTGTTTTATGTAAATACGCAGCAGCGGTAAAGGCTCTAAAACTTTTCCAGAGATAAGAAAGAAGTTAAAAAGCATCACCTTTAGTAAATAAGCCCCGACCTGAATGTAAAGAAAGTTTCCCCCGTTTGGTCCTTCAGGGCCCTTTGTCTCCATATTTACAGACTCTGATTAGATATTCAGTTTTAGTGGAGGACAAACAAAATAATCTGATCAGATTATCTGATCCCTGATCAAATGGTTGCTATGTTTACGTTTCAGAAGCTTTCTTGATAAAATCCTAAAAGAGGATACACAAATGTGATTAATTATATTTTATTAAACTTGATCTTAACTTTTTTGATATGTTTTTCAGATAATTAATAAATGTAAGTAAGTTACAACATTTAAATAATCGTTTTCTTACCATTATTTTAAGTTCAAGTAAAAATCATTTTTACTCACGTTTGAAAATGATTGTGATTTGAAATGCGGGGCAGCATCACCCTCTTGTGGTTGCAGAAGGAAGTGCAACATAACGGTAATCAACAGAAGCAAGCTTTATAGTGCTCTTACGAAATAAATTCTGGGGAAAATAGTTAAAATAAAATTAATTAATTTGAGCTTTAGTATGGTTAAGATTAGGCAGAAACTTAAAAAAAATTGAAAAACCCTTTATTTTACTGTTTTCAGACTAGTTTGACATTCTTCTATGGCTCTCTTTCCTTGAGAATAGTTACATTCTGTTGTACATAAATAGTGTGAATAGTTACTTAAAATGAGTTGTTAACCAGAAGTTTTCTACAACCTACTGGTTTTTAAACATGTGAGAATAAAATTTAACACTCAGAAAGAGGTGCAATGTTTAGCATTCTGGATGTAAAGGTACTCCTTTTATTTATTATTATTTATCCTTTATTTTAATAAATACCATTTGATGCTAAACTCAGTGAATTATGAAGGATTTCAAATGTTTTTGTTTGCTAAAGCAACTCATGGGGGCGCCAGAAACAACCAACCAGTCAGAGCCAGGAAGAGCGCCTTAGTGCTGCCAATCAATCTTGTGTACATGCTGCTCAATGAGCTGATGGCAGATAAACAGCTTAGCTTTACAGGAAAACTATTCACAACAGCCTCTGGGAGAGCAAAGCACAGCAGCACACAAAAGCCTGATTGACAGTGCTAAGACCCGCCTCCTGGCTCTGATTGGTTGTTTCTGATTGAGTTGTGTATTTCTTTAGCTGGCACTGGGAGAAGGCAGAGAAAGGCTTCTCAGAGATTATCTGTCTCACACTAACCTTTCATGACAGGGTGGCAGTTTGAACAAAACTGTAAAATAAATAAAAGTTACAAGTCCAATATATCTTTGTTTAAGACTTTAATTTTAATCTTTGGTCAGTAACTGAGTTTCTTATAGGACCAAGTTGAACTATTAGATCCTATCGATCCATTGATCCATCGATCAAGCTAGCTAGCTAGTTCTCTAGTCAATTCTAAGCTTTCTGGCTCCCCCTAGTGGCCGTTTACTTTACTGCTCATAGACATAAAAACCCCCTCTAACAACAATTTTTTAAAAATATATATTTTATTTGTTCAGTAAATAACCAGCATCATAGAAAACCAAGTTTATATATATGCATATATAAACATAGAATAAAACATTTTAAAAAAGCAGAAATCTCGATGTCTGGTTAAAGTGCGCTGAGTGGAAGAAAGTTTGTAACAGTCACAAATTTCAACCTGTTGAAGCGCCAGGTCGGTTTTTATAGCATCCGAATATAAAACAGCTGACAGTGAAAATAATATTTTAAAAAACTAGTAGATGAAACTATCAGCAGCATTTTGTTTACAAATAAGCACTTAAATATTTGCAGTTTTACCCCAAAAGCAGCAGCGATATAAAACAGCAACAGGCTCCATGTTTCCCACTCAAACGTTGAAAGTTTTGAAAACAATATTTCCAGAGAAAAGTATAAAAAAGCTCAAAACTCAACAAACATAGTTGTGTCAGATCACGACTTTATTATTGTAAAAAAAAAGACCTTATAGCTGTTATTAAAAATGCTTTTGGTTTTTATTTGTCTTTTTTTTATTTATGAAGATTCATAATATAACCTCACCGGTGCTGTTTCTTAAAACTGAAATTAAACTGTTGTTATATTATGAAAGTGATGATTTTTACTTACAAACTGTTTATCTGAGGAACTAAAACAACTTTAAAATTTAAAGAGAGTATTAAAAAGCGTCAGTATTTCTACATTTTGTAGAAGTTCCATTATTTGTAAATTTTCTCTCAGTGTAAACACATAATGTTTAAGTCAGTTAAAAAACCCACTGCCCTTAAAGCTGCAGTACGTAACTTTTATAAAAAAATATTTATTACATATTTGTTGAAACTGTCACCATGTCGAGACACCAAACAGTAAAAAATGAAGCAGATAATCTGGAAAAAATCAAATCTCCTCTGCCTTCTCAAACAACCAATCAGAGCCAAGAGGCGGGTCTTAGCGCCTGACGGTTCTCCATGTTGGACCTTGAACATCTGCAGAAGCTTCTCTCCATCTTAGAGAAAATCTTGCAGAAAATCCTGTTTTTCCTCTTTTCTGTGATTTAACCACGTTAGTTTGGTTTAGTGTGATCATTTCTTCTAAACTCTGGTTTAGATGTTCAGGCCGTCGTGCCTCAGGGCGTCGTATTTGGACCTTGATCCTTTCCGGCTGTGCCCGTACTCCCTGCCACTTCCTCTCCTTCTCTCCTTCTCCTCCTCTTGTTGCTGGTTTCCTGCGGCTCTCTCGAAGCGCCTCCGGACGCTCTCCACTCTGCCGCTCCGCTCTTCGATCTCCCTAACATGATGGCTCGTCTTCCTCTCCCTCGGAGACTCTTCGTCTCTGTGGCTTCGATGCGAGTCTTTTCTTCCTGTCTCCTCCTCTCCGCTCCTCCTCCAGCTCTCTCTGTCTCTGGGGTGACTTTCCCTCTCCTCCCTCCTTTCTCGTGTTTCGTGTTTTTCTCCGTCTTTCTCGCTCCAGCTGCTGTGTCTCCTCGACGTCTCAGTTTTCCTCTGGGATTTTTCCTCCTCTTTCTTTCCGCTCATTTTCAGGCTTTGTTTTGATTTCTGGGGTTTGTTCGGTTCTTTTGACTTTTCAGGCTTTTTCTCTGGTTTCTTTCCAGGCGACGTTTGGTTCCCAGTTTCTTTCTCTTTCTTGCTTCCTTTCTCAAATTGTTCTTTTAAAACGTCTTTTTCTGCTTTCACACTCGTTTCATTTACCTTCTTCTCAGATTTGGATTCAGGCATTTTCTCACCTTTGTCTTTTTCCTCCACTTCTTGTTCCTTCATACTCTTCTCTTCCTTTTTCTCTTTCTTTATTTTAAAAATGTCCAACACCGACTCTTTGCTCTTCTTTGGCTCCTCATCCTCCATTTTTTCTGCCACATCTTTTTCCTTCATGCGCTTCTCCTCTTTTTTCTCTTTCTTTATTTTAAAAATGTCCAACGCCGTCACCTCTTTGCTCTTCTTCGGCTCCACTTCTTCCTCCTTCTCCTCCACTTCATGTTCCTTCATGATCTTCTCTTCCTTTTTCTTTATTTTAAAAATGTCCAACACCGATTCTTTGCTCTTCTTTGGCTCCTCATCGTCCTTTTTCTCCTCCATTTCTCCAGTTTTCTCCACACTCTTCTCTTCCTTTTTCTCTTTCTTTATTTTAAAAATGTCCAACACAGACTCTTTGCTCTTCTTTGGCTCCTCATCCTCCCTTTTTTCTTCCACATCTTTTTCCTTCATGCTCTTCTCCTCTTTTTTCTCCTTTATTTTAAAGATATCCAATGCCGTCGTCTCTTTGCTCTTCTTCGGCTCCACCTCTTCCTCCTTTTTGTCCAGTTTCTCCTCCAGGAAGTCTATCTCCTGCTCCAGCTCTGCCAGTTTCTTCGGGTCGGACTCGAACTCGTCCTCCACCTCCACCTCCACCTCCTCGACGTCCTCGTACTCCTCCACCTCGATGCCGTCCATCGTCTTCTGCAGCTGCGTCTTCACCTTGTTCAGCTCCAGCAGGCCTTCCTGAAGGTCTTTGCACACCTGCCGGATCTTGGCGGCGAACTTGGTTTTGGCTCCCTTGTGGAGTGTGTGGGAGTCTTTGGCGAGGAAGAAGATGTCCAGGGCGAGGAAGAGGGCGGACATGACGCCAGTGGTGACGCTGACGGCCTTGACGGCCTTGGCGGCGCCGCCGGCTGCGCCCAGAACCTGAACGGTGCTGATGAGCTTATCGGTGTTGATCATCAGGGCTTTCCCCGCCCGGCCGCCCTCCTTCATCACGTGTTTAATGTTGTGGTTTAGAGCCTTTTTGGTGGCACTTTCCGAATATTTCTCAAAATCCCACTCCTCCAGGGTGTTCATGCCCTCCTACAGCAGGAAGCAACAAAACCAGACGATTAGCAGCTGACTTTCCTTTAACCATAGAACTGAAATGATGAAAATGAATGATCTTAATGGAAACACTCATGTTTTTTCATAAAAGGTTTGAGCGCTACACTGCAAAAATACAAAAATATTCTTGTCATTTTGTATTTCAGCAAAATACGGGAGATTGCTTCAACAATAATTTGAAGCAATTATTGTTGCTTCAAATAGTTTTTCATCAACTAGTATTGATGAACTAGTTCAACTGGCAGATTGTTTCAATTATAGCATAGGAAAAATGTCTTAATTAATTTGCCATCAGGACTGGAACTTTTTCATCAATATTAAGGAATAATTTACTTAAAACAAGCTCCTATTTCTTGCTGAAAAGTTACTTGTAAGTTAGTTCTCATGAAGTGTCAATAAACCAATAATAAACCAATTAATAACACAATAAATTAAAACAACTCAATAATTTCCATTTGGATGATTTATAGTTTTTCTACCAAAACCTGGATGATAAAAATCTTCAGTCTGGTGTTTTGGTCTCAACCAGCCATTTTTTGAAGGACAGTTTTGTTTGCAGAGACTTTATGATTCATTTCATTTGTCGTTTCTGTTTGTTTATTTTTATTTTGGATATTTAAAATGTCTTCCAGTTCCAGTTTTGTTGCTTGTAAATGGTCTCAAAACAATCTAATTTATCGCAATAACTTGAATTTATCGTCAAGCAAAATGTTTTATTGTGACAGGCCAACGAAGAAGAAAACAGGAAGTAGAGTTCTTTGTGGTTTGTAGTTAATTTCTTTGTTCGGACAACGCGCAGCTGGCTCCATCAGCGCTCTCACAGCATCTCACAGTTCATAAAAAGTTTTGTGTCATTTACAGAAAAGCGATCACTCTTCTCTAAAATTGCTGACTATAATTTCCTCAAAACACTTCATCCAAAGCATAAACAGATTGTCGCTCCATCACCTCAATAAGACACTTACCTCTCCTCCCATGGCTGAATAATCTTATGTAGCTGTTTACATCCATCGCTGCCATCATTTTAATGACTTATCACATCAACAATCATATCTCACGTTTAATTTAATTTCTTATTTAATCAACACACCTCATTTGTGAAATTGTTTTCGTTCAACATTAGCAGAATATCGACAGAGATCTGCTCACATTTGTAATGGAAATGCAGCTAATGATGTTCGATTTTACAGAAATACCAAACATGGCTTTTAATGTCTTAATGTGAGACTTTGGCTGTTTCTAAAGTGCTTCTAAAGGTCATGACCTCCAGTTCAGCCAGAGTATCCAAAATGGTGTGTTAATGAAATATAAAACTTTGCATTTGCCATTAAAATTTTTCTAATTTTATTTTTTATTTGTTTTCTTGTTTAGAGATCAATGAACGAACCGAACACAGATTGATTTGCTTGTGAATGCTTAAACTGGTCTCTTTTCGGTTTTCTGGAGGTCTTTTAAGAGTTTTTAATGGACTTTTTAATTGAGTTTTCCCACCATTTTCAGGGGAAAAGTTTCCGTTTTGTTGTTTTAAAATAATTTCCTCACCTGAACGAACTCCAGGCACGTCCTGATGTCCTGGATCTCCTCCTGGTAGCCCTGGATCATCTTCTCCACCTTCTTGCGGTCCATGTTGGAGTGGACGGTGTCGGTGATGTTGGCCGTCGCCGACGTGATGCTGCCGGCCGTCGCCACGCCGATCCCCACCGCCGTGACGATGATCGACGCCCCGAAGGTGAACGGAGCCAGGATGAGGCCGGTGATGGTCGCCACGCTGCCCGCCACGCTGGCCACGCCCCCTCCCACTGCGGCCGACACCGTCTTCTTGTGGAACTCGTCTGCGGCGTCGGCCATCGCCAGCAGCTCCAGGATGCGGTGCTGCAAGGACGCCCCCCGCTGGTTGAAAAGGTGAACGAAAACATTGGCTGCCATGTAGACTCGATCGGCTGCCTGCTCCATCGCACTGCAGACAGAAAATAAAAATCAAAACATCAGGATGGAAATGTGGAAGGAGTTTCTACAGGATCAAATCTGCAGTCTTTGATTTATTGGTTTATTGTACATATTATTTTGTTATTTTGCCAATAAAATGAACATTTTGACTTAATTTAGCTTCTTATCAAAAATATTACGCTTATTTTTATGGGGCTATTATTTGTTGCTGGAGAATGAAATTTATCTTAAAAAATAACAACAAAAACCCCAAATGTATTCGACTCACTGTGAATCTGTCCACACGATTGGACTGAATGAACTACTTTATAGATTTCAATAAATAAATTGAATCTGTTTTTGAAACATCTTCAGAAATGACTGAGTATTTGGGCCATACTGAGAACTAACAAAAAATAAAACTACCAGAAGAGTCATAAGATTATGCCTTTATTCTCTTTCTTTTTTTAAACTTTATTCTCATAATATTTTGTCTTTATTTGGGTTTTTTTTTTTTACTTTATTCCTGTAATTTTGTGACTTTATTCTTATCATGAGTTCATGTAATTTTATAAATTTTTTACATTTTTCTATTGTGGCCCTAAAGCACCACAGTGTCCAGACATCTTTTGTAAATTAAAATTATGAATGGACGGATGCACAAATGGACAGAGAAATGCAACATTTTAAAAAAAGTGGGACAAGGAATAAAGTCTAGAAATATAATCCCCAATAAAATAAACCTTTTCTTTTGCAGTTCTTACATTTGTTCATCTTCCTCCTGGAAATTTGAGGTCTCGTTCCACTCGGTCCAACCTGGAAACCAGCGGCACAAATCCGTCAGGCAGAGAACAAGAAACAAACATGAAACAAATTTATGTTAAATTTAAAACCAGTACAGTCTGATATCAACCTTCCGCCGAGTTCCACCACTCCATCAGCTCATTGTTCTCCTGAAAACAGATCCTTCTGTTAATCTGGAGTTAGTCAGTTATTTAACATTTTTTAAACACGTTTTAATCCCACCTGCTCCATCTGGGTCACGCTTTCTTCAGTGGGATATGCTGCCATCTCCACCGGCTCCACCACCACCGTGCTCTCCTGATTAACAAATAGTTCAAGTTTCTGGAGGTTTTTTTGTTTTGGTGATTTTTTTAAATCAGAAAAACACACAAATATGTCTTATATTCATGAAGGGAAAATATTTTAGCCGTAAAAGTCTGGATTTCATTCAATCAGAAATGCTGTTTAAGTTCTGTTTCTCTAGGCCTGATAAAATAATGCAGGAAGAAACAGTAAAACATTTTAAAGGTTTACAATGTGAAACAGGAACTTTCAGTTTGAAATAATTTCAGCTAAAAACTCCAACATCCTTTAATCAGTAAAGGAATAACGATTAAAAATACATGTACACTATTTAAAAAACTTCCTTTTTAATCCTTTATTTGTTGCAATAAAATGCTGGAAAAATAAAATAATCCTTTAAAGAAAGGGCTTAAGATCTGAAGTTATATGTAAATATTATAATAAAGATAAGAAAATAAATAATTTATTTATAAATAACTTATGGAAATTAATTTATTCTGACTTGTGGAGTGTTCAGCTCCTCCATCTCAACGCTCTCCTCAATCACAGGCATTTCACTGGATTTCTGTATAGTTAAAAATAAAACAATGTTAAATTAATTAATCTGTTTTTAATAAAGAATTAAATCAGTTTCATATGTAAAACCCCCATTAAGCAGAAAATACCTCGGTGGACATTCTGGGAAGAGTTTTCTTGACTCGGAAAGACACAACCTGTCAAACGTAAACAACAACAAAATAAAACTTCAAGAAAAACTTTACATTTCGCCACTATAAATTACTCCAAACACTGTTTATTATTCTGCAACTCATAAATGACAAAGTAAAAATAACTTGCTCTTTGTTTCTTCTTTATGGTTCTCTTGCGACTCAGTCCGCGTCCAGCAGGTGGCGTCGCGTCTTCATCTTCCTGCAAACCAACAAATAAAGAAACAAAAACATCATCAGGTAACTGGAATATAAAACTGCTTAATTTAGATTTATATATGATTTTACTCAATATGAACTTGTTTTTATTTTATTTTCTGCAATTAAAATCAAACTTGAGATTCTCAAATTTCAACATAATCAAAGTCAAAACCTAAATCTTTTATATAGATTAATTTTGCAGAGATTTATTTCAGGTATAAATTTACTTTAATTTGATCATTAAAGTTTACAGCTAATGAAAAAACCCAAAAATATTGTCTAAGAGCAATAAATAATTTTAATACAAAAAAACTCTTAAATGTTTTTTATCTTGATAAACTTTGCCACATTGCTGGTACAACTTTTTCTACCACATTTTTTCCTTCCACTCAACTTACCATAATTAGACAGAACCGATCATGAACAGACAGTTTTTTGTGTTACTCCATGTGGAATGAATCTAATTAACTAATAATTTAAAACTAAAATAATTTAATTTAAAGAACTAGTTTGAAACCTAACGTTTATATTGTTACCAGCAGTAGCAGAATATTTATATTTATATTTTATTTTTTAGAATCAGGTTGTTTTTACCTGCTGCTCCGTATTTCTAGGCGTTCGTCTGAAAATCCCGGACATCCTGGCTTTTTTCTCCTGTTTCATAAACATTATGGAGGTTTAATTTAAATTAAGAGGGGAAAAGTGTTAAGACTATAGTGTAAATCTAAGGGACTTACCCTGGTGGTACTGGAGGTGTCACAAAGATCATCGGTACTGGCTGACAGTTTTTGTTGAGAGGCGCTGTCGTCCTTTAAAAAGAAACATTGAATCATTTTAAGGAAAATTCAAACAAAATGATACAATATGGACAAAACCTTGAGATTATACCCAAATATTTGGACATTTTTAGTGAATTAACAAACATAAAATACAGTTTTCATCAAAAAGGTCTGAAAATATTTTAATTCTGGATTAAATGTTTGGATTTTAGCTCATTTAGATCCTTAAACCTGAACAAATTAAGAAAATAAAGCTGTATGTTTTGCTCATGTTATCGGTTTTGTGATGCTCCAGTGTTTAACTCCAGAAATGACTAAAAGGATTGTTAATGTTTGCTGTAGTCAAAGGTTTTAGGTTTCAGCTCTTACGTTCCCGGCCTCAGTGAGGCTGTCCCAGCTGGACGACAGCTGCTTCGTCAGCGGATCCTGGAAAAGAGAAAAATCATTTCAACATTAAATTTCCAAATCACTTCAGCAATTCATGAGCTTTTATATAACATACTGCAACTGATGTTTGCACTGCACAAACACGAAATTATAGCAAGTAATTTTGGTTTAGTTTCTGGTGTAAATATTTTAGTAAACTTAAAACGAGAGAAAACAAACTTACAAGTAACTTTTCAGCAAGATATGGAGCTTTTTTAAAGAAAATTATTCCTTAATATTGATAAAAAAAAGTTCTAGTTCCATTGGCAGATTATTTCACTTATAACAAGATATTTTCCCATGTAATAAATGATATAATCTGCCAATAGAAATTCCATTTTTTCATCAATATTAAGGATTAATTTACTTAAAAGAAGCTCCTATATCTTCCTGAAAAGTTACTTGTAAGTTTGTTTTCTCTTATTGTAAGTTTACTAAAATATTTGCACTAGAAACCAAAACCACCTGCTAGCATGTTGTGTTTTTGCAGTGTGGATGGATGTTTTCAGTTTTATTATCTGCCAAAGTTGATGCTAACCATCATAATATTATTACTTTATATAACAACTAAACAAACTGTTGTCATAAAATGAAAATCGTTGCCTCTTCCTAAAGCTTACTGAAACATCAACCGGACATGAGTATAAATCCGACTTCAGATTGGCAGGATTTGTTCAAAGTAACATTTTCTGTCTATTTTAAAGAAAAATGAATATGTTGAACATCAGAGATGAACAGTTTAGGTTTTACGAATAAAATAAATACTTTTGATGCATTAAATGGTTTCATCACCTCAGCAGCAACAGAGCGCGGAGACGGTTTGGGCGACTTTTTAAAGAACCCTGAAAGTCCTCCTGTTTTCTCCTGCAACAGATACTCCCTTAAAAATATGCTAAATATTTGAGAAGAGAAACTAAATTAAGTCAAAATGTTCATCTCGATTAAATTTTCTTTTACTTTTGCTGGGTTTGCCTCCTGCAGATCTTCAGCGCTGCCAAACAACGTTGTGTTTTCGCCGGTCGCATTTGTCCCCTAAAGACACAACAGAGGTTAAAATCTGGACAAATAATAAAACAGAAACAAAAATGTTCAGCAGAGTTTTTATTCTACCTCCTCTGCAGGCTTCGCACTTCTCTTAAACATGCCGCTGAAAATATTTTTGTCCTAAAAATAGAAGTAAAAAAAAAAAAACCAGATCTAGAAGTGTTAGACAGGAGGTGGATTCAAAGCGAAACATATTTGATTTTCAAACTTTGGAGGAAAAACACATTGATTAGTTTTAAAGGGATTAAAGAAGGAGAAGTGAAGTTCAGGTTTTCGTTTGGCTCAGAGTGTGAAACCGACGGGACTGACCTCGTCTAGCAGGTTGTCAAAGCTTGAAGATCTTTTGAATTTTCCAGCCAGGCCTCCTTTTTTCTCCTGGAATCACACAAACATGATTAATATCTATTAATTTGATGAAAAACTGAAATTGGACTGAATATTAAACATCAAGTAATCTCTGTAGCCACATATTTAGGCTGCTGGAGAATAAACTGATCATTTTCTCCTAATACTCTCCAATTTCAACTATTTGCTGCAACTTAAACTACGGCTGAAACGATTAATTTGAATAATTTGGTCCATATTCGTGTTTATGTTTATAGGAGGTGAAAGAGAAACATTAACACATTTATTAATCCACCAATACGACACTGAATAGTCTCAGGATATTAAATCAACTTTAGCAGCAGCTGGTCTGATCCACGTTACAATAATTTAGCTTATTTAGTATTTAAGGTAGCTTAGATTTATGTCCTAATTATGAGATCTATGAGATAAATCTCATATTTATATGGAATCGATGTGTTTTATGAGATTTAAGTCATGAATCTCATAAAACATATCAGTGTAGAAAAACGCTCGCCTAAATGTACAAAACTCAAATAACACAAAAAACAAACTCTTACCAAGTAATTTTTGTCTAGTTTCTAGTGCAAATATCTTAGTAAACTTCAAATTAGACAAACTTACTTAAAAGTAACTTTTCAGCAAGAAATAGAGGCTTGTTTTAAGTAAATTATTCCTTAGTATTTGTTAAAAAATACTAGTTCCTTTGGCAGATAAATTAACTTAGAACGTGAACAATGTCTTTCATGTGTTAAGCTTTAAGCTTTACACTGCAAACATTTTTAGTTTTTGTTCAAATAACCGAATGAAGAAACGTTTTCAGCTCATCTTTGAGGGCAGGTTTCAGCTCAGGCTCACGTTAAAAAACGAGAGGAAGTGGTTTCATGAAATGAAATGGAAACCTTTGGGCCGGTCGGGTCGGTCAGGTTCTCACTGCTGGCGGACAATCGTCTTTCAGTGTCCATGTCCTGCAGTCAGAAGCAGAAAACGGTGAAGAAAAACCCAGAATCAGGAGTTTTGTTTATATCTGATGAAGCTGCAGTACCTCTGTCTCTGCTTTAGCGCCCTCTGCTGCTAGGTTCTGTGTTTTCTTAAACATGTTGCTGAAAATGTTTTTCTCCTACAAATATGACACTGAAAGTCAGTAAATGTTTTGATACGATACTGAAGGTGTTGAGATCCAGACCTTGTTATTCTCAGCCAGGTCTTCACAGCTGGCTGACAGCTCCCTCTGAGCCTCTCTGTCCTGAAACAGAAAGTCGTTTAAAAGCTTTTATATACGTTACATTGGACAACTGCTTACTGGAGTCTCAGTCTTTTCTCCTTTGGGCGTCTTTTTGAGGAGTCCACCGAACAGACCTCCACCTTGAGGATAAACCAGGAGGAGAGTTTGATGTGTTTTCTGGGTTTTTCCTCACTGACCTGTTTGGTGTCAGATAAGTTCTCAGTGCTGGCCGAGTCAGAAACGGCATCCTGGAAACAAAAACCAGAGACTTTCAGACAGCCACGGTACCCTGAAGAGAATCGGTAAAAGAGGAAAAATGTTGATTTGATGGGTTACCTGTAGAAGGAAAAAGCATGGAAGAAAGAAAGAAACAGAAAAAGAAAGAAGGAAAGGAAGCAAAGAGAAAAGCTAAGCAAAAAAGCAAGAAGGAAGCAAAAGTAAAAAGTAGCCTTCCAAGAACTTATTCAAGTAAAGGTAAAAAAGTATTTGGTAAAAAAGTCTACTCAGCAGCTGATTAGTTATAACATCTGATTTTATATGTAAAATTATGTCATCTGACAGTCAAAATTATTAGTCGTATGTAAATTCTGATATTTTAAAGACCTACATTTTTATAAAATAACAAAATACCAAATTCAAGCAGAATTGCTGTTTTCCAAATAAATTTCTTCATTATAAAACTTATGAAACTAATACTTATTATAGGTAATGTACCTGTACATTACCTATAATGTAATTTCTGACATATATATACTATATGTCAGAAAAGAGTAAATTACTTCCAGTGACAAGGTGTGACATCAAATATATATATATATACCATGATTTCCAAATGGTACATCAGAATGAACATATAGAAGATAACATTACATAGATTTCATAGATAGAACATAGATTGTGTTCAAACAGGAGGTCTCACTTCAACATAAATTGTAGATGTGTGTCTGTGTCTGGTGCATTTCTGGTTAAAACGTTCTTATTCGTCATTCAGTGAAGTTACTCACAATGGACAGAGTAACCAGAAATTGTACTCAAGATTAGTAATACTTCATAATATTTTAATCTAGTAAAACTAAAAGGTGTGTAGAACTATTCCTACTTTTGTAAAAAAAAAAAAAAAGTTACTCAAGTAAATGTACCTAGTTACTACCCACTTTTAAGTAAATAATGTAACTGAGTAAATGTAGTTACACACACCTATGCAAAAATGTACGTATCTATAGATATCCATCTAAAGAAGAACTGAAAATTTTCTATACATCAGAAACAAAAGTTGAAGAATTGAAAGGAGCGAGTGAGGAAATAGTTTAAATTTACTGACAAAAGTTTCCTTCGTACATTAGCAGAAATGAGTTCATAAGACAAAAACCAGAATGAATGAAGCTTAAAATCCACCCGATAGCGACTGTAATAATTACACAGCGTTTTATCACACACTTTCTGTACAACCACTGTATTTTACTTTGACAGTGACATCTCTGAAATATGATCGTAAATTAAAAAATATATATATACATTAAGCTGCACCTATGAATCCTCTTTATTGTGTTGAAGTGAGCTCTGGAAATAGCCGTTGGTACATTTTAGCTAAAGCGCTCGCGCAAACTTGGAAGCTCCAGAAAGATCGTCTGTGGTCGTAACTGACGTTGGCGTTTAAAACCGTTAACCGCTGTAAGACGGACGAAACTAACCGAAGTTAAATGAGGCCGATCAGCTTGAACCTACCGGAGATCCTTCAGAGATCCCTCTCCGATCCTCTCCTCCAAGTTTCAACAGTGATTGATATGTAAAAAAAAAAAAAAAAAAACAACCGAAAACAAATGGGAGGCTCCTTCACTGTCATCAGACTCTCAGGAGTTTTAAAACTTCGCACTCAAGATGCGTTCAGGAGCTGTCCTAAAACACGGAAACAACAATTATTTCACAAATCATTTATTTATTTGTTTATTGCATACTATTTATTAATGCTCAGGGGATTTTACCAAATAGTTTAGCAGATGGACATTGATATCAGAGTTTTTTTTCTTCTCCTTTTTGCTATTCAGGTTAGGAAACATAATATGTACATATTAAGTTATAAACTGCATGTATGCATGTCAAGTTTTGAACATTAAAATTTGCTGTCATTTTACTTCCTCTGTAAAATAAACTATTTAAAAACATAGATTTTGTATGTATTTATTAATGTTCTCAGTTTATAGTAAAAAAAACCTCAGTGTTTATATTTTGTGTCGATTTTCATCTGGGATTGACAGTCGTTGGCTTTTTAATGTTGTATTTTTCCCTTCATTTTAAATTTTACACAATAAAAAGCAATTTGTTTACATTTATTTGTAGATAATTTTTTATGCATGTTTTTAGATTACGGTAAATGCTGGGGAAGTGCTTATAAACATAAATTTTTATAAATAATGGCTATTATGTGCCGTTTGAACTATTATAATGTACAAAAATGTATTTTTTATATATTGTTTTCTTTCAAAAATAAGTTACAGGCTATGAATTTACTAGTTCTTTCAGTGCCAGGAGTGACACTAAATAATGTAAATAACAGTTCAGCGTGGATGTTGTGTATAAATGTCTAAAATTTGTCATCACAAATGTCTGTCAGTGAAATAATGACGCGGCTAGTCTGTTCATGCACGTTGCCTGTCCATCCCATGTTCTCATGTTTCCTAAGCTGCGTTTATCTCCACGTCTGGTAATCCACAGATTCCGACACCACCCAAAGGTGACTACACCTGTGGAACAAAGCATCTTTAAACAAACCCAAACGCACCCGCAGAGCTTCTCTGCCACAAAATTATCTTGGTGAAACTTCATGTTGCACAAGAAAAACACTTCCTGACCAGCAAAAAGAGACCACTGACCAAACTTCTCTGTGTTTCAAGTTTCTCACCTTCCTTCAGGATGAAAAGATGATTAGAGAACTTTTGTCTCCTCTGGTTTATGGCTGTGAACTCACCTGAGACAAGGGCGTGGTCAAGTTTGCTGGCTACCTGTGTCTGCATGTAACTCATAAATTTCACAATAGTCATGATTTTCACATGTCAATAGATGTTAAAAGTGATGATCTAAAATTAGAAAAGGAGGGGGGGAAAAAAGAGGTAGAAGTTGGAGTTGAAATGCTTGATAACCAGTGTGGAAAATCACTTGCTGCTCGTGTGCGTTGAATGTCACATGAGGAATTCCCAGAAGATCATGTAGCTGAAAATCTTGTTCCACCACATTTCAGCTCCTCTACACATGTGTGACTGTCTTTGTTGTCACATGTTGAGTCCAACAAAGTTAATTAAAAACATGCAGTGAAAGTTTGTAAATTTAGTTTATTTAAATACCAAGATAAAAAGAGGATTAGAAGGCAAAATATGTTGTATTCAAACACAATATACTAAAAACGTTAAAGTGTAGCTTCATCTGAGTAGCATATAGTTGCTGTGAGAAGTTTATCACTGGCATAAATGTCATAATTTTGGTTTACCAAGTCATTTTAGTGACTGTCTCTACAGTGTGCAACAGAAAAAAAACACTAGTATTTGGCTGAATACCCTTCAGCCAAATACCAAAGAGACCTCATAATGTGACACCAAGTTCAATTTAGTGACTGTTTGGAATCATCATCCTGTTGGACGAAAGTTGAATACAGGTTTCAAAAACACTCAGCAGGAAAAAGGAAAATTTGTTCAACAGATTTAAAAAAAAAAACACTGATGGAAGACCTATAGTCTACAGTGAAGGATGCATTAAAAATTCATATTATTATTCTTATTGTTTGCTACTCCTGTAAGATTAAAATCAACAGTCATAATGGTGTGATGTAAGCTAATGATGCTAATGGTAGCAGGTACGCTACACACCGTAAAGTAGCTTAAGATTGATGAAGCATCTGGTGTTGACATGTTTCAAGGGAGGTTCCAAATGAAAACATGTTTAGCTTGTACCACTGCATAAATTAAAATATACTGTATATGCATGCGCTGTAATTCCTGTAAATAATTAAAAAATCTTGGACTTTGCATGCACTTCTTCCCTCGCAAAGATCTTTATAAAACAGACTACAAGGCAGCTAATTTGGGATCAGAGATTATGGATTTATTTATATAATGAATTTATTTATTTTTATTTTATTTTACTTTAAAAAAAACAATAGACTTTTTCTGGCTGAATTAAACTAGATGAGGCATCAAAGTGCTTGTTCAATAGCAAAACCTGCAAAATGTACAGACGTGGCGCCACTAGTTGTTAGTTTTATAATAAAAATGTATTTAAACTCACATGGACAGTTTATTGCACATAGAAATATTTCTAATCCAGCCTTTACAGAACAAAGAAGACCAATAAATAAACATTTGCTTCCAACAGGCAACAAAGCAGCTGAGCAGCAGTACAATTAGAGGGAAATATCATAATTTGCATACCTCACGTAGTGGATATACAATTGTCTGTTTGGTTTAAATTAACTTAGTTAAAATGTACCAGTTAATTGATATTAAACAATTCAATAAGACTGATTTATATTTTAAAAACTCACAGGCTTGAATTTAGTGATGGAAACCAGTGACATTCATAATCATTCAGGGTGAGATTTACCAGCTAATATTTCATAAAAAAGTCTGGATTAATAAGTTTTTGCTGAGATAAAAACAACGTTCATAGATTTATCCTTGTCAAATGACAACAGAGAACAAGAAGTGGCTAAGAACATGAACTAAACTAAATAAATGGTGTAAAAACTCTAAACTGATTCACATTTTAACAAAGTGTGTTAAAATAAAGAATAATCTGTAGTTAAGTTTTTGACTTCATCTTGAATTTGTCGGCAAAGAAACAACATGTGATCTCATCTGTTAACGGTTTTGACCCTAAAATGTAACTTAAAACTGATCAAATAAGGAGGCAGATTTAAATGTTGCAAAACCCAGCAAAACGTTTAAGATTATTCAAAATATTTAGCTAGGGTTAGGGTTATTCAATCCTGAAACAATTTTTCATCAATCCAGATTCATATCCACCAGTTTCTATAAAACAAAATTTCACTACTGATAGTTTAAAAATTACACCCAGTGACTGCAGCCACCGGTTTAAAGCATCATTGAAAAAAAGGCACCCATCATAATGTAACGTAAAAATCCCAAATTGAGGTGACCCTATTTAAAAAAAAAGGTTTGTAAAAATAACACTATCAAATCAATTAAATCTTCAAATCTCACTTCTGAAACAAGACGCGTCACACACCTTCCAGATTTTCTCTATGAACCGCAGTTTAAGGTTGGTTTCCTGCTGATGTGGTGTTTTGATTAGAACGATTCAATTTGAAAGTCTCCTCAATGAGACTGGAGAGGAAACAGCAGCAGGAGGTTTTAAATAAGTTCAGAATGTGTAACGTTTAAAGAGTCCTGTTAAAACTTTAACGTTTAACAGTCTGCTATGGGGAGCGGATTATAAAGTTAGGCAGTACAAAAATTAACAGCAATATTTCGGCTTATTTAGTCTGTCATACAGAAAAAAAATTTAGTTCATTTTTCAAAGTCACGTTTTCACCATATTATTCATACATTTATAAATCTCATAGTTCCAAACAAAATATTTAATTCACAAGCAAAATATTTAGGACCCAAATGAATATTTATTTTCCAAACTAAACATTTAATTTCTAAACTAACTATTTATTTTTCAAACAAAATATTTAGCTTGGACCAAAATATTTAGTGAGCAAGCCAAATAATCTTTTAGAAACCAGGCTAACGTGCCAACTAAATATTTAGGTAGCAAGATATTTCCAAACTAAGTATTTAGCTTTCTACCTAAATATTTAGCTAGCACCCTAGCCTGACTGGCTAACAAAATATTTATCTTGCTAGCTAAATATTTACGTAAATATTTAGCAGGCTAGCTACCATTTAGTTAGCCTGCTAACTAAAACACTTAGCTAGCAACCTGAATATTTAGTTAGCAGATCAGGCTAGAGTACTAACTATATATACTACTCAAAAAAATAAAGGGAACACTTTAAGTGTTAAACACCTGTTTAAGTGTTCCCTTTATTTTTTTTTAGCAGTGTATTTAAGTAGCAAGCTAAATATTTTTGTCAGTTTGGATAACTAAGTATTTAATTGGCATCTGATTTGTAAACTAAGTATTTAGCCTAATTCAATATTTAGTTTGTAACTATATTATTTAAATGTAGAATAGGGTGACCAGACGTCCTCTTTTTCCCGGACATGTCCTACTTTTCAGACCTAAAAAGATGTCCGGGGGGAATTTAAAAATCGTCCGGGATTTTGGTCAACTGCCTCAAAACACATTACATAGCTTACAGTGCATTGTGATTACATTGCCACTCCGTTCCACTACTCCATTCCAGGTTTCTTTGTATGGCAAATTAGTCACGCCCTTCTCCCCAAATCCAATCACGTTGCATTATGTGTGCGAGTGTGTGTGGGAAAAGTAAAGATAACCCCCCACCCCACCACCCCGCCACAGCTTGTCCTGGTTTTCCCAAAGTAAAATATGGTCACCCTAATGTAGAATAACATTGACAAAATATGACTTTGAAAAATGAATCCCCAATTTCTTTCCTCTATGACAGGCTCAATAAACCAAAAATATTGTTGTTAATTTCTTACTGTAATATTTATAAGCAGAACCCCATAATAACCTGTTGGAGTCAGACATATTCCCGGTTCTCAAGGTCCTTTTTTATAGCTTTTTTTAAATCCAGTCGATCTCATCCTCATCTGAACTCTCATCATGTTTCTCACTTGTCTCTTTTGCTCTCGCCCTCTTTGCCGCCTGCGTTGCCTTCTGGTGTGGTGCTGTGCAGCTCCTCCCAGATGGTGTTCAGCTCCACCAGCCCGTCGTGCAGCTGTGTGGTCACCTCCCTGATTTTGGCTGCAAACTCTGATTTTGCCCCTTTCTTCAGCTCCTTAGAGTCTTCAGCTACGAAATAGATGTCCATACCGACAAAGAGCCCCGTGAGGACCCCAGTGGCCATGCTGGCGATCTGGACCGCCCTGGCGGCCGTGCTGCCCGCCACGTTGGCGATCTGCACCACACGCATGATCTCGTTGGCGTTGATGAGGATGGCCTTCCCCGCCATGGCGCCGTCCTCGTAGAACTGACTGGTGAGCGCGGGGAAGTCCTGGTTGTACGCGCTTTTCTTCATCTTGATCAGGTCGAACTTGCGCAGGTTCTCTATTCCCTGCTTGATGAACTTCAGGCACTTATTGAGGTCGCCGATCTTCTCCTGGTAGTCCTTGACAATCTTCTCCACCTTCTTGCGGTCCAAAGAGTTGTTGACCTGGTTGGAGATGCCGGCCCCGGCCGAAGTCAACCCACCGGCCGTGGCGACACCTAAACCCACGGCTGTGACAATCAGGGAGGTTCCCATGGTGAACGGAGCCAGGGCGAGGCCAGTGATGGTGGTGACGCCGCCGATGGCGCTGGTGGAGCCGCCGGTGATCTGTGCGATCTTTGTCTTCTTGTTGAATTTGTCCAGGCCGTCGGCGATGGTGTTGAGGTCGATGACGTGCTGCCAGAGGCTCTCGGCTCGCTCGGAGAACAGCTTGTTGAAAACTCGGATTCCCTTCTGGACCTTATCTGCAGTTACAGCGAAGGCCCTGACAAAAGAAAAAGATGATGACTAAAAACGTGACAACCAACAAACAGCACTTTCATCTAATTTCTATGAGTATTTTTTTCTAATATTACAGATGAGAAATGTATCAAAATCTCTTTACTTATTGTTTACTTATCCTTATTTTGTCTACTGTTTACATATTCTTCAAATTCTTTTTGTTTAGTCAGAAAGTCATTCTCTCCTGATTTTTACTGGTACAAGTTAAGTTCTGCTGCTCTTGGCAGTTGGTGGTTACCATAGCAACCAGTAACTGCCAGCTCCTCCCCCTTTTTCTGTTGCAGTTTGTAACTATGGTATGTAACGGGATCGGCTCGGTGTTTTCTAAACTACTATAATATTTTAGCATTTGTACATTTTTAATTTTGCCATATTTCATTTAACTTAAAATTAATGTTGTAAATTTCAGCTGTTTCATTTTACAACTATTAACTGTTGCTCTGTAGTTAGTTAAGGGTTATTTATTCTATTTATTTAATGTGTAGGGGCGAAAGCTGCAGGACTTGATGTTAAACACCAACTTGATGTTTCTCTTGTTAGAATAAATACAGCGAGCCAGAGTGGGTCTGATGTTCTATGAAGACTAGCGTATTTTTAAAAACATGTTAAGACAGATTTTTAAGTTTTGTAGAAACTACAGAAGTGATTAACTTCCAGACTGTAAATAAATTCAGGAGCAGTTTATAATACAGTTTATCAGCATGATTATAGGTAATAAGTGAACAATGTTTGCAAAGCGTCACTCAAAAGGTTTAATTGACGTCCATTTCTGCTTCAGCTTACTTGACCTCTTCCTTTTTTGTCATGTTGTCATCTTGAGGCGTGTCCTCCCATGCTATGAAAAAAAAAAAAAGCAATAAAGAGTAATGTTATGAATCACTTCATGGGTAGCACAAAGACAACAGCATGTTGACATTGCGGTACACCCATGTGCTGCTATGACAACCATAAACTGTAGCTCCCAGTGGACTGGGTGAACATTAGCAAGGTCAGCGTTTGTTCCCGACGTTTCCAGTGACCCATGACGGTTTTATAGCAGGTTTATTAAAAGATTTTGGTTTGTTGAAGCAGGAAATAGTCTTTTTTCTAAAAATGGACACTGGTGAGGACAACTGGAAGTATTTTGATTTTACTGAAGTGAGTTAAATACTTAAATGAAAACAACACTAGGATATTAAAAACACTTTTCCTCATATTTTCAGAGAAATATTTTAAAACAAATAGAAAAAAGACTTACATTCAACATTGTTCCACCAGTCCATGAGATCCTCCACATCCTAAAAGAGACAGATTTTTATTTACATACTTGTTGCTATTGTTGACTTGTAAAGCTGGTCAAAAAACAGACAGTTGGTCACCTAATATCACTTTTATTTAGTTGATTTCACAGTGAAAATGGTCACAGGATGCTGCACAAACAGACAAGGAGGCAAACCAAACTGGTCATTTATTGGACAACTTTTAATGACGGTGGCGATGGACAGCAGCCATCAATCATAAGAACTGGTAACCCTCTATGCATTTGAAGATTTGCAGCAAATACTCTATACAAGGTTTGAAGATGAAGGTTCATATACTTTATAAGTAAGTAAGTAAGACTAGTAAGATGCAATCAAATATTGAATTTGGAGAAATTAGCAACCATGTACGAAATAAACTGATTAGCCTCTAGACTTTTGTACGTTTTTAATGTTGCTCCGGTGTAATGGGAAACGCCGTTCATGACATACTGCTAGAAATCACGTGGTGTGAATTCAGGTAAATTTGATCAAATCAACAAACATGTCAGGAGCGAGGAGGTATGGGTCGGTTTCCAACTTTTGTAAATAGCGCCGTCTATATGTACCCCAAAGTTTTGGGAAAAAAGCAACTTCGGAAAACAATCTCAGTCATTCTGTTCAATACTCCTGTTCCCCACTTCCAAAATGCATCATGGTACCTCAAGGTGATTACGTGACGTAGTTGCAATGCTAGAAGGAGACAGGAGTTATTCTCGCATTTTAGAGATCAACAGGCTGAAACAAGATGCAAGATAAAATATTCAGCCATGCTTATGGCTGAACGTGAACTGGTGCTCATAGCCAGCAGTTATTGGGCAGGTTGCCAGCACATAAACACTCACACCTAAGGCCAATTTAAAACGATCAATTAACCTAAGGATGTTTTCACATCTAATAGTCCAATAGACTCGGTTTGATTGCGGATCAAAATTACAACATTTCCTACATTTTCAGATCCCGCCGTTCACTTTCACACTGCACTGTGTCAAACGAACAAAACCAATTGAAAAACCTGTTCACCTCCTCGCCTGTGGGGGCACTGCACCAGGAATCACAGAAGGAAATGACATAAAAACCTCTGAAGACACCGAGCGCACCTTTCATATTCACAAAAAGCAAACAAAAATGGAGTAGCGTCAGATTTTAGCGGTTGTAGAATTCCTCTTTTTTCATTGGCTAGACTCATGTTTGTTTTGGGTTGTTTTTGTTTTTGGGTCTGAGTCATTTACCCAGAATGCCCTGCGCTGTAGTATGCTTCCTGCCTTTGGAGCGGTCTCCTGTCTGCTTGGTGTTCAGATATGCATTCGAAATGCACCAGAGTTCACTTCAACCGAACGAGACCCAAGGTTTTGAAGGTTTTAAGGTGAACCAGAGTTTGATTGCGCATTCTCCCCTCCACAAACGAACCCAGAGAGACCACACCTACATGGAGGGAACATAAATACACTATGCAGAAAGAGCCCAGGTGGGATTCAATCCTTCTTGCTTCAAGGCAACAGTGCTAACCACAGTTCCTCCTTGCAACCACAAAATGTTCAGTAAAATCAAAAATTACACCAATATAACAAAGATTTCAGAATCTCTTGAAACTTCAATTGTCACAATTCTTTAAACAGTTGACTGCAAATAGATATAAATCAATATACAATAACTAATTACAAGTGTAGGAATGGCTAACAGGTTTGTTTACAGATATTAAAATTATGTATTGTTGGGAAGAAACTGGAAAAGGGGCAAACAGACCCAGAGTCGTCAACATATTTAGAAACCAACCTGGCCTTCATCTGGCCTTGAGGGCTCCATACGGAAATCCTCCAGCCTGTCAAATAAAGACCTTTGGGGTTCTTCATTCTGAGAAAACAAGACAAAAACAAATTAAAACACGGGAATAAGCGTAACTTTACAAACAATTCTGCACAGAAGAACAGTGACAGGCGTATGCTAAGTAGACATTTGTAAATTTAAAAACCAGCATGTGAGAAGTCATGGCTTCTTGGTTTCGCCATTTCTGCTCAGAGAAAAGGGAGGAAGTTTGAGTTACAACAATTTTAACTCTGCAGACTGCTTTAGGCCGTTTGCAGAAGTCAAAAAAGGACCAAAAACTTCCATGAAGCCGCTGAAAACAAGAAGTGGAGAAACAAGTCTGGGCACATTTGAGCCTAATCTTCTCATCTTCTCATGTTCATGGGCACGCACAAACACGTATGACGGTGTGGGCTGGGTTTCATGTCAGCAGTGGCAGAGGAGCAAAAAAAAAAGAAAAACACATTGACAACAATAGTCTCTGTTGGGAACTGAGCGTTTACTCTGGAGGCGAAGTGTGTGATGGGAGAATAGGAGGTTGTTTTCAGGGTGGAGGAGGGTGGGAGTCAAGTGACTGAAACACAAAGAGTAAGACTGAAAGGAAACATATCATGTACTAAATACATGTACTTCAGATGTAGGTTTCATGCGACAGAGAGGAAAAAGAGCAACAAACAAAAGATACACCGAAAACTTTATTTTATAAAGGAAATATTTTCCACCTCTGCTGCAGCTCCGCCTGGTCTGTTCTTCTGAATGACTTTGGCCTGAAAACAAACAAAACAAACAGAAAATCATGTCCGTCGTGATGCTGATTTTGAAGTACAAAGTTTAGATTTATGGTCAGCTAAAGGTTTTCAGACGGAGCAGACAGGTTGCAGTGAATCGTTCACGGTGTGCTGGACTAACCTCACCTAAATAACCCGACAACGAAAGAGTTTACATCAACAACTAAATTAAAACTAGTCCAAACAATGCAGCAAGTTTCAAAGTTTTTATACAATCATAACCATTGAATTTATGATTGTATAAAAATGCTCCAGACGTCACATCACCATCTTTACAGTCATGAGATCTCATAAATACTTTTCTAATAGGCCACATAGTGGTTTCAATCGGCAGCAGTTACTTCTTGTACAGAAACAGTTCAGAATATTTTAAGAATCAAACAGGTTGCACTGTGATTAGTGCTTTTTTTTTGTTTATTTGTTTTTACTAAATTTTACAGCGTGTCACCTGTGGTATTACCAAGAATTACAGTCATAAACATACATGCAAACATGCAGAAAAAACTTGAAAATTGTTTTCCAGTAGCAAACTACTGGAAAACAATTAAAGTAGCAAACTACTGGAATTGTTAATTGTGCAAATTACACGTAACCAAGGGACACCTGCAACATGCAAAGAACTGAAACCTGATGTGAAAAATGTAAAAGAAATCTTACAAGCACAAACTGCAAAGAACTGAACTGACAGGAAAACCGATATAAACCTTAATAAATATGTAAACTACATGGCAGAAAAGTACTGGATTCATGACATTCAAGCCACTGGAAACCTTAAACCAGACAATCTACTGGAAAGATGACATGAAAACTCCTCAAAAACATGTCACGCCAACTGGAAACCTAAAACACATTTTTCATAAACAAATGCTTGTTATTATAAATTTAATTACTTCTTTGTTTGGTTTTAATATTCAACTGCCAACTTCTGTGAACTTTTTCTTGAGTCTCAGTTATAAATGCAGCTGAAACTGAAGCATAACTGTTGTCTGTAGTTTTAAACTAAATTTATCACCCAGTTTCATCAGAACTACGTCCTACGGATGCATCGGTGCAAATAGATTATCTCAAACATCTAACTGAGAAGTGTTCCCTCAGACCTCAAGATGTACTGCTAATAAGGCACGAAACGAAAGCTGCAGTGAAATCTACATGTTGCAATGTTGTGTCCTATTTTTATTTTCGATCAAATAAAGGCACGGACTAGTCAAAGAAGCTGAAAAGGAAGCCATGATGATGAGTCAGCTTACTAAGGTACAGTTACCTAGAGTTGTGCAGAACGGCTTTGTAAATATAGACTCTCCAGTAATAATAATAAAAACTAAAGTGGATCATTTTTAATCAGAAATGTATGAAACTTTTGAATATGGACACAAACAGGTTTGAATAACTCCCTGTTTTTTCTTACCTTGATCTGAGGCATGAAAGGATTGTGCTTCTTTGGTTTATTGACTTTGGGCTAAAAACAAACAAAAACAGGATCAGACCATGTCTGTAAAATTAAAACACAAAGTTCCTTTTGCAGCTTTTAGGGTTAAATTAATATTTTACACCTAACCTTGTCCATATTCTCCTTGTCCCCATCTTTTTTAATTTCCTCTTTAATTGAAGACTCATCTTTGTCTTTTAGTCCCTCATCATCAGATGCAGCCTGAAAAAAAAAAAAAAAAAAAGAAAATTAGCCACAAAATAAAACATTTAGCTATAACAGATGCATATTAGGTGTTTGTAAAATTAATTGATGAAGAGACAATTTTAAAACAGTTACTGCTTCTTTTTTGTCTAGGTTTAGACTAGAATTAGTAAAAAAAAATAAAAAAGAACCATAATGATATGTTTGCCATTATGGCAAATTTACAGAAAAATGTTTTCTAAAAACTCTCCGAACAGAAAAAAAAAATCTCCACCTTATTATTTTTAAAATTATTTTTAGATGCGAGAATTTGTGAGACCAAGTTATACCAGTCACATTTTGATATTTACCTGAGGCCGAGGCATGAAAGGATTGTGTTTTGGCTTCTTGAATTTGGGTTAGAAGAAGAAAAAAGTTTAGATTTTATTTTTAATTGAAATACAGAAACTTTCTATTTTCAGTTATTAGTCAAATGAACATTTGCTCATAAGCAGCAAAAAATGTCAAAAAACAAAACAGACCTTTTCTGGTTTTTCCTTGTCATCATTTTTAATTTCCTCTTTAGACGATGACTCATCTTCATCCTTCAGCCCTTCATCATCAGACGCTCCCTGACAATTAAAAAGACAAAAACATGATTTTTAATGTCTGACTTTTGGCTTTTTCTACGGAAGAGGATTAGGGCCAGAATTCTGACTTTAATCTCAGAATTCTGACTTTAAACTCAGAATTCTGACTTTCTGACTTTAATCTCAGAATTCTGACTTTCTGACTTTAAACTCAGAATTCTGACTTTCTGACTTTAAACTCAGAATTCTGACTTTCTGACTTTAATCTCAGAATTCTGACTTTAATCTCAGAATTCTGACTTTCTGACTTTAATCTCAGAATTCTGACTTTCTGACTTTAAACTCAGAATTCTGACTTTCTGACTTTAAACTCAGAATTCTGACTTTCTGACTTTAATCTCAGAATTCTGACTTTAATCTCAGAATTCTGACTTTCTGACTTTAATCTCAGAATTCTGACTTTAATCTCAGAATTCTGACTTTCTGACTTTAATCTCAGAATTCTGACTTTAATCTCAGAATTCTGACTTTCTGACTTTAATCTCAGAATTCTGACTTTCTGACTTTAATCTCAGAATTCTGACTTTAATCTCAGAATTCTGACTTTCTGACTTTAATCTCAGAATTCTGACTTTAATCTCAGAATTCTGACTTTCTGACTTTAATCTCAGAATTCTGACTTTCTGACTTTAATCTCAGAATTCTGACTTTCTGACTTTAAACTCAGAATTCTGACTTCATCATCAGACCCAGCCTAAAATAAGCATTAACATTACAAAACATGAGGCAATACAAAATACAGAGTTCATGAGAACAAGGCTAGCTAGCTAGCTTATGCTTATGAGAGAAAGATGGTTCAAATGCCAAAGAAAATGTTCTCAAACTGTATTTAAATATTCAGTTTTGGATTAATTAGTCAAAAGTATATTACATTTTAAGGTAGACATGATTAAATGACTGATAAAAAAATCTGTATGCCACTGCTTTAGTTCAAGAAGCTTTAAAGCAGATGCTAGATACTAAAGCTAGCAACAGTTAGCTAGCGGCGCTAAGCTAGCAGTGCTTTCCTTCTCTGCCTTTGATTATTTCTATAAAAATAACTAAAATCCTGCCATACAAACTTTAAAAGTGGCAGAAGATTCTTTCATAACACAGAGTTGTTAGCTTTACTACTAAATTTAAGGACTAATTACTTTCTATTTTCTAAATAAGAATCTCAAATGCAGATACAGGCGTGTCAAACCTTGATAGCCCCAAACTAATGCATAATTTTGAATAGTTTTGCAGTAGTAGGAAAATATGTATGGTTAGTTATGGCAATAATTAGTCATAAAAATGTTCAAAGTGACTTCCTGCTGGCAGATACAGCACAATTACCCCCTCACAAATGACTTACTTTAAACTAATTTTAATCTCAGATAGAGATATGTGTACCAGCTATTCAAACATTATGTTTCTACCAGATGAATAATAAAAAAAGAAACATGCACTGCCATTATACATTGGTCTAAGTCACACAAGAAACCTGAAAAACTACATTTCACTGAAACTGCTGCTGTTTATCCTTGAATGAACGATTGCTATCTGAGTCAAACATGCTCCAGTTTTTTAGTTTGGACTGTAAACTCATCAGGAAACATCATCCACATGCAATTATGCTCCTGTTTATTCCCTCAAATGTCCTGTCCTACTTTCTGCTTTTGACTCAGATTTCCCAGTTATAAAATCCATATTATATCCTTTAAAAATCAGCTGAAAACTCACATGTTCATGCTTGAAAAATCAAAAACAAAGAGTCCAAAGTTTTAACACAATCAACTTAATATGAACAGATAAATCTCCCCACAAAATGTTACCAAGTATTTTGTCTTGTTTTTATTGCAAACATTTTAGTACACTGGAAATAAAACAAAACTTAACTTGTGAGTAACTTTTCAGCAAAATATAGGAGCTTCATTAGGTTAATAATTCCTTAATAGTGATGTGAAAACACTAGTTATTGCAGATTATTTCACTTATAACGTGGTAAAATATCTTGTAAGTGAAAAAATCTGCTAGTGGAACTAGCGTCTTTTTAAAGTTCAATATAAGGAATTATTTACTCAAAACAAGCTCCTATTTCTTGCTGAAATGTTACTTGTAAGTTAGTTTTTTCTTATTCCAAGTGCCCTAAGACATTTGCACTAGAAATTAGACAATAATCCTCAGTTAGATTTTGTTTTTGCAGTGTAACAATGAGCTTGCAGGAACTCCCTCTGACAACAGCCTGAGGGAGTCACATGTATCTTGCATGGGTTTAGCATGACGCAGGCGATAAGGAAGCCGGAGCTGCTAAAGTTGGATCATAACCGAAACGGTAACGGCAAATACTCGACGTACAAGAGTTCATTTCATACAGTGACAGCATGAACACTGCAGAAGAAAAATATATTTTATACAGTTCATAAAAGTCTTGGATTATTTTGTTTGTTTGGGCAACAAGGTCCAAACCGAAACTGATGATTCACTCACTGGTTTGTCTTTGGTCAAACCAGTGGCTTCTTGTCCTGATTGGCTCTGCTGTAAATTTATAAAATAAAATAAAATATTTAGTTCATTAAAAAAAAATCTGGAAACAATTTTTACATTTGAAAAAAACTGCATCTCTTCCTGAAATATTGTCTTATCAGTGGAGCTTCAGCAGACATTTATTTTCTTTCCACACATAAAACCAAAACAATTAGACGCACCTGATCAGTTTTGTATCAGATTTTGCTCTCTCTAAAGTTTTCACCTCCCTACACCAACAGTAGCCAACTCCAATTTTTGCCCTGCATTAATTTGCTATTTAATATCTGCATTAATTTAGAAGATATTAAAGTATTTTTTTCTAACCTTTCTGCCATGAAATGTTGATAAAAATCTATTTTAGAAGCAGGTGTAACAAGCTGCAGGTATGAAATACAGCAATCACTGTAAAACATGACTTTGCAGATTTAAAAACAACAAAAATAATTTGACATTATCCATTTAAACGGTATTTAGCATCTCATATTGAACAGAGTGATTTTGTGGCTATTGGAGTTTATGTATTTGCCAAAAAGCTCCAGATATTTCCTTATCCATCTTATTTCATGTGGTTAAAAGTTCATATGGAGAAAATTAGCTACTCTGCTGCATCGTGTTCAGCCTTCCTATTATCTGGTGAAAATCTTGTTCTCTCTTCCAGCCTGAGTAAATAAATAGTTAATATGCAGAAAAGGTAATTTAGCTTTTTGATTCAGGTGTGTTTGAGCTGGAAGGCATCCAAAGATTGCAGGGCAGAAGAACTTCACTGGAAATTTAGAATATTGTCGTAGAGCAAAGTTTCTTTTAATATCTAGACATCTATAACTACAGGTTAGCCATCTTCTAGTCAATGAAAAAGCCCCAAAATAATACAGATGAAAAAGGGTTTATTCATGTAATATAAGCACTTCATAAATTATTAATAACTGTTTATTATCCATTAATTAAGGATGAGAAGGAGACAATATGCTAAAACTTGTTTACCAATGCTTACCGTGCTTATAACATAATCTGAAATGTTTAGATAACTAGATAAAATATATAGATGAACAGATTTGGCTCAGTATTTTGCAAGAAACGAGTAGATTTTGTCTCTTCCCCGGCCTTAATTAATGCATAATAAACAGTTATTGCTTTATAAAGTGTTCAGAGATAATTTAATAACATATTTATGAACTTTTTATTATGCCTCTATAAGGGGAGCCTCATCGTAAAGTTTACCTAAAGACTTTTGTATGAGGTTAAATGCCTACAAAATGTTAAGTAAACATAAAAAGCAGCTTGATTTTATTTTCACTAGTCAGAATGAAACTTTAGTGAAAGCAAAGAGAGAAATAATCAGACATTTTTACGTTCTGTACAAACCTCTTGCTTGTCTTTCTTGCGATGTCTGACAGTTTTGCTCATTTCCTGAAATGTAACCACAGCAGCTTTCTTAAACTGAGATAAGCTGTTTGAACAGATGGCACATAAAAAATAAAAATATAACTAAAGTAAGAGCAGATTTCCCACCTCCTCTGATGGTCTGGGTGGAACAACGGGAGGGTCTGAAGGTTTTTCTTTCTTCTCTCTAGGGAGTTTTTCCTTCTGCACAGAAAAATAAATCTGTTACATTATTTAAAAAAGAGCAATGCACAAGTTTAGATAGGAAACAAAAAGCACCTTCTCCTCTGGTTTTGGTTTTTCCATCTCATGCATGGATGTCGTCTTCATCGCCTGGAGTCCCAGCACAGATTTAAAGCAGAACCGAGAATGTTTTTCATAAGAACCACTTGTAAATATTTGCGGCTGCAAACAAACCTCTGCTCTTGGTCTGCGTAGGACTGGAGGAATTTCACCCTTTTCCTTCCCTTCTGTCAGGATCAAATTACTCTTGACCTGCCAAGGACAAAAACACAAAGTAAATGACTTGGTGTCCCAGAACAGGAGGTGAAGATTTAATAGCCGTCAGGAGCGAAACGAGAGTGACGCAGCAGGAAGTGTGGAGGAGGAGCTTCAGTTTGGAGGGTATTTTTGTAAGAAGTTGATCGGCTCCACATGCCTGTTTGTGGTCATCGATTAGTTGTGACCGAAGGAAAAAATAGGCTCACCAGATCCGCCTTGTTTTGCGACTGCTTCCCGTTCTCCGCAGAGGTCTGCGTGTCCTCAGTGTCCTTCTGAGCAGAGGACAAAAAGACATTTGTTGTTTTTTTTCACTGCGTTTCACTGAAATGCTCATAGCTTCCATTTAAGTTGGTGATTCCTCATTTAATTTGACATTTTTTGTTGTTTTTAATAGGAAGAAACATTTAATTTCTGTCAGCTGCAGAGAAATTGATTGGAGACTTTCTACTGATCTAAAGTGAACATAAAATCAAACGTTATATTTCCTATTTGAAGAGTTGTGGCTTAAAGTCTTTTTCTATGTACTTACTATAGAATATACATAGTAAGTAGATAATATAGGCCTTTTTAAAGGGGCAGTATTTTGTATTTTGCAGGAACATTTTGCCATTTTATAGCACAATCAAGTAACTATTTTACTTTCAGTTGTTATAAAAATTTTATATCTTTCAAATATGACTTTGTATTTTAATGCCTTGAAATTGGGCCTCTGTCTCTTTAAAAACTCCTTTTCTTTCTGAGACTCCACCTTCAGGAAGTCATCACAACATGGCTCCTCTATTAACCCTTTAACAACATTTCTACCAGCATTTCACTGAGAAGCAGCTATAATGAGCTCAGCAGATGCGCAGCTCCACCAGATGCTTGCTAATTGCTGCTGGCTAGTCTGAAGGAGCTGAGTGTGGGCTGCTCTGTGAGGCTGAAGCTTGGAAACTTCCACCTCCCAGGAACAGCAGCTCTGAGGTGGAGCCGCGCCTCGAAGGCGAATCCATAAACGGCTTCCTCCATTGTTACTGCCGTAAACAGAGAGCTGCTGTTTGACGTCAACGTTCTTCTTCTGCGGATGCCGGGAGCTTTGGAGTCACACAGATTGTGTCTGAATTTAAGCAGCAGCATGAATGACCATGCTGCTGCTTATGGTCATTTAATTAAACATCAGATTTTCATAAATCTGATGTTTAAAAAATACATCAAATTTCAGTAAAATTAGAACGGAGCATCAAGTCGTAATATTTTGAGTCAAAGTAATAAAGGATAAAGTTGTAGTATTAAGATTTTATTTTATTACGATTTTATCCTCAAAGCTACAACTTCATTCATGTTTTCTCTCGCAATATTACAGCTTTATTCTGGTACAGGTTTGTTCTCATAAAATGACTTAAACTCATAATTTTATCACTCTATGCTCCTAATTTTATGATTTTTTTAAATTAAAATTGTCATAATACTCTGTCACAGAAAATACACAAAGTACGGCAGCATCATGAGCAGCGGCATCATAGAAATGACAGCATCTTATCCTACATAAAGGGTTTTTCCTGTCTTTGTGTTTACATTCAAGTACTAAAAAAGGAAACAAGCTACGGCGATATATGTAGCAAGAGGCAGCAGTTTTATGGTGCAAAACTTTCAGGATAAGCATCGATCATCATCAGCAACACTTTCCCAGCCCTGATTTTCCCTCAACGCCACCAGCACATTTATGCACCATCAGGATAGTTACTTTAGCTGCAGAGCAGAACGGATTCAGTTTGTTCATGGCTTCAACCATGATGCTGTAGGGAGGGAAACATTAAAAATGATGCACAGATGTTACTCTGACATCCTGTTGACAGCTGCAGTACTAGAAAAGCAGTGGAGTTTAAAACAGATGAAGCTTTGGAAGCACATTCACTGCAACCAGATTAAATGGTCACTAGATCAACAAACTAACTCTACTGGTTTCCTGACTGGTAACTGGTTTAGCTGGGCGTGGCATCTCTCTTAAATCAGAGTTCTGGCATTTTTTGGTAACTGAAACGCGTCAGTAATGTTTCCTCTGATCTAAAGTTGGAACAAAATTTCACATCTTATCAACTGTATTTACCTGAGACTGAGAGCTTGCAACTTTTTTCTTGAAGATGCCACCAAAGAATCCTGTTTCCTGAAAGAAAGAAAAAACTAAATCAATGCTCAGCAACTCGCCTTTATGACCGATACAGACCGATGCGTCTGAGTCTGGATTTATCAGATAAAAACTTCACCTCTGTGTGGCTCTCAGACAGATTCTCACTGCTTTCAGAAACCTCACTGGCTGCTGATAAATCCTCCTGAGGGCAGGACAGAAATATGAATCACTTATTATAAAGAATAATATTGCAGAAGCAAGATGCATTAATAATTACAGCTCCCACCTGAGATGGCGCTCTTGCTCCAAAAGGGTTTTTAAAGATGGCACCAAACCCGCTTGGCTCCTGAAGACAGAAATTTAGATTTTTAACACATCCTGAACATTTAAATTAATCTGCCTTTAGTTTGAAATAATTCGTACTTTGGTCTTGGAAAGACTGTCGTTGCTTTTCGACAGCTCGCTTTGTGCAGACAAATCTTCCTAAAGGAACATTTTAAAAATAATTAACCAACCTACATTAATCTGAATAACATTAGAAGCATAATAAGTACCTTCGACGCTGCTCTCATCCCGTTGAATTTAGGAGACTTTGTCACCTTCCCTGCTGACTCCTTTGAACAAAAACACCATAAAAGAGTTAATACTGGGGCGTGCCGTGATGGCGTAGGGGTTAGCGCGACCCACATTTGGAGGCCTCAAGTCCTCGACGCGGCTGTCGCGGGTTCGACTCCCGGACCCGGCGACATTTACCGCATGTCTTCCCCCCTCTCCCTCCCCCTTTCCTGTCAGCCTACTTCATGAAAAGGGACACTAGAGCCCACAAAAAGACCCCCTGGAGGGGTTACAAAAAAAAAAAAAAAAAAAAAAAAAAAAAAAAAAGAGTTAATACAACCAGAACATTGGTTTAGGTTGCAATGTTTTACAGTGAAAATAACAGAGGCTTTTTTTTCCCCAACTGTTGCAGCAGTCGGATAGATGGGCAGAGATGTGCTGATTCAGCGCTTCTTCCAAATCGCTGATGCTGGCACATTTGATCTCACCAAAACAAAAACAAAAAGCTCAGAGGCGCCGGATAACAAAACATATCTGGATACCTGGTACACATACCTTAACATTGGTGAGATTAGGTGACTATATAATGAATAAAAACACTGTAGATGGTCGAGGACAGCAGAGGAAACAGCAGCAAACAACTGAAATCAGTGATGTTCTCATCTAGCTATATTGTACATACAGGTAATGGAATGAAGGCATTTTTTGATTATTTACACTTCCCCTAATGATTTAACTGTTTTTCACCCTTTATAACGATGTATAATGCTGTGTATAGTGCGTTCAAATATTCCTGTATGTCTTTCTGTGTGAGGGAAATTTTTAGAGAGCTGCTGAAACACTGTTCATTAAAAGTGATGATGTTCAAAGCAAAGTGGCAAGTTTCTGAAGCAGGGGAAGTTTTTCTTTAAATTTTGTCCGAACACGATAAACCGGAACGATGACGAAATACTTTGTGAGCCAAAGTATCAATGAGCCACTGCAGTTTTCTGAAATATGCTAATTTTGACACAGTGGAAAAACAAAACAAAAACTTTATTTTGCTTTATCAAAAACAAAATCAAGTTTTTAAAAATTAAGCAAATTTATTTTCTTAATTCTATTTTTTTTTTTTTATTTCATGGTCAATAGAAACGCAGCTACAGTGGAGCGCATTAAGTAAGACACAATCACAATACTGACCATGTAATACTGATAAACTGTTGGGTTACTTCTCAAAATTTAGGTGGGATTAATATTAAAGTATCAGATTAGAACTGGTCACACTGACTGATGACTGAGGAAAACAACCACAAATCACAACAAAAAACTTTGTGAGCCAAATTATCAACGATTCATCAAAGCTGAGTGAATACATGCTAATGTTAGCCTAGCATTTCACTAAACTCCTCAGCATAAAAAAATAGTATATTGAACTGGTCCAAATCCTCTCCTGGAACGACTGGTTCCCATTTGGCTGTGTTTTAGTCTTAAAATTTGTGTTGCAGTTATTTAAAATGCTGAATTCAGAGCAAAAATCAAAATCCGATGGGATGAGACTCACCTTCGTGTTGGTGATCTCAGAGTGGTTTTTATCATGAGCTGAAAGATCCAGAAGATCCTGGATGAAACATGGTAACATAGCGTCATTTTACTGAACACAGAAATGTAGGTGATATAATTTTTACTGTTTGTTTTAATGAAAAGTAAAAGTTGTTGACCTGAGACGGCCTGCGGGTTTGTCCTGGTCGGGGCGATCGCTTCAGTATTCCACCAAACATTCCTGATTTATCCTTAAATGGAAAAAAAGTTTGGAATTTCCAGCTTGTGTGTTTGAAAATAAATAAATAAAAATCACATAAATATAACAAAGCAATACCTTTGATGATTTATTGTCTGCTAAGCTGTCACTGCTGGCGGACAATCCAGGGTGTTGTGAAAGTAAAGTAAGTAGTAAAGTAGTACTAAGCTAACTGGGGGTTAATTTCTGCTTCAACAATTATCTGATGGGACGCCGGGAAAGACTATTGTTGTGTTCACGTTGTGCTAAAAGGAGTTAGCATATCATCGAAGCTATTCAAGCCTAAAGTAGTATCTCAATGCTAAACAGGTTTGTGCAAACAGACGTCCTTATCCCTCATCCTGATATTAACATCCACAGTCCAGGTTTCTAAAGTATTTTCCCAAAGAAGTTGCATGAATGATCAGAAACACATAATAGCACTTTGCACCAATCTGACAACAGAATAACCTAAACAACAGATTTAAAAACAATAAATATAGCTCGTATGTCTATTTATTCAACAATTTAGCTGCAAAAATGGTCTTCTGAATTGAAAATGCTGTTAAATAGTTGTTGATTGAAACGTTAGTAATTATTACAGACCAAGCAATTACTGACCACCAGTTTAAACACAAAAACATCTGAATAAAACCCACAGAAATTTGTGACAAAATGTGAAAACTTCAAGGCATTTTATGCAACAATTATTAAAACTTGCAAAGCCAAATA
Organism: Xiphophorus hellerii; assembly: GCF_003331165.1. Classification (NCBI taxonomy): domain Eukaryota; kingdom Metazoa; phylum Chordata; class Actinopteri; order Cyprinodontiformes; family Poeciliidae; genus Xiphophorus; species Xiphophorus hellerii. The sequence goes on from NC_045677.1 coordinate 24,485,235, forward strand.
AAAGATGAAGTTATTATATAGAACATGTTACCTGTGCTTTTGGAGATGGTTGTGCAGCCTTGGATGATTTCCTGAACACCCCACCGAACAACGTGGCTTTTTGCTGGAAGCAAGAGGAGGAGCAGAGAAACGCCCTCACTGATCCTGCAGCGCGTTTATAATAAGCAGGATGTGATTTAAAGCATCATCAGAATGTGTTTCAGGTCCAAACGGCAAGTCCAGGCCTGAGTTTCATGTCTAATCTTGAAGATCAGATGGCAGTAAAACATTTTTATATGAGTGAATAATTGCATTACCTCATTTTTTAAAGGCAAACAATGCGGAATGTCAAAATGGCTCCATGTTCTTAATGAGAAATTCCAGTTAGTCATTATTCCTATTGCTCTCAGAGTGTTGTTTAAAGGTCAGTATTGTGTTTTTCTATTAGCACAATCAAGTAACTGAGTTGTTATAAAAAATGCTGTATATTTAAAAATGAAAGAAATTTGAGTTTGCAATTTAACATCCTGAAATTGGGTCTCTGTCTCTTTAAGAAACTCCTGCTCTTTCCGACACTCCGCCTTCAGCATGTCGTCTCAGCCATGCTCCTCCATTATGCTGTTTACAACCATTCTTAGGAACACTGGACTGAGAAGTAGTTCATATGATGAGCTCAGCAGACACCAGATGTTTGCTAATTGCTGCTGCCGCTAGTCTGGAGGAGCTGAGCGGGGGGGCATTGAGGAGCTGCTCTATGAGGCGAAACCCGACTGGAGACCGCAGTGAAAATAGGCGTCACTTGGTGAGAGCAAGCTTTTAGACACACCTGGATGGTTGCCATGGGAGATTAGGGGATTTCACAAACATGCATGGAAGAATCAAAGCAACATAAGTTTGTTTTTGATGTGGTAATAACAAAATATAACGTGATGTAAAGCTCAAAAAGGTGACTTTACATAACAGTGCCTCTTCTAGAGAGAGGAAAAGATGAACTGGGAGTTTATCTGCAGTAATGTGGGCGCAAGTTTGAAACCAAATCTCTCAATTTACCAAACTGTCTTTGTTATAATCCACACATATGGCCTTCATTTATAGATAATTATAAAAATTAGCTTCCTCCATAGCAGTGGTGCCCAAAGGTTTTCCCCACAAGGACGTAACTGTGAAGCACAGAGTAACTTTGGGCCACAAATACACCCGTCTTTCCATCATCTTTTATTTAATCCAGGGTTGTGACCATAAATCAGCCGGTAAATTGAGAGATTTGCCTTTTGGCTAAGCTGACTGTACACCACAACAGATCATCACAGCAGATGTTACACCAATCCACCCATCAGTTTCCTGCCCAATTTCTCCTTAATTTGTGAAAAATACCCAAATACTTCATTAAAAAAATATAAAGATTTATAAAGATTTTTTTAACTTGCTCATTAATAAGCACATGTGTTTTACTGAAAAGAATAAAGTAGTTTTATTTTTATAGATATCGGGTCTATAAATGAGTCACTGTGGATTCAAAACAAAGAACAGAAATAAGAAAACAAATAACAAACAAAAACAAAAAGGTGCTTTTGGGGGGGCTTGTCCACCCAGGGCGCCAGTTATACAAGAGCCGCCCCTGGCTGCCATGCTTTGAAACAAAACAAACGTTTAAAAAAAAGGATCTTTTTATTGACTCCACCTGTTTGTATCCGAACCACCTGGGTACCAGATTCTGTTACCAGCTAATTCCGGGTCTCCATCAGGTTAAATAAAAGGAAAACGCTTCGTTATGGATCCAGGAACCTGGAAAAGTTAACTTACAACACAAACAGTTACTCACAGCAGCAAGATCCAGATCCAGTTGATCATATCGATCCTGTCAGACAGTGATGAGGGTAAAACAGATTCAAGGGCAATAATTTTAATAACTACTCAGCCGGTATGAACAGCAACTAAAAACATGTGATCATTAACGTACCATTAACCCTCATGATCGGTTTCAAATCCCTCCGTTGAGGTGAATAAAATAAATCTAAAAAAAAATATTCAATCTGTGAATTTAAAATAATAAAAATAAATCTGTGGGAATGTGAGGGGATTATCTTCAAAAAGGATTTTTATTTCTGAGTCGGACGTCCTTCAAACTGGAGGATCCCGTTTAGTTTCTCTCACCTGTGAGCTGTGGTCCAGGAGAGAGGGGCGTGTCAGTCTCACCTGGAAAAGGTGGTGCTGCGTTTGAGGACGACTCGGAAAACTAAGCGTCGTTCGAAAACTAAATCAATCCACCGATCAGCATTTTATGTATTTTACAGATAAATTTGTAGAACAAATGAATAAATAATAAAGGAACGGGGATAAAAAAAAAATAAACAACGTACTCTTTAGAAAACTGTAATAAAACTTTACATTTTGAAATGCTGAACTGTGAAAATTAAATTTCAGTCGTTACAACAGAACCCAAGGACAACATAAAAATATAAAATATCCAACACTGGAAAATATTCTTTGACTCTGAGACACATTAAGTAAAACAAAGCATTCCCTTAGCAAAAGTATTTTATTCCAGTGTGCTTATTTTACACTGAAAATGAGGCAATGTACTTAAAGTTTACTGTTTATGGGTTATATTTACTTAGCATAGTGAAGTATACTTGGCTCACAGGAAAGTATCAAGATAATTCAGTAATAGTTTGCTGCAAGCAATTTGCTAAACATGCTTAAAAGTATGCTTTTAACAATTAAGTAAAATACCAAAAATACTATATTTCAGTTATAACAATTCATAAAAGTGTACTTAAAGTATGTTTAAACTAAATTGGGACTTGTGGGATACAATAGATGTTAATTAAAATATGAACCACGAGTATATACCTAGTACACTAGAGGTACTTGCATACTTAAACGTTTACTATTGTAAACATAAAATTTTTCTGCCAACCTACAGATTAAATAATATTAAATTAAATTATATTCATCAGAACATGAGATTTTACTGCCTGGTTTTATTACTGTACTTCAGCGCCTCCAGTGGTAGAAACGAGTACTACAAAAACAAAACGAGCCTCAAAATTCAGCTTCCTCCCATTTAAATCTCTAAGAACTTTGATTTTTTTTAAAACTCTTCAGTCAAAGTAAATTTAAGCAAACTTAATATATCACACCAATGTTGTGGTTTGCTCATCTTTAAGGGAAATCTGAAGAAAACGAGAAACCTTAGATTTTGATGCTTTTTTTTACAATATCCAAAACAAAAAAGTCTTTAGATTTGTAAATGTCTTTATAAATAAAGTATTTTCTTTTCTTTTAACACGATGCATCAAGACAGATTGTCAAAGATAAAAATACTTTCAATTATCCTACATCTTCAATATTCTAAAATGTATTTTAGGATATTTTTGCATTACTTATAAATTAAAAACAAATGTGTTAATTTCTCTGCTGCAACTTTATTACTTTTACAATGAATCACCATCTCCAAAGTAATCCACTCACCTTTTCAACTGAACAGGATTAAAACATTTATAGGATCTGTTTATAGTTCACTAAAGATAACCAGATATTACCATCTACAACTTCAACTATTTTATAAAATATTATGGCTTAGGGTTGAACAAAAATGAGCCTTACCTTAAAAATAAAATCATGTTTACTGTAAATGTTTTATAAATAAGAACTGCACAGGTAACACAGGTGAAAAAATAATGTACCCGAGTATATTTTAATTATTTCTAATTTGTTATCAAATGGTGTATTTTTCAAGATTATATTCAAAATGTGAAATACATTTTTAAAAACATGCTTCTAATATTTAGTTTTAAACTACATTTTTGACACACTCTTAAAAAAATATTTTCTAAAATATACATAAATTAAATATATTACTAAAATTGTACTTTGGATTATCTCCTTAAAAATACTTTATATGTTAAATATTTAACATGTTAAATTTCAATATATAGAATTTGTTAAAAATAAGAAAATATGAGACTTAATGCAAGAAAAGAGGAACAAGGGTTTAATTAATATCTTTTTTTCCCCATTTATTGAAGATGAATAAAATAAATGCGATCAGGCACAATATAAAGCCACAGATTCCCAGCCTTGTAAACTCAGAAAAACACAAGAAGTTATGCTTTCTCATTTGCAATAAGTGTTCAGGTATTGCACGTTGTAAAACAAAAACAAATCTTTGGTAATCACACTGGTTAATTATTACTGTTTAATTTTAGCAGCGAGTGCTGGGCGATAATCTCCCATTTTGTTTCTACCAATTTTAATATTTTGTTATTTTTCTTTTCTAAAAATGAAACAATAAATGATAGAAAATACTTTAAAAAGTATTTTTTCTATTTAAATTATTCCTTCTGTGCGAGGGCGTATTAGGGCCAAGCTATGAGTTTAATTAGCTACAAAAATAGTCATAATAAAGCAGAATAAAGACAATTTTACCAGAAAAAAAAATTAAGGTTACAACAAAAAAGTCATTTTAACGAAAAGAAGCATCAAGATCCAACATGAGAAGCTCAGTTTGTTTTTTCTTCAAAATAAACTCAGTCGTTCGCGCGATCTGCTCAAATCCTTCTGCTGAAATAATTTGATGCTAATGTATTAACAGATAAAGTATTTCCTTATTTGTAAAACTGAAAACAAAGTATAAATTCACAAGATGCTCAATATTCTTAATTTATTTTTCATGTAGGAGTTGTCATAATAATTACAACTTTATTCTGGTAACATTAACGCTTCTATTTTATTATAGTATAACTTTATTCTCATATTAATACGACTATTCTTGTCATATTAGGACTTTTTTCTCATAATTAACTAATTTAAAAAACGTAGCGTGGCCCTAATATTTTGCAGAGGGCGTGATGAAAAAACCCCAAGATTGTCTAGAAATTAAATCTCCTAACATAAAAATTTCCAATAATCAATAAACTTGATTAATCGCCCAGCCCTACTAGCAGATTTAATCTTTCCAGGAGAGGAAGTAAATCTTCCCCCGTCCGTCAGCACAGACCAGCTCACTGGGCTTTCCTGGGTTCAGCTCCAAAAACAGAACCGGGCCTCCACACACAAACATTCCCACCTGAAACACAATCAGAGCACAGATTATTTACTGAAAACAGATTAAATCCAGCGAAACAGATGGGTCAGTGTGTTTTTCAGGAAGGAGCAGGTTTGACCCTAAAGGTCGCGGCTCGCCTGTTTTTTGGTGTTTCTGTCCCAAAGCTTCAGCGTTCGGTCGTAGGAGGTCGAGATGATGACGCTGTCGGTGAGTTTCAGGTGAGTGATCCTGTCCAGATGGGCCTGAGGACAAATCACCACCATAATCATCATCATCATTAGGATGAAGAAGGTTATTAATTATTCATCTCAATCAAGACCAATTACAAAAACTTGCAGGGACACATAAAATTACTTTAAAATTATTCAACTCCCTTCCTGCAAATTAAGTTTATTCATAAAAGGCGTATTAGGGCCATTGTAGATAAAATAAGAAATTAATTAATTTTGGCCAAAAAGCTCAGAAATTTAGATATTAATCTCAGAAAATTTCTGGGAAAAAACGTGAAAATTTCTGAGGTAGAAAAGTCGACAGTTTTTGACTTTTGGAAAAAGTCAAATATTTAAAATTTTTCAAACCCTGAAATTCTCAAGATTTTTTCTAAAAAATCTCCGTGAATAAACAAAAAAATTCTCAGTTTTTTATCTTGCAAATATTCAACTTGTGGAGATAAAAAATTTCTGAGTTTCTTGTACATTTGCTTAGTTCTGCCATATTTTGCCTAAAACGCCTCAGTGCTGCCCTCTGGTGTTGAAAGGTGGGTACTGCAGGTGAATTCTCCTAATGTTTACAATATAAAACTGTAAAATGTGTAGCAGTCATGGTATCTGGCCTGTGGTGAAGGTAGTTTTGGATCAGATGTGATTTTGGAGAGGATCTCACAGGTTTTCTGTCGCTCCAGGAGGAAACATCTGGATGCTGATTGAACCACATGTTTCCTTCTTCATCTCCACACACCACAAACTCTGAAACACAGAAACATCGCATTAAAACTGCTGAAATAGTTTTTAAAAAAAATACTGGAAAACACAGCTATAACTCATCTCACTGCTGAACCATGTCAGCCATGTTTTTGGATTTGGTGTATTATTCTGACTGAATTAAATTTGTTACTGTTATAAAAACAAGTTTTTAATATTTTATGTTTTTGGTACCTTTATCCACAGTCATGGCAGTTATCAGGCTTCCCTTTTCCTGCTCTTCCTTCTTCTCTTCGTCTTCCTCCTTCTCTTTGTCCTCGTCTTCCTCCTTCTCTTCGTCTTTGTCTTCCTCCTTCTCTTTGTCCTCGTCTTCCTCCTCCTCCTCCTCTTCCTCCTCCTCCTCCTCCTCGTTGCTGAACTTCATGCTCATAGAGCAAAAACATGAGTGTAGAGTAGTTTCTGGGCCCAAACCGAACTGAAATCAAATCAAATAAAAAATGAAATAAAACTCTAGCTACATCCATAACTCAAGTCAGAATATTATTTCTTTTTTGTTTTGCTTTTTGCAGAGAAATTTTTGTTTTTCAATTAAATCACTGAAAATCTATTAACTTTTCAATTAAGTTGAAATATACTGAAATGAATGTGCAGATCGCGACCCAAACATCTTTAAACTAGGCAACAAATGTTGCTGGACAATAAATTGTTGTAGAAATTATTGCGATAATATTGTTATTTTGTGACAATTTTCAACTAATATAATAGTAATGGCATAATAATGCAAGAACACATTCTCAGACTTTAATTCTCAAGAACAGTTGACTCTGGAACCGGAAGACATTTTAAATATCCAAAATAAACAAAACAACAGAAACAACAAATAAAATGAATTATCAAGTTTCTGTAAACAAAATTATCCTTAAAAAAGAACTAGTTGAGATCAAAATTCCACACTGAAGACTTTTATTTTTCAGTTTTTGGTAGAAAGAGAAAAACAACAAATCATCCAAAGTTTGCTTTAATTTATCATGCGATTAATTGATTTGTTGCTTATTGTGACAGGATTAGTTTAAACTTATTCTGCTGGTGATTTGTCCTTTTAACTGATGCTGCTGTTCGATGTAGTTTTTATTATTGCAAAGTGCATTAAAGAAACTCACAAAAAAGCCCAGATTAATTTCTCCGTCGCCTCTACCAGTCAGCCACACACTTTTCTCATCATTACGAACGACACTCAGAATATCGACGCTTTGAGTCCAGCTGAAAACAACAGACATACACAACAACGATGCACATAAAAAAAGATAATTATCTGCATCACTAAAGTTTAATTCTTCATTTTGGATCAGCAATTGAGAAAACAAAAAGTTACTTTAAGTTTTGCTGGTTCCAGCTGTCGAGCTCGTCTTTGGCCACGTGGCAGAGCATCCCTTGGTAGGTGACGCCAACCAGCAGCGAGCAGTAAAACAGGCGAACCATCGGGTTTCTCACTTTGTAGCTCCTCGCCTTCATCAGGCTACAAGAAGCAGAAGAAATACAAACTTTTTACAGACAAGGATTAACATTTACTGCTTGGTTTAAACACTCCAACTCACCACATCATCAATAAAAGACTTTTATTGATTACTTCGGTCAGAATAGTTTTCTGACAAAATTATTCGATTCAGCGACAAATTCTGCAGCACATCTACATGTTAAGGTTGTCAAAGTCAAGCTAGCATAACTGAGCTACTTACTTATCTTCCAAAATGATCAAATAAATAGTTAACCATTTTAATTTTGAATGATGAATCTTTATAGGATCATGAAGAAAACTTGTTCACTTCATTCCTGGCTGTAGAAGGAGCTTACACACTGATTTATTATTATTTTTAAATATTTTTTACCTGACTTTGGTGCGTTGTTGGTTCCACACCAGCTTCCACACATCAACAACCATGATGTTCATGTAGGAGACGGCAAACTGGTTATCAGGCATCCAACAGGCAGCCGTGATCGGGCCGTCCGACGCCTGGAACCAAAACAGATGCAATCACAGAAAGAAGACCATGAAATAAAAGGCTGCACAAAATTCCTAAATATTCAAATTCATAAATATTCAAATTCAAGTGAATTAAAGTTTGAGGACTCTACAAACGTCGTGGTGTGTTGTTTTCCTGACTCTCCTGGCTCTGGATTCAATTTCTATCCTGCAAGAACCAACATAAACACCTGGGCTGGATTTACCTGCTTGTGGTCAACCACAGCGTTCTGCTTCCACAGCTCCAGCAGACCCGACTCGTAGCCAACAAGCATAAAGTCGGCAGCCTGAGAGAAGCACAGCGCTGAGATGGGGCCTTTCAGGTACGCAGAAGTGTCTGTGCACAAGTGACGGAAATGTTTGTCAACTACCAGAGTGATTGTTTAAATCCAGCAGCTGCACGGTGAAGAGATGTACCAGTTCTCCAGGCCCAGCATCTCAGGGAACCGTCTTCAGACACAGTGAGGAATTCTGGGACTTCTCCTTTCTGGGCGACGCCATGAACGGCGCCGCTGTGACCCAGGAAGGTGCTGAAATGTTCAACCTGGAAAACGGAGCAGCATTAAACCTGAGAAAATGTTTGAAGCTGGAGAGCAGCTCCGAAACGGACGGATCAATTCAAAAGTATCGATAATATTGATACCAACGCGATAAAATCAATACTTTAGTTTCAGTTTCCGTCTAAACATTTTATTTTATTTTTGTATCGTAGCTTCTCAACGCTACCTCAGGTTGGACAATATGGCTGAAAAACTATCACAATATACGTAAGTGTTTCTGATTAAATACTGATTTAATCAGATTAGTTTTTTGTTATAAATATCTGTTTTATTTTGTTATTTTTAAGCAGTTATGAGGCACAGAGGCGAAAGTTTAAACTGCGGTCCCGGTTGGCCGGAGCGTTAGTGATTAACGAAGCAGCGCTAACCTCATCATGCAGGTGCAACCCGGTGAGGAGCTTTCGCGCTCTCCTCATAGTCACGCATCATGCTGGTTTAGTCTTATTTTATTATTATTAGTAGTATTATTTCTCTATTTATCAAATGCTCTGTCCACTTAGTCAGCCAGAGTTGATGCGTGTGAAGATCTGAGAAACTCGTCCCTTAAAACTCCAGCAACCAAAACAGTTTCTGTGGCGCTTATTAAAACATTAACAGACACAAAATGGAAGAGCTACTAATACATTAAGTTCAATTAAATCTCCCGTTTGTTGTGCTTCTCTGTGCGAAGTGCAGCAGCGGATTTAACTGATCATGCAGGGCCGGTCCAAGGCTGTATGAGGCCTGCAGCAGAATTTGACTTAAGGGCCCCCCTTGCTGCTAAAAACATCAGCACCTCTAACAGCTTCTGTGTTAGATTTAATCTGGGAGAGGAGGAGGAGTTTAATTGGCCAACCTAAAAACAATAAGTTATAAATGCAGTTTACTAATTTGTATTTGTGAACAAACACAGCTCAAACTCAAAGGTTAAACTCACAGCCTCAGATTGTTGCTACGGTAACAAAACAATTTAACTATGAATATTGTCCTTTGAATTTTTACAAAGTAAACTTGCCAGCTCCTTAAAATCTTACATTTAAATGTTAAACAATTTAAATTCTTTGCTGAAACCATTTAAAATCAAATTTAGGAGCTTTGATAATCTCAATAAACAAATGTTGCATTTATATATCTGTGGTTTGTGTTAAAATATTAGCATTTATGGGCCCCTGAAGCCCTGGGGGGCCTTATGAAGCTGCTGAAGTAATTTGCATTAAACAGAAGTGCAAATAATTGATATTCATTATAATTTTATTTTTTAATTTGTTGGTTTTAAGATTCTATAGTTATGGATTTAAATAGCGTTTCACTGGCGATGTCTTCCAGTAACATATAATTACCCAGTAATATTTTTAAATTTTCTGCCTACTTAATATTTTTTAATACAAAAACACAGTGGAAAACCGATGGAACGCCGGTGGACAACCGATGGACCGCCGGTGGAACGCCGGTGGAACGCCTCGACCACCAATATTTTACCAAATTTCCTGTGTGGAAACGCTGGATGCTGGTCGTGTATTTACATGAATTCGGGTCAATATAAAAACATCCAGCATCGCACAGGTCTAAGTGTTGCACATAAAACATATTTGGACATTAGAAGTTTAATTTAATGAAGTGGGCGGGTTTTATCTGCTGTGAAATACCTCCAGAGGTTTCCAGAGCTGCACTGTGCCGTCGTCTGAAGCTGTGAAAACAGTCAGCTCTTCTGGTTTTGTTTCCTTCTCCTTGTCTAGAGACGAAAGGTCGGAAAAAGTTAAAAATATTGGCACCAAATTTGACTGAATATGATTAAGAACAAACGAGGAGTCTAGAAGAGTTTCAGCACCAGCGTTTGGGAGCAGAGAGCAGTGGTTTATACGTTGCTTGTGGGCGGAAATGTGGCAGATTTCAGTGTTTTTCTCCCAATCCCAAACATGCAGGGATCCCTCCGAAGAGCCGGCGATCACATGCCGACCCTGCACACAGAAACAGAAACACCTGTAAGACAAACTTTTAACAAAATAACAGAAGCAATAGGCAAAAATTATCGACCTCACTTTAATTTTTCGGCTTTATTGTTTCTTCCTGCCTTTTTCTGGTTTTATTGAAGACAGTGGGTGAAGAAAGGCTAAGCTCTGGTGCAACAGTTCACCCGTTCCTTCCTCATGGTAGAATGTGCTTCCATTGTTATGTCATCACCATTAGATCAGTATAAAACGGTCTTCAAACAATATTATCGTTTATGGCAATAATTTTTCAGACAATTAATCGCTCAGCAAAATTTGTTATCGGCCTGAGAAGCAATAAGGCATGTACTGTATATGCTTCATCCACACGCCAAATTATAAACTCTGAGTTCATAATTTGCTCACCAGGCAGCAGACGGAGGTCAGCGGATTCCTCCAGGAGATTTCTTTGAGATGCGAACCGGATTCCAGGTCCCAAAAACAAAGCCTCCCGTCATTTGATGAGCTTATCTAGAAGAAAACACAAGAAAGCCAAGAGAAAATACGTAAATATGTAAGGAGATTTTTTAATGCCCAGTTCAGAATATTGGAGAGATACAATCAGTGTACTCAGAGTCGGGCAGCAAATAGTTACAACTACGTGAGTAACTTTTGAAAAATAAAAAAATATATACTTTTAGGGAGTATTTTTACAATACAGAGTAATTTTTTATATGAAGTGTCTCCACTCTTGAGTAAAATTTCTGGATTTTCTACCCACTGAATGAAAAACATGTTTTAACCAAAAGTTTGACAGAGATATTTCTACAAATAACTTTGTTGCTGTTTGTTTTTCTTTTCCAGAGAAAGTACTCCCAGTTCACTGCTTCTGCGTTTTTCTGTCTTCCAAATGTTTGTTGTCTAAATAATCATGCTGAGTTTTTCTTTTAAGGGGTTTCCTTTTTTTTAAGCTCGCAGTTGGCGGTACGATGGCGTGTTAGTAAAAAGAAGAAAAAACAAATTTCTGCCGAAAGAAATTGCAGAAATGTCCTTGTTTTTTCACGAAAAGTTTGAATAGACAAAGATTTGCTTGAAAAAACATCTCAGAAATGTTCTAGAAAAAAAAAAACAGTTTTAAAAGTCAAAAATGATCAACTTTTCAAACAAAGAAGTTTTTGAAAACTAAGTTGTTTTTTTAGAAAATGTTCAAATATTCAAACTCAGTATTTTCTTTTTTTACTACTCTTTCTTTTCCTTCTGTCTGCAACAAGCCGTCGTACGACAGATACAGAATTTAGCCAAACAGTTTTCCAGATAGAGTCAGAAGGGGAATAGTTCATTTGGAGCGGAGGTGAACTCACAGCGCAGTCGGGAGTCCAGGCGCAGCCGGTGATCCAATCTCTGTGAGCGTTGGGGAACGATTTCAGCCGAGCTGCTTGATTTGGGTCGGCGCTCCAAACCATCAAAGCCTGAAAACAAACCCAGGTACCATCAGAACACAAATACTGCTTTGAAACTGAACATCGGACATGACGATGTGTGAATTAAAGGTCGGCTGACTAAACGATCTGAAGGGGTCACCTGATCTTTTCCACCTGACAGCAGCCGCGACCCGTCGGGACTGAACGCCAAGCAGGTGATTCCTCCCTGGTGGCCGCGCAGCAAAGCCTTCGCCTTCGGTTTGGAGGCGTCGGTCAGATCCTTCAGAGGCGTCAGCGCGATGCTGAAATCGTCTGTTTCAGGTGGAAACAGTGAGATTATATGTATGGGTGCACCGATTGTTGTTTTCTGGCCGATAAAGATCTGTTGATTCTGGTTTTGGTCTATAACATTCTTTTTTTAATCTGAAATGTCGCTAAGTACAGTATGAAAGTCGGTTAGTTGGTAACAGAGTTGGTAACTGCAAACGTGCAGACATGACCTGATGCTGGTCAAACTCTCAAAATTAAGGAAATCGGTGCCGATAAATCGGCCATCGGTTCAACTAATTATAATAACTAGCTCATATACCTCGTTGAAAAGTTACTTGTAAGTTAGTTTGGTCTAATTTCAAGCGTACTAAAATATCTGGAAACTAAACCATAAATACCTGGTAAGATTTTGTGTTTTTGCAGTGAAACAAACCTTTAATTTAGCACTTAATCAAATGGATGATTAAATAAAATTTATTCATTTAAGAAAACTAATTTGAGGCCCAGCTGAACTTTTTTTCCTTTGTTTTTGTTTCGACTTTTCATGGCGCCCCCAAAGCCATGAAGCCCTGAGCAACCGCCATAATCGCCTAGATCAGACTCACAGGAACCAAACAGGCATTTTTTCACTGATATTAACTGATTTTAAGTAGAAATCATAACTCAAATGAAACTTAAAGTGTAACTGTGGGTTTTACCTGAAGCTGAAGCCAGAACCGTCGAGTTCTGCCTCATCGCCAGGATGCTGCCGGTTTGCATCCCGATCGTCCTCAGGTGTTTCAGGCCTTCAACAACTCCCTCCTCTCCTTCGATTTTCCTCCACAGCCTCAAATGTTTGTCGCTTCCTCCAGAAACCAGCAGCTCCGGCCCGCTCCGCTCCGGGTCCTCGGGAACCCACAGCAGGCAGTTCACGGACACCCCGAGGTCCGTGGAGGCCCAAATCTTTTCACCTGCAACGACGACAAAAAGTCGTTACAAAGTAAATTTCATCAATTTATGCTGAAGTTACCCCACATGATCCATACTGATGAATTATTTAAATCACTCATCTTTATTTTTTATTAAAACTAAGTTTTACTTTCTTTTAAACAGTTTTAAGAGATTGTTTTACAGCAATTTTCTTCTTTACAAATTACTCTTGAAAATAATTTTAAATAATTTTCAGAAATTTAATTGTACAAATCAAGTTTTGCTTTCATATTAACAACTTTAAAATGTCATTTCAGAGAATGCTAAAATGTTCTTTTTCTAAAAACTGTACACTTTAGGTTTGTTTTAAATAACTTTATTCTACAAACTGTCATTTTACAGTGTGCTGTCAATATCCTTCTTAGGAATTGGACACTTAATGTTTATTTATTTTTTTAGAATTTTCAGAAATGTAATTCTAAATTACACAATTACACTAAATTCACTTACATATATACAATTTGCTATTATATGAAAATCGTTTTTTATAAATTGCCAAAAACTTTTTTCTTTTTTGTTTTCACTGTTTATTTTACCTAATTTTCAGAAATGTGATTCTGCAAAGTTTCAAATAAAAAGGTCATTTTACAGTTTCCCATCGAGATATTTGTTAAAATTGACATTTATTTTGATATTTTTCAATAATTTAATTCTACAAACCACATTTCACTTACATTTAAACAGTTAAATCATTTTACAGTATGCTATCGAGTTATTTTTGACAATCAACGTTTTCTTTAAATAATTTTCAGAGATTTAATTGTATAACCCAAGTTTTATTTTCACATAAACGGTTTTAACGGGACATTTTTCCAGGCGGCATCAAGATCTAATCTGATTTAGCTAAAACAAGTCGTGTTTTCAAATTAAAAATCACATTTTCTCTCCTCTTAGATAAACCATTTGCTCGTCTGTTAAATTAAAGCTCACCTGAATCAGTCCTGAAGAGTTTGATGCCGTCGCCGTGGTAACCCACAGCAGCGTAGTCGCCGCTCACCGCCACGCAGAGCGCGGCCGGGTCCGATGTTGCACATTTAGGCTTTTTGTGAGGAGGCTCCAACTCACACTTAAAATAAAAACAACAACAACAATAATTTGAAAAGAACGAAGATAAAACTTCTGTTTTGAAACGCTAAAACTTAACGAAACGACTTTATCCTTAATCCAAACACTAAATGGACCAAGTCTGCAAACACAACACAGCTTTAAAACTTTAGCTATAAAGGATAAGAGATAAGTAATGTTTTTAACTATATATTTAAAAAATGATGTTTAGTCATTTTTTCTGTTTTTTTCATAGAACATTTGCACTGAACTTCCACAGAATGACACTAAAAGTAGAAGTTATATTCTTTAGATTTATTTGTCTTGTAATCAGTTTGGACACTAAATGTGTTTTTTTTAATAGCTATATCAAATAATAAACTGTTTTTACTATCTTTTGGTAAAGGTTCTCAAGTTTTCAAAAATAACACATTTTCTCAAGTAAATATTTATTAAAAATGAGTTTTTTTTTCTTCCAAAAGCAACATAAACATAAGCAATATTTGCTTGCTTTATTTAACTGGATTGAGGAAGAAATTGGCTTCTTTTAATTGATAAAGTTGCAGACTTCTGATCTAGTTTTAATCTTCAATTTGGGATGTTTATAAACGGAGCTAAAATATAATACAGTAGTTATAACTTCAAATTAATTTAATGCCCAGAAAAACATTATTTATGTAAAAATATTAGCTTACTTCATCACTTTTTAAAGCAGCGACTGAGCGACCAAGTCCTCCTGACCAGAGGTGGAGCTGTTTCACAAACGAAGAGAGACGATCATTAATGTTTTAATGTATGACGGAGTATTAGGGCCACTAAGGAAAAATAAAATTATGAGAATAAACATGTACAAGAATAAATTCATAATATTGTAATAAGTTGTATGAGAGTAGTGATAATATTACGAAAAAAAAGTCTAAATAATACAAAAGTAAAGTCATAATAATATGAGAATATATAATATTTTGAAAATAAAGTCAAAATATTATGACTTTATTCTCGTAATTTTATTTTTTTTATTTTCTTAGTGTGGCCATAATACTCCATCACATCATTGCGGTTTTAAAATTTCGCATTCATCTTATTGCAGCAAATTGAACCTGATTGCCTCACGTTGTGATCGGAGCCGGCGCTCAGCAGCATGGCGCCGTCCTCCAGGAAGGCGAGCGTCTCCGCGGCGCCGCTGTGAGCCTGGAAGACGCCCACGCAGGTGGAGGTGGACACCGACCAGAGCCTCACCTGTCCGGACACGCAGCCGGAGCAGAGCATGGAGGAGGAGGACGGGGAGAAACAGAGGCTGCGCACCGATCGCTGGTGGCCGCACAGCGACTGAGGGAAAAACACAAAATATACCGCTACGTTTTAGTCCGACTTTCTGGTTTATCCTAAAATGATAAATATCTAAAACAGATTCACAGTTTTTGTGTGTTTGAACAGTTCTTCATTCACTTTTCCTTCAATAAAACTCAAACAATTTTCAAACTTTCCCACAACTACAACTTGGAGAGAAAAACAACACAAACCAACTAAAGAAAGTCAGTTTCAATCCAACATTATATTTGATAATTTAATACTGTAAGCTAAAATATAACCAAATTTTATGTTTTGAAATGTTTCTCTCAAACACAGAAAATACCTGACAAATCTGAAAACAAAACACTAATTTGATTAAGAAAATAAATCCTCCCTCCTTAGGGTGCTACCCCGGCGACCCGACCCCGGATAAGTGGAAGATGGATGGATGGATGGATGGATGGATGGATGTTCCAATTTAATAAGATTATCTAACTTTTTAACGCCAATTACAAATATCAATAAATAATTGAGTCATTAATAATCATAAATATTCATTACACTGAAACAATCCAAACAAACCTTGTTGAGGTGAATGACCTTCCTGCTCAAATTAAATGTTTAAACACAATTTACAAAATAGTTATGAAACATAAATCAATAAAAAAAAAATGTTCTTGCTAAGTTTTCTGAAATTTACCAAATACAAATTATTTTGCTAATTCTATCTGAGCTAAAACAAGAAAAGTTTTAGTCGGATTTAATTTCAGTGAGGAAAAAAAACCCTGAAAATATTTGATTTCAACTATAAATCACGTTTTCCAAATATAGGCTTTTAATCAAACGTTAAATTTAATCTTATTGCGAAATAAACAACCCAAGACTTTAAACAAAACAAATCATTTTCTAGGATTTCAAGCACCAGTACAAAACCTGAATATATTATAAAGGTTCAAGCATCAACACGATTTGATCATTTATACATTTTTAAGCAATTTTCTATTGAATAAAAACATAAAAATGCTGGAAAATTAGAAAATTTCAATATTTACCCATAAAAGATCAAAAACAACTTGGATTTTAAATCATTTGCAGCTCTGCTGTCAATATAAAACTTACAGTTTCTATTTTATTCTGCAGCCAATTCCACACTGTAACGTTTCCATCCCAGCATCCCGCAGCCAGCAGGTGACCCTCTGGGTCAAAGGTCACACAGTTGAAGGGGCTGGTGCTGGACAGAGAGGCTACTTCGTTAGCTTTAGCTGAAGACCAAACCTAAGAAACAGAAAGTTTGATTCAGAAAAAAGGAGAATGTTGGAGACCTGTCTGGAGTCAAACATGCGAGTAAAAACGTTTTCTGCGTCGACACATTTCAGGTTTTTTTCTTAGAACAAAAAAACACTTTCCCACCTCGGAAAAGTTCACTTTTTAATAGATTTAGTTGAACCCAAGGCTCCTCTGCCACTCTCAGGATGTTATTTTGAGTTAATTGTTGCTGCCTAAAACCAATAGATAAGCACAGCGGCATTTTGGGTTTTAATTAAACGAAAAGAAGACCAACTTTCAGCGTGAGGTCAAGGGACACAGTTGCGAGGTGTTTCCTGTCCGGAGTGATGTCACTCGCCGTTATCGTATTGGTGTGGCCGTCAATCAAAGCCGTCCTGCAACAACAAGAAATTACTCACAATTTAAGTCACATAAAATAGTAACTATAAATAAATGTTTAAATGGTCTCAGCTCTCCTCCCACCTGCATCCGTTCTGGACGTCCCACACCTCCAGTCTCCCGTCGAAGGAAGTGGAAACGAGCTGCGCGTCGTTCAGGAAGACACAGCTGGAGACGCCGTCGCAGCTGCTCACCAGCGACTTCACTTCCTGTTCACAGGACGGAGGAAATCCTTACAGTTAATCCTCACAAGGAAGAGTTGGGATGACTGTTCTCATAATGTTACAATTTTATTCTCATGATTTTTCTCATATTATCAATCAAGTTTATTTCCAAAGCACATTTCAGCATCGAGGCGCTTTACACAATAAAAACCCCAAATTAAAAAGTTACAAAGGAAACATCACACAGTCAATAACTGAATAAACATTACATTTTTATGAGTACCATCACCAAAATCATAAAAATCTAATATGTTGGTCAATGTTTCATTTATTATGGTTCAAAAGAAACTCTAAACAGGTGGGTTTTTGTCTTGATTTAAAGGAATATGACTTTATTCTTGTACAAGTTTATTCTCTTAATATTATGACTTTTTTCTGAATATTCTGAATTTATCTCGTAACATTTTGACCATTCTCACAGTTTTATTTAATTTTAAAATTCTTTTTAGTATGGCCCTAATATTCTGCCGTATGAGGGAGAGCCGTGAAATACAAGCATATAAAATAAAGAGACCTGCTCTACAGAAATACTGGAAATACTGTATAAGACTGTATTTTGTGGCAGGATTGCCAGAGATAATCTGAATATAATCTCAGTACCTGTCCAGTTTGTGCGTTGACAAAGTGCAGCGTTCCCTGTCCGGTACCAACCACAACCAGCTGTTTGTCCGGACTCAGAACCACACAGGTTGGTTCGGAGGAGAAGGTTGACACCAGCGAACTGAGGTCAAACACAAAAAACTCAATCTTTACAAAAAAACCTCAACAATAATATGTTCTTTAAATAATCTAATAAAAAACAAAGCTGCTTGCAGACTTTAGTTTCTAATTATAAGCTAGTTGCACTGAGGCGAAGGCGTCTCTAACTGCAACCATAAAAATAAAGTTTACGTCATTTCTGGAGCGTTGCCTACGCTGCTGTTCAGACACTCGATCACCCGGACTCCGCGTTTCCCCTCCAGGCCTGCAGCCCAGATGTGAGCTGATGTTTCCGGAGGCTCGTTAAGCGCCTGCTGGACGAAAAGCGCCGGCCACATGGAGAGCGTTGAGGTGTGGCGCTTCAGGAAACCGCGACAGTCGTCCAGATGTTTATCCAGGTCAGCTGATGGAAGAAAGGTGACATGAGCGATGAAATGTTTCGGGAACAAAACTTCATATCCCGTGGTCAAATTATTTATAACAGTTTTTCTTAAAAGACTTACAGTGAGGTGTATTTTTGGGCTGTTTATCTAAAGAGAGAGAGAGAAACATTTAAGAGAAAAGACCAATTATCAATCAATAACCAAAGAAAAACAAATCTGATTGTTAAACCTCATTTATAAATCAAATTAAAGGGGATGTATTATGCTTCTTTGAACATAATACATTTACATATTTACACTCGAGCGTGAAAATGGCTGCAAACAGACGCTTAATTATACAGCCGTACATCTTTGAAAAGCAGAACTGGAGCCTCCTGCATAACGAGAAAGAAAACAGCAAAAGCTTTCTGGATGGTAAGTCAACACCAAACAATTTGTCTTTTCCAGCAGCCATTGTACCGCGCATACAGCGATAAAACCAGCTGACCAAACCTGCTGGAGGTCAGCTGGGGTTGCTCGGTAACGGACTGTACCTGCTGATTTGTGATGTTCCATTCAGAAGGTTTTTGAAACAGCTCATTTTCCAGACACTAAAAAACATTAACTTATTACCAAAACATGGCTGTGTGGGTTTTTTAGGGTGTTTTCACACCCGATAGTTCTGCAGACTCGGTTAGATTCTTGAACAAAGTTGCAACGCTTGTTACATTTTCAGCTGCTCTATTTCAAACTAACCAAACTAACTGATAAAACTTGTTCCCCTCCTCGCCTGCGGTGGCGCTGCACCAAGAACCATTGAAGGAAACAATATGAAAACCTCAGAAAAACACAACTTTCTTTGTCACAAAAGTGGAATAAATGAAGTATTGTCAGTAGGATTTCTTCTTTGTCTTTGGTAAAAGACCACAAGCCATTTCTCCTTGAAGCAACAGATTCTCACATTGGTTTAGGTTGTTTTACCCAGAATTCTCTATGCTGTAGTCCACTTCCTGTTTTTGGAGCGGTCTCCGGTCCACTTGGCATTCAACTGCACCAGAATTCACTTCAACCGAACTGAGACTGAGGTATGCAAGCAAACCAAAGTTCGCTTTTTTGGTCTAATCTCACATTCACACCTCCCAAAACAAACCAGACTTTCTAGTAAAACAAACCAGAGTTGGATTAAAACGGATTAAACTGCGCTGATGTGAGGTTGTTTTTAGAGTCAGCTGAAACTCCAATTTAAAGTACAAAAACTAAAAAAGTGAATTTTGCGTAATAAGTCCCCTTTAATCCTTTTCTGTCATTATCTTAATTCATTCTCACCATGCAAGTCGTACGTCTCCAGCAGGTGGTGAAGGAGGCCGTGGCTCACATTGGCATGCAGGAAATAATAATTGGAGAGAAGCGAATCAAGAGCCCTCTGCTGTCCAATCTGAATCTATACGAGTCCAAACAAAAGCAACAAGGAGTTAAAAGTGCTTTTTCTTTGAACAGGAGTTATGAAATATGCATATAAATAAATATGTTGTTTTGTTGTAGCGTTTAAAAGTGAACAAACCAAGCTTGATGGCAGATGCATGAGCGCATCGGCTTCAGAGTGAAGGAAAGAGTCGTTTCCCTCAGGGTCAGCCGTCGCCCACAGATAACCTGTTCAATCAGAAACATTAGAGCGCATTAAAAATAACAAAAAATAGCTGGTATGCTTATTT
Organism: Xiphophorus hellerii; assembly: GCF_003331165.1. NCBI lineage: Eukaryota > Metazoa > Chordata > Actinopteri > Cyprinodontiformes > Poeciliidae > Xiphophorus > Xiphophorus hellerii. The sequence continues at coordinate 24,505,330 of NC_045677.1, forward strand.
AAGGAATGATGGTTTTTGGTTTACCGGCCAGAACAAGGTGAGCTCTGTATCTTTCGGTTTCTGTTGGGAGGAAAAATCCCTCAAAGCCTCTTTTCACCTCTGGGTTGCTTAGAGCCAAAAGGTCGTTGGTGTATTGGCAATGAGACGGAGCAGTCAGGCTGCAGGAAAAGGTCCAAACAGAGAGAAAAACACAACCTTACAGCACCAAAATGTCAATACATCCTTCTCAATTTAAATCTGTAAATATTTAGCAAAGGATTTATCACAAAAACCATTTAAATAATAATTTTAATAAAAGGTCAAGATGTGAAAAGGACACTAAGTATTTCAATTTAAAAAGTGTTTAATCCTCTGATTGCATATGTGGGCATATTTAGGTCAGAAATGTTCTGGAAGCTTCTCTGATCAACAAAGATCAAAACTAATTAATCTGATGTCAATTTTATCTTTTTCAGTCTTTTTCTTTTATTATTATTTCTTTTTAAAACAGTCAAATTGCATTTGTACACCAGGTCAAATGGAGGTCAAGGATTTCTAACTAAAAGATCCAAGAAGTTCTGATCATATAAAAAAAATTACATTAAAAAATTTACGAACCATTTCTTGTAAAATAAAATAAAATAATTTTTTTAAGTTTTAATTTTAATTAATTAATTTATTTATTTTCTTTTATTAAAAACAATTACACTAAGACCAAATTACACCTTCAGTCCAGTGAAACAAAATTTGCTTAGAGCCACAAAAACTGAATAACTTTGTTCTTATAATACCTACTATAGGAAATTCGTTAAGATTTTTTAATTAACTTGAATAAAGTTTTAGATTTATCACATTTCCTTCAATATAACATTTGACTTTTTAACACAAGGAAATATAAATTACAAAAAACTGCATGTAGTTTGACACTTGTATAATGTTATATAATGTGGGAATATTTCCTGCACTATTAGTGTAATTCTTTGTGGCCTTTGAAAACTGCTAAACATTTTTATTTACCTTTATATTTTAAAATATTGTGCAATTCTTTGGTCAAAGTCACTAAAAGCCACATTTGGCTCCGGAGCAGCAAGTTGCAGATCGATGGGTTGGACTTTTCTAACTTTTCCACAGTAAATTTTATTCTACTGTAACTAAAGTTTATATTTTAAAGCTTATTTACTCGTTAATAGCAGTAGATGGCGCTGTACCTTTGTAAATTCTGCACAATGCGGGTGAAAACTGCCATGGGAACCCGCCCTTTGGGCTTCCTGGAGAGCTGCAGCACCTCCTCCCATGAGACCTGGCCGTCCGGTGAAGACAGGTTGTTACACGTGTTCAGTACAGAGTACAGGTCTCTCTCCTTCAAACCTGCAGATAAAGAGGAAAACACAAACAGACCAGAATGAATCCTTTCTCTAAGTCAAGATTCACACTTCTGAGAAAGTTTGGAAATGGTCCCAGTCAGATGTCGCTGTAATGAAATCATTTATGAACAGAACATTATTTCTTGTTTTTGTTCATGGCACAAAAACAAGAAATATTTCAGTTTTTGTGCAAATTCTGAGGTAGATGCCTCATAATTTCAGCTGCAGGATTCTTTACAGACAATACATTGTTGTGGGTTGTGAAACTGAAAGAGTGATAGCCAGGTCGTTGAAGTCAAAGGTCATGGTTCTGAATCGGAAATCGATCCACTGTGACCTCTGGAGGTCAGACTTCAACCTCCAGCAGTGACCCTTAAGGCTGCATTTTTTTAAAGATTAAGCAAACTACAAAAACAAGCATACAAATGTAAATTATTGCTCTTGTTTTAATTTATTGTGTGATTAATTGATTTATTGTTTATTATGACATGTTGCAGAACTTTACCGTTTTTGCTGACAGCGAGAGCTGCGAGGCTCAGACGGAGTCCAGGTATGTCTCTGTACTGGTTGCAGAGTCTCTCCAGGCTGGACTGGACCAGCAGACTCAGAGACTGAGGCAAACCCTGCAGAGTTTCCTTCAGCTGAAACACATAAACACTGCATGCTCTCACTCCCATCATCTCCTCAGGTTACGAAATAAACCTAAATATGAGTCTATACCTTTTCAAAGGAGGCAAAGTTCTTCAGGTCTTCACAGGCCAGGTGCAGGTAGAGCGGACTCACAGCTCCTTTCTTTGTTATTAATGTCTGGAGCTGAATTTATAGCACAGTTTTCCAGTAAAAACAAGTTCCAGTAACATTCAGAAAGAGACAGAGGATGTAAAATCAGAACCTGGTTGTTAAATGCAGAGTCACTGAGCTTCTTTCCAAAAACATCCAGCTCCTTCTGAACAATCTCCCTCTTATCCGGCATGCTGAGCTGCCCCAGAGGAAACGGCTCGGCTCCTTTTTTCTTGGCTAAAGTTTGCAGCAGAGGTGAACCGGACGCGACGCTCAGCACCAAGCAGACACCCTGAAGACAAACAACTAAATATTTATATATCTAATGTCCAACTAAATAATTTTACTCTCAGTTTTAATCGTTTTGTAGGGCTCGAAAATATGCTGGAAAAACGTATCACGATATAAGTGTTTCATATCAATCTGTATCGATAATTATTGATTCGTTTTTGTTTCAAAAATTTGAAATACAATCAAACTGGTGGGACGACCTTTTCCTGTTTTATTCAGTTTTCTCTCCACACAGTTGCTTTTTACTTTTAAGCAGTTATGAGTCACGGTGACGAAACCTTAAACTGCTACTGCGCCGGTTACTGAACAAGTCGTTGCTAAGTAACCAAAGAGTGAGTAGTTTATTTTACCAACTTCACTAAGTTGGCAGAGTTGGGTTGAGGAGTTAAAGTCTTTCCTCAGCCTGAATCTCCCAGAATGCTGTGCGGCTCTGAACCGAAGTTCAGTGAATATTCTGTCAGATGTATTATTTATTGATATAGATCGTGTATCTATAGCGATATATACTGTTGTTGATTTATTGTCCTGTTCTCTTGTAACCAACCTGAGGAAGCAGCTGTGGGATCCAGTCAGAGCTAAACTGTCCTTTGCCATCCTGGACCAGATCCACTCCATCAACCAGAACCACCAGAGGTTTATTATTATTCTTCTTCCTTTCACTCAGAGTGGAGTGAAACTCCGACAGCAAGTCCCTAATGTATCCAAAATTAAAAGGTTAAAACAGATGGAAAGAACTGCTGGTGCAGAAACTCTCTATGTAGGAGTTTCTTACTTGTACAGGTGAGGAAGAGGTGATTCCTCCTCTGTGTGTTTATTGTTTCTGAGCCACTGAGCAAGGCATCGGAGGAGGTTTTCCACGGAGCGCGCCGACTGGCTGGCAGCTGTGGAGTAAGAGATGACGTCGCAGTGGAGGTTCGTTTTGGATTTCAGTCCAGTTCGAAGGGAATCTGCCAGAGCAGCCTGACAGTAGGGAATAAATGCAGGAATATTTGGTTTAACAGCGATAAAGACAAACAACTAGGATACATTTACAAATCATTTTACTGAAAAAGATGTTTCCTTGTGATCTATTTGGCTTCAAGTTTACACTTGGGCTGAATGTCTAAGAAGTTGATCAATCACAGAATAAAATAGATACATAAAATAATACAGCTGTTTTTCTAATACTTAGAACAATAGTGAGTTTAAAGGGGACCTATTATGCAAAATTCACATTTTGCACATTTTTTGTACTTCCATTCGAGTCTCAACTGCTTTTAGAAATAAAGTGAATAAATAAATAAAAAACACCTGGAGGTTGTTTTTTTGACAATAAGTTAATGCTTTTTGTGTGTGGAAAATAAGCCGTTTCAAAAACCTCCTGATTGTTGAGTCATACTGAACGGTCGCTGAGCCGTTACCTAGCAACCCCAGCGGAGTTCTGCCCGTCACCTAGCAACGCAAGATGAGCTCCTGCATGTTTGTTCAGCTGATTTTGTTGCTGAAACTTCTTGCTGCATTCTTGTTGGTTGCATAGGGGGCTCCACTTCTGCTTTTCAAAGATGTGTGGTTGTATAATTGCGCATCTGTTTGCAGCCATTTTCATTTCAAAATAAGCAGAACTGAATAGACTAAATTCTCATCATCCAAGAATGATTTCGTGCAGAAAATGTAACGAACATGTTCTGTTCAGCTCATAAACTGTTGAAGCATAATTAGTCACCTTTAAGGTTTTCTTTATTTTGTGCCTCTAACTAGTGGACTTCATTTAATCAGACAGGAAATTGCCCAGGAGAGAAAATGCCACTCAAATAGAACTGAAAGCCTTATATGGATCCACAAATATTGATATTTTATTGTCATCACCATGTCTTCATAAGCTGTTTGTAATTCTGCCCCCGTCCTTTTAACATGATCTGGATTCAAACCACCTGAGGATGTAAATTTACCATGAAGACAGTTTTCCCTTCTCCAGGTCCTCCTTCTATCACCACCATTCCTCCCTTGTTTTGGACCCGCTCCACGGTCCCCACAGCATTCGACAGCAGCTTTGTCCTGCCGAAGAACTGCCTCTGCAGCGCCCCCTGGTGGACCTCCTGCTCTGAAACCTCCAGAGCAGTCTCTGCCTCCACATCCTCCTGCAAAAAATGGATACTGTCGTATTTCTGTCTAGTTTCTAGTGCAAATATATCAAAAAACTTGAAATAAGGCAAAACAAACTTAAAAGTAACTTTTCGGCAAGATATAGGAGCTTAAAAATAATTTTTAAAAAGTATTAGTTCCACTGGCAGACTTTTAAACTTATAATGAGAAAAATGCCTTCCTTTAAGTAAAATAATCTGCTAGTGAAACTGGTAATTTTTCATCAGTATTAAGACATTATTGACTTAAAACAAGTTGAAAAGTTACCTGTAAGTCAGTTTTGTCTTATTTTAAGTGTACTAAGACATTTGCAGTAGAAACAAGACAAAATACTTGGTAAGATTTTGTGTTTTTATAGTGTACTTACTTAAATTAGTGTGATTTATATCACTAAACTGCACAAAGTCACTGCATTTCATCATATTTTGGAACAAATAGTAGAGAATATGGTAAAGATATAATTTCCAATAACACTCAGTTTAATTCTTTAATTAACATTATTAACTGAAATATGATAAGAATCAAAATTCTTATCATGAAAAGAGATTTCTCACAATAAATGATAAACGATATGATAAATGGCAACCTCTAAATGCAAGGCATGAACATGCCTAAATATGGAAAGCGTGTGTAAGTGGAGAAGACCGTGTTTAAAAGTTAGAGTTATGTGTTGGGGAAAGTCAGATGTTGTACTGGATAGTTTCTAACTGGAAGGGTGTAGAAGAAGCTGTGCTTAAAGAGCTTGAAGGTGACCAAGCTCCAATAAATAACATTAAAATCTGTGAAACAAATAGTAAATAGGCTGAACTTCTTACACTCTCACACTAGAGCCACATTGACAGTCATGCACTAATATCGATAGATGAATGCCTTGCTCAAAGGTACATTGAAGGAAACCAGAAAGTGGATATTTGATCAATTATTTACCTCAACAAACAGCTTCTGAACAGCCAACCAGAGGTCTTCCAGCACAGCTTTCCCAAAGTCCTCCAGCTTTTTCACGTATGGCTTCCCCTCCACAACGCCGCCCCACATACACGAGTAACTATGAGACACAATAAAAGAGTTTAAAACGGAGCTAGAAAAGCTCTTTCTTAGCCATTTCCACAACAAACACTCATTATGCTGATGGTTGCGATGATTTTTGTCTCTTAAGTTTTAAATTATTAACTGTTTTCTAAACAAACATACTTCAAATTCTTAACACAACTTTGCGTTATTTGACTGTATAAAACTTTTAGCTAAAAAAAACAATTTATACATAAAATGGTCACAAGGAATTCACCCAACATCAAATGATTCAGCTCTTTAACATCGTCTGTAGTTTCTATAAAAATAACAGTTTAACACAAACGTTTCGGTTCGATTTGTTTTTCTCACATGCTTCTCATTAAAATGTCTTATGTCATTCACTTAATTCACGTCAGCTCTGTCTACATGTTTGGACTCACTTTTCAGTGATTTTAACTCCGTCATCCAGGAGTCTTCTCTTCAGAGAAGAAAGTTTCTCCTCAGCGTCTTTTGATTCGGCGGCAAAATCGGATCTCCAAGCCACCGGAACGGATCTGGACGCAAAACGGGATCAAAGAGCGGTTAAAGGTGAAACAAACAAGGCTGAACGACTGATGTTTTCTGCTTACTTGATGACGCTTGGATCTCTGAAGTAGCAGAACATCCGCTGCTGAGCGGCGCCGGGGTAAAGAGCCAGGAACTGACGGATCTCCATCTCTGTGATGGAGAGACCGGCTGGAGCAGAAGCCAGCTGCATTTTAAAAATATCGTTATTTACCTGCTTTAGATGAAAATTCAAACTATACACACGTTGCAACGTGATGTCATGTACGCAAGAGCTGCTAGCTGACGCTGACTACACCAGATGTATAAAAAAAGAGAAGCAGCGCTTTTCTACTACTTGCCAACACTATGACAACTGAATAACAAGGCCAGGAAATAGTTTTAATTAAGAAATAGCTAGGGAGCTTTATGCTAGCTTGACTTTGACAACCTTAACATGTAGATGTGCTGCAGAATTTGTTGTGTTTCAGTTCAGTTAAAAAGAAAAGGTGACCCACATATGAACTATAAAATGTAAAGTTGATCCACATGCCAACTCTGACAGATCATTAGCAAAGCACAAGTCTAAATTAGCTAATCATCCACCGCTGTGTTCAGACAATCACTTAATAATCGCAAAATAAACGTCAAGCCTGAAAAAATAAAACTGAATGTTCTGCTCTTTGTGCGGGAAATGTTTCCGTGTTTTTTGGTGGCGAATCCTGATATGTTAGTGGAGCTGTTGTCAGTCAGTTGCTACAGCAACAGGTCTGCGTGTTAGCGTAGCCGACACAAAGAGCGAGAAAAAAGAACATGAGTGGTTCTGCGTTATTCTTCGATGGTGTCTCTGCGTTGTTTTCCTTTTTCTGTGGCGCACTGCACTAAATTACTAAAACCAACATCTCCAGGTTTAATTCATTTACTTGGATTGTTCAACTGCAGCAGCACGGCTACGGACGGCAAGTAAAAAACCCTCCGGATGTAATCAATAACATGCAACGTGTCTATAAAAAGCGTTGGTATGACAGGCCGTACCCAGCTGTACTGCGGCAGGTCTGGAAGGACGGGTCTGGGAGGAACCTGGCCATACCTCTCCCCCAGGATCGCCACCAGCATCTGGCTGTGGCACACCTCCGACAGACACAGCGCCGCGGCCCGCTCCGACTCCTCCTCCGTCACGCCCCAGCGAAGCTCCACCTCCTGCAGGTGGAGGCAGTGGGCGGCGGCGCGGCGGCGGAGCTCGGGGAAGACGCAGCGCACCAGGACGTCCCGTTCGGCGTGCATGTCTCTGAAGGTGGAGGAGATGAACACCCGAACTCCTCTCCATCTAGGAGCAGCAGGAACGTTTAAATATCAAGTAAACATCAACTTTAACCGCTAAATCAGTCGAGAAACTTTACCTGAGCTTCGGGGAGGCTGGCACTGAAACAATGTTTGAAGTCTGTGGTTCTTTGGCTCCGACTGGTGGTGGGATGTTGTACAGTTTGTCTAAATGCTCGACGTGATCCAGCAGCCTGGAAGATCCTCGCTCTGCCACAAATCTGGTAATTTAAAGAACGTTTACTTTGGTTAGCAACCTTCAACTGTTTAATAGTGTTAACCCAAAAGAACTAATCATAAATATTAGTTACACTGAAGCGCATCTAATATTTTCGCTTCAACGAGGGCATTACATGGTCTATAATGGCCTCAGATATTGTATTTATGTTTACATCTTGTTCTATACATACAGTGTTTTAAATAGTTTCTGTATGTTTCTTGTTTGAAATAAAGATATTGGGGTAAAAAGAAAAACAGGATTAGGAAAGGAAAAGTAACTGCTGCATGGACAGCTCCTCTACTTCAAAATAAGAGCGTGAACATAAACATCTATCTACTTGAAGAAATCTGAACAGCCAAAACAAAAACCTCAACACATATCTGTCAAACTTTATTCAATTGAAAGTTTACAAAAAAAGCCAGGTAAGTAAATTAGTGCTTAAGAATGCATCTGGCAAAATAATTTAAAGGGAAGCTAAGTGCTAACGTTTCCAAGTTAGCAAAAGTGCTAAGCTAACAATAACCTATTGGCTCATTAGCGGAGATGAGAATAAAATTAAACTTTTTGTTGTCATGAAAAACTTCAGAATACAGTCTTGGGTAAAAGTGAGTGTAACAAGGTTTTCATATTTGCCTCATTTCCTTTTGGATCTAAACTTTTCTCCATTTTTACCTCAGGATTTGCTCACTGAAGCCCTTCAGCACCACATGGTTTCTGTCATGAGGTTCCTCTGGGAGTCCAACATGGCTGCACAGAACAGAACAGGATGAGTCAGAACCCACACAGCTTCAGAAACGGAAATCAATGCAGAATGGCACATGAAAAAAAATACCTGTCAGATATGAAGATATCGACACCGAGAGCTTTTTTGTTCTTGGTTTTATAGTTCTTGATAGCCCAAACAAGTTCATCATCCAGCCAATTGTGTGCGATTGTGATGATGTTATCCACCTGAGAAGATGGAGAATTTAGTTCTGACGTTATTCAGAATGAAATCCTGGCTACAAACATACAGTCAGACCTGAAGCTGCTGTATAATTTATGCCAGATTGCTGCATTAGGCGAGAACTGCAGGTAAACTAGCATCAAAGTAAACAGGAGCTGTGACTTTTAATGACATTTTTGCATGTATAAGTATTTCAGAAAAGCTATTGGTTTCTATTGGTTTCATTAAAGGTGATTAAATATGTTCCTTGAACAGGTTAGAATAGTCCATGGGTTATATAATACATTTTTATTGTATATTTTTGCAGAAAATCATCCTTATATAATGAGATTTCAGTCTGCCCAGTTCTGCATATTTTCAGAATGAGCTGTTTTAGGGCAGCTGCTACAGGCCACGCCCCCTAAAACTCAACGTTTACACTCGCATGTGAAAATGGCTGCAGACAGAGGCGCATCCATAAATCTTTGAAAAGCACAAGTTGCTTCTGGAGAGTAAGTCAACAACAAAACACGTATCTTTTTCCAGCAGCCAGATACATAGATAAAACCAGCTGACCAAATGTGCTTAGGTTGCTAGGTAACGTGTAACCTAAGCTAGGTTGCTAGGTAACGAGGCAGCGCCTGCTGATTTGTGACTTTACATTCTGGTGGTTTTTAAAACAGCTCATTTTTGACATTAACTTACTGTCCAATAGAGCTGCGTGTTTTTATTGTCGTTTGTCTCTAGAAGCAGTAGAAACCCAAATGTAAATATAAAAATGTGTAAAATGTGAATTTTGCATAATAGGTCCCCTTTAAATCGTGACCAAAAACATTTTAACTGTAATCTAAATCATCAAACAATCTGTATAAAAACATTTGGCTTCTTTTAGAACTTTAATATCTGTACTATTTTTTGTATACTGTGTTATTTTCTTCTGTTCTTAACCTCGAATAGCACATACCTTGTTTTTCTTGGTGAACAGCTCATAGAAAAAGCTACAATCCATGTCTCCGTGATGATTGGTCGATTCCTGCGAAAGAAGAGTCCATACAACATCGTTACCTCTAACAGCGCAACAAGACGTCTGTGCAATCGATGGATTATCTGGCACCAAACTTCTGGATTTAATGACTGTTGGTATAAAAGTATCTTCAGTTTTCAATTATCTGCAGGACTGGAACTAACAATTATTTTAGCAATTGATTATTCAGACCATTAATCGATTAACTGGTTAAAAAAAATTGGCAGACTTTATATTTATGTTCTAAAGCCACTTTTATAACAAATTAGAAATACAAAAAACTAATAATTCAGCTCCTTTTATAAATAAGACTTTCTATTGCCCAAAATGCAATAAAAGCATTTCTTTATTTGATTATAATTTACAGTTATTTCTTCTGCAACAATTGTTTTATAATTACCATTTTTAATCACAGGACAGCTTTTTTATTCCATGTCATTACAGGAAAAGTTTTAAACTCTCGTCTTTTATGCAAGCAAATAACTAGTAAATGTTTTAGTAATCGATTATTTTATCAATTATTCTGACAATTAATTGATTAATTGAATAAAAATATTTACATAATATTAGAAATACATAGGAAGGTGCAAATAAACAATTGAATTCCTTTTAAACATTTTATTGCAATACTATAACGTTGCTTCAATGTACACTTGATCATTAGCAAAGGATGCACCTGCAGTTAAAAAAAAAAAATCAGCCATTTCTGCTTGATTTAGCATCAATACAGTGTAGGGCTCATCGTTTGATACATTTTTGGATTAAACTATTAATATTTGGATTTTAAAAAAGGTGCTTAATAAGAGAATTTATGTCCAGAATTTGAACTAGGTGAAGCTACAACTCTGCTACATGAGACGTTCTGCGTAGAATGTGTTTACATAAACATATACTTTATATATCTTAAATAAAAAATGTATATATTGTCTAATTTTGGCTTAATCACTGCACTAATTATGTTGTTCATTCTCATTGTGTATACTCACATTAACTAATCTAATACTAGAGTAGTTGATTATTTCAATAAGTGATTAATCACTATTAATACGATTCTCCAATTCGCTAACTGGAATCTTCTCTCCATGTCAGAGTTTTCTTAATGCTGCACCTCAGATTTCATGATGCACAGAAGCACCAAACGTCCTGACCTTCATTTCTTTGGCCAAACTTCGGGCGTTTTCCAGCAGGACGTCGGATCGCAGCTCCACTTCGTTGTAGCAGCTGTTACAGGTCCTGAAGAGCCGGCAGTTTTCTGATCTGTTCTTGATCATCAGAGCGAGCAGAGCCGACACCTCCATCATCTGCAGTAGTTCATGAACACAAACAGAACCTTACTGGGAGCTTTTCTCCACCACAGAACCGATTCTCAGTCATTCAGTTACTTTGAATCGTTAAGCTGCTTCCTTAAAGCGATTCGGCTTGTTGGTAACATCGTAACGTCTGACGTATTTGGTGACGATGTATCGTAGACGCTCCGTATTTCACTTTAGAAAATATCCAAGATGGCGTCGTGGCGGAAGCACTTCAAAATATGTTTTATTTCACAAAAAAAGACGATAAAAGGTCCGGTTGCAACATGCTCAGCACTTTAATCACAATAAAAAGAGGAAATACCTCCAACATCCCCAAATAGTTGACCACACAGCCTGCAATCGATTTGAACGAAAGTAGAGTGTTTGATAAGTTGCTTAGCAACAACGGTGGCTCAAGGGGGCGGAGCTTCGAGCACAGAGTTTCCTGCTGTGTGCATGAAACTTATTGTATTAATGTTAACTCCATACTGAATGAATAATCTCCATCTCACAATAACATTACAGTCAGATTCAATAAATTGGAATATATTTTCAGACGAGGCTCGTTTGTTAAGTTGCATTTCATGTTAAAATGTTCATTTTACAGAGGACTTCTTATTGTTTACCAAGTTCTACATGTGTTTTAATGGAATACATTATGGTGCATATTTTGAATTAAAGAGTTTGTTTCCTAATTTGATGAGAATCAAAAATAGAATCGATAAGCAAAATCGATAATGGAATCGGTATTGATAAATTCTTAGAAATTTCCATCCCAAATCAGGGTCACTCACAGTCGGAGTGAGAGGGTCGTGCTCTTCCTCTTTTCTCCCACGCTTCTTCCTGCCATCTTCTTCTTTTTCTCCTTCTTCTTTCTTTTCTTCTTCTTCGTCTTCCTTTTCTTCTTCTTCCTCTGCTTTGTCCAGTTCCTCCGGGTCCGGTGGGATGCAGAAGTCCTGCTTCCTGCTCCAGGACTCGTCGTTCCACGAATGGGCGACGACGAAGAGGACGGTGTTGCCGGGTAGCGGAGGCACGTTGTAGTTGCAGGAGATCTGGATGGCCGTCTCCAGAGCTTTGCGGTAGCGGTCCAACAGGTCGATGCTGTAAAGCCTCTGACTTTAAAACAAGTCAAAAGATTATGCTGTTTCAACTATATCGGTTTTAATGTTCATTTTTGACACAAATGTAATATTTAAACTACTACAATAGTTATTGTAGTAACTGATTATTCTAATAATTGATTTGATTAAAAACTGGCATATTCTGCAGATTTGTCCTTTATGCAATATTAACAATACATTAAAACAGTTCCATTCCTTTATTAAAGAAGGAAATAAACATTTTACTGCCTAAAATGCAATAACAGCAAATGTGTACGCTGTATTATTTGTAGCAAAAGATGCATCTGCAGAAATACTTCAAACATCAAATTTCGATTTTTATTTTGAAAGAATTTGGACCAAGTGGAGCAAAAACTTTGCTACTTGGAAATTCTGGGTAGAAAATATTTACAAATGTTTTTTTTATTACTATGTAGAAAGCAAAATGTTTGTTTTTTATAACAGCTTTTCTTAATTACTGCTCTGAGTGTGTTGTACTTTCATTAAATTACCTTTAGTGAGGACTTGAGTCGAGTCTGTATACTCCAATTAACGATTAATCGATTACTAAATTAGTTAAGATTTTTGCAATAATCAGCTAATCACACTAAATCCAATTAATCACAATTAATCAAATTAATCACAACTAATCAAATTAATCACAATTAATCAGAATAGTTACAATTAATCATGATTAATCATTTCATCACTAGCATCATTAATGTCAAATTTTTACAGTTATCATCTAATCTTACTTGGCTTTTAGAAGCTGGGCCTTCTTGTTCTTGTACAGTCGATAGATGAATGGCACGCCGAGCGTCAGTTTTATCCTCCCCTTCTTACACTTCTGCCAATCATGCCGGCAGCGCGGACTCTTGGGAACTTTCTTCAGGATGCTCAACAGGATTTCTTTGGCAGGTGGGATCGCTTTCTGGGAGGCAGAGACTAAAAGGAGGAAGAGGGTTTTTAAAAAAAAAAATCTTTTCAATCTTTAATGTTGCATATGTTCTGTATCTAAACCAAAATCATGAGGAAATTGTAAAAAACTAAACGCCACAATAAACTAGTGGCTTTGCATGTGCAAACCCATACACTTACATGCTAATTGAAGTTAAAATAAAAACTGAGAAATAGATGCATCTATTTTAAAAGGTTTTTATTGGCAGATTGTTTTGGATTGTTTACATAAGACTAGATAAGGTTTTAGTAATCAAATATTCTATCAATTATTCTGATGATTAATCGGATTTTTAAAAAAGGCACATTCTTCGGATTGTTGATGTAATCATTTGCAAACAAGTAAATAATTCAATTCATTTTTTAAATTAGAAAAAAAAGCTGATAGTGCCTGAAATACTACAACATAGATTTTTTTTTAGTGTATGCTTCACCATCTGTAGCAAAGGATGAATCTGCAGCTGAAAAGAAAAAAATACTGTCTACTAATTTGTTGATTAATAACTGCACAGCAAATGGTGCTTAGGAATTTTTTTTTTTTTTTGCAGAATTTGAAACGTGAAGCTAAAAATGCCGCTTCAGGACTTCTGGACAAAACATATTTACAGACAAATGTTTTATTTAATCTTAAATGCAAAACATATATATCTTTTGTACAGTTTTGGATTAATTACTGCTCTCAGTGTGTTGTGTGTTGTTCTTTTAGTATTACTTTAATACTGGATTAATACTAGATTAATCGTTTCAGCCCCAATTAATTCGCTAAATTAAAAGAGGTGGTAACGTTTTTTGGCCAGGTGTTATATTTAACAACCTTTTCTGCATTCAGTAAGTTGAAGTCCTTCATATTTATGATGCGTCTTACCTAAAGTACGAAGCTCCAAGATAACTTTGTAAGCAGCGAGGAATCGGAAAGGAAACTGGCGGCTCTGAATGACTGCTTTCTGTGAAAACATCCAAACATCAACATCAGAGTCATGTTTTTAATTCAACCGATCTGTAGCTCATCACAACGTGTCGCACCTGATTGGTCAGCCTGCGCAGGATCTTTTTGTGATGAGCCTCACTGATTCCTTTAGTGATCATGTTCCTCAGGTTCCTCAACATGGCCATGAACGGCAGAGATCCGCTGTCTGAACAGGAGAAACGAACATTTATCACCAACTTTTAAGGCTTTCTTCCAGGGCTGAGCGATAAATTAGATTTTATCAAATCGTATTTTTGGATTTTCGAGATTTAACTTTTGAAAAATGTTTTTTTTACCCCCACAATGCACTCCTTATAGTTTCCATAGTTCACAGGGATGTCAATGCGCCCATGGCGGCCATCTTGTTTTTCAATTGTGTTTAGCAGCTTCTAGTTACTTGGACTCTGAGTTCAGGTGATTAAATATTAGGGTTTTTGTTTTTTAATTACTAGGGTAAAGTCATAATATTATTAGAATAAAGTTGTAATTTTTATGAGAACTAGAACACGACAAACAAAAACTTAACCAGCTCAGTTTGTGTTCATATTCTGCTATTTTCCATGCTGGAGTTACTACTTTATTCTCCTAATATTACAACTTTATTCTGGTAATATTACGACTTTATTTTTGCATTATTTTGGTTATTGTCGTACAACTTTATTTTTGTTATTTAAAAAAAAGAAGGAAGCCTGGCGGTAATATCACACTGTAGGGTTGAACTAAAGTCAAAGTCTAAATAAACAGAAACTGTAAAATACGATTGTCAAACAAGATGGCCGCCACTGGGCTTGCTGACATCACCATGAACTATAAAACCCCCCCTTAAACAAAATTCTGGATTTTCCAAATTTTAAATCCTCTAAAGCCAAAAAAAAGTGGATTAATCAATAAAACCAATTAATTTCCCAGCCCTGGAACAAACAATGTGGTTCATCTTTTGTTCCCCTTTTATGATAAACTAGTCGACGCCAACGATGGATGAGTTTGAGTTTTACTTTCAGACCTATGAGCTTCTGCCAGGTGGCGGCCTTGTTGCCCTCCAGGCTGACCAGTCGTTCCCACGTCTGCGGCTCTTTGAGCTTCATGCGCTGCCCGGCTCTGCCCGGCTCCCACACGCCTTTTATTCCACTGCGGGTGAACGCCTTCGCATCTCTGGGGTACCTGCAGAAAGTCAGACACAGAGACTTTAAGACGGTTTTCTGCTAACCTCAAAAACTATTTTAAACATTTTGCCTTAAAAAGGGGCAAATAAATAAAAAATATCACCAATCGCAACTGTTTAGGTTTTGGTTTATTGAGTTGTTTTAACAGTTAAGTTGGGTTTGGACTGGGAAAAACTTTCTAAAATAATTCCCACAAAGCTAAATGCAAAATAACTATAATCTAAGTTTAATACAAATTCATACCAAGCAAAGTTCATAAATATAAAGTACACTTGGTTTCAGCTCCAGGGTTTTACTTTTCTAGACATAATAGAAAAAATCTGGTTCTTTAAATCCAACTTAACAATAATGTAATAAATCAACTAACTAACTCCTGAATGAGTAGATGAATGAGTCAAAAATTAATCAACTGAACAATGCAACAGTCTCTGGATGTCAGGCTCCACCATCAGGATGTGTGTCTTACTTTTTTCCCAGGATTGCCATAACAAATTCAGCAGGTTCTTTAATGTGAAGCTTCTTGATCAGCTTCTTTATGCTGAACTCGCTCTGTTTTTTGTCCACCACCTCTCTGCTGCCCTCCAACTGGAACTGAACAAAAATAAAAAAACGCCTGTTAGTGTTTGAACTGCAGCAATTAATAATAATCAGACTGCAGAAATTGTATTTTACATCTATGATTTGCTGCAGTTAAAGTAAAAAGTAAACAAAGTAGTAACTTACAAAGTTCTTCAGAATTTCCGGATCAGATTTGAGAAATTTGGCCCATTGTATGAGGTCTGATTTAGATGGTTTCTGAAAAAAAATCAGACAAAATACTGAAAACAGGGAGCTAAATCAGTGGAGGACAGTCCAGTGATGAGTTACAGAAACAAGTCGACTCCACGAAAAGGGACCTATTATGAAAAATTTACATTTTTGCACATTTTAGTTCTGAACTGCTTCTAAAAAACAGAACTTTGAAAAAAACAACAAACAAAAACAATAAGTTAAAGTTTTTTGGTATTTGGAAAGTGAGCCGTTTCAAAAACCTCCTGGTTGTTAAGTCAAGACAGGCAATGTGCCACCTAGCAACCCCAGCCCAGCCCGTTACCTAGCAACCCCAGCCCAGCCCGTTACCTAGCAACCCCGGCCCAACCCATTACCTAGCAATCCCAGCCCAGCCCGTTACCTAGCAACCCCAGCCCAGCCCATTACCTAGCAACCCAAGCCCAGCCCATTACCTAGCAACCCAAGCCCAGCCCATTACCTAGCAACCCCAGCCTAGCCCATTACCTAGCAACCCCAGCCTAGCCCATTACCTAGCAACCCCAGCGGAATTCGTGGGGCGTGGCCAGCAGTAGCTTATTTGGATTTAAAGTGACAGAGTCCCTAAAACAGCTCAAAATAGGCAGGACTGACCAGCCTGAAATCTAATTATCTAAGAATGATTTTGTGTAAAAAAAAAAAGCAATAAATATGTTTTGTAACGCCCATAGATCTATCCTAACCTGTTCAAGGAAGCATAATAGGTCACCTTTAGTGTAGAAATCAAAAGGATTTTGGACAGGTTTTTAACCAGCAGCACACACTACATCTGTCATAACATACAGTTTTCACCAAGTAAAAACCTGGTACCTTTTGCTTTATTAAAGTAAGTCATCTACCTTTCCTTTTGGTTTCTTCCGGCTGTGTTTGCAGCGGTGTTTGCGCGTGTTGTATTTGGCCAGCTGGTACTCGCTGAACTGCTTGAACTTGTCGACCATCGCCTTCTTCAGACACGTCGGAAGGCACTGGCTGAAGCACTGGAAGAGGGTAATCAGTTTGTTTAGATAGAAATGGAGAAGTGGAGGCTGGATGGAGAAACTGATGCTGACTCAGACTTACTGTAGAGTAGATTCTGACTATTTCCAGCCAATCGGAGGGCAGCTGCACAGCAGCGCAGAAATATCTGCGGACGTGCGGCTTGGTGGGGTCCAGATTGGCGGCCAGAGCCAATAAAAAGTTTGTGGTGATCCTGATGTTTAATTCTTGCCTGGTGTAAACAGCAACCTGGACGGGAAACGAAGAGCAAACACACAGATTGACATGATGACATGCATCATAAATCCTTAAGTCCTTACACTGGCACCTGTGTTTTTTTCATCTAATTAAAAAGAAATGAAAGAGAAAAGCCAAGTCATTTTAAATAACGCTTCTGCTTACATGCAAATGATTTCAAATGTTTGTTCTTTAAAGAAAACCAGCATAAGGAATTTAAACTTTTAAAACACCTTTCCAATTATTTTTAAGGAGATATGAGGCACGTTAGTAAAACCCTAAACTGCTGCTGCGCCAGTTACTCAACAGGTTGTTGCTAGGTAACCAAAAAATGAGTGAGTTGCTAGGTAACCAAAGAATGAGTGAGTTAACTTGCTGAACTCGCTGTGAGAGGTTGAGCGGCTAAAACCTTTCAACCGCCTACATCCCCCAGAATGCAGTGCGGTTCTGGATCGTAGTTCAGTGATATTACGTATTATCTATTGATATTGATCACATGTCTGTCAGGATATATATTCTTATTTATTTATTGGCCATCCCTACATTTCTGTTACACATAAATTTTCCTGTTTTACGGGACAATAAAGAAAATTTCTATTAAACTATAATCAGGTGACCTCCACTCCAATCATTGTGAGATTCATTCATCAATGGACTGAATGTCTGATGAATTAGGTCGGTCACTTTATTATTTTACGTTTCTTATTTGTATTTGTTATTATTTTATAGAAGTCCTTGATGTTAAAGGAAGCCTATTATGCAAAATTCACATTTTGCAGGTTTTACTACCATTTGGGTTTCCATTGCTTATAGAATCAACCCAAGTACTTTTTGCTGTTTTTTGGAAATAAATTCATGTTTTTTGGTAACGGAAAATGAGCCATTTCAAAAATGTGTTAAGTCACATTCAACACTTGGTGGGTGCCAGTTTGGCACAGTTACCTAGCAACCCAGGCAGCGCTCCAGCATGTTTGGTCAGAAAGTTTTATTCTTGTTGGTTGTGCAGGAGGCTCCACTTCTGCTTTCCAAGTGGAAAGCAGAAGTTTATGCGGTTGTATAATTGAGCATTTGTTTGCAGCCATTTTCACATGTGAGTGTAAAAGTTGAGTTGGGCAGCTTATTTGGATTTACAGTGACAAGAGGCCCTAGAAAAGCTCAAAATAGGCAAAACTGAGCAGACAAAATGCCATCATCCAAGAATGATTCTGTGCAAAAAATGTATTAAACATATTTTGTATCGCCCACAGACCTAACCTCTTCAAAGAACCATAATAGGTCTCCTTTAACGGGTTATATACTCAGCAAACTGTACAAAGGCCGACCTTAAGAAGGAACTCCGGGTCCCGATCAGAAACGTCCTTGGCCAGTGCAGTGATTTTGGTCCAAACGCTGTCCTCCGAGTTCCAGTCCGGCTGGCCTGGAGATTTGCTCTTATTGACCAGAGAGCAGCAGACGGCGTTCAGCAGGAGGTACTGAAAGACACAGACAGGAATCAGCACCCAGGGGTCAAAGGTGACAACTTAATTTTTGTTCTTACAGTAATTAAAAATAAAACCTTTTTATCTTTCAGCTTTTCTAAAGTGCTTTTATTTCCTCTGTCCAGTTCTGGAAACTCTTCCTGTCTGACGGCGTCGGAGTCATCAGGTTTCTGGGTGATCATGTCCATTTCTATGACTGGCGTCTCCATGGCGATCTCAGCGTCCTCTTCATCGTTTTCCTCCTCAGACACCATGTTGTCTTCATCCAGCTGATGTCCAGTCACATTACAGAAATCAAGACAAGCAGTCAGAGCAGCTTCAGTGCACATTTTCAGTTATTCTGTAGTTTAAGCAAAATATTTACAAACATTTTATAGAAAGAACAAGTTTTTCTTACTGATTATAATCAGGTTAATTTTTCCTTATTTAAGTCTGTTAGGATTATAGAAATTGGTTCAAGTTGATAAATGCCAGAATTAATATATTTTCTTATTAGTTTCTACAAAGGCAGAGGTTTTCACAAAGATTACCATGTCTTCAAAAATCGGTCTTAAGTTAACTAAATTATATTATTTAAAGACAAAGGAAAAAGTACTAGTTACCCTGGCAGATTATTTAAACTGAAAACAAAACATTTTTACTATGTTATAAGTAAAATAATCTCCTACTACCAGTACGTTTTCCATAAATATTAAGGAATTATTTACTAAACAACTTCTATTTTTTGCTGAAAAGTTACTTGTAAATTAGTTTTGTCTTATTTCAAGAGTACTCAGATGTTTGCACTAGAAAATAAACCAAAACGTTGGTAAGATTTGTGATTTTTGCAGTGAAGTCATTCACTGCTATTCTACCTATGACTAAAGAAAATGTATGTGAAGAATAAAAGAACAATGAAAGAAAACAATTTTTAAAAATTATATGTATTTTTCTCCTTACATTATAAATAATGTAAGTGAACTAAAACATAAATAATTAGGCTTATTTATAGTACAGTTAACATTTTCTTTTTTTACCCCTCCAGGGGGTCTTTTTGTGGGTTCTAGTGTCCCTTATATGACAGTAGGCTGACAGGAAACAGGGAAGGAGAGGGTGGAAGACATGCGGCAAATGTCGTCGGGTCCAGGAGTCGAACCCGCGACGGCCGCGTCGAGGACTCAAGGCCTCCAAATACGGGTCGCGCTAACCGCTACGCCACCACGGCACGCCCCTACAGTTAGCATTTTTAAACAAGAAATATAGAGAGTTTTTCTCTACCACGCTTGTTTCTTCAAAGGATGACTGCATTTCTTCTGATATTTCCTCCTCTTCTTCTTTTGCATCATTTTTCTTTTCTCCATCTTGTTTCAGGAATGAAGGAGGATCAGCGAAGCGGTTCACCAGAGAACACCCAGTCAGTGATGGGGAAACCAAATCGTTTGAGGCGACAGTGGAGGTGAAGGAAGAGGTACGACTCTGAGACTCGGAGGAGAGGAGTTTGTTCTGGGTGTTGAGGAGAGGAGAACTGATGGAGGAAAAGGAGGAGAGCAGAGAAGAAGAGGTGGAAGACAGGCTGGTTGGCTGAAGAGACAGAAGGGAAGAAGGATGAGACCCGGATGTTAACGTTGACCCCTGGGATAAAATTTTATTCTCCAAACTTCGAGGGCAGTAGTTGGAGGTCTGACTTCCTGAAGCCTCATTCCGCTGCTGCAAGGCCAACGCCTTCATTTCTGCAGAGAAACACAAAGAGCAAAGCATTCACATGTTCTTACTTCCACAAACATTGCTGCACATCAAATACCAAGACAAAGCATCAATCAATGTTCGCGCCTTGTTTGCCACAGATGACAGGTTAATAATTCCTCCTGTGACTGTAGCATCTGAACTTCACTCTATCAGGGCCTGCAATCAGTTTCTTTGCAGAAAAATGTAATAAAATAAGAGGGTTAATCTGCACAGCAACATAACAAATGGAAAGAAAATGGCTAAATTTCACCAATCAATTAAACTCTTCTTCCTGCAGTCTTGATATTCTACCCACAACCTTTTTAAAGGGGCAGTGTTATGTGTTTTAAAGGCACATGGCGCCAATTTATAACACAATCAAGAAACTATGTTACCTTCAGTTGTTAGAAAAATACTCTATGTCTAATATGACTTAAAAGAAATTATACTTTGTAATTTAATGCCTTGAAATTGGGCCTCTGTTCCTTTAAAAACTCCTGCTCTTTCTGAAACTACCTTCAGAAAGTCATCACATGGCTCCTCTATTAACCAGCACCTTTAATGAGCTCAGCATTTCCACCAGGTGTTTGCTAATTGCTGCTGGCTAGTCTGAAGGAGCTGAGTGGGGGAGGGATGCTCTGTGAGGCAAAAGCTCAGACGCTTGCAAACTGCAGCTCAGAGGAGGAGCTGCGACCCGAGGGTGGAGCCAGGTCCACCCAGGCGTTTTGTACAGCTGACTGGTTGCCATGGAGATTAAAGGATTTCTCAAACATGAAAAAATTTAAGCAACACTCCAGGTACGTTTTTGATGAGGAAATAACTTTAAAACATGACGTAAAGGTCAAAAAGGATTAAAAACATTGTTTATTGCAACTTTATTCCATATCTTTCCTTTTTATTTTCTTAAATTGTACAAATTTAAGAAAATAAATTAAATTGCTTTGTATGCATTATGTTTTTTGGGTTTTATTTCTTGTTTCTGATTAAGTTTGTGTCTATTCTCTGTTCTTTTAGGT